>NC_082709.1:77402463-78025006 GCF_030144855.1 Hypanus sabinus
TCAGTGAGGGTGAACGTGAACCAGTCTGTATCGGGGTATCAGTGAGGGTGAACGTGAACCAGTCTGTATCGGGGTATCAGTGTGGGTGAACGTGAACCAGTCTGTATCGGAGTATCAGTGAGGGTGAACGTGAACCAGTCTGTTCCGGGGTATCAGTGAGGGTGAATGTGAACCAGTCTGTATCGGGGTATCAGTGAGGGTGAATGTGAACCAGTCTGTATCGGGGTATCAGTGAGGGTGAACGTGAACCAGTCTGTATCGGGGTATCAGTGAGGGTGATTGTGAACCAGTCTGTATCGGGGTATCAGTGAGGGTGAATGTGAATCAGTCTGTATCGGAGTATCAGTGAGGGTGAACGTGAACCAGTCTGTATCGGGGTATCAGTGAGAGTTAACGTGAACCAGTCTGTATCGGGGTATCAGTGAGGATGAACGTGAACCAGTCTGCATCGGGGTATCAGTGAGCGTTAACATGAACCAGTCTGTATCGGGGTATCAGTGAGGGTGAACACATACAAGTCTGTATCGGGTATCAGTGAGGGTGAATGTGAACCAGGCTGTATCGGGGTATCAGTGAGGGTGAACACGTACAAGTCTGTATCAGGGTATCAGTGAGGGTGAAGGTGAATCAGTCTGTATCGGGGTATCAGTGAGGGTGAACGTGAACCAGTCTGTATCGGGGTATCAGTGAGGGTGAACGTGAAACAGTCTGTATCGGGTTATCAGTGAGGGTTAACGTGAACCAGTCTGTATCGGGGTATCAGTGAGGGTGTACGTGAACCAGTCTGTATCGGGGTATCAGTGAGGGTGAACACATACAAGTCTGTATCGAGGTATCAGTGAGGGTGAATGTGAACCAGGCTGTATCGGGGTATCAGTGAGGGTGAACACATACAAGTCTGTATCGGGGTATCAGTGAGGGTGAAGGTGAATCAGTCTGTATCGGGGTATCAGTGAGGGTGAATGTGAATCTGTCTGTATCGGGGTATCAGTGAGGGTGAACTCATACTAGTCGGTATCGGGGTATCAGTGAGGGTGAAGGTGAATCAGTCTGTATCGGGGTATCAGTGAGGGTGAACGTGAACCAGTCTGTATCGGGGTATCAGTGACGGTGAACGTGAACCAGTCTGTATCGGGGTATCAGTGAGGGTGAACTCATACTAGTCGGTATCAGGGTATCAGTGAGGGTGAAGGTGAATCAGTCTGTATCGGGGTATCAGTGAGGGTGAATGTGAATCAGTCTGTATCGGGGTATCAGTGAGGGTGAATGTGAACCAGTCTGTATCGGGGTTTCAGTGAGGGTGAACTCATACTAGTCGGTATCGGGGTATCAGTGAGGGTGAAGGTGAATCAGTCTGTATCGGGGTATCAGTGAGGGTGAACGTGAACCAGTCTGTATCGGGGTATCAGTGAGGGTGAATGTGAACCAGTCTGTATCTGGGTATCAGTGAGGGTGCACGTGAACCAGTCTGTATCGGGGTATCAGTGAGTGTGAACACATACCACTCTGTATCGGGGTATCAGTGAGGGTGAAAACATACCAGTTTGTATCGGGGATCACTGAGGGTGAATGTGAACAAGTCTGTATCGGGGTATCAGTGATGGTGAACGTGAACCAGTCTGTATCGGGGTATCAGTGAGGGTGAACGTGAACCAGTCTGTATCGGGGTATCAGTGTGGGTGAACGTGAACCAGTCTGTATCGGGGTATCAGTGAGGGTGAACGTGAACCAGTCTGTATCGGGGTTTCAGTGAGCGTTAACATGAACCAGTCTGTATCGGGGTATCAGTGAGGGTGAACACATACAAGTCTGTATCGGGGTATCAGTGAGGGTGAATGTGAACCAGGCTCTATCGGGGTATCAGTGAGGGTGAAAGTGAACCAGTCTGCATCTGGGTATCAGTGAGGGTGATTGTGAACCAGTCTGTATCGGGGTATCAGTGAGGGTGAATGTGAACCATTCTGTATCGGGGTATCAGTGAGGGTGAACACATACTACTCTATATCGGGGTATCAGTGTGGGTGAACGTGAACCAGTCTGTATCGGGGTATCAGTGAGGGTGAACGTGAACCAGTCTGTATCGGGGTATCAGTGAGGGTGAATGTGAACCAGCCTGTATCGGGGTATCAGTGAGGGTGAATGTGAACCAGTCTGTATTGGGGTTTCAGTGAGGGTGAACACATACCAGTCTGTATCGGGGTATCAGTGAGGGTGAACGTGAACCAGTCTGTTCCGGGGTATCAGTGAGGTTGAACACATACAAGTCTGTATCGGGGTATCAGTGAGGGTGAACGTGAACAAGTCTGTATCGGGGTATCAGTGAGAGTGAAGGTGAACAAGTCTGTATCGGGGTATCAGTGAGGGTGAACGTGAACCAGTCTGTATCGGGGTATCAGTGAGGTTGAACACATACAAGTCTGTATCGGGGTATCAGTGAGGGTGAACGTGAACCAGTCTGTATCGGGGTATCAGTGAGCCTGAACGTGAACTGGTCTGTATCGTGGTATCAGTGAGGGTGAATGTGAACCAGTCTGTATCGGGGTATCATTGAGGGTGAACACATACCCGTCTGTATCGGGGTATCAGTGAGGGAGAACGTGAACCAGTCTGTATCGGGGTATCAGTGAGGGTGAACGTGAACCAGTCGGTATCGGGGTAACAGTGAGGGTGAATGTGAACCAGTCTGTATCGGGGTATCATTGAGGGTGAACACATACCCGTCTGTATCGGGGTATCAGTGAGGGAGAAGGTGAACCAGTCTGTATCGGGGTATCAGTGAGGGTGAACGTGAACCAGTCTGTATCGGGGTATCAGTGAGGGTGATCGTGAACCAGACTGTATCGGGGTATCAGTGAGGGAGAACGTGAACCAGTCTGTATCGAGGTATCAGTGAGGGTGAACGTGAACCAGTCTGTATCGGGGTATCAGTTTGGGTGAACGTGAACCAGTCTGTATCGGGGTATCTGTGAGGGTGAACGTGAAACGGTCTGTATCGGGGTATCAGTGTGGGTGAACGTGAACCAGTCTGTATCGGGGTATCAGTGAGGGTGAACGTGAACCAGTCTGTATCGGGGTATCAGTGAGGGTGAACGTGAACCAGTCTGTTCCAGGGTATCAGTGAGGGTGAATGTGAACCAGTCTGTATCGGGGTATCAGTGATGGTGAATGTGAATCAGTCTGTATCGGGCTATAAGTGAGGGTGAACTCATACTAGTCTGTATCGGGGTATCAGTGAGGGTGAACACATACCAGTTTGTATCGGGGTTCACTGAGGGTGAATGTGAACGAGTCTGCATCGGGGTATCAGTGAGTGTTAACGTGAACCAGTCTGTATCGGGGTATCAGTGAGGATGAACGTGAACCAGTCTGCATCGGGGTATCAGTGAGCGTTAACATGAACCAGTCTGTATCGGGGTATCAGTGAGGGTGAACACATACAAGTCTGTATCGAGGTATCAGTGAGGGTGAATGTGAACCAGGCTGTATCGGGGTATCAGTGAGGGTGAACACATACAAGTCTGTATCAGGGTATCAGTGAGGGTGAAGGTGAATCAGTCTGTATCGGGGTATCAGTGAGGGTGAACGTGAACCAGTCTGTATCGGGGTATCAGTGAGGGTTAACGTGAACCAGTCTGTATCAGGGTATCAGTGAGGGTGTACGTGAACCAGTCTGTATCGGGGTATCAGTGAGGGTGAACACATAGAAGTCTGTATCGGGGTATCAGTGAGGGTGAAGGTGAATCAGTCTGTATCGGGGTATCAGTGAGGTTGAACGTGAACCAGTCTGTATCGGGGTATCAGTGAGGGTGAACGTGAACCAGTCTGTATCGGGGTATCAGTGAGGGTTAACGTGAACCAGTCTGTATCGGGGTATCAGTGAGGGTCTACGTGAACCAGTCTGTATCGGGGTATCAGTGTCTGTGAACACATACCACTCTGTATCGGGGTATCAGTGAGGGTGAACACATACCAGTTTGTATCGGGGATCACTGAGGGTGAATGTGAACGAGTCTGTATCGGGGTATCAGTGAGGGTGAACGTGAACCAGTCTGTATCGGGGTATCAGTGAGCGTTAACGTGAAGCAGTCCGTATCGGGGTATCAGTGAGGGTGAACACATACAAGTCTGTATCAGGGTATCAGTGTGGGTGAATGTGAACCAGGCTGTATCGGGGTATCAGTGAGGGTGAATGTGAACCAGGCTGTATCGGGGTATCAGTGAGGGTGAAAGTGAACCAGTCTGCATCTGGGTATCAGTGAGGGTGAATGTGAACCAGTCTGTATCGGGGTATCAGTGAGGGTGAATGTGAACCAGGCTGTATCGGGGTATCAGTGAGGGTGAAAGTGAACCAGTCTGCATCTGGGTATCAGTGAGGGTGAATGTGAACCAGTCTGTATCGGGGTATCAGTGAGGGTGAATGTGAACCAGTCTGTATCGGGGTATCAGTGAGGGTGAACACATACTACTCTATATCGGGGTATCAGTGTGGGTGAACGTGAACCAGTCTGTATCGGGGTATCAGTGAGGGTGAACGTGAACCAGTCTGTATCGGGGTATCAGTGAGGGTGAATGTGAACCAGCCTGTATCGGGGTATCATTGAGGGTGAATGTGAACCAGTCTGTATTGGGGTATCAGTGAGGGTGAAAACATACCAGTCTGTATCGGGGTATCAGTGAGGGTGAACGTGAACCAGTCAGTTCCGGGGTATCAGTGAGGTTGAACACATACAAGTCTGTATCGGGGAATCAGTGAGGGTGAACGTGAACCAGTCTGTATCGGGGTATCAGTGAGGGTGAACGTGAACAAGTCTGTATCGGGGTATCAGTGAGGGTGAACGTGAACCAGTCTGTATCGGGGTATCAGTGAGGTTGAACACATACAAGTCTGTATCGGGGTATCAGTGAGGGTGAACGTGAACCAGTCTGTATCGGGGTATCAGTGAGCCTGAACGTGAACTGGTCTGTATCGTGGTATCAGTGAGGGTGAATGTGAACCAGTCTGTATCGGGGTATCATTGAGGGTGAACACATACCCGTCTGTATCGGGGTATCAGTGAGGGAGAACGTGAACCAGTCTGTATCGGGGTATCAGTGAGGGTGAAGGTGAACCAGTCTGTATCGGGGTATCAGTGAGGGTGAATGTGAACCAGACTGTATCGGGGTATCAGTGAGGGAGAACGTGAACCAGTCTGTATCGAGGTATCAGTGAGGGTGAACGTGAACCAGTCTGTATAAGGGTATCAGTTTGGGTGAATGTGAACCAGTCTGTATCGGGGTATCTGTGAGGGTGAACGTGAACCGGTCTTGTATCGGGGTATCAGTGTGGGTGAACGTGAACCAGTCTGTATCGGGGTATCAGTGAGGGTGAACGTGAACCAGTCTGTATCGGGGTATCAGTGTGGGTGAACGTGAACCAGTCTGTATCGGGGTATCAGTGAGGGTGAACGTGAACCAGTCTGTTCCGGGATATCCGTGAGGGTGAATGTGAACCAGTCTGTATCGGGGTATCAGTGAAGGTGAATGTGAACCAGTCTGTATCGGGGTATCTCTGAGGGTGAATGTGAACCAGTCTGTATCGGGGTATCAGTGAGGGTGAATGTGAACCAGTCTGTATCGGGGTATCATTGAGGGTGAACACATACCCGTCTGTATCGGGGTATCAGTGAGGGAGAACGTGAACCAGTCTGTATCGGGGTATCAGTGAGGGTGAACGTGAACCAGTCTGTATCGGGGTATCAGTGAGGGTGAATGTGAACCAGTCTGTATCGGGGTATCATTGAGGGTGAACACATACCCGTCTGTATCGTGGTATCAGTGAGGGAGAACGTGAACCAGTCTGTATCGGGGTATCAGTGAGGGTGAACGTGAACCAGTCTGTATCGGGGTATCAGTGAGGGTGAACGTGAACCAGTCTGTATCGTGGTATCAGTGAGGGAGAACGTGAACCAGTCTGTATCGGGGTATCAGTGAGGGTGAACGTGAACCAGTCTGTATCGGGGTATCAGTGAGGGTGAACGTGAACCAGTCTGTTCCAGGGTATCAGTGAGGGTGAATGTGAACCAGTCTGTATCGGGGTATCAGTGATGGTGAATGTGAATCAGTCTGTATCGGGCTATAAGTGAGGGTGAACTCATACTAGTCTGTATCGGGGTATCAGTGAGGGTGAACACATACCAGTTTGTATCGGGGTTCACTGAGGGTGAATGTGAACGAGTCTGCATCGGGGTATCAGTGAGTGTTAACGTGAACCAGTCTGTATCGGGGTATCAGTGAGGATGAACGTGAACCAGTCTGCATCGGGGTATCAGTGAGCGTTAACATGAACCAGTCTGTATCGGGGTATCAGTGAGGGTGAACACATACAAGTCTGTATCGAGGTATCAGTGAGGGTGAATGTGAACCAGGCTGTATCGGGGTATCAGTGAGGGTGAACACATACAAGTCTGTATCAGGGTATCAGTGAGGGTGAAGGTGAATCAGTCTGTATCGGGGTATCAGTGAGGGTGAACGTGAACCAGTCTGTATCGGGGTATCAGTGAGGGTTAACGTGAACCAGTCTGTATCAGGGTATCAGTGAGGGTGTACGTGAACCAGTCTGTATCGGGGTATCAGTGAGGGTGAACACATAGAAGTCTGTATCGGGGTATCAGTGAGGGTGAAGGTGAATCAGTCTGTATCGGGGTATCAGTGAGGTTGAACGTGAACCAGTCTGTATCGGGGTATCAGTGAGGGTGAACGTGAACCAGTCTGTATCGGGGTATCAGTGAGGGTTAACGTGAACCAGTCTGTATCGGGGTATCAGTGAGGGTGTACGTGAACCAGTCTGTATCGGGGTATCAGTGTCTGTGAACAAATACCACTCTGTATCGGGGTATCAGTGAGGGTGAACACATACCAGTTTGTATCGGGGATCACTGAGGGTGAATGTGAACGAGTCTGTATCGGGGTATCAGTGAGGGTGAACGTGAACCAGTCTGTATCGGGGTATCAGTGAGCGTTAACGTGAAGCAGTCCGTATCGGGGTATCAGTGAGGGTGAACACATACAAGTCTGTATCAGGGTATCAGTGTGGGTGAATGTGAACCAGGCTGTATCGGGGTATCAGTGAGCGTGAATGTGAACCAGGCTGTATCGGGGTATCAGTGAGGGTGAAAGTGAACCAGTCTGCATCTGGGTATCAGTGAGGGTGAATGTGAACCAGTCTGTATCGGGGTATCAGTGAGGGTGAATGTGAACCAGGCTGTATCGGGGTATCAGTGAGGGTGAAAGTGAACCAGTCTGCATCTGGGTATCAGTGAGGGTGAATGTGAACCAGTCTGTATCGGGGTATCAGTGAGGGTGAATGTGAACCAGTCTGTATCGGGGTATCAGTGAGGGTGAACACATACTACTCTATATCGGGGTATCAGTGTGGGTGAACGTGAACCAGTCTGTATCGGGGTATCAGTGAGGGTGAACGTGAACCAGTCTGTATCGGGGTATCAGTGAGGGTGAATGTGAACCAGCCTGTATCGGGGTATCATTGAGGGTGAATGTGAACCAGTCTGTATTGGGGTATCAGTGAGGGTGAAAACATACCAGTCTGTATCGGGGTATCAGTGAGGGTGAACGTGAACCAGTCAGTTCCGGGGTATCAGTGAGGTTGAACACATACAAGTCTGTATCGGGGTATCAGTGAGGGTGAACGTGAACCAGTCTGTATCGGGGTATCAGTGAGGGTGAACGTGAACAAGTCTGTATCGGGGTATCAGTGAGGGTGAACGTGAACCAGTCTGTATCGGGGTATCAGTGAGGTTGAACACATACAAGTCTGTATCGGGGTATCAGTGAGGGTGAACGTGAACCAGTCTGTATCGGGGTATCAGTGAGCCTGAACGTGAACTGGTCTGTATCGTGGTATCAGTGAGGGTGAATGTGAACCAGTCTGTATCGGGGTATCATTGAGGGTGAACACATACCCGTCTGTATCGGGGTATCAGTGAGGGAGAACGTGAACCAGTCTGTATCGGGGTATCAGTGAGGGTGAAGGTGAACCAGTCTGTATCGGGGTATCAGTGAGGGTGAACGTGAACCAGACTGTATCGGGGTATCAGTGAGGGAGAACGTGAACCAGTCTGTATCGAGGTATCAGTGAGGGTGAACGTGAACCAGTCTGTATCGGGGTATCAGTTTGGGTGAATGTGAACCAGTCTGTATCGGGGTATCTGTGAGGGTGAACGTGAACCGGTCTTGTATCGGGGTATCAGTGTGGGTGAACGTGAACCAGTCTGTATCGGGGTATCAGTGAGGGTGAACGTGAACCAGTCTGTATCGGGGTATCAGTGTGGGTGAACGTGAACCAGTCTGTATCGGGGTATCAGTGAGGGTGAACGTGAACCAGTCTGTTCCGGGATATCCGTGAGGGTGAATGTGAACCAGTCTGTATCGGGGTATCAGTGAAGGTGAATGTGAACCAGTCTGTATCGGGGTATCTCTGAGGGTGAATGTGAACCAGTCTGTATCGGGGTATCAGTGAGGGTGAATGTGAACCAGTCTGTATCGGGGTATCATTGAGGGTGAACACATACCCGTCTGTATCGGGGTATCAGTGAGGGAGAACGTGAACCAGTCTGTATCGGGGTATCAGTGAGGGTGAACGTGAACCAGTCTGTATCGGGGTATCAGTGAGGGTGAATGTGAACCAGTCTGTATCGGGGTATCATTGAGGGTGAACACATACCCGTCTGTATCGTGGTATCAGTGAGGGAGAACGTGAACCAGTCTGTATCGGGGTATCAGTGAGGGTGAACGTGAACCAGTCTGTATCGGGGTATCAGTGAGGGTGAACGTGAACCAGTCTGTATCGGGGTATCAGTGTGGGTGAACGTGAACCAGTCTGTATCGGGGTATCAGTGAGGGTGAACACATACAAGTCTGTATCGGGGTATCAGTGAGGGTGAACGTGAACCAGTCTGTATCGGGGATCAATGAGGATGAATGTGAACGAGTCTGTATCGGGGTATCAGTGAGGGTGAACGTGAACCAGTCTGTATCGGGGTATCAGTGAGGGAGAACGTGAACCAGTCTGTATCGAGGTATCAGTGAGGGTGAACGTGAACCAGTCTGTATCGGGGTATCAGTGTGGGTGAACGTGAACCAGTCTGTATCGGGGTATCAGTGAGGGTGAACGTGAACCGGTCTGTATCGGGGTATCTTTGAGGGTGAACGTGAACCGGTCTGTATCGGGGTATCAGTGTGGGTGAACGTGAACCAGTCTGTATCGGGGTATCAGTGTGGATGAACGTGAACCAGTCTGTATCGGGGTATCAGTGAGGGTGAACGTGAACCAGTCTGTATCGGGGTATCAGTGAGGGTGAACGTGAACCAGTCTGTTCCGGGGTATCAGTGAGGGTGAATGTGAAGCAGTCTGTATCGGGGTATCAGTGAGGGTGAATGTGAATCAGTCTGTATCGGGCTATAAGTGAGGGTGAACTCATACTAGTCTGTATCGGGGTATCAGTGAGGGTGTACGTGAACCACTCTGTATCGGGGTATCAATGAGGGTGAACACATACAAGTCTGTATCGGGGTATCAGTGAGGGTGAATGTGAACCAGGCTGTATCGGGGTATCAGTGAGGGTGAACACATACAAGTCTGTATCAGGGTATCAGTGTGGGTGAACGTGAACCAGTCTGTATCGGGGTATCAGTGAGGGTGAACGTGAACCAGTCTGTATCGGGGTATCAGTGAGGGTGAACGTGAACCAGTCTGTTCCAGGGTATCAGTGAGGGTGAATGTGAACCAGTCTGTATCGGGGTATCAGTGATGGTGAATGTGAATCAGTCTGTATCGGGCTATAAGTGAGGGTGAACTCATACTAGTCTGTATCGGGGTATCAGTGAGGGTGAACACATACCAGTTTGTATCGGGGTTCACTGAGGGTGAATGTGAACGAGTCTGCATCGGGGTATCAGTGAGTGTTAACGTGAACCAGTCTGTATCGGGGTATCAGTGAGGATGAACGTGAACCAGTCTGCATCGGGGTATCAGTGAGCGTTAACATGAACCAGTCTGTATCGGGGTATCAGTGAGGGTGAACACATACAAGTCTGTATCGAGGTATCAGTGAGGGTGAATGTGAACCAGGCTGTATCGGGGTATCAGTGAGGGTGAACACATACAAGTCTGTATCAGGGTATCAGTGAGGGTGAAGGTGAATCAGTCTGTATCGGGGTATCAGTGAGGGTGAACGTGAACCAGTCTGTATCGGGGTATCAGTGAGGGTTAACGTGAACCAGTCTGTATCAGGGTATCAGTGAGGGTGTACGTGAACCAGTCTGTATCGGGGTATCAGTGAGGGTGAACACATAGAAGTCTGTATCGGGGTATCAGTGAGGGTGAAGGTGAATCAGTCTGTATCGGGGTATCAGTGAGGTTGAAAGTGAACCAGTCTGTATCGGGGTATCAGTGAGGGTGAACGTGAACCAGTCTGTATCGGGGTATCAGTGAGGGTTAACGTGAACCAGTCTGTATCGGGGTATCAGTGAGGGTGTACGTGAACCAGTCTGTATCGGGGTATCAGTGTCTGTGAACACATACCACTCTGTATCGGGGTATCAGTGAGGGTGAACACATACCAGTTTGTATCGGGGATCACTGAGGGTGAATGTGAACGAGTCTGTATCGGGGTATCAGTGAGGGTGAACGTGAACCAGTCTGTATCGGGGTATCAGTGATCGTTAACGTGAAGCAGTCCGTATCGGGGTATCAGTGAGGGTGAACACATACAAGTCTGTATCAGGGTATCAGTGTGGGTGAATGTGAACCAGGCTGTATCGGGGTATCAGTGAGGGTGAATGTGAACCAGGCTGTATCGGGGTATCAGTGAGGGTGAAAGTGAACCAGTCTGCATCTGGGTATCAGTGAGGGTGAATGTGAACCAGTCTGTATCGGGGTATCAGTGAGGGTGAATGTGAACCAGGCTGTATCGGGGTATCAGTGAGGGTGAAAGTGAACCAGTCTGCATCTGGGTATCAGTGAGGGTGAATGTGAACCAGTCTGTATCGGGGTATCAGTGAGGGTGAATGTGAACCAGTCTGTATCGGGGTATCAGTGAGGGTGAACACATACTACTCTATATCGGGGTATCAGTGTGGGTGAACGTGAACCAGTCTGTATCGGGGTATCAGTGAGGGTGAACATGAACCAGTCTGTATCGGGGTATCAGTGAGGGTGAATGTGAACCAGCCTGTATCGGGGTATCATTGAGGGTGAATGTGAACCAGTCTGTATTGGGGTATCAGTGAGGGTGAAAACATACCAGTCTGTATCGGGGTATCAGTGAGGGTGAACGTGAACCAG
The DNA here is from genome assembly GCF_030144855.1 of Hypanus sabinus. NCBI lineage: Eukaryota > Metazoa > Chordata > Chondrichthyes > Myliobatiformes > Dasyatidae > Hypanus > Hypanus sabinus. Next base: position 77,413,805 of record NC_082709.1, read on the forward strand.
TCAGTTCCGGGGTATCAGTGAGGTTGAACACATACAAGTCTGTATCGGGGTATCAGTGAGGGTGAACGTGAACCAGTCTGTATCGGGGTATCAGTGAGGGTGAACGTGAACAAGTCTGTATCGGGGTATCAGTGAGGGTGAACGTGAACCAGTCTGTATCGGGGTATCAGTGAGGTTGAACACATACAAGTCTGTATCGGGGTATCAGTGAGGGTGAACGTGAACCAGTCTGTATCGGGGTATCAGTGAGCCTGAACGTGAACTGGTCTGTATCGTGGTATCAGTGAGGGTGAATGTGAACCAGTCTGTATCGGGGTATCATTGAGGGTGAACACATACCCGTCTGTATCGGGGTATCAGTGAGGGAGAACGTGAACCAGTCTGTATCGGGGTATCAGTGAGGGTGAAGGTGAACCAGTCTGTATCGGGGTATCAGTGAGGGTGAACGTGAACCAGACTGTATCGGGGTATCAGTGAGGGAGAACGTGAACCAGTCTGTATCGAGGTATCAGTGAGGGTGAACGTGAACCAGTCTGTATCGGGGTATCAGTTTGGGTGAATGTGAACCAGTCTGTATCGGGGTATCTGTGAGGGTGAACGTGAACCGGTCTTGTATCGGGGTATCAGTGTGGGTGAACGTGAACCAGTCTGTATCGGGGTATCAGTGAGGGTGAACGTGAACCAGTCTGTATCGGGGTATCAGTGTGGGTGAACGTGAACCAGTCTGTATCGGGGTATCAGTGAGGGTGAACGTGAACCAGTCTGTTCCGGGATATCCGTGAGGGTGAATGTGAACCAGTCTGTATCGGGGTATCAGTGAAGGTGAATGTGAACCAGTCTGTATCGGGGTATCTCTGAGGGTGAATGTGAACCAGTCTGTATCGGGGTATCAGTGAGGGTGAATGTGAACCAGTCTGTATCGGGGTATCATTGAGGGTGAACACATACCCGTCTATATCGGGGTATCAGTGAGGGAGAACGTGAACCAGTCTGTATCGGGGTATCAGTGAGGGTGAACGTGAACCAGTCTGTATCGGGGTATCAGTGAGGGTGAATGTGAACCAGTCTGTATCGGGGTATCATTGAGGGTGAACACATACCCGTCTGTATCGTGGTATCAGTGAGGGAGAACGTGAACCAGTCTGTATCGGGGTATCAGTGAGGGTGAACGTGAACCAGTCTGTATCGGGGTATCAGTGAGGGTGAACGTGAACCAGTCTGTATCGGGGTATCAGTGTGGGTGAACGTGAACCAGTCTGTATCGGGGTATCAGTGAGGGTGAACACATACAAGTCTGTATCGGGGTATCAGTGAGGGTGAACGTGAACCAGTCTGTATCGGGGCTCAATGAGGATGAATGTGAACGAGTCTGTATCGGGGTATCAGTGAGGGTGAACGTGAACCAGTCTGTATCGGGGTATCAGTGAGGGTGAACGTGAACCAGTCTGTTCCGGGGTATCAGTGAGGGTGAATGTGAAGCAGTCTGTATCGGGGTATCAGTGAGGGTGAATGTGAATCAGTCTGTATCGGGCTATAAGTGAGGGTGAACTCATACTAGTCTGTATCGGGGTATCAGTGAGGGTGTACGTGAACCACTCTGTATCGGGGTATCAATGAGGGTGAACACATACAAGTCTGTATCGGGGTATCAGTGAGGGTGAATGTGAACCAGGCTGTATCGGGGTATCAGTGAGGGTGAACACATACAAGTCTGTATCAGGGTATCAGTGAGGGTGAAGGTGAATCAGTCTGTATCGGGGTATCAGTGAGGGTGAACGTGAACCAGTCTGTATCGGGGTATCAGTGAGGGTGAACGTGAACCAGTCTGTATCGGGGTATCAGTGAGGGTTAACGTCAACCAGTCTGTATCGGGGTATCAGTGAGGGTGTACGTGAACCAGTCTGTATCGGGGTATCAGTGAGGGTCAATGTGAACCAGTCTGTACCGGGGTATCATTGAGGGTGAACACATACAAGTCTGTATCGGGGTATCAGTGAGGGTGAACGTGAACCAGTCTGTATCGGGGATCAATGAGGATGAATGTGAACGAGTCTGTATCGGGGTATCAGTGAGGGTGAACGTGAACCAGTCTGTATCGGGGTATCAGTGAGGGAGAACGTGAACCAGTCTGTATCGAGGTATCAGTGAGGGTGAACGTGAACCAGTCTGTATCGGGGTATCAGTGTGGGTGAACGTGAACCAGTCTGTATCGGGGTATCAGTGAGGGTGAACGTGAACCGGTCTGTATCGGGGTATCTTTGAGGGTGAACGTGAACCGGTCTGTATCGGGGTATCAGTGTGGGTGAACGTGAACCAGTCTGTATCGGGGTATCAGTGTGGATGAACGTGAACCAGTCTGTATCGGGGTATCAGTGAGGGTGAACGTGAACCAGTCTGTATCGGGGTATCAGTGAGGGTGAACGTGAACCAGTCTGTTCCGGGGTATCAGTGAGGGTGAATGTGAAGCAGTCTGTATCGGGGTATCAGTGAGGGTGAATGTGAATCAGTCTGTATCGGGCTATAAGTGAGGGTGAACTCATACTAGTCTGTATCGGGGTATCAGTGAGGGTGTACGTGAACCACTCTGTATCGGGGTATCAATGAGGGTGAACACATACAAGTCTGTATCGGGGTATCAGTGAGGGTGAATGTGAACCAGGCTGTATCGGGGTATCAGTGAGGGTGAACACATACAAGTCTGTATCAGGGTATCAGTGAGGGTGAAGGTGAATCAGTCTGTATCGGGGTATCAGTGAGGGTGAACGTGAACCAGTCTGTATCGGGGTATCAGTGAGGGTGAACGTGAACCAGTCTGTATCGGGGTATCAGTGAGGGTTAACGTCAACCAGTCTGTATCGGGGTATCAGTGAGGGTGTACGTGAACCAGTCTGTATCGGGGTATCAGTGAGGGTCAATGTGAACCAGTCTGTACCGGGGTATCATTGAGGGTGAACACATACAAGTCTGTATCGGGGTATCAGTGAGGGTGTACGTGAACCAGTCTGTATCGGGGTATCAGTGAGGGTGAACACATACAAGTCTGTATCGGGGTATCAGTGAGGGTGAAGGTGAATCAGTCTGTATCGGGGTATCAGTGAGGTTGAACGTGAACCTGTCTGTATCGGGGTATCAGTGAGGGTGAACGTGAACCAGTCTGTATCGGGGTATCAGTGAGGGTGAACGTGAACCAGTCTGTATCGGGGTATCAGTGAGCGTTAACGTGAACCAGTCCGTATCGGGGTATCAGTGAGGATGAACGTGAACCAGTCTGCATCGGGGTATCAGTGAGCGTTAACATGAACCAGTCTGTATCGGGGTATCAGTGAGGGTGAACACATACAAGTCTGTATCGGGGTATCAGTGAGGGTGAACACATACAAGTCTGTATCGGGGTATCAGTGAGGGTGAAAGTGAACCAGTCTGTATCGGGGTATCAGTGAGGGTGAAAGTGAACCAGTCTGTATCAGGGTATCAGTGAGGGTGAATGTGAACCAGTCTGTATCGGGGTATCAGTGAGGGTGAACGTGAACCAGTCTGCATCTGGGTAGCAGTGAGGGTGAATGTGAACCAGTCTGTATCGGGGTATCAGTGAGGGTGAATGTGAACCAGTCTGTATCGGGGTATCAGTGAGGGTGAACGTGAACGAGTCTGCATCTGGGTAGCAGTGAGGGTGTATGTGAACCAGTCTGTATCGGGGTATCAGTGAGGGTTAATGTGAACCAGTCTGTATCGGGGTATCAGTGAGGGTGAACGTGAACCAGTCTGTATCGGGGTATCAGTGAGGGTGAACGTGAACCAGTCTGTATAGGGGTATCAGTGAGGGTTAACGTGAACCAGTCTGTATCGGGGTATCAGTGAGGGTGAACGTGAACCAGTCTGTATCGGGGTATCAGTGAGGGTGTACGTGAACCAGTCTGTATCGGGGAATCAGTGAGGGTGAACACATTCTCGTCTGCATCGGGGCATCAGTGACGGTGAACGTGAACCAGTCTGTATCGGGGTATCAGTGAGGGTGTACGTGAACCAGTCTGTATCGGGGTATCAGTGAGGGTGAACGTGAACCAGTCTGTATCGGGGTATCAGTGAGGGTGAACGTGAACCAGTCTGTATCGGGGTATCAGTGAGGGTGAACGTGAACCAGTCTGTATCGGGGTATCAGTGAGGGTGAACGTGAACCAGTCTGTATCGCGGTATCAGTGAGGGAGAACGTGAACCAGACTGTATCGAGGTATCAGTGAGGGTGAACACATACAAGTCTGTATCGGGGTATCAGTGAGGGTGAATGTGAACCAGTCTGTATCGGGGTATCAGTGTGGGTGAACGTGAACCAGTCTGTCTCGGGGTATCAGTGAGGGTGAACGTGAACCGGTCTGTATCGGGGTATCTGTGAGGGTGAACGTGAACCGGTCTGTATCGGGGCATCAGTGAGCGTTAACGTGAACCAGTCTGTATCGGGGTATCAGTGAGGGTGAACGTGAACCAGTCTGTATCGGGGTTTCAGTGAGCGTTAACATGAACCAGTCTGTATCGGGGTATCAGTGAGGGTGAACAAATACAAGTCTGTATCGGGGAATCAGTGAGGGTGAATGTGAACCAGTCTGTATCGGGGTATCAGTGAGTGTGAACACATACCACTCTGTATCGGGGTATCAGTGAGGGTGAACACATACCAGTTTGTATCGGGGATCACTGAGGGTGAATGTGAACGAGTCTGTATCGGGGTATCAGTGAGGGTGAATGTGAACCAGTCTGTATCGGGGCATCAGTGAGCGTTAACGTTAACCAGTCTGTATCGGGGTATCAGTGAGGGTGAACGTGAACCAGTCTGTATCGGGGTTTCAGTGAGCGTTAACATGAACCAGTCTGTATCGGGGTATCAGTGAGGGTGAACACATACAAGACTGTATCGGGGTATCAGTGAGGGTGAATGTGAACCAGGCTGTATCGGGGTATCAGTGAGGGTGAAAGTGAACCAGTCTGCATCTGGGTATCAGTGAGGGTGAATGTGAACCAGTCTGTATTGGGGTATCAGTGAGGGTGAAGTGAACCAGTCTGTATCGGGGTATCAGTGAGGGTGAACGTGAACCAGTCTGTATCGGGGTATCAGTGAGGGTGAATGTGAACCAGCCTGTATCGGGGTATCAGTGAGGGTGAATGTGAACCAGTCTGTATTGGGGTATCAGTGAGGGTGAACACATACCAGTCTGTATCGGGGTATCAGTGAGGGTGAACGTGAACCAGTCTGTATCAGGGTATCAGTGAGGGTGAACGTGAACCAGTCTGTTCCGGGGTATCAGTGAGGGTGAATGTGAACCAGTCTGTATCGGGATATCAGTGAGGGTGAATGTGAATCAGTCTGTATCGGGGTATCAGTGAGGGTGAATGTGAACCAGTCTGTATTGGGGTATCAGTGAGGGTGAACACATACCAGTCTGTATCGGGGTATCAGTGAGGGTGAACGTGAACCAGTCTGTATCAGGGTATCAGTGAGGGTGAACGTGAACCAGTCTGTTCCGGGGTATCAGTGAGGGGGAATGTGAACCAGTCTGTATCGGGTTATCAGTGAGGGTGAACGTGAACCAGTCTGTATCGGGGTATCAGTGAGGGTGAATGTGAATCAGTCTGTATCAGGGTATCAGTGAGGGTGAATGTGAACCAGTCTGTATCGGGGTATCAGTGAGGGTGAACACATACCAGTCTGTATCGGGGTATCAGTGAGGGTGAACGTGAACCAGTCTGTATCGGGGTATCAGTGAGGGTGAATGTGAACCAGTCTGTATCGGGGTATCAGTGAGGGTTAACGTGAACCAGTCTGTATCGGGGTATCAGTGAGGGTGAAAGTGAACCAGTCTGTATCGGGGTATCAGTGAGGGTGAACGTGAACCAGTCTGTATCGGGGTATCAGTGTGGGTGAACGTGAAGCAGTCTGTATCGGGGTATCAGTGAGGGTGAACGTGAACCAGTCTGTATCGGAGTATCAGTGAGCGTTAACGTGAACCAGTCTGTATCGGGGTATCTGTGAGGATGAACGTGAACCAGTCTGCATCGGGGTATCAGTGAGCGTTAACATGAACCTGTCTGTATCGGGGTATCAGTGAGGGTGAACACATACAAGTCTGTATCGGGGTATCAGTGAGGGTGAACGTGAACCAGTCTGTATCGGGGTATCAGGGAGGGTGAACGTGAACCAGTCTGTATCGGGGTATCAGTGAGGGTGAATGTGAACCAGTCTGTATCGGGGTATCAGTGAGGGTGAACGTGAACCATTCTGTATCGGGGTTTCAGTGAGCGTTAACATGAACCAGTCTGTATCGGGGTATCAGTGAGGGTGAACAAATACAAGTCTATATCGGGGTATCAGTGAGGGTGAATGTGAACCAGTCTGTATCGGGGTATCAGTGAGTGTGAACACATACCACTCTGTATCGGGGTATCAGTGAGGGTGAACACAAACCAGTTTGTATCGGGGATAACTGAGGGTGAATGTGAACGAGTCTGTATCGGGGTATCAGTGAGGGTGAACGTGAACCAGTCTGTATCGGGGCATCAGTGAGCGTTAACGTTAACCAGTCTGTATCGGGGTATCAGTGAGGGTGAACGTGAACCAGTCTGTATCGGGGTTTCAGTGAGCGTTAACATGAACCAGTCTGTATCAGGGTATCAGTGAGGGTGAATGTGAACCAGTCTGTATCGGGGTATCAGGGAGGGTGAACACATACCAGTCTGTATCGGGGTATCAGTGAGGGTGAACGTGAACCAGTCTGTATCGGGGCATCAGTGAGCGTTAACGTTAACCAGTCTGTATCGGGGTATCAGTGAGGGTGAACGTGAACCAGTCTGTATCGGGGTTTCAGTGAGCGTTAACATGAACCAGTCTGTATCGGGGTATCAGTGAGGGTGAACACATACAAGTCTGTATCGGGGTATCAGTGAGGGTGAAAGTGAACCAGTCTGCATCTGGGTATCAGTGAGGGTGAATGTGAACCAGTCTGTATCGGGGTATCAGTGAGGGTGAACGTGAACCAGTCTGTATCGGGGTATCAGTGAGGGTGAATGTGAACCAGCCTGTATCGGGGTATCAGTGAGGGTGAATGTGAACCAGTCTGTATTGGGGTATCAGTGAGGGTGAACACATACCAGTCTGTATCGGGGTATCAGTGAGGGTGAACGTGAACCAGTCTGTATCAGGGTATCAGTGAGGGTGAACGTGAACCAGTCTGTTCCGTGGTATCAGTGAGGGTGAATGTGAACCAGTCTGTATCGGGTTATCAGTGAGGGTGAACGTGAACCAGTCTGTATCGGGGTATCAGTGAGGGTGAATGTGAATCAGTCTGTATCAGGGTATCGGTGAGGGTGAATGTGAACCAGTCTGTATCGGGGTATCAGTGAGGGTGAACACATACCAGTCTGTATCGGGGTATCAGTGAGGGTGAACGTGAACCAGTCTGTATCGGGGTATCAGTGAGGGTGAATGTGAAGCAGTCTGTATCGGGGTATCAGTGAGGGTGAACACATACCAGTCTGTATCGGGGTATCAGTGAGGGTGAACGTGAACCAGTCTGTATTGGGGTATCAGTGAGGGTGAATGTGAACCAGTCTGTATCAGGGTATCAGTGAGGGTGAACGTGAACCAGTCTGTTCCGGGGTATCAGTGAGGGTGAATGTGAATCAGTCTGTATCGGGTTATCAGTGAGGGTGAACGTGAACCAGTCTGTATCGGTGTATCAGTGAGGGTGAATGTGAATCAGTCTGTATCAGGGTATCAGTGAGGGTGAACGTGAACAAGTCTGTATCGGGGTATCAGTGAGGGTGAACGTGAACCAGTCTGTATCGGGGTATCAGTGAGCCTGAACGTGAACCGGTCTGTATTGGGGTATCAGTGAGCGTTAACGTGAACCAGTCTGTATCGGGGTATCTGTGAGCGTTAACATGAACCAGTCTGTATCGGGGTATCAGTGAGGGTGAACACATACAAGTCTGTATCGGGGTATCAGTGAGGGTGAACGTGAACCAGTCTGTATCGGGGTATCAGGGAGGGTGAACGTGAACCAGTCTGTATCGGGGTATCAGTGAGGGTGAATGTGAACCAGTCTGTATCGGGGTATCAGTGAGGGTGAACGTGAACCAGTCTGTATCGGGGTTTCAGTGAGCGTTAACATGAACCAGTCTGTATCGGGGTATCAGTGAGGGTGAACACATACCAGTCTGTATCGGGGTATCAGTGAGGGTGAATATGAACCAGTCTGTATCGGGGTATCAGTGAGGGTGAACGTGAACCAGTCTGCATCTGGGTAGCAGTGAGGGTGAATGTGAACCAGTCTGTATCGGGGTATCAGTGAGGGTGAATGTGAACCAGTCTGTATCGGGGTATCAGTGAGGGTGAATGTGAACCAGTCTGTATCGGGGTATCAGTGAGGGTGAACGTGAACCAGTCTGCATCTGGGTAGCAGTCAGGGTGAATGTGAACCAGTCTGTATCGGGGTATCAGTGAGGGTGAATGTGAACCAGTCTGTATCGGGGTATCAGTGAGGGTGAACGTGAACCAGTCTGCATCTGGGTAGCAGTGAGGGTGAACGTGAACCAGTCTGTATCGGGGTGTCTGTGAGGGTGAACGTGAACCAGTCTGTATAGGGGTATCAGTGTGGGTTAACGTGAACCAGTCTGTATCGGGGTATCAGTGAGGGTGAAAGTGAACCAGTCTGTATCGGGGTATCAGTGAGGGTGAAAGTGAACCAGTCTGTATCGGGGTATCAGTGTGGGTGAACGTGAAGCAGTCTGTATCGGGGTATCAGTGAGGGTGAACGTGAACCAGTCTGTATCGGAGTATCAGTGAGCGTTAACGTGAACCAGTCTGTATCGGGGTATCTGTGAGGATGAACGTGAACCAGTCTGCATCGGGGTATCAGTGAGCGTTAACATGAACCTGTCTGTATCGGGGTATCAGTGAGGGTGAACACATACAAGTCTGTATCGGGGTATCAGTGAGGGTGAACGTGAACCAGTCTGTATCGGGGTATCAGGGAGGGTGAACGTGAACCAGTCTGTATCGGGGTATCAGTGAGGGTGAATGTGAACCAGTCTGTATCGGGGTATCAGTGAGGGGGAACGTGAACCAGTCTGTATCGGGGTTTCAGTGAGCGTTAACATGAACCAGTCTGTATCGGGGTATCAGTGAGGGTGAACAAATACAAGTCTATATCGGGGTATCAGTGAGGGTGAATGTGAACCAGTCTGTATCGGGGTATCAGTGAGTGTGAACACATACCACTCTGTATCGGGGTATCAGTGAGGGTGAACACAAACCAGTTTGTATCGGGGATAACTGAGGGTGAATGTGAACGAGTCTGTATCGGGGTATCAGTGAGGGTGAACGTGAACCAGTCTGTATCGGGGCATCAGTGAGCGTTAACGTTAACCAGTCTGTATCGGGGTATCAGTGAGGGTGAATGTGAATCAGTCTGTATCAGGGTATCAGTGAGGGTGAACGTGAACAAGTCTGTATCGGGGTATCAGTGAGGGTGAACGTGAACCAGTCTGTATCGGGGTATCAGTGAGCCTGAACGTGAACCGGTATGTATCGTGGTATCAGTGAGGGTGAACGTGAACCAGTCTGTATTGGGGTATCAGTGAGCGTTAACGTGAACCAGTCTGTATCGGGGTATCTGTGAGCGTTAACATGAACCAGTCTGTATCGGGGTATCAGTGAGGGTGAACACATACAAGTCTGTATCGGGGTATCAGTGAGGGTGAACGTGAACCAGTCTGTATCGGGGTATCAGGGAGGGTGAACGTGAACCAGTCTGTATCGGGGTATCAGTGAGGGTGAACGTGAACCAGACTGTATCGGGGTATCAGTGAGGGAGAACGTGAACCAGTCTGTATCGAGGTATCAGTGAGGGTGAACGTGAACCAGTCTGTATCGGGGTATCAGTTTGGGTGAATGTGAACCAGTCTGTATCGGGGTATCTGTGAGGGTGAACGTGAACCGGTCTTGTATCGGGGTATCAGTGTGGGTGAACGTGAACCAGTCTGTATCGGGGTATCAGTGAGGGTGAACGTGAACCAGTCTGTATCGGGGTATCAGTGTGGGTGAACGTGAACCAGTCTGTATCGGGGTATCAGTGAGGGTGAACGTGAACCAGTCTGTTCCGGGATATCCGTGAGGGTGAATGTGAACCAGTCTGTATCGGGGTATCAGTGAAGGTGAATGTGAACCAGTCTGTATCGGGGTATCTCTGAGGGTGAATGTGAACCAGTCTGTATCGGGGTATCAGTGAGGGTGAATGTGAACCAGTCTGTATCGGGGTATCATTGAGGGTGAACACATACCCGTCTGTATCGGGGTATCAGTGAGGGAGAACGTGAACCAGTCTGTATCGGGGTATCAGTGAGGGTGAACGTGAACCAGTCTGTATCGGGGTATCAGTGAGGGTGAATGTGAACCAGTCTGTATCGGGGTATCATTGAGGGTGAACACATACCCGTCTGTATCGTGGTATCAGTGAGGGAGAACGTGAACCAGTCTGTATCGGGGTATCAGTGAGGGTGAACGTGAACCAGTCTGTATCGGGGTATCAGTGAGGGTGAACGTGAACCAGTCTGTATCGGGGTATCAGTGTGGGTGAACGTGAACCAGTCTGTATCGGGGTATCAGTGAGGGTGAACACATACAAGTCTGTATCGGGGTATCAGTGAGGGTGAACGTGAACCAGTCTGTATCGGGGATCAATGAGGATGAATGTGAACGAGTCTGTATCGGGGTATCAGTGAGGGTGAACGTGAACCAGTCTGTATCGGGGTATCAGTGAGGGAGAACGTGAACCAGTCTGTATCGAGGTATCAGTGAGGGTGAACGTGAACCAGTCTGTATCGGGGTATCAGTGTGGGTGAACGTGAACCAGTCTGTATCGGGGTATCAGTGAGGGTGAACGTGAACCGGTCTGTATCGGGGTATCTTTGAGGGTGAACGTGAACCGGTCTGTATCGGGGTATCAGTGTGGGTGAACGTGAACCAGTCTGTATCGGGGTATCAGTGTGGATGAACGTGAACCAGTCTGTATCGGGGTATCAGTGAGGGTGAACGTGAACCAGTCTGTATCGGGGTATCAGTGAGGGTGAACGTGAACCAGTCTGTTCCGGGGTATCAGTGAGGGTGAATGTGAAGCAGTCTGTATCGGGGTATCAGTGAGGGTGAATGTGAATCAGTCTGTATCGGGCTATAAGTGAGGGTGAACTCATACTAGTCTGTATCGGGGTATCAGTGAGGGTGTACGTGAACCACTCTGTATCGGGGTATCAATGAGGGTGAACACATACAAGTCTGTATCGGGGTATCAGTGAGGGTGAATGTGAACCAGGCTGTATCGGGGTATCAGTGAGGGTGAACACATACAAGTCTGTATCAGGGTATCAGTGTGGGTGAACGTGAACCAGTCTGTATCGGGGTATCAGTGAGGGTGAACGTGAACCAGTCTGTATCGGGGTATCAGTGAGGGTGAACGTGAACCAGTCTGTTCCAGGGTATCAGTGAGGGTGAATGTGAACCAGTCTGTATCGGGGTATCAGTGATGGTGAATGTGAATCAGTCTGTATCGGGCTATAAGTGAGGGTGAACTCATACTAGTCTGTATCGGGGTATCAGTGAGGGTGAACACATACCAGTTTGTATCGGGGTTCACTGAGGGTGAATGTGAACGAGTCTGCATCGGGGTATCAGTGAGTGTTAACGTGAACCAGTCTGTATCGGGGTATCAGTGAGGATGAACGTGAACCAGTCTGCATCGGGGTATCAGTGAGCGTTAACATGAACCAGTCTGTATCGGGGTATCAGTGAGGGTGAACACATACAAGTCTGTATCGAGGTATCAGTGAGGGTGAATGTGAACCAGGCTGTATCGGGGTATCAGTGAGGGTGAACACATACAAGTCTGTATCAGGGTATCAGTGAGGGTGAAGGTGAATCAGTCTGTATCGGGGTATCAGTGAGGGTGAACGTGAACCAGTCTGTATCGGGGTATCAGTGAGGGTTAACGTGAACCAGTCTGTATCAGGGTATCAGTGAGGGTGTACGTGAACCAGTCTGTATCGGGGTATCAGTGAGGGTGAACACATAGAAGTCTGTATCGGGGTATCAGTGAGGGTGAAGGTGAATCAGTCTGTATCGGGGTATCAGTGAGGTTGAACGTGAACCAGTCTGTATCGGGGTATCAGTGAGGGTGAACGTGAACCAGTCTGTATCGGGGTATCAGTGAGGGTTAACGTGAACCAGTCTGTATCGGGGTATCAGTGAGGGTGTACGTGAACCAGTCTGTATCGGGGTATCAGTGTCTGTGAACACATACCACTCTGTATCGGGGTATCAGTGAGGGTGAACACATACCAGTTTGTATCGGGGATCACTGAGGGTGAATGTGAACGAGTCTGTATCGGGGTATCAGTGAGGGTGAACGTGAACCAGTCTGTATCGGGGTATCAGTGAGCGTTAACGTGAAGCAGTCCGTATCGGGGTATCAGTGAGGGTGAACACATACAAGTCTGTATCAGGGTATCAGTGTGGGTGAATGTGAACCAGGCTGTATCGGGGTATCAGTGAGGGTGAATGTGAACCAGGCTGTATCGGGGTATCAGTGAGGGTGAAAGTGAACCAGTCTGCATCTGGGTATCAGTGAGGGTGAATGTGAACCAGTCTGTATCGGGGTATCAGTGAGGGTGAATGTGAACCAGGCTGTATCGGGGTATCAGTGAGGGTGAAAGTGAACCAGTCTGCATCTGGGTATCAGTGAGGGTGAATGTGAACCAGTCTGTATCGGGGTATCAGTGAGGGTGAATGTGAACCAGTCTGTATCGGGGTATCAGTGAGGGTGAACACATACTACTCTATATCGGGGTATCAGTGTGGGTGAACGTGAACCAGTCTGTATCGGGGTATCAGTGAGGGTGAACGTGAACCAGTCTGTATCGGGGTATCAGTGAGGGTGAATGTGAACCAGCCTGTATCGGGGTATCATTGAGGGTGAATGTGAACCAGTCTGTATTGGGGTATCAGTGAGGGTGAAAACATACCAGTCTGTATCGGGGTATCAGTGAGGGTGAACGTGAACCAGTCAGTTCCGGGGTATCAGTGAGGTTGAACACATACAAGTCTGTATCGGGGTATCAGTGAGGGTGAACGTGAACCAGTCTGTATCGGGGTATCAGTGAGGGTGAACGTGAACAAGTCTGTATCGGGGTATCAGTGAGGGTGAACGTGAACCAGTCTGTATCGGGGTATCAGTGAGGTTGAACACATACAAGTCTGTATCGGGGTATCAGTGAGGGTGAACGTGAACCAGTCTGTATCGGGGTATCAGTGAGCCTGAACGTGAACTGGTCTGTATCGTGGTATCAGTGAGGGTGAATGTGAACCAGTCTGTATCGGGGTATCATTGAGGGTGAACACATACCCGTCTGTATCGGGGTATCAGTGAGGGAGAACGTGAACCAGTCTGTATCGGGGTATCAGTGAGGGTGAAGGTGAACCAGTCTGTATCGGGGTATCAGTGAGGGTGAACGTGAACCAGACTGTATCGGGGTATCAGTGAGGGAGAACGTGAACCAGTCTGTATCGAGGTATCAGTGAGGGTGAACGTGAACCAGTCTGTATCGGGGTATCAGTTTGGGTGAATGTGAACCAGTCTGTATCGGGGTATCTGTGAGGGTGAACGTGAACCGGTCTTGTATCGGGGTATCAGTGTGGGTGAACGTGAACCAGTCTGTATCGGGGTATCAGTGAGGGTGAACGTGAACCAGTCTGTATCGGGGTATCAGTGTGGGTGAACGTGAACCAGTCTGTATCGGGGTATCAGTGAGGGTGAACGTGAACCAGTCTGTTCCGGGATATCCGTGAGGGTGAATGTGAACCAGTCTGTATCGGGGTATCAGTGAAGGTGAATGTGAACCAGTCTGTATCGGGGTATCTCTGAGGGTGAATGTGAACCAGTCTGTATCGGGGTATCAGTGAGGGTGAATGTGAACCAGTCTGTATCGGGGTATCAGTGAGGGTGAACACATAGAAGTCTGTATCGGGGTATCAGTGAGGGTGAAGGTGAATCAGTCTGTATCGGGGTATCAGTGAGGTTGAACGTGAACCAGTCTGTATCGGGGTATCAGTGAGGGTGAACGTGAACCAGTCTGTATCGGGGTATCAGTGAGGGTTAACGTGAACCAGTCTGTATCGGGGTATCAGTGAGGGTGTACGTGAACCAGTCTGTATCGGGGTATCAGTGTCTGTGAACACATACCACTCTGTATCGGGGTATCAGTGAGGGTGAACACATACCAGTTTGTATCGGGGATCACTGAGGGTGAATGTGAACGAGTCTGTATCGGGGTATCAGTGAGGGTGAACGTGAACCAGTCTGTATCGGGGTATCAGTGAGCGTTAACGTGAAGCAGTCCGTATCGGGGTATCAGTGAGGGTGAACACATACAAGTCTGTATCAGGGTATCAGTGTGGGTGAATGTGAACCAGGCTGTATCGGGGTATCAGTGAGGGTGAATGTGAACCAGGCTGTATCGGGGTATCAGTGAGGGTGAAAGTGAACCAGTCTGCATCTGGGTATCAGTGAGGGTGAATGTGAACCAGTCTGTATCGGGGTATCAGTGAGGGTGAATGTGAACCAGGCTGTATCGGGGTATCAGTGAGGGTGAAAGTGAACCAGTCTGCATCTGGGTATCAGTGAGGGTGAATGTGAACCAGTCTGTATCGGGGTATCATTGAGGGTGAATGTGAACCAGTCTGTATCGGGGTATCAGTGAGGGTGAACACATACTACTCTATATCGGGGTATCAGTGTGGGTGAACGTGAACCAGTCTGTATCGGGGTATCAGTGAGGGTGAACGTGAACCAGTCTGTATCGGGGTATCAGTGAGGGTGAATGTGAACCAGCCTGTATCGGGGTATCATTGAGGGTGAATGTGAACCAGTCTGTATTGGGGTATCAGTGAGGGTGAAAACATACCAGTCTGTATCGGGGTATCAGTGAGGGTGAACGTGAACCAGTCAGTTCCGGGGTATCAGTGAGGTTGAACACATACAAGTCTGTATCGGGGTATCAGTGAGGGTGAACGTGAACCAGTCTGTATCGGGGTATCAGTGAGGGTGAACGTGAACAAGTCTGTATCGGGGTATCAGTGAGGGTGAACGTGAACCAGTCTGTATCGGGGTATCAGTGAGGTTGAACACATACAAGTCTGTATCGGGGTATCAGTGAGGGTGAACGTGAACCAGTCTGTATCGGGGTATCATTGAGCCTGAACGTGAACTGGTCTGTATCGTGGTATCAGTGAGGGTGAATGTGAACCAGTCTGTATCGGGGTATCATTGAGGGTGAACACATACCCGTCTGTATCGGGGTATCAGTGAGGGAGAACGTGAACCAGTCTGTATCGGGGTATCAGTGAGGGTGAAGGTGAACCAGTCTGTATCGGGGTATCAGTGAGGGTGAACGTGAACCAGACTGTATCGGGGTATCAGTGAGGGAGAACGTGAACCAGTCTGTATCGAGGTATCAGTGAGGGTGAACGTGAACCAGTCTGTATCGGGGTATCAGTTTGGGTGAATGTGAACCAGTCTGTATCGGGGTATCTGTGAGGGTGAACGTGAACCGGTCTTGTATCGGGGTATCAGTGTGGGTGAACGTGAACCAGTCTGTATCGGGGTATCAGTGAGGGTGAACGTGAACCAGTCTGTATCGGGGTATCAGTGTGGGTGAACGTGAACCAGTCTGTATCGGGGTATCAGTGAGGGTGAACGTGAACCAGTCTGTTCCGGGATATCCGTGAGGGTGAATGTGAACCAGTCTGTATCGGGGTATCAGTGAAGGTGAATGTGAACCAGTCTGTATCGGGGTATCTCTGAGGGTGAATGTGAACCAGTCTGTATCGGGGTATCAGTGAGGGTGAATGTGAACCAGTCTGTATCGGGGTATCATTGAGGGTGAACACATACCCGTCTGTATCGGGGTATCAGTGAGGGAGAACGTGAACCAGTCTGTATCGGGGTATCAGTGAGGGTGAACGTGAACCAGTCTGTATCGGGGTATCAGTGAGGGTGAATGTGAACCAGTCTGTATCGGGGTATCATTGAGGGTGAACACATACCCGTCTGTATCGTGGTATCAGTGAGGGAGAACGTGAACCAGTCTGTATCGGGGTATCAGTGAGGGTGAACGTGAACCAGTCTGTATCGGGGTATCAGTGAGGGTGAACGTGAACCAGTCTGTATCGGGGTATCAGTGTGGGTGAACGTGAACCAGTCTGTATCGGGGTATCAGTGAGGGTGAACACATACAAGTCTGTATCGGGGTATCAGTGAGGGTGAACGTGAACCAGTCTGTATCGGGGATCAATGAGGATGAATGTGAACGAGTCTGTATCGGGGTATCAGTGAGGGTGAACGTGAACCAGTCTGTATCGGGGTATCAGTGAGGGAGAACGTGAACCAGTCTGTATCGAGGTATCAGTGAGGGTGAACGTGAACCAGTCTGTATCGGGGTATCAGTGTGGGTGAACGTGAACCAGTCTGTATCGGGGTATCAGTGAGGGTGAACGTGAACCGGTCTGTATCGGGGTATCTTTGAGGGTGAACGTGAACCGGTCTGTATCGGGGTATCAGTGTGGGTGAACGTGAACCAGTCTGTATCGGGGTATCAGTGTGGATGAACGTGAACCAGTCTGTATCGGGGTATCAGTGAGGGTGAACGTGAACCAGTCTGTATCGGGGTATCAGTGAGGGTGAACGTGAACCAGTCTGTTCCGGGGTATCAGTGAGGGTGAATGTGAAGCAGTCTGTATCGGGGTATCAGTGAGGGTGAATGTGAATCAGTCTGTATCGGGCTATAAGTGAGGGTGAACTCATACTAGTCTGTATCGGGGTATCAGTGAGGGTGTACGTGAACCACTCTGTATCGGGGTATCAATGAGGGTGAACACATACAAGTCTGTATCGGGGTATCAGTGAGGGTGAATGTGAACCAGGCTGTATCGGGGTATCAGTGAGGGTGAACACATACAAGTCTGTATCAGGGTATCAGTGAGGGTGAAGGTGAATCAGTCTGTATCGGGGTATCAGTGAGGGTGAACGTGAACCAGTCTGTATCGGGGTATCAGTGAGGGTGAACGTGAACCAGTCTGTATCGGGGTATCAGTGAGGGTTAACGTCAACCAGTCTGTATCGGGGTATCAGTGAGGGTGTACGTGAACCAGTCTGTATCGGGGTATCAGTGAGGGTCAATGTGAACCAGTCTGTACCGGGGTATCATTGAGGGTGAACACATACAAGTCTGTATCGGGGTATCAGTGAGGGTGAACGTGAACCAGTCTGTATCGGGGATCAATGAGGATGAATGTGAACGAGTCTGTATCGGGGTATCAGTGAGGGTGAACGTGAACCAGTCTGTATCGGGGTATCAGTGAGGGAGAACGTGAACCAGTCTGTATCGAGGTATCAGTGAGGGTGAACGTGAACCAGTCTGTATCGGGGTATCAGTGTGGGTGAACGTGAACCAGTCTGTATCGGGGTATCAGTGAGGGTGAACGTGAACCGGTCTGTATCGGGGTATCTTTGAGGGTGAACGTGAACCGGTCTGTATCGGGGTATCAGTGTGGGTGAACGTGAACCAGTCTGTATCGGGGTATCAGTGTGGATGAACGTGAACCAGTCTGTATCGGGGTATCAGTGAGGGTGAACGTGAACCAGTCTGTATCGGGGTATCAGTGAGGGTGAACGTGAACCAGTCTGTTCCGGGGTATCAGTGAGGGTGAATGTGAAGCAGTCTGTATCGGGGTATCAGTGAGGGTGAATGTGAATCAGTCTGTATCGGGCTATAAGTGAGGGTGAACTCATACTAGTCTGTATCGGGGTATCAGTGAGGGTGTACGTGAACCACTCTGTATCGGGGTATCAATGAGGGTGAACACATACAAGTCTGTATCGGGGTATCAGTGAGGGTGAATGTGAACCAGGCTGTATCGGGGTATCAGTGAGGGTGAACACATACAAGTCTGTATCAGGGTATCAGTGAGGGTGAAGGTGAATCAGTCTGTATCGGGGTATCAGTGAGGGTGAACGTGAACCAGTCTGTATCGGGGTATCAGTGAGGGTGAACGTGAACCAGTCTGTATCGGGGTATCAGTGAGGGTTAACGTCAACCAGTCTGTATCGGGGTATCAGTGAGGGTGTACGTGAACCAGTCTGTATCGGGGTATCAGTGAGGGTCAATGTGAACCAGTCTGTACCGGGGTATCATTGAGGGTGAACACATACAAGTCTGTATCGGGGTATCAGTGAGGGTGTACGTGAACCAGTCTGTATCGGGGTATCAGTGAGGGTGAACACATACAAGTCTGTATCGGGGTATCAGTGAGGGTGAAGGTGAATCAGTCTGTATCGGGGTATCAGTGAGGTTGAACGTGAACCTGTCTGTATCGGGGTATCAGTGAGGGTGAACGTGAACCAGTCTGTATCGGGGTATCAGTGAGGGTGAACGTGAACCAGTCTGTATCGGGGTATCAGTGAGCGTTAACGTGAACCAGTCCGTATCGGGGTATCAGTGAGGATGAACGTGAACCAGTCTGCATCGGGGTATCAGTGAGCGTTAACATGAACCAGTCTGTATCGGGGTATCAGTGAGGGTGAACACATACAAGTCTGTATCGGGGTATCAGTGAGGGTGAACACATACAAGTCTGTATCGGGGTATCAGTGAGGGTGAAAGTGAACCAGTCTGTATCGGGGTATCAGTGAGGGTGAAAGTGAACCAGTCTGTATCAGGGTATCAGTGAGGGTGAATGTGAACCAGTCTGTATCGGGGTATCAGTGAGGGTGAACGTGAACCAGTCTGCATCTGGGTAGCAGTGAGGGTGAATGTGAACCAGTCTGTATCGGGGTATCAGTGAGGGTGAATGTGAACCAGTCTGTATCGGGGTATCAGTGAGGGTGAACGTGAACCAGTCTGCATCTGGGTAGCAGTGAGGGTGTATGTGAACCAGTCTGTATCGGGGTATCAGTGAGGGTTAATGTGAACCAGTCTGTATCGGGGTATCAGTGAGGGTGAACGTGAACCAGTCTGTATCGGGGTATCAGTGAGGGTGAACGTGAACCAGTCTGTATAGGGGTATCAGTGAGGGTTAACGTGAACCAGTCTGTATCGGGGTATCAGTGAGGGTGAACGTGAACCAGTCTGTATCGGGGTATCAGTGAGGGTGTACGTGAACCAGTCTGTATCGGGGAATCAGTGAGGGTGAACACATTCTCGTCTGCATCGGGGCATCAGTGACGGTGAACGTGAACCAGTCTGTATCGGGGTATCAGTGAGGGTGTACGTGAACCAGTCTGTATCGGGGTATCAGTGAGGGTGAACGTGAACCAGTCTGTATCGGGGTATCAGTGAGGGTGAACGTGAACCAGTCTGTATCGGGGTATCAGTGAGGGTGAACGTGAACCAGTCTGTATCGGGGTATCAGTGAGGGTGAACGTGAACCAGTCTGTATCGCGGTATCAGTGAGGGAGAACGTGAACCAGACTGTATCGAGGTATCAGTGAGGGTGAACACATACAAGTCTGTATCGGGGTATCAGTGAGGGTGAATGTGAACCAGTCTGTATCGGGGTATCAGTGTGGGTGAACGTGAACCAGTCTGTCTCGGGGTATCAGTGAGGGTGAACGTGAACCGGTCTGTATCGGGGTATCTGTGAGGGTGAACGTGAACCGGTCTGTATCGGGGCATCAGTGAGCGTTAACGTGAACCAGTCTGTATCGGGGTATCAGTGAGGGTGAACGTGAACCAGTCTGTATCGGGGTTTCAGTGAGCGTTAACATGAACCAGTCTGTATCGGGGTATCAGTGAGGGTGAACAAATACAAGTCTGTATCGGGGAATCAGTGAGGGTGAATGTGAACCAGTCTGTATCGGGGTATCAGTGAGTGTGAACACATACCACTCTGTATCGGGGTATCAGTGAGGGTGAACACATACCAGTTTGTATCGGGGATCACTGAGGGTGAATGTGAACGAGTCTGTATCGGGGTATCAGTGAGGGTGAATGTGAACCAGTCTGTATCGGGGCATCAGTGAGCGTTAACGTTAACCAGTCTGTATCGGGGTATCAGTGAGGGTGAACGTGAACCAGTCTGTATCGGGGTTTCAGTGAGCGTTAACATGAACCAGTCTGTATCGGGGTATCAGTGAGGGTGAACACATACAAGACTGTATCGGGGTATCAGTGAGGGTGAATGTGAACCAGGCTGTATCGGGGTATCAGTGAGGGTGAAAGTGAACCAGTCTGCATCTGGGTATCAGTGAGGGTGAATGTGAACCAGTCTGTATTGGGGTATCAGTGAGGGTGAAGTGAACCAGTCTGTATCGGGGTATCAGTGAGGGTGAACGTGAACCAGTCTGTATCGGGGTATCAGTGAGGGTGAATGTGAACCAGCCTGTATCGGGGTATCAGTGAGGGTGAATGTGAACCAGTCTGTATTGGGGTATCAGTGAGGGTGAACACATACCAGTCTGTATCGGGGTATCAGTGAGGGTGAACGTGAACCAGTCTGTATCAGGGTATCAGTGAGGGTGAACGTGAACCAGTCTGTTCCGGGGTATCAGTGAGGGTGAATGTGAACCAGTCTGTATCGGGATATCAGTGAGGGTGAATGTGAATCAGTCTGTATCGGGGTATCAGTGAGGGTGAATGTGAACCAGTCTGTATTGGGGTATCAGTGAGGGTGAACACATACCAGTCTGTATCGGGGTATCAGTGAGGGTGAACGTGAACCAGTCTGTATCAGGGTATCAGTGAGGGTGAACGTGAACCAGTCTGTTCCGGGGTATCAGTGAGGGGGAATGTGAACCAGTCTGTATCGGGTTATCAGTGAGGGTGAACGTGAACCAGTCTGTATCGGGGTATCAGTGAGGGTGAATGTGAATCAGTCTGTATCAGGGTATCAGTGAGGGTGAATGTGAACCAGTCTGTATCGGGGTATCAGTGAGGGTGAAAGTGAACGAGTCTGTATCGGGGTATCAGTGAGGGTGAACGTGAACCAGTCTGTATCGGGGCATCAGTGAGCGTTAACGTTAACCAGTCTGTATCGGGGTATCAGTGAGGGTGAACGTGAACCAGTCTGTATCGGGGTTTCAGTGAGCGTTAACATGAACCAGTCTGTATCAGGGTATCAGTGAGGGTGAATGTGAACCAGTCTGTATCGGGGTATCAGGGAGGGTGAACACATACCAGTCTGTATCGGGGTATCAGTGAGGGTGAACGTGAACCAGTCTGTATCGGGGCATCAGTGAGCGTTAACGTTAACCAGTCTGTATCGGGGTATCAGTGAGGGTGAACGTGAACCAGTCTGTATCGGGGTTTCAGTGAGCGTTAACATGAACCAGTCTGTATCGGGGTATCAGTGAGGGTGAACACATACAAGTCTGTATCGGGGTATCAGTGAGGGTGAAAGTGAACCAGTCTGCATCTGGGTATCAGTGAGGGTGAATGTGAACCAGTCTGTATCGGGGTATCAGTGAGGGTGAATGTGAACCAGTCTGTATCGGGGTATCAGTGAGGGTGAACGTGAACCAGTCTGTATCGGGGTATCAGTGAGGGTGAATGTGAACCAGCCTGTATCGGGGTATCAGTGAGGGTGAATGTGAACCAGTCTGTATTGGGGTATCAGTGAGGGTGAACACATACCAGTCTGTATCGGGGTATCAGTGAGGGTGAACGTGAACCAGTCTGTATCAGGGTATCAGTGAGGGTGAACGTGAACCAGTCTGTTCCGTGGTATCAGTGAGGGTGAATGTGAACCAGTCTGTATCGGGTTATCAGTGAGGGTGAACGTGAACCAGTCTGTATCGGGGTATCAGTGAGGGTGAATGTGAATCAGTCTGTATCAGGGTATCGGTGAGGGTGAATGTGAACCAGTCTGTATCGGGGTATCAGTGAGGGTGAACACATACCAGTCTGTATCGGGGTATCAGTGAGGGTGAACGTGAACCAGTCTGTATCGGGGTATCAGTGAGGGTGAATGTGAAGCAGTCTGTATCGGGGTATCAGTGAGGGTGAACACATACCAGTCTGTATCGGGGTATCAGTGAGGGTGAACGTGAACCAGTCTGTATTGGGGTATCAGTGAGGGTGAATGTGAACCAGTCTGTATCAGGGTATCAGTGAGGGTGAACGTGAACCAGTCTGTTCCGGGGTATCAGTGAGGGTGAATGTGAATCAGTCTGTATCGGGTTATCAGTGAGGGTGAACGTGAACCAGTCTGTATCGGTGTATCAGTGAGGGTGAATGTGAATCAGTCTGTATCAGGGTATCAGTGAGGGTGAACGTGAACAAGTCTGTATCGGGGTATCAGTGAGGGTGAACGTGAACCAGTCTGTATCGGGGTATCAGTGAGCCTGAACGTGAACCGGTCTGTATTGGGGTATCAGTGAGCGTTAACGTGAACCAGTCTGTATCGGGGTATCTGTGAGCGTTAACATGAACCAGTCTGTATCGGGGTATCAGTGAGGGTGAACACATACAAGTCTGTATCGGGGTATCAGTGAGGGTGAACGTGAACCAGTCTGTATCGGGGTATCAGGGAGGGTGAACGTGAACCAGTCTGTATCGGGGTATCAGTGAGGGTGAATGTGAACCAGTCTGTATCGGGGTATCAGTGAGGGTGAACGTGAACCAGTCTGTATCGGGGTTTCAGTGAGCGTTAACATGAACCAGTCTGTATCGGGGTATCAGTGAGGGTGAACACATACCAGTCTGTATCGGGGTATCAGTGAGGGTGAATATGAACCAGTCTGTATCGGGGTATCAGTGAGGGTGAACGTGAACCAGTCTGCATCTGGGTAGCAGTGAGGGTGAATGTGAACCAGTCTGTATCGGGGTATCAGTGAGGGTGAATGTGAACCAGTCTGTATCGGGGTATCAGTGAGGGTGAATGTGAACCAGTCTGTATCGGGGTATCAGTGAGGGTGAACGTGAACCAGTCTGCATCTGGGTAGCAGTCAGGGTGAATGTGAACCAGTCTGTATCGGGGTATCAGTGAGGGTGAATGTGAACCAGTCTGTATCGGGGTATCAGTGAGGGTGAACGTGAACCAGTCTGCATCTGGGTAGCAGTGAGGGTGAACGTGAACCAGTCTGTATCGGGGTGTCTGTGAGGGTGAACGTGAACCAGTCTGTATAGGGGTATCAGTGAGGGTTAACGTGAACCAGTCTGTATCGGGGTATCAGTGAGGGTGAAAGTGAACCAGTCTGTATCGGGGTATCAGTGAGGGTGAACGTGAACCAGTCTGTATCGGGGTATCAGTGTGGGTGAACGTGAAGCAGTCTGTATCGGGGTATCAGTGAGGGTGAACGTGAACCAGTCTGTATCGGAGTATCAGTGAGCGTTAACGTGAACCAGTCTGTATCGGGGTATCTGTGAGGATGAACGTGAACCAGTCTGCATCGGGGTATCAGTGAGCGTTAACATGAACCTGTCTGTATCGGGGTATCAGTGAGGGTGAACACATACAAGTCTGTATCGGGGTATCAGTGAGGGTGAACGTGAACCAGTCTGTATCGGGGTATCAGGGAGGGTGAACGTGAACCAGTCTGTATCGGGGTATCAGTGAGGGTGAATGTGAACCAGTCTGTATCGGGGTATCAGTGAGGGGGAACGTGAACCAGTCTGTATCGGGGTTTCAGTGAGCGTTAACATGAACCAGTCTGTATCGGGGTATCAGTGAGGGTGAACAAATACAAGTCTATATCGGGGTATCAGTGAGGGTGAATGTGAACCAGTCTGTATCGGGGTATCAGTGAGTGTGAACACATACCACTCTGTATCGGGGTATCAGTGAGGGTGAACACAAACCAGTTTGTATCGGGGATAACTGAGGGTGAATGTGAACGAGTCTGTATCGGGGTATCAGTGAGGGTGAACGTGAACCAGTCTGTATCGGGGCATCAGTGAGCGTTAACGTTAACCAGTCTGTATCGGGGTATCAGTGAGGGTGAATGTGAATCAGTCTGTATCAGGGTATCAGTGAGGGTGAACGTGAACAAGTCTGTATCGGGGTATCAGTGAGGGTGAACGTGAACCAGTCTGTATCGGGGTATCAGTGAGCCTGAACGTGAACCGGTATGTATCGTGGTATCAGTGAGGGTGAACGTGAACCAGTCTGTATTGGGGTATCAGTGAGCGTTAACGTGAACCAGTCTGTATCGGGGTATCTGTGAGCGTTAACATGAACCAGTCTGTATCGGGGTATCAGTGAGGGTGAACACATACAAGTCTGTATCGGGGTATCAGTGAGGGTGAACGTGAACCAGTCTGTATCGGGGTATCAGGGAGGGTGAACGTGAACCAGTCTGTATCGGGGTATCAGTGAGGGTGAACGTGAACCAGTCTGTATCGGGGTTTCAGTGAGCGTTAACATGAACCAGTCTGTATCGGGGTATCAGTGAGGGTGAACACATACCAGTCTGTATCGGGGTATCAGTGAGGGTGAATGTGAACCAGTCTGTATCGGGGTATCAGTGAGGGTGAACGTGAACCAGTCTGCATCTGGGTAGCAGTGAGGGTGAATGTGAACCAGTCTGAATCGGGGTATCAGTGAGGGTGAATGTGAACGAGTCTGTTTCGGGGTATCAGTGAGCGTTAACGTGAACCAGTCTGTATCGGGGTATCAGTGAGGATGAACGTGAACCAGTCTGCATCGGGGTATCAGTGAGCGTTAACATGAACCAGTCTGTATCGGGGTATCAGTGACGGTGAACACATACAAGTCTGTATCGAGGTATCAGTGAGGGTGAATGTGTACCAGGCTGTATCGGGGTATCAGTGAGGGTGAACACATACAAGTCTGTATCAGGGTATCAGTGAGGGTGAACGTGAACCAGTCTGTATCAGGGTATCAGTGAGGGTGAACGTGAACCAGTCTGTTCTGGGGTATCAGTGAGGGTGAATGTGAACCAGTCTGTATCGGGATATCAGCGAGGGTGAACGTGAACCAGTCTGTATCGGGGTTTCAGTGAGGGTGAACGAGAACCAGTCTGTATCGGGGTATCAGTGAGGGTGAACGTGAACAAGTCTGTATCGGGGTATCAGTGAGGGTGAATGTGAACCAGCCTGTATCAGGGTATCAGTGAGGGTGAATGTGAACAAGTCTGTATCGGGGTATCAGTGAGGGTGAACACATACTAGTCTCTATCGGGGTATCAGTGAGGAGGGTGAACGTGAACCAGTCTGTATCGGGGTATCAGTGAGGAGGGTGAACGTGAACCAGTCTGTATCGGGGTATCAGTGAGGGTGAATGTGAACCAGTCTGTATCGGGGTATCAGTGAGGGTGAACGTGAACCGGTCTGTATCGGGGTATCAGTGAGGGTGAACGTGAACCAGTCTGTATCGGGGTATCAGTGAGGAGGGTGAACGTGAACCAGTCTGTATCGAGGTATCAGTGAGGGTGAACGTGAACCAGTCTGTATCGGGGTATCAGTGTGGGTGAACGTGAACCAGTCTGTATCGGGGTATCAGTGAGGGTGAACGTGAACCGGTCTGTATCGGGGTATCTGTGAGGGTGAACGTGAACCAGTCTGTATCGGGGTATCAGTGTGGGTGAACGTGAACCGGTCTGTATCGGGGTATCAGTGAGGGTGAACGTGAACCAGTCTGTATCGGGGTATCAGTGAGGGTGAACGTGAACCAGTCTGTATCGGGGTATCAGTGAGGGTGAACGTGAACCAGTCTGTTCCGGGGTATCAGTGAGGGTGAAAGTGAACCAGTCTGTATCAGTGTATCAGTGATGCTGAATGTGAATCAGTCTGTATCGGGCTATAAGTGAGGGTGAACTCATACTAGTCTGTATCGGGGTATCAGTGAGGGTGAACACATACCAGTTTGTATCGGGGATCACTGAGGGTGAATGTGAACGAGTCTGTATCGGGGTATCAGCGAGCGTTAACGAGAATCAGTCTGTATCGGGGTATCAGTGAGGGTGAATGTGAAACAGTCTGTATAGGGGTATCAGTAAGGGTGAACGTGAACCAGTCTGTATCGGGGTATCAGTGTGGGTGAACGTGAACCAGTCTGTATTGGGGTATCAGTGAGGGTGAACGTGAACCAGTCTGTATCGGGGTATCAGTGAGGGTTAACGTGAACCAGTCTGTATCGGGGTATCAGTGAGCGTTAACATGAACCAGTCTGTATCGGGGTATCAGTGAGGGTGAACACATACAAGTCTGTATCGGGGTATCAGTGAGGGTGAACGTGAACCAGTCTGTATCGGGGTATCAGGGAGGGTGAACGTGAACCAGTCTGTATCGGGGTATCAGTGAGGGTGAATGTGAACCAGTCTGTATCGGGGTATCAGTGAGCGTTAACATGAACCAGTCTGTATCGGGGTATCAGTGAGGGTGAACACATACAAGTCTGTATCGGGGTATCAGTGAGGGTGAACGTGAACCAGTCTGTATCGGGGTATCAGGGAGGGTGAACGTGAACCAGTCTGTATCGGGGTATCAGTGAGGGTGAATGTGAACCAGTCTGTATCGGGGTATCAGTGAGGGTGAACGTGAACCAGTCTGTATCGGGGTTTCAGTGAGCGTTAACATGAACCAGTCTGTATCGGGGTATCAGTGAGGGTGAACACATACCAGTCTGTATCGGGGTATCAGTGAGGGTGAATATGAACCAGTCTGTATCGGGGTATCAGTGAGGGTGAACGTGAACCAGTCTGCATCTGGGTAGCAGTGAGGGTGAATGTGAACCAGTCTGTATCGGGGTATCAGTGAGGGTGAATGTGAACCAGTCTGTATCGGGGTATCAGTGAGGGTGAATGTGAACCAGTCTGTATCGGGGTATCAGTGAGGGTGAACGTGAACCAGTCTGCATCTGGGTAGCAGTCAGGGTGAATGTGAACCAGTCTGTATCGGGGTATCAGTGAGGGTGAATGTGAACCAGTCTGTATCGGGGTATCAGTGAGGGTGAACGTGAACCAGTCTGCATCTGGGTAGCAGTGAGGGTGAACGTGAACCAGTCTGTATCGGGGTGTCTGTGAGGGTGAACGTGAACCAGTCTGTATAGGGGTATCAGTGAGGGTTAACGTGAACCAGTCTGTATCGGGGTATCAGTGAGGGTGAAAGTGAACCAGTCTGTATCGGGGTATCAGTGAGGGTGAACGTGAACCAGTCTGTATCGGGGTATCAGTGTGGGTGAACGTGAAGCAGTCTGTATCGGGGTATCAGTGAGGGTGAACGTGAACCAGTCTGTATCGGAGTATCAGTGAGCGTTAACGTGAACCAGTCTGTATCGGGGTATCTGTGAGGATGAACGTGAACCAGTCTGCATCGGGGTATCAGTGAGCGTTAACATGAACCTGTCTGTATCGGGGTATCAGTGAGGGTGAACACATACAAGTCTGTATCGGGGTATCAGTGAGGGTGAACGTGAACCAGTCTGTATCGGGGTATCAGGGAGGGTGAACGTGAACCAGTCTGTATCGGGGTATCAGTGAGGGTGAATGTGAACCAGTCTGTATCGGGGTATCAGTGAGGGGGAACGTGAACCAGTCTGTATCGGGGTTTCAGTGAGCGTTAACATGAACCAGTCTGTATCGGGGTATCAGTGAGGGTGAACAAATACAAGTCTATATCGGGGTATCAGTGAGGGTGAATGTGAACCAGTCTGTATCGGGGTATCAGTGAGTGTGAACACATACCACTCTGTATCGGGGTATCAGTGAGGGTGAACACAAACCAGTTTGTATCGGGGATAACTGAGGGTGAATGTGAACGAGTCTGTATCGGGGTATCAGTGAGGGTGAACGTGAACCAGTCTGTATCGGGGCATCAGTGAGCGTTAACGTTAACCAGTCTGTATCGGGGTATCAGTGAGGGTGAATGTGAATCAGTCTGTATCAGGGTATCAGTGAGGGTGAACGTGAACAAGTCTGTATCGGGGTATCAGTGAGGGTGAACGTGAACCAGTCTGTATCGGGGTATCAGTGAGCCTGAACGTGAACCGGTATGTATCGTGGTATCAGTGAGGGTGAACGTGAACCAGTCTGTATTGGGGTATCAGTGAGCGTTAACGTGAACCAGTCTGTATCGGGGTATCTGTGAGCGTTAACATGAACCAGTCTGTATCGGGGTATCAGTGAGGGTGAACACATACAAGTCTGTATCGGGGTATCAGTGAGGGTGAACGTGAACCAGTCTGTATCGGGGTATCAGGGAGGGTGAACGTGAACCAGTCTGTATCGGGGTATCAGTGAGGGTGAACGTGAACCAGTCTGTATCGGGGTTTCAGTGAGCGTTAACATGAACCAGTCTGTATCGGGGTATCAGTGAGGGTGAACACATACCAGTCTGTATCGGGGTATCAGTGAGGGTGAATGTGAACCAGTCTGTATCGGGGTATCAGTGAGGGTGAACGTGAACCAGTCTGCATCTGGGTAGCAGTGAGGGTGAATGTGAACCAGTCTGTATCGGGGTATCAGTGAGGGTGAATGTGAACGAGTCTGTTTCGGGGTATCAGTGAGCGTTAACGTGAACCAGTCTGTATCGGGGTATCAGTGAGGATGAACGTGAACCAGTCTGCATCGGGGTATCAGTGAGCGTTAACATGAACCAGTCTGTATCGGGGTATCAGTGACGGTGAACACATACAAGTCTGTATCGAGGTATCAGTGAGGGTGAATGTGTACCAGGCTGTATCGGGGTATCAGTGAGGGTGAACACATACAAGTCTGTATCAGGGTATCAGTGAGGGTGAACGTGAACCAGTCTGTATCAGGGTATCAGTGAGGGTGAACGTGAACCAGTCTGTTCTGGGGTATCAGTGAGGGTGAATGTGAACCAGTCTGTATCGGGATATCAGCGAGGGTGAACGTGAACCAGTCTGTATCGGGGTTTCAGTGAGGGTGAACGAGAACCAGTCTGTATCGGGGTATCAGTGAGGGTGAACGTGAACAAGTCTGTATCGGGGTATCAGTGAGGGTGAATGTGAACCAGCCTGTATCAGGGTATCAGTGAGGGTGAATGTGAACAAGTCTGTATCGGGGTATCAGTGAGGGTGAACACATACTAGTCTGTATCGGGGTATCAGTGAGGAGGGTGAACGTGAACCAGTCTGTATCGGGGTATCAGTGAGGAGGGTGAACGTGAACCAGTCTGTATCGGGGTATCAGTGAGGGTGAATGTGAACCAGTCTGTATCGGGGTATCAGTGAGGGTGAACGTGAACCGGTCTGTATCGGGGTATCAGTGAGGGTGAACGTGAACCAGTCTGTATCGGGGTATCAGTGAGGAGGGTGAACGTGAACCAGTCTGTATCGAGGTATCAGTGAGGGTGAACGTGAACCAGTCTGTATCGGGGTATCAGTGTGGGTGAACGTGAACCAGTCTGTATCGGGGTATCAGTGAGGGTGAACGTGAACCGGTCTGTATCGGGGTATCTGTGAGGGTGAACGTGAACCAGTCTGTATCGGGGTATCAGTGTGGGTGAACGTGAACCGGTCTGTATCGGGGTATCAGTGAGGGTGAACGTGAACCAGTCTGTATCGGGGTATCAGTGAGGGTGAACGTGAACCAGTCTGTATCGGGGTATCAGTGAGGGTGAACGTGAACCAGTCTGTTCCGGGGTATCAGTGAGGGTGAAAGTGAACCAGTCTGTATCAGTGTATCAGTGATGCTGAATGTGAATCAGTCTGTATCGGGCTATAAGTGAGGGTGAACTCATACTAGTCTGTATCGGGGTATCAGTGAGGGTGAACACATACCAGTTTGTATCGGGGATCACTGAGGGTGAATGTGAACGAGTCTGTATCGGGGTATCAGCGAGCGTTAACGAGAATCAGTCTGTATCGGGGTATCAGTGAGGGTGAATGTGAAACAGTCTGTATAGGGGTATCAGTAAGGGTGAACGTGAACCAGTCTGTATCGGGGTATCAGTGTGGGTGAACGTGAACCAGTCTGTATTGGGGTATCAGTGAGGGTGAACGTGAACCAGTCTGTATCGGGGTATCAGTGAGAGTTAACGTGAACCAGTCTGTATCGGGGTATCAGTGAGGATGAACGTGAACCAGTCTGCATCGGGGTATCAGTGAGCGTTAACATGAACCAGTCTGTATCGGGGTATCAGTGAGGGTGAACACATACAAGTCTGTATCGAGGTATCAGTGAGGGTGAATGTGAACCAGGCTGTATCGGGGTATCAGTGAGGGTGAACACATACAAGTCTGTATCAGGGTATCAGTGAGGGTGAAGGTGAATCAGTCTGTATCGGGGTATCAGTGAGGGTGAACGTGAACCAGTCTGTATCGGGGTATCAGTGAGGGTGAACGTGAACCAGTCTGTATCGGGGTATCAGTGAGGGTTAACGTGAACCAGTCTGTATCGGGGTATCAGTGACGGTGTACGTGAACCAGTCTGTATCGGGGTATCAGTGAGGGTGAACACATACAAGTCTGTATCGGGGTATCAGTGAGGGTGAAGGTGAATCAGTCTGTATCGGGGTATCAGCGAGCGTTAACGTGAACCAGTCTGTATCGGGGTATCAGTGAGGATGAACGTGAACCAGTCTGCACCGGGGTATCAGTGAGCGTTAACATGAACCAGTCTGTATCGGGGTATCAGTGAGGGTGAACACATACAAGTCTGTATCGAGGTATCAGTGAGGGTGAATGTGAACCAGGCTGTATCGGGGTATCAGTGAGGGTGAACACATACAAGTCTGTATCAGGGTATCAGTGAGGGTGAAGTTGAATCAGTCTGTATCGGGGTATCAGTGAGGGTGAACGTGAACCAGTCTGTATCGGGGTATCAGTGAGGGTTAACGTGAACCAGTCTGTATCGGGGTATCAGTGACGGTGTACGTGAACCAGTCTGTATCGGGGTATCAGTGAGGGTGAACACATACAAGTCTGTATCGGGGTATCAGTGAGGGAGAACGTGAACCGGTCTGTATCGGGGTATCAGTGAGGGTGAACGTGAACCAGTCTGTATCGGGGTATCAGTGAGGAGGGTGAACGTGAACCAGTCTGTATCGAGGTATCAGTGAGGGTGAACGTGAACCAGTCTGTATCGGGGTATCAGTGTGGGTGAACGTGAACCAGTCTGTATCGGGGTATCAGTGAGGGTGAACGTGAACCGGTCTGTATCGGGGTATCTGTGAGGGTGAACGTGAACCGGTCTGTATCGGGGTATCAGTGTGGGTGAACGTGAACCGGTCTGTATCGGGGTATCAGTGAGGGTGAACGTGAACCAGTCTGTATCGGGGTATCAGTGTGGGTGAACGTGAACCAGTCTGTATCGGGGTATCAGTGAGGGTGAACGTGAACCAGCCTGTATCGGGGTATCATTGAGGGTGAACGTGAACCAGTCTGTTCCGGGGTATCAGTGAGGGTGAAAGTGAACCAGTCTGTATCGGGGTATCAGTGATGGTGAATGTGAATCAGTCTGTATCGGGCTATAAGTGAGGGTGAACTCATACTAGTCTGTATCGGGGTATCAGTGAGTGTGAACACATACCACTCTGTATCGGGGTATCAGTGACGGTGAACACATACCAGTTTGTATCGGGGATCACTGAGGGTGAATGTGAACGAGTCTGTATCGGGGTATCAGTGAGCGTTAACGTGAACCA
Organism: Hypanus sabinus; assembly: GCF_030144855.1. NCBI lineage: Eukaryota > Metazoa > Chordata > Chondrichthyes > Myliobatiformes > Dasyatidae > Hypanus > Hypanus sabinus. The sequence goes on from NC_082709.1 coordinate 77,445,464, forward strand.
GACTGTATCGGGGTATCAGTGAGGATGAAAATGAACCAGTCTGCATCGGGGTATCAGTGAGCGTTAACATGAACCAGTCTGTATCTGGGTATCAGTGAGGGTGAACACATACAAGTCTGTATCGAGGTATCAGTGAGTGTGAATGTGAACCAGGCTGTATCGGGGTATCAGTGAGGGTGAACACATACAAGTCTGTAACAGGGTATCAGTGAGGGTGAAGGTGAATCAGTCTGTATCGGGGTATCAGTGAGGGTGAACGTGAACAAGTCTGTATCGGGGTATCAGTGAGGGTGAAGGTGAATCAGTCTGTATCGGGGTATCAGTGAGGTTGAACGTGAACCAGTCTGTATCGGGGTATCAGTGAGGGTGAACGTGAACCAGTCTGTATCGGGGTATCAGTGAGGGTTAACGTGAACCAGTCTGTATCGGGGTATCAGTGAGGGTGTACGTGAACAAGTCTGTATCGGGGTATCAGTGAGTGTGAACACATACCACTCTGTATCGGGGTATCAGTGAGGGTGAATGTGAACCAGTCTGTATCGGGGTATCAGTGAGGGTGAACGTGAACCAGTCTGTATCGGGGTATCAGTGTGGGTGAACGTGAACCAGTCTGTATCGGGGTATCAGTGAGGGTGAACGTGAACCGGTCTGTATCGGGGTATCAGTGAGGGTGAACGTGAACCAGTCTGTATCGGGGTATCAGTGAGGAGGGTGAACGTGAACCAGTCTGTATCGAGGTATCAGTGAGGGTGAACGTGAACCAGTCTGTATCGGGGTATCAGTGTGGGTGAACGTGAACCAGTCTGTATCGGGGTATCAGTGAGGGTGAACGTGAACCGGTCTGTATCGGGGTATCTGTGAGGGTGAACGTGAACCAGTCTGTATCGGGGTATCAGTGTGGGTGAACGTGAACCGGTCTGTATCGGGGTATCAGTGAGGGTGAACGTGAACCAGTCTGTATCGGGGTATCAGTGAGGGTGAACGTGAACCAGTCTGTATCGGGGTATCAGTGAGGGTGAACGTGAACCAGTCTGTTCCGGGGTATCAGTGAGGGTGAAAGTGAACCAGTCTGTATCGGTGTATCAGTGATGCTGAACGTGAATCAGTCTGTATCGGGCTATAAGTGAGGGTGAACTCATACTAGTCTTTATCGGGGTATCAGTGAGTGTGAACACATACCACTCTGTATCGGGGATCACTGAGGGTGAATGTGAACGAGTCTGTATCGGGGTATCAGCGAGCGTTAACGAGAATCAGTCTGTATCGGGGTATCAGTGTGGGTGAACGTGAACCAGTCTGTATTGGGGTATCAGTGAGGGTGAACGTGAACCAGTCTGTATCGGGGTATCAGTGAGAGTTAACGTGAACCAGTCTGTATCGGGGTATCAGTGAGGATGAACGTGAACCAGTCTGCATCGGGGTATCAGTGAGCGTTAACATGAACCAGTCTGTATCGGGGTATCAGTGAGGGTGAACACATACAAGTCTGTATCGAGGTATCAGTGAGGGTGAATGTGAACCAGGCTGTATCGGGGTATCAGTGAGGGTGAACACATACAAGTCTGTATCAGGGTATCAGTGAGGGTGAAGGTGAATCAGTCTGTATCGGGGTATCAGTGAGGGTGAACGTGAACCAGTCTGTATCGGGGTATCAGTGAGGGTGAACGTGAACCAGTCTGTATCGGGGTATCAGTGAGGGTTAACGTGAACCAGTCTGTATCGGGGTATCAGTGACGGTGTACGTGAACCAGTCTGTATCGGGGTATCAGTGAGGGTGAACACATACAAGTCTGTATCGGGGTATCAGTGAGGGTGAAGGTGAATCAGTCTGTATCGGGGTATCAGCGAGCGTTAACGTGAACCAGTCTGTATCGGGGTATCAGTGAGGATGAACGTGAACCAGTCTGCATCGGGGTATCAGTGAGCGTTAACATGAACCAGTCTGTATCGGGGTATCAGTGAGGGTGAACACATACAAGTCTGTATCGAGGTATCAGTGAGGGTGAATGTGAACCAGGCTGTATCGGGGTATCAGTGAGGGTGAACACATACAAGTCTGTATCAGGGTATCAGTGATGGTGAAGGTGAATCAGTCTGTATCGGGGTATCAGTGAGGGTGAACGTGAACCAGTCTGTATCGGGGTATCAGTGAGGGTTAACGTGAACCAGTCTGTATCGGGGTATCAGTGACGGTGTACGTGAACCAGTCTGTATCGGGGTATCAGTGAGGGTGAACACATACAAGTCTGTATCGGGGTATCAGTGAGGGAGAACGTGAACCGGTCTGTATCGGGGTATCAGTGAGGGTGAACGTGAACCAGTCTGTATCGGGGTATCAGTGAGGAGGGTGAACGTGAATCAGTCTGTATCAGGGTATCAGTGAGGGTGAACGTGAACAAGTCTGTATCGGGGTATCAGTGAGTGTGAACACATACCACTCTGTATCGGGGTATCAGTGAGGGTGAACACAAACCAGTTTGTATCGGGGATAACTGAGGGTGAATGTGAACGAGTCTGTATCGGGGTATCAGTGAGGGTGAACGTGAACCAGTCTGTATCGGGGCATCAGTGAGCGTTAACGTTAACCAGTCTGTATCGGGGTATCAGTGAGGGTGAATGTGAATCAGTCTGTATCAGGGTATCAGTGAGGGTGAACGTGAACAAGTCTGTATCGGGGTATCAGTGAGGGTGAACGTGAACCAGTCTGTATCGGGGTATCAGTGAGCCTGAACGTGAACCGGTATGTATCGTGGTATCAGTGAGGGTGAACGTGAACCAGTCTGTATTGGGTTATCAGTGAGCGTTAACGTGAACCAGTCTGTATCGGGGTATCTGTGAGCGTTAACATGAACCAGTCTGTATCGGGGTATCAGTGAGGGTGAACACATACAAGTCTGTATCGGGGTATCAGTGAGGGTGAACGTGAACCAGTCTGTATCGGGGTATCAGGGAGGGTGAACGTGAACCAGTCTGTATCGGGGTATCAGTGAGGGTGAACGTGAACCAGTCTGTATCGGGGTTTCAGTGAGCGTTAACATGAACCAGTCTGTATCGGGGTATCAGTGAGGGTGAACACATACCAGTCTGTATCGGGGTATCAGTGAGGGTGAATGTGAACCAGTCTGTATCGGGGTATCAGTGAGGGTGAACGTGAACCAGTCTGCATCTGGGTAGCAGTGAGGGTGAATGTGAACCAGTCTGTATCGGGGTATCAGTGAGGGTGAATGTGAACGAGTCTGTTTCGGGGTATCAGTGAGCGTTAACGTGAACCAGTCTGTATCGGGGTATCAGTGAGGATGAACGTGAACCAGTCTGCATCGGGGTATCAGTGAGCGTTAACATGAACCAGTCTGTATCGGGGTATCAGTGACGGTGAACACATACAAGTCTGTATCGAGGTATCAGTGAGGGTGAATGTGTACCAGGCTGTATCGGGGTATCAGTGAGGGTGAACACATACAAGTCTGTATCAGGGTATCAGTGAGGGTGAACGTGAACCAGTCTGTATCAGGGTATCAGTGAGGGTGAACGTGAACCAGTCTGTTCTGGGGTATCAGTGAGGGTGAATGTGAACCAGTCTGTATCGGGATATCAGCGAGGGTGAACGTGAACCAGTCTGTATCGGGGTTTCAGTGAGGGTGAACGAGAACCAGTCTGTATCGGGGTATCAGTGAGGGTGAACGTGAACAAGTCTGTATCGGGGTATCAGTGAGGGTGAATGTGAACCAGCCTGTATCAGGGTATCAGTGAGGGTGAATGTGAACAAGTCTGTATCGGGGTATCAGTGAGGGTGAACACATACTAGTCTGTATCGGGGTATCAGTGAGGAGGGTGAACGTGAACCAGTCTGTATCGGGGTATCAGTGAGGAGGGTGAACGTGAACCAGTCTGTATCGGGGTATCAGTGAGGGTGAATGTGAACCAGTCTGTATCGGGGTATCAGTGAGGGTGAACGTGAACCGGTCTGTATCGGGGTATCAGTGAGGGTGAACGTGAACCAGTCTGTATCGGGGTATCAGTGAGGAGGGTGAACGTGAACCAGACTGTATCGAGGTATCAGTGAGGGTGAACGTGAACCAGTCTGTATCGGGGTATCAGTGTGGGTGAACGTGAACCAGTCTGTATCGGGGTATCAGTGAGGGTGAACGTGAACCGGTCTGTATCGGGGTATCTGTGAGGGTGAACGTGAACCAGTCTGTATCGGGGTATCAGTGTGGGTGAACGTGAACCGGTCTGTATCGGGGTATCAGTGAGGTGAACGTGAACCAGTCTGTATCGGGGTATCAGTGAGGGTGAACGTGAACCAGTCTGTTCCGGGTATCAGTGAGGGTGAAAGTGAACCAGTCTGTATCGAGGTGTATCAGTGATGCTGAATGTGAATCAGTCTGTATCGGGCTATAAGTGAGGGTGAACTCATACTAGTCTGTATCGGGGTATCAGTGAGGGTGAACACATACCAGTTTGTATCGGGGATCACTGAGGGTGAATGTGAACGAGTCTGTATCGGGGTATCAGCGAGCGTTAACGAGAATCAGTCTGTATCGGGGTATCAGTGAGGGTGAATGTGAAACAGTCTGTATAGGGGTATCAGTAAGGGTGAACGTGAACCAGTCTGTATCGGGGTATCAGTGTGGGTGAACGTGAACCAGTCTGTATTGGGGTATCAGTGAGGGTGAACGTGAACCAGTCTGTATCGGGGTATCAGTGAGAGTTAACGTGAACCAGTCTGTATCGGGGTATCAGTGAGGATGAACGTGAACCAGTCTGCATCGGGGTATCAGTGAGCGTTAACATGAACCAGTCTGTATCGGGGTATCAGTGAGGGTGAACACATACAAGTCTGTATCGAGGTATCAGTGAGGGTGAATGTGAACCAGGCTGTATCGGGGTATCAGTGAGGGTGAACACATACAAGTCTGTATCAGGGTATCAGTGAGGGTGAAGGTGAATCAGTCTGTATCGGGGTATCAGTGAGGGTGAACGTGAACCAGTCTGTATCGGGGTATCAGTGAGGGTGAACGTGAACCAGTCTGTATCGGGGTATCAGTGAGGGTTAACGTGAACCAGTCTGTATCGGGGTATCAGTGACGGTGTACGTGAACCAGTCTGTATCGGGGTATCAGTGAGGGTGAACACATACAAGTCTGTATCGGGGTATCAGTGAGGGTGAAGGTGAATCAGTCTGTATCGGGGTATCAGCGAGCGTTAACGTGAACCAGTCTGTATCGGGGTATCAGTGAGGATGAACGTGAACCAGTCTGCACCGGGGTATCAGTGAGCGTTAACATGACCAGTCTGTATCGGGGTATCAGTGAGGGTGAACACATACAAGTCTGTATCGAGGTATCAGTGAGGGTGAATGTGAACCAGGCTGTATCGGGGTATCAGTGAGGGTGAACACATACAAGTCTGTATCAGGGTATCAGTGAGGGTGAAGGTGAATCAGTCTGTATCGGGGTATCAGTGAGGGTGAACGTGAACCAGTCTGTATCGGGGTATCAGTGAGGGTTAACGTGAACCAGTCTGTATCGGGGTATCAGTGACGGTGTACGTGAACCAGTCTGTATCGGGGTATCAGTGAGGGTGAACACATACAAGTCTGTATCGGGGTATCAGTGAGGGAGAACGTGAACCGGTCTGTATCGGGGTATCAGTGAGGGTGAACGTGAACCAGTCTGTATCGGGGTATCAGTGAGGAGGGTGAACGTGAACCAGTCTGTATCGAGGTATCAGTGAGGGTGAACGTGAACCAGTCTGTATCGGGGTATCAGTGTAGGTGAACGTGAACCAGTCTGTATCGGGGTATCAGTGAGGGTGAACGTGAACGGTCTGTATCGGGGTATCTGTGAGGGTGAACGTGAACGGTCTGTATCGGGTATCAGTGTGGGTGAACGTGAACCGGTCTGTATCGGGGTATCAGTGAGGGTGAACGTGAACCAGTCTGTATCGGGGTATCAGTGTGGTGTGAACGTGAACCAGTCTGTATCGGGGTATCAGTGAGGGTGAACGTGAACCAGCCTGTATCGGGGTATCATTGAGGGTGAACGTGAACCAGTCTGTTCCGGGGTATCAGTGAGGGTGAAAGTGAACCAGTCTGTATCGGGGTATCAGTGATGGTGAATGTGAATCAGTCTGTATCGGGCTATAAGTGAGGGTGAACTCATACTAGTCTGTATCGGGGTATCAGTGAGTGTGAACACATACCACTCTGTATCGGGGTATCAGTGACGGTGAACACATACCAGTTTGTATCGGGGATCACTGAGGGTGAATGTGAACGAGTCTGTATCGGGGTATCAGTGAGCGTTAACGTGAACCAGACTGTATCGGGGTATCAGTGAGGATGAAAATGAACCAGTCTGTATCTGGGTATCAGTGAGGGTGAACACATACAAGTCTGTATCGAGGTATCAGTGAGGGGTGAATGTGAACCAGGCTGTATCGGGGTATCAGTGAGGATGAACACATACAAGTCTGTAACAGGGTATCAGTGAGGGGTGAAGGTGAATCAGTCTGTATCGGGGTATCAGTGAGGGTGAACGTGAACCAGTCTGTATCGGGGTATCAGTGAGGGTGAACGTGAACCAGTCTGTAATCGGGGTATCAGTGAGGGTTAACGTGAACCAGTCTGTATCGGGGTATCAGTGAGGTGTACGTGAACCAGTCTGTATCGGGGTATCAGTGAGGGTGAACACATACAAGTCTGTATCGGGGTATCAGTGAGGGTGAACGTGAACCAGTCTGTATCGGGGTATCAGTGAGGGTGAACGTGAACCAGTCTGTTCCGGGGTATCAGTGAGGGTGAAAGTGAACCAGTCTGTATCGGTGTATCAGTGATGCTGAATGTGAATCAGTCTGTATCGGGCTATAAGTGAGGGTGAACTCATACTAGTCTGTATCGGGGTATCAGTGAGGTGAACACATACCAGTTTGTATCGGGGATCACTGAGGGTGAATGTGAACGAGTCTGTATCGGGGTATCAGCGAGCGTTAACGAGAATCAGTCTGTATCGGGGTATCAGTGAGGGTGAATGTGAAACAGTCTGTATAGGGGTATCAGTAAGGGTGAACGTGAACCAGTCTGTATCGGGGTATCAGTGTGGGTGAACGTGAACCAGTCTGTATTGGGGTATCAGTGAGGGTGAACGTGAACCAGTCTGTATCGGGGTATCAGTGAGAGTTAACGTGAACCAGTCTGTATCGGGGTATCAGTGAGGATGAACGTGAACCAGTCTGCATCGGGGTATCAGTGAGCGTTAACATGAACCAGTCTGTATCGGGGTATCAGTGAGGGTGAACACATACAAGTCTGTATCGAGGTATCAGTGAGGGTGAATGTGGAACCAGGCTGTATCGGGGTATCAGTGAGGGTGAACACATACAAGTCTGTATCAGGGTATCAGTGAGGGTGAAGGTGAATCAGTCTGTATCGGGGTATCAGTGAGGGTGAACGTGAACCAGTCTGTATCGGGGTATCAGTGAGGGTGAACGTGAACCAGTCTGTATCGGGGTATCAGTGAGGGTTAACGTGAACCAGTCTGTATCGGGGTATCAGTGACGGTGTACGTGAACCAGTCTGTATCGGGGTATCAGTGAGGGTGAACACATACAAGTCTGTATCGGGGTATCAGTGAGGGTGAAGGTGAATCAGTCTGTATCGGGGTATCAGCGAGCGTTAACGTGAACCAGTCTGTATCGGGGTATCAGTGAGGATGAACGTGAACCAGTCTGCACCGGGGTATCAGTGAGCGTTAACATGAACCAGTCTGTATCGGGGTATCAGTGAGGGTGAACACATACAAGTCTGTATCGAGGTATCAGTGAGGGTGAATGTGAACCAGGCTGTATCGGGGTATCAGTGAGGGTGAACACATACAAGTCTGTATCAGGGTATCAGTGAGGGTGAAGGTGAATCAGTCTGTATCGGGGTATCAGTGAGGGTGAACGTGAACCAGTCTGTATCGGGGTATCAGTGAGGGTTAACGTGAACCAGTCTGTATCGGGGTATCAGTGACGGTGTACGTGAACCAGTCTGTATCGGGGTATCAGTGAGGGTGAACACATACAAGTCTGTATCGGGGTATCAGTGAGGGAGAACGTGAACCGGTCTGTATCGGGGTATCAGTGAGGGTGAACGTGAACCAGTCTGTATCGGGGTATCAGTGAGGAGGGTGAACGTGAACCAGTCTGTATCGAGGTATCAGTGAGGGTGAACGTGAACCAGTCTGTATCGGGGTATCAGTGTAGGTGAACGTGAACCAGTCTGTATCGGGGTATCAGTGAGGGTGAACGTGAACCGGTCTGTATCGGGGTATCTGTGAGGGTGAACGTGAACCGGTCTGTATCGGGGTATCAGTGTGGGTGAACGTGAACCGGTCTGTATCGGGGTATCAGTGAGGGTGAACGTGAACCAGTCTGTATCGGGGTATCAGTGTGGGTGAACGTGAACCAGTCTGTATCGGGGTATCAGTGAGGGTGAACGTGAACCAGCCTGTATCGGGGTATCATTGAGGGTGAACGTGAACCAGTCTGTTCCGGGGTATCAGTGAGGGTGAAAGTGAACCAGTCTGTATCGGGGTATCAGTGATGGTGAATGTGAATCAGTCTGTATCGGGCTATAAGTGAGGGTGAACTCATACTAGTCTGTATCGGGGTATCAGTGAGTGTGAACACATACCACTCTGTATCGGGGTATCAGTGACGGTGAACACATACCAGTTTGTATCGGGGATCACTGAGGGTGAATGTGAACGAGTCTGTATCGGGGTATCAGTGAGCGTTAACGTGAACCAGACTGTATCGGGGTATCAGTGAGGATGAAAATGAACCAGTCTGTATCTGGGTATCAGTGAGGGTGAACACATACAAGTCTGTATCGAGGTATCAGTGAGGGTGAATGTGAACCAGGCTGTATCGGGGTATCAGTGAGGATGAACACATACAAGTCTGTAACAGGGTATCAGTGAGGGTGAAGGTGAATCAGTCTGTATCGGGGTATCAGTGAGGGTGAACGTGAACCAGTCTGTATCGGGGTATCAGTGAGGGTGAACGTGAACCAGTCTGTATCGGGGTATCAGTGAGGGTTAACGTGAACCAGTCTGTATCGGGGTATCAGTGAGGGTGTACGTGAACCAGTCTGTATCGGGGTATCAGTGATGGTGAACACATACAAGTCTGTATCGGGGTATCAGTGAGGGTGAAGGTGAATCAGTCTGTATCGGGGTATCAGTGAGGTTGAACGTGAACCAGTCTGTATCGGGGTATCAGTGAGGGTGAACGTGAACCAGTCTGTATCGGGGTATCAGTGAGGGTTAACGTGAACCAGTCTGTATCGGGGTATCAGTGAGGGTGTACGTGAACAAGTCTGTATCGGGGTATCAGTGAGTGTGAACACATACCACTCTGTATCGGGGTATCAGTGAGGGTGAATGTGAACCAGTCTGTATCGGGGTATCAGTGAGGGTGAACGTGAACCAGTCTGTATCGGGGTATCAGTGTGGGTGAACGTGAACCAGTCTGTATCGGGGTATCAGTGAGGGTGAACGTGAACCGGTCTGTATCGGGGTATTAGTGAGGGTGAACGTGAACCAGTCTGTATCGGGGTATCAGTGAGGAGGGTGAACGTGAACCAGTCTGTATCGAGGTATCAGTGAGGGTGAACGTGAACCAGTCTGTATCGGGGTATCAGTGTGGGTGAACGTGAACCAGTCTGTATCGGGGTATCAGTGAGGGTGAACGTGAACCGGTCTGTATCGGGGTATCTGTGAGGGTGAACGTGAACCAGTCTGTATCGGGGTATCAGTGTGGGTGAACGTGAACCGGTCTGTATCGGGGTATCAGTGAGGGTGAACGTGAACCAGTCTGTATCGGTGTATCAGTGATGCTGAATGTGAATCAGTCTGTATCGGGCTATAATTGAGGGTGAACTCATACTAGTCTTTATCGGGGTATCAGTGAGTGTGAACACATACCACTCTGTATCGGGGATCACTGAGGGTGAATGTGAACGAGTCTGTATCGGGGTATCAGCGAGCGTTAACGAGAATCTGTCTGTATCGGGGTATCAGTGAGGGTGAATGTGAAACAGTCTGTATAGGGGTAATCAGTAAGGGTGAACGTGAAACAGTCCTGTATCGGGGTATCAGTGTGGGTGAACGTGAACCAGTCTGTATTGGGGTATCAGTGAGGGTGAACGTGAACCAGTCTGTATCGGGGTATCAGTGAGAGTTAACGTGAACCAGTCTGTATCGGGGTATCAGTGAGGATGAACGTGAACCAGTCTGCATCGGGGGTATCAGTGAGCGTTAACATGAACCAGTCTGTATCGGGGTATCAGTGAGGGTGAACACATACAAGTCTGTATCGAGGTATCAGTGAGGGTGAATGTGAACCAGGCTGTATCGGGGTATCAGTGAGGGTGAACACATACAAGTCTGTATCAGGGTATCAGTGAGGGTGAAGGTGAATCAGTCTGTATCGGGGTATCAGTGAGGGTGAACGTGAACCAGTCTGTATCGGGGTATCAGTGAGGGTGAACGTGAACCAGTCTGTATCGGGGTATCAGTGAGGGTTAACGTGAACCAGTCTGTATCGGGGTATCAGTGACGGTGTACGTGAACCAGTCTGTATCGGGGTATCAGTGAGGGTGAACACATACAAGTCTGTATCGGGGTATCAGTGAGGGTGAAGGTGAATCAGTCTGTATCGGGGTATCAGCGAGCGTTAACGTGAACCAGTCTGTATCGGGGTATCAGTGAGGATGAACGTGAACCAGTCTGCATCGGGGTATCAGTGAGCGTTAACATGAACCAGTCTGTATCGGGGTATCAGTGAGGGTGAACACATACAAGTCTGTATCGAGGTATCAGTGAGGGTGAATGTGAACCAGGCTGTATCGGGGTATCAGTGAGGGTGAACACATACAAGTCTGTATCAGGGTATCAGTGATGGTGAAGGTGAATCAGTCTGTATCGGGGTATCAGTGAGGGTGAACGTGAACCAGTCTGTATCGGGGTATCAGTGAGGGTTAACGGGAACCAGTCTGTATCGGGGTATCAGTGACGGTGTACGTGAACCAGTCTGTATCGGGGTATCAGTGAGGGTGAACACATACAAGTCTGTATCGGGGTATCAGTGAGGGAGAACGTGAACCGGTCTGTATCGGGGTATCAGTGAGGGTGAACGTGAACCAGTCTGTATCGGGGTATCAGTGAGGAGGGTGAACGTGAACCAGTCTGTATCGAGGTATCAGTGAGGGTGAACGTGAACCAGTCTGTATCGGGGTATCAGTGTGGGTGAACGTGAACCAGTCTGTATCGGGGTATCAGTGAGGGTGAACGTGAACCGGTCTGTATCGGGGTATCTGTGAGGGTGAACGTGAACCGGTCTGTATCGGGGTATCAGTGTGGGTGAACGTGAACCGGTCTGTATCGGGGTATCAGTGAGGGTGAACGTGAACCAGTCTGTATCGGGGTATCAGTGTGGGTGAACGTGAACCAGTCTGTATCGGGGTATCAGTGAGGGTGAACGTGAACCAGCCTGTATCGGGGTATCATTGAGGGTGAACGTGAACCAGTCTGTTCCGGGGTATCAGTGAGGGTGAAAGTGAACCAGTCTGTATCGGGGTATCAGTGATGGTGAATGTGAATCAGTCTGTATCGGGCTATAAGTGAGGGTGTACTCATACTAGTCTGTATCGGGGTATCAGTGAGTGTGAACACATACCACTCTGTATCGGGGTATCAGTGAGGGTGAACACATACCAGTTTGTATCGGGGATCACTGAGGGTGAATGTGAACGAGTCTGTATCGGGGTATCAGTGAGCGTTAACGTGAACCAGACTGTATCGGGGTATCAGTGAGGATGAACGTGAACCAGTCTGCATCGGGGTATCAGTGAGCGTTAACATGAACCAGTCTGTATCTGGGTATCAGTGAGGGTGAACACATACAAGTCTGTATCGAGGTATCAGTGAGGGTGAATGTGAACCAGGCTGTATCGGGGTATCAGTGAGGGTGAACACATACAGGTCTGTAACAGGGTATCAGTGAGGGTGAAGGTGAATCAGTCTGTATCGGGGTATCAGTGAGGGTGAACGTGAACCAGTCTGTATCGGGGTATCAGTGAGGGTGAACGTGAACCAGTCTGTATCGGGGTATCAGTGAGGGTTAACGTGAACCAGTCTGTATCGGGGTATCAGTGAGGGTGTACGTGAACCAGTCTGTATCGGGGTATCAGTGATGGTGAACACATACAAGTCTGTATCGGGGTATCAGTGAGGGTGAAGGTGAATCAGTCTGTATCGGGGATCACTGAGGGTGAATGTGAACGAGTCTGTATCGGGGTATCAGTGAGGGTGAACGTGAACCAGTCTGTATCGGGGTATCAGTGAGCGTTAACGTGAACCAGTCCGTATCGGGGTATCAGTGAGGATGAACGTGAACCAGTCTGCATCGGGGTATCAGTGAGCGTTAACATGAACCAGTCTGTATCGGGGTATCAGTGAGGGTGAACACATACAAGTCTGTATCGGGGTATCAGTGAGGGTGAAAGTGAACCAGTCTGCATCTGGGTAGCAGGGAGGGTGAACGTGAACCAGTCTGTATCGGGGTATCAGTGAGGGTGAACGTGAACCAGTCTGTATCGGGGTATCAGTGAGGGTGAACGTGAACCAGTCTGTATCGGGGAATCAGTGAGGGTGAACACATACCAGTCTGTATCGGGGTATCAGTGAGGAAGGTGAATGTGAACCAGTCTGTATCGGGGAATCAGTGAGGGTGAACACATACTAATCTGTATCGGGGTATCAGTGAGGGAGAACGTGAACCAGTCTGTATCGGGGTATCAGTGAGGGTGAACGTGAACCGGTCTGTATCGGGGTATCTGTGAGGGTGAACGTGAACCGGTCTGTATCGGGGTATCAGTGTGGGTGAACGTGAACCAGTCTGTATCGGGGTATCAGTGAGGGTGAACACATACAAGTCTGTATCGAGGTATCAGTGAGGGTGAATGTGAACCAGGCTGTATCGGGGTATCAGTGAGGGTGAACACATACAAGTCTGTATCAGGGTATCAGTGAGGGTGAAGGTGAATCAGTCTGTATCGGGGTATCAGTGAGGGTGAACGTGAACCAGTCTGTATCGGGGTATCAGTGAGGGTTAACGTGAACCAGTCTGTATCGGGGTATCAGTGACGGTGTACGTGAACCAGTCTGTATCGGGGTATCAGTGAGGGTGAACACATACAAGTCTGTATCGGGGTATCAGTGAGGGTGAAGGTGAATCAGTCTGTATCGGGGTATCAGCGAGCGTTAACGTGAACCAGTCTGTATCGGGGTATCAGTGAGGATGAACGTGAACCAGTCTGCATCGGGGTATCAGTGAGCGTTAACATGAACCAGTCTGTATCGGGGTATCAGTGAGGGTGAACACATACAAGTCTGTATCGAGGTATCAGTGAGGGTGAATGTGAACCAGGCTGTATCGGGGTATCAGTGAGGGTGAACACATACAAGTCTGTATCAGGGTATCAGTGATGGTGAAGGTGAATCAGTCTGTATCGGGGTATCAGTGAGGGTGAACGTGAACCAGTCTGTATCGGGGTATCAGTGAGGGTTAACGGGAACCAGTCTGTATCGGGGTATCAGTGACGGTGTACGTGAACCAGTCTGTATCGGGGTATCAGTGAGGGTGAACACATACAAGTCTGTATCGGGGTATCAGTGAGGGAGAACGTGAACCGGTCTGTATCGGGGTATCAGTGAGGGTGAACGTGAACCAGTCTGTATCGGGGTATCAGTGAGGAGGGTGAACGTGAACCAGTCTGTATCGAGGTATCAGTGAGGGTGAACGTGAACCAGTCTGTATCGGGGTATCAGTGTGGGTGAACGTGAACCAGTCTGTATCGGGGTATCAGTGAGGGTGAACGTGAACCGGTCTGTATCGGGGTATCTGTGAGGGTGAACGTGAACCGGTCTGTATCGGGGTATCAGTGTGGGTGAACGTGAACCGGTCTGTATCGGGGTATCAGTGAGGGTGAACGTGAACCAGTCTGTATCGGGGTATCAGTGTGGGTGAACGTGAACCAGTCTGTATCGGGGTATCAGTGAGGGTGAACGTGAACCAGCCTGTATCGGGGTATCATTGAGGGTGAACGTGAACCAGTCTGTTCCGGGGTATCAGTGAGGGTGAAAGTGAACCAGTCTGTATCGGGGTATCAGTGATGGTGAATGTGAATCAGTCTGTATCGGGCTATAAGTGAGGGTGTACTCATACTAGTCTGTATCGGGGTATCAGTGAGTGTGAACACATACCACTCTGTATCGGGGTATCAGTGAGGGTGAACACATACCAGTTTGTATCGGGGATCACTGAGGGTGAATGTGAACGAGTCTGTATCGGGGTATCAGTGAGCGTTAACGTGAACCAGACTGTATCGGGGTATCAGTGAGGATGAACGTGAACCAGTCTGCATCGGGGTATCAGTGAGCGTTAACATGAACCAGTCTGTATCTGGGTATCAGTGAGGGTGAACACATACAAGTCTGTATCGAGGTATCAGTGAGGGTGAATGTGAACCAGGCTGTATCGGGGTATCAGTGAGGGTGAACACATACAAGTCTGTAACAGGGTATCAGTGAGGGTGAAGGTGAATCAGTCTGTATCGGGGTATCAGTGAGGGTGAACGTGAACCAGTCTGTATCGGGGTATCAGTGAGGGTGAACGTGAACCAGTCTGTATCGGGGTATCAGTGAGGGTTAACGTGAACCAGTCTGTATCGGGGTATCAGTGAGGGTGTACGTGAACCAGTCTGTATCGGGGTATCAGTGATGGTGAACACATACAAGTCTGTATCGGGGTATCAGTGAGGGTGAAGGTGAATCAGTCTGTATCGGGGTATCAGTGAGGTTGAACGTTAACCAGTCTGTATCGGGGTATCAGTGAGGGTGAACGTGAACCAGTCTGTATCGGGGTATCAGTGAGGGTTAACGTGAACCAGTCTGTATCGGGGTATCAGTGAGGGTGTACGTGAACAAGTCTGTATCGGGGTATCAGTGAGTGTGAACACATACCACTCTGTATCGGGGTATCAGTGAGGGTGAACTCATACCATTTTGTATCGGGGATCACTGAGGGTGAATGTGAACGAGTCTGTATCGGGGTATCAGTGAGGGTGAACGTGAACCAGTCTGTATCGGGGTATCAGTGAGCGTTAACGTGAACCAGTCCGTATCGGGGTATCAGTGAGGATGAACGTGAACCAGTCTGCATGGGGGTATCAGTGAGCGTTAACATGAACCAGTCTGTATCGGGGTATCAGTGAGGGTGAACACATACAAGTCTGTATCGGGGTATCAGTGAGGGTGAAAGTGAACCAGTCTGCATCTGGGTAGCAGGGAGGGTGAACGTGAACCAGTCTGTATCGGGGTATCAGTGAGGGTGAACGTGAACCAGTCTGTATCGGGGTATCAGTGAGGGTGAACGTGAACCAGTCTGTATCGGGGAATCAGTGAGGGTGAACACATACCAGTCTGTATCGGGGTATCAGTGAGGAAGGTGAATGTGAACCAGTCTGTATCGGGGAATCAGTGAGGGTGAACACATACTAATCTGTATCGGGGTATCAGTGAGGGAGAACGTGAACCAGTCTGTATCGGGGTATCAGTGAGGGTGAACGTGAACCGGTCTGTATCGGGGTATCTGTGAGGGTGAACGTGAACCGGTCTGTATCGGGGTATCAGTGTGGGTGAACGTGAACCAGTCTGTATCGGGGTATCAGTGAGGGTGAACACATACAAGTCTGTATCGAGGTATCAGTGAGGGTGAATGTGAACCAGGCTGTATCGGGGTATCAGTGAGGGTGAACACATACAAGTCTGTATCAGGGTATCAGTGAGGGTGAAGGTGAATCAGTCTGTATCGGGGTATCAGTGAGGGTGAACGTGAACCAGTCTGTATCGGGGTATCAGTGAGGGTTAACGTGAACCAGTCTGTATCGGGGTATCAGTGACGGTGTACGTGAACCAGTCTGTATCGGGGTATCAGTGAGGGTGAACACATACAAGTCTGTATCGGGGTATCAGTGAGGGAGAACGTGAACCGGTCTGTATCGGGGTATCAGTGAGGGTGAACGTGAACCAGTCTGTATCGGGGTATCAGTGAGGAGGGTGAACGTGAACCAGTCTGTATCGAGGTATCAGTGAGGGTGAACGTGAACCAGTCTGTATCGGGGTATCAGTGTGGGTGAACGTGAACCAGTCTGTATCGGGGTATCAGTGAGGGTGAACGTGAACCGGTCTGTATCGGGGTATCTGTGAGGGTGAACGTGAACCGGTCTGTATCGGGGTATCAGTGTGGGTGAACGTGAACCGGTCTGTATCGGGGTATCAGTGAGGGTGAACGTGAACCAGTCTGTATCGGGGTATCAGTGTGGGTGAACGTGAACCAGTCTGTATCGGGGTATCAGTGAGGGTGAACGTGAACCAGCCTGTATCGGGGTATCATTGAGGGTGAACGTGAACCAGTCTGTTCCGGGGTATCAGTGAGGGTGAAAGTGAACCAGTCTGTATCGGGGTATCAGTGATGGTGAATGTGAATCAGTCTGTATCGGGCTATAAGTGAGGGTGAACTCATACTAGTCTGTATCGGGGTATCAGTGAGTGTGAACACATACCACTCTGTATCGGGGTATCAGTGACGGTGAACACATACCAGTTTGTATCGGGGATCACTGAGGGTGAATGTGAACGAGTCTGTATCGGGGTATCAGTGAGCGTTAACGTGAACCAGACTGTATCGGGGTATCAGTGAGGATGAACGTGAACCAGTCTGCATCGGGGTATCAGTGAGCGTTAACATGAACCAGTCTGTATCTGGGTATCAGTGAGGGTGAACACATACAAGTCTGTATCGAGGTATCAGTGAGGGTGAATGTGAACCAGGCTGTATCGGGGTATCAGTGAGGGTGAACACATACAAGTCTGTAACAGGGTATCAGTGAGGGTGAAGGTGAATCAGTCTGTATCGGGGTATCAGTGAGGGTGAACGTGAACCAGTCTGTATCGGGGTATCAGTGAGGGTGAACGTGAACCAGTCTGTATCGGGGTATCAGTGAGGGTTAACGTGAACCAGTCTGTATCGGGGTATCAGTGAGGGTGTACGTGAACCAGTCTGTATCGGGGTATCAGTGATGGTGAACACATACAAGTCTGTATCGGGGTATCAGTGAGGGTGAAGGTGAATCAGTCTGTATCGGGGTATCAGTGAGGTTGAACGTGAACCAGTCTGTATCGGGGTATCAGTGAGGGTGAACGTGAACCAGTCTGTATCGGGGTATCAGTGAGGGTTAACGTGAACCAGTCTGTATCGGGGTATAAGTGAGGGTGTACGTGAACAAGTCTGTATCGGGGTATCAGTGAGTGTGAACACATACCACTCTGTATCGGGGTATCAGTGAGGGTGAATGTGAACCAGTCTGTATCGGGGTATCAGTGAGGGTGAACGTGAACCAGTCTGTATCGGGGTATCAGTGTGGGTGAACGTGAACCAGTCTGTATTGGGGTATCAGTGAGGGTGAACGTGAACCGGTCTGTATCGGGGTATCAGTGAGGGTGAACGTGAACCAGTCTGTATCGGGGTATCAGTGAGGAGGGTGAACGTGAACCAGTCTGTATCGAGGTATCAGTGAGGGTGAACGTGAACCAGTCTGAATCGGGGTATCAGTGTGGGTGAACGTGAACCAGTCTGTATCGGGGTATCAGTGAGGGTGAACGTGAACCAGTCTGTATCGGGGTATCTGTGAGGGTGAACGTGAACCAGTCTGTATCGGGGTATCAGTGTGGGTGAACGTGAACCGGTCTGTATCGGGGTATCAGTGAGGGTGAACGTGAACCAGTCTGTATCGGGGTATCAGTGAGGGTGAACGTGAACCAGTCTGTATCGGGGTATCAGTGAGGGTGAACGTGAACCAGTCTGTTCCGGGGTATCAGTGAGGGTGAAAGTGAACCAGTCTGTATCGGTGTATCAGTGATGCTGAATGTGAATCAGTCTGTATCGGGCTATAAGTGAGGGTGAACTCATACTAGTCTTTATCGGGGTATCAGTGAGTGTGAACACATACCACTCTGTATCGGGGATCACTGAGGGTGAATGTGAACGAGTCTGTATCGGGGTATCAGCGAGCGTTAACGAGAATCAGTCTGTATCGGGGTATCAGTGAGGGTGAATGTGAAACAGTCTGTATAGGGGTATCAGTAAGGGTGAACGTGAACCAGTCTGTATCGGGGTATCAGTGTGGGTGAACGTGAACCAGTCTGTATTGGGGTATCAGTGAGGGTGAACGTGAACCAGTCTGTATCGGGGTATCAGTGAGAGTTAACGTGAACCAGTCTGTATCAGGGTATCAGTGAGGATGAACGTGAACCAGTCTGCATCGGGGTATCAGTGAGCGTTAACATGAACCAGTCTGTATCGGGGTATCAGTGAGGGTGAACACATACAAGTCTGTATCGAGGTATCAGTGAGGGTGAATGTGAACCAGGCTGTATCGGGGTATCAGTGAGGGTGAACACATACCAGACTTTATCGGGGTATCAGTGAGGGTGAACACATACAAGTCTGTATCAGGGTATCAGTGAGGGTGAAGGTGAATCAGTCTGTATCGGGGTATCAGTGAGGGTGAACGTGAACCAGTCTGTATCGGGGTATCAGTGAGGGTGAACGTGAACCAGTCTGTATCGGGGTATCAGTGAGGGTTAACGTGAACCAGTCTGTATCGGGGTATCAGTGACGGTGTACGTGAACCAGTCTGTATCGGGGTATCAGTGAGGGTGAACACATACAAGTCTGTATCGGGGTATCAGTGAGGGTGAAGGTGAATCAGTCTGTATCGGGGTATCAGCGAGCGTTAACGTGAACCAGTCTGTATCGGGGTATCAGTGAGGATGAACGTGAACCAGTCTGCATCGGGGTATCAGTGAGCGTTAACATGAACCAGTCTGTATCGGGGTATCAGTGAGGGTGAACACATACAAGTCTGTATCGAGGTATCAGTGAGGGTGAATGTGAACCAGGCTGTATCGGGGTATCAGTGAGGGTGAACACATACAAGTCTGTATCAGGGTATCAGTGAGGGTGAAGGTGAATCAGTCTGTATCGGGGTATCAGTGAGGGTGAACGTGAACCAGTCTGTATCGGGGTATCAGTGAGGGTTAACGTGAACCAGTCTGTATCGGGGTATCAGTGACGGTGTACGTGAACCAGTCTGTATCGGGGTATCAGTGAGGGTGAACACATACAAGTCTGTATCGGGGTATCAGTGAGGGAGAACGTGAACCGGTCTGTATCGGGGTATCAGTGAGGGTGAACGTGAACCAGTCTGTATCGGGGTATCAGTGAGGAGGGTGAACGTGAACCAGTCTGTATCGAGGTATCAGTGAGGGTGAACGTGAACCAGTCTGTATCGGGGTATCAGTGTGGGTGAACGTGAACCAGTCTGTATCGGGGTATCAGTGAGGGTGAACGTGAACCGGTCTGTATCGGGGTATCTGTGAGGGTGAACGTGAACCGGTCTGTATCGGGGTATCAGTGTGGGTGAACGTGAACCGGTCTGTATCGGGGTATCAGTGAGGGTGAACGTGAACCAGTCTGTATCGGGGTATCAGTGTGGGTGAACGTGAACCAGTCTGTATCGGGGTATCAGTGAGGGTGAACGTGAACCAGCCTGTATCGGGGTATCATTGAGGGTGAACGTGAACCAGTCTGTTCCGGGGTATCAGTGAGGGTGAAAGTGAACCAGTCTGTATCGGGGTATCAGTGATGGTGAATGTGAATCAGTCTGTATCGGGCTATAAGTGAGGGTGTACTCATACTAGTCTGTATCGGGGTATCAGTGAGTGTGAACACATACCACTCTGTATCGGGGTATCAGTGAGGGTGAACACATACCAGTTTGTATCGGGGATCACTGAGGGTGAATGTGAACGAGTC
This sequence comes from Hypanus sabinus, assembly GCF_030144855.1. Classification (NCBI taxonomy): domain Eukaryota; kingdom Metazoa; phylum Chordata; class Chondrichthyes; order Myliobatiformes; family Dasyatidae; genus Hypanus; species Hypanus sabinus. The sequence continues at coordinate 77,465,450 of NC_082709.1, forward strand.
TGTATCGGGGTATCAGTGAGCGTTAACGTGAACCAGACTGTATCGGGGTATCAGTGAGGATGAACGTGAACCAGTCTGCATCGGGGTATCAGTGAGCGTTAACATGAACCAGTCTGTATCTGGGTGTCAGTGAGGGTGAACACATACAAGTCTGTATCGAGGTATCAGTGAGGGTGAATGTGAACCAGGCTGTATCGGGGTATCAGTGAGGGTGAACACATACAAGTCTGTAACAGGGTATCAGTGAGGGTGAAGGTGAATCAGTCTGTATCGGGGTATCAGTGAGGGTGAACGTGAACCAGTCTGTATCGGGGTATCAGTGAGGGTGAACGTGAACCAGTCTGTATCGGGGTATCAGTGAGGGTTAACGTGAACCAGTCTGTATCGGGGTATCAGTGAGGGTGTACGTGAACCAGTCTGTATCGGGGTATCAGTGATGGTGAACACATACAAGTCTGTATCGGGGTATCAGTGAGGGTGAAGGTGAATCAGTCTGTATCGGGGTATCAGTGAGGTTGAACGTGAACCAGTCTGTATCGGGGTATCAGTGAGGGTGAACGTGAACCAGTCTGTATCGGGGTATCAGTGAGGGTTAACGTGAACCAGTCTGTATCGGGGTATCAGTGAGGGTGTACGTGAACAAGTCTGTATTGGGGTATCAGTGAGTGTGAACACATACCACTCTGTATCGGGGTATCAGTGAGGGTGAACTCATACCATTTTGTATCGGGGATCACTGAGGGTGAATGTGAACGAGTCTGTATCGGGGTATCAGTGAGGGTGAACGTGAACCAGTCTGTATCGGGGTATCAGTGAGCGTTAACGTGAACCAGTCCGTATCGGGGTATCAGTGAGGATGAACGTGAACCAGTCTGCATCGGGGTATCAGTGAGCGTTAACATGAACCAGTCTGTATCGGGGTATCAGTGAGGGTGAACACATACAAGTCTGTATCGGGGTATCAGTGAGGGTGAAGGTGAACTAGTTTGTATGGGGCTATCAGTGAGGGTGAACACATACAAGTCTGTATCGGGGTATCAGTGAGGGTGAAAGTGAACCAGTCTGCATCTGGGTAGCAGGGAGGGTGAACGTGAACCAGTCTGTATCGGGGTATCAGTGAGGGTGAACGTGAACCAGTCTGTATCGGGGTATCAGTGAGGGTGAACGTGAACCAGTCTGTATCGGGGAATCAGTGAGGGTGAACACATACCAGTCTGTATCGGGGTATCAGTGAGGAAGGTGAATGTGAACCAGTCTGTATCGGGGAATCAGTGAGGGTGAACACATACTAATCTGTATCGGGGTATCAGTGAGGGAGAACGTGAACCAGTCTGTATCGGGGTATCAGTGAGGGTGAACGTGAACCGGTCTGTATCGGGGTATCTGTGAGGGTGAACGTGAACCGGTCTGTATCGGGGTATCAGTGTGGGTGAACGTGAACCAGTCTGTATCGGGGTATCAGTGAGGTTGAACGTGAACCAGTCTGTATCGAGGTATCAGTGTGGGTGAACGTGAACCAGTCTGTATCGGGGTATCAGTGAGGGTGAACGTGAACCGGTCTGTATCGGGGTATCTGTGAGGGTGAACGTGAACCGGTCTGTATCGTGGTATCAGTGAAGGTGAATGTGAACCAGTCTGTATCGGGGTATCAGTGAGGGTGAACGTGAACCAGTCTGTATCGGGGTATCAGTGAGGGTGAACGTGAACCAGTCTGTATCGGGGTATCAGTGAAGGTGAATGTGAACCAGTCTGTATCGGGGTATCTCTGAGGGTGAATGTGAACCAGTCTGTATCGGGGTATCAGTGAGGGTGAATGTGAATCAGTCTGTATCGGGGTATCAGTGAGGGTGAACTCATACTAGTCGGTATCGGGGTATCAGTGAGGGTGAAGGTGAATCAGTCTGTATCGGGGTATCAGTGAGGGTGAACGTGAACCAGTCTGTATCGGGTTATCAGTGAGGGTGAACGTGAACCAGTCTGTATCGGGGTATCAGTGAGGGTTAACGTGAACCAGTCTGTATTGGGGTATCAGTGAGGGTGTACGTGAACCAGTCTGTATCGGGGTATCAGTGAGTGTGAACACATACCACTCTGTATCGGGGTATCAGTGAGGGTGAACACATACAAGTCTGTATCGGGGTATCAGTGAGGGTGAAAGTGAACCAGTCTGCATCTGGGTAGCAGGGAGGGTGAACGTGAACCAGTCTGTATCGGGGTATCAGTGAGGGTGAACGTGAACCAGTCTGTATCGGGGTATCAGTGAGGGTGAACGTGAACCAGTCTGTATCGGGGAATCAGTGAGGGTGAACACATACCAGTCTGTATCGGGGTATCAGTGAGGAAGGTGAATGTGAACCAGTCTGTATCGGGGAATCAGTGAGGGTGAACATATACTAATCTGTATCGGGGTATCAGTGAGGGAGAACGTGAACCAGTCTGTATCGGGGTATCAGTGAGGGTGAACGTGAACCGGTCTGTATCGGGGTATCTGTGAGGGTGAACGTGAACCGGTCTGTATCGGGGTATCAGTGTGGGTGAACGTGAACCAGTCTGTATCGGGGTATCAGTGAGGTTGAACGTGAACCAGTCTGTATCGAGGTATCAGTGTAGGTGAAGGTGAACCAGTCTGTATCGGGGTATCAGTGAGGGTGAACGTGAACCGGTCTGTATCGGGGTATCTGTGAGGGTAAACGTGAACCGGTCTGTATCGTGGTATCAGTGAAGGTGAATGTGAACCAGTCTGTATCGGGGTATCAGTGAGGGTGAATGTGAACCAGGCTGTATCGGGGTATCAGTGAGGGTGAACACATACAAGTCTGTATCAGGGTATCAGTGAGGGTGAAGGTGAATCAGTCTGTATCGGGGTATCAGTGAGGGTGAACGTGAACCAGTCTGTATCGGGGTATCAGTGAGGGTTAACGTGAACCAGTCTGTATCGGGGTATCAGTGACGGTGTACGTGAACCAGTCTGTATCGGGGTATCAGTGAGGGTGAACACATACAAGTCTGTATCGGGGTATCAGTGAGGGAGAACGTGAACCGGTCTGTATCGGGGTATCAGTGAGGGTGAACGTGAACCAGTCTGTATCGGGGTATCAGTGAGGAGGGTGAACGTGAACCAGTCTGTATCGAGGTATCAGTGAGGGTGAACGTGAACCAGTCTGTATCGGGGTATCAGTGTGGGTGAACGTGAACCAGTCTGTATCGGGGTATCAGTGAGGGTGAACGTGAACCGGTCTGTATCGGGGTATCTGTGAGGGTGAACCTGAACCGGTCTGTATCGGGGTATCAGTGTGGGTGAACGTGAACCGGTCTGTATCGGGGTATCAGTGAGGGTGAATGTGAACCAGTCTGTATCGGGGTATCAGTGTGGGTGAACGTGAACCAGTCTGTATCGGGGTATCAGTGAGGGTGAACGTGAACCAGCCTGTATCGGGGTATCATTGAGGGTGAACGTGAACCAGTCTGTTCCGGGGTATCAGTGAGGGTGAAAGTGAACCAGTCTGTATCGGGGTATCAGTGATGGTGAATGTGAATCAGTCTGTATCGGGCTATAAGTGAGGGTGAACTCATACTAGTCTGTATCGGGGTATCAGTGAGTGTGAACACATACCACTCTGTATCGGGGTATCAGTGAGGGTGAACACATACCACTCTGTATCGGGGTATCAGTGAGGGTGAACACATACCAGTTTGTATCGGGGATCACTGAGGGTGAATGTGAACGAGTCTGTATCGGGGTATCAGTGAGCGTTAACGTGAACCAGACTGTATCGGGGTATCAGTGAGGATGAACGTGAACCAGTCTGCATCGGGGTATCAGTGAGCGTTAACATGAACCAGTCTGTATCTGGGTATCAGTGAGGGTGAACACATACAAGTCTGTATCGAGGTATCAGTGAGGGTGAATGTGAACCAGGCTGTATCGGGGTATCAGTGAGGGTGAACACATACAAGTCTGTATCAGGGTATCAGTGAGGGTGAAGGTGAATCAGTCTGTATCGGGGTATCAGTGAGGGTGAACGTGAACCAGTCTGTATCGGGGTATCAGTGAGGGTGAACGTGAACCAGTCTGTATCGGGGTATCAGTGAGGGTTAACGTGAACCAGTCTGTATCGGGGTATCAGTGAGGGTGTACGTGAACCAGTCTGTATCGGGGTATCAGTGATGGTGAACACATACATGTCTGTATCGGGGTATCAGTGAGGGTGAAGGTGAATCAGTCTGTATCGGGGTATCAGTGAGGTTGAACGTGAACCAGTCTGTATCGGGGTATCAGTGAGGGTGAACGTGAACCAGTCTGTATCGGGGTATCAGTGAGGGTTAACGTGAACCAGTCTGTATCGGGGTATCAGTGAGGGTGTACGTGAACAAGTCTGTATCGGGGTATCAGTGAGTGTGAACACATACCACTCTGTATCGGGGTATCAGTGAGGGTGAACTCATACCATTTTGTATCGGGGATCACTGAGGGTGAATGTGAACGAGTCTGTATCGGGGTATCAGTGAGGGTGAACGTGAACCAGTCTGTATCGGGGTATCAGTGAGCGTTAACGTGAACCAGTCCGTATCGGGGTATCAGTGAGGATGAACGTGAACCAGTCTGCATCGGGGTATCAGTGAGCGTTAACATGAACCAGTCTGTATCGGGGTATCAGTGAGGGTGAACACATACAAGTCTGTATCGGGGTATCAGTGAGGGTGAACGTGAACTAGTTTGTATGGGGCTATCAGTGAGGGTGAACACATACAAGTCTGTATCGGGGTATCAGTGAGGGTGAAAGTGAACCAGTCTGCATCTGGGTAGCAGGGAGGGTGAACGTGAACCAGTCTGTATCGGGGTATCAGTGAGGGTGAACGTGAACCAGTCTGTATCGGGGTATCAGTGAGGGTGAACGTGAACCAGTCTGTATCGGGGAATCAGTGAGGGTGAACACATACCAGTCTGTATCGGGGTATCAGTGAGGAAGGTGAATGTGAACCAGTCTGTATCGGGGAATCAGTGAGGGTGAACACATACTAATCTGTATCGGGGTATCAGTGAGGGAGAACGTGAACCAGTCTGTATCGGGGTATCAGTGAGGGTGAACGTGAACCGGTCTGTATCGGGGTATCTGTGAGGGTGAACGTGAACCGGTCTGTATCGGGGTATCAGTGTGGGTGAACGTGAACCAGTCTGTATCGGGGTATCAGTGAGGTTGAACGTGAACCAGTCTGTATCGAGGTATCAGTGTGGGTGAACGTGAACCAGTCTGTATCGGGGTATCAGTGAGGGTGAACGTGAACCGGTCTGTATCGGGGTATCTGTGAGGGTGAACGTGAACCGGTCTGTATCGTGGTATCAGTGAAGGTGAATGTGAACCAGTCTGTATCGGGGTATCAGTGAGGGTGAACGTGAACCAGTCTGTATCGGGGTATCAGTGAGGGTGAACGTGAACCAGTCTGTATCGGGGTATCATTGAAGGTGAATGTGAACCAGTCTGTATCGGGGTATCTCTGAGGGTGAATGTGAACCAGTCTGTATCGGGGTATCAGTGAGGGTGAATGTGAATCAGTCTGTATCGGGGTATCAGTGAGGGTGAACTCATACTAGTCGGTATCGGGGTATCAGTGAGGGTGAAGGTGAATCAGTCTGTATCGGGGTATCAGTGAGGGTGAACGTGAACCAGTCTGTATCGGGTTATCAGTGAGGGTGAACGTGAACCAGTCTGTATCGGGGTATCAGTGAGGGTTAACGTGAACCAGTCTGTATCGGGGTATCAGTGAGGGTGTACGTGAACCAGTCTGTATCGGGGTATCAGTGAGTGTGAACACATACCACTCTGTATCGGGGTATCAGTGAGGGTGAACACATACCAGTTTGTATCGGGGATCACTGAGGGTAAATGTGAACGAGTCTGTATCGGGGTATCAGTGAGGGTGAACCTGAAACAGTCTGTATCGGGGTATCAGTGAGGATGAACGTGAACCAGTCTGCATCGGGGTATCAGTGAGCGTTAACATGAACCAGTCTGTATCGGGGTATCAGTGAGGGTGAACACATACAAGTCTGTGTCGGGGTATCAGTGAGGGTGAACGTGAACTAGTCTGTATGGGGCTATCATTGAGGGTGAACACATACAAGTCTGTATCGGGGTATCAGTGAGGGTGAAAGTGAACCAGTCTGCATCTGGGTAGCAGGGAGGGTGAACGTGAACCAGTCTGTATCGGGGTATCAGTGAGGGTGAACGTGAACCAGTCTGTATCGGGGTATCAGTGAGGGTGAACGTGAACCAGTCTGTATCGGGGAATCAGTGAGGGTGAACACATACCAGTCTGTATCGGGGTATCAGTGAGGAAGGTGAATGTGAACCAGTCTGTATCGGGGAATCAGTGAGGGTGAACACATACTAATCTGTATCGGGGTATCAGTGAGGGAGAACGTGAACCAGTCTGTATCGGGGTATCAGTGAGGATGAACGTGAACCGGTCTGTATCGGGGTATCTGTGAGGGTGAACGTGAACCGGTCTGTATCGGGGTATCAGTGTGGGTGAACGTGAACCAGTCTGTATCGGGGTATCAGTGAGGTTGAACGTGAACCAGTCTGTATCGAGGTATCAGTGTGGGTGAACGTGAGCCAGTCTGTATCGGGGTATCAGTGAGGGTGAACGTGAACCGGTCTGTATCGGGGTAACTGTGAGGGTGAACGTGAACCGGTCTGTATCGTGGTATCAGTGAAGGTGAATGTGAACCAGTCTGTATCGGGGTATCAGTGAGGGTGAACGTGAACCAGTCTGTATCGGGGTATCAGTGAGGGTGAACGTGAACCAGTCTGTATCGGGGTATCAGTGAAGGTGAATGTGAACCAGTCTGTATCGGGGTACCTCTGAGGGTGAATGTGAACCAGTCTGTATCGGGGTATCAGTGAGGGTGAATGTGAATCAGTCTGTATCGGGGTATCAGTGAGGGTGAACTCATACTAGTCGGTATCGGGGTATCAGTGAGGGTGAAGGTGAATCAGTCTGTATCGGGTATCAGTGAGGGTGAACGTGAACCAGTCTGTATCGGGTTATCAGTGAGGGTGAACGTGAACCAGTCTGTATCGGGGTATCAGTGAGGGTTAACGTGAACCAGTCTGTATCGGGGTATCAGTGATGGTGTACGTGAACCAGTCTGTATCGGGGTATCAGTGAGTGTGAACACATACCACTCTGTATCGGGGTATCAGTGAGGGTGAACACATACCAGTTTGTATCGGGGATCACTGAGGGTAAATGTGAACGAGTCTGTATCGGGGTATCAGTGAGGGTGAACGTGAAACAGTCTGTATCGGGGTATCAGTGAGCGTTAACGTGAACCAGTCTGTATCGGGGTATCAGTGAGGATGAACGTGAACCAGTCTGCATCGGGGTATCAGTGAGCGTTAACATGAAATAGTCTGTATCGGGGTATCAGTGAGGGTGAACACATACAAGTCTGTATCGGGGTATCAGTGAGGGTGAACGTGAACCAGTCTGTATCGGGGTATCAGGGAGGGTGAACGTGAACCAGTCTGTATCGGGGTATCAGTGAGGGTGAACGTGAACCAGTCTGTATTGGGGTATCAGTGAGGGTGAACGTGAACCAGTCTGTATCGGGGTATCAGTGAGGGTGAACACATACTACTCTATATCGGGGTATCAGTGTGGGTGAACGTGAACCAGTCTGTATCGGGGTATCAGTGAGGGTGAATGTGAACCAGCCTGTATCGGGGTATCAGTGAGGGTGAATGTGAACCAGTCTGTATCGGGGTATCAGTGAGGGTGAATGTGAACCAGTCTGTATCGGGGTATCAGTGAGGGTGAATGTGAACCAGTCTGTATTGGGGTATCAGTGAGGGTGAACACATACCAGTCTGTATCGGGGTATCAGTGAGGGTGAACGTGAACCAGTCTGTATCGGGGTATCAGTGAGGGTGAACGTGAACCAGTCTGTATCGGGGTATCAGTGAGGGTGAACGTGAACCAGTCTGTATCGGGGTATCAGTGAGGGTGAACACATACTACTCTATATCGGGGTATCAGTGTGGGTGAACATGAACCAGTCTGTATCGGGGTATCAGTGAGGATGAATGTGAACCAGTCTGTATCGGGGTATCAGTGAGGGTGAATGTGAACCAGCCTGTATCGGGGTATCAGTGAGGGTGAATGTGAACCAGTCTGTATCGGGGTATCAGTGAGGGTGAATGTGAACCAGTCTGTATCGGGGTATCAGTGAGGGTGAATGTGAACCAGTCTGTATTGGGGTATCAGTGAGGGTGAACACATACCAGTCTGTATCGGGGTATCAGTGAGGGTGAACGTGAACCAGTCTGTATCAGGGTATCAGTGAGGGTGAACGTGAACCAGTCTGTTCCGGGGTATCAGTGAGGGTGAACGTGAACCAGCCTGTATCAGGGTATCAGTGAGGGTGAACGTGAACAAGTCTGTATCGTGGTATCAGTGAGGGTGAACGTGAACCAGTCTGTATCGGGGTATCAGTGAGGTTGAACACATACAAGTCAGTATCGGGGTATCAGTGAGGGTGAACGTGAACCAGTCTGTATCGGGGTATCAGTGAGCCTGAACGTGAACCGGTCTGTATCGTGGTATCAGTGAGGGTGAATGTGAACCAGTCTGTATCGGGGTATCATTGAGGGTGAACACATACCCGTCTGTTTCGGGGTATCAGTGAGGGAGAACGTGAACCAGTCTGTATCGGGGTATCAGTGAGGGTGAATGTGAACCAGTCTGTATCGGGGTATCAGTGAGGGGGAATGTGAACCAGTCTGTATCGGGGTATCATTGAGGGTGAACACATACCCGTCTGTATCGGGGTATCAGTGAGGGAGAACGTGAACCAGTCTGTATCGGGGTATCAGTGAGGGTGAACGTGAACCAGTCTGTATCGGGGTATCAGTGAGGGTGAACGTGAACCAGTCTGTATCGGGTTATCAGTGAGGGTGAACGTGAACCAGTCTGTATCGGGGTATCAGTGAGGGTTAACGTGAACCAGTCTGTATCGGGGTATCAGTGAGGGTGTACGTGAACCAGTCTGTATCGGGGTATCAGTGAGTGTGAACACATACCACTCTGTATCGGGGTATCAGTGAGGGTGAACACATACCAGTTTGTATCGGGGATCACTGAGGGTAAATGTGAACGAGTCTGTATCGGGGTATCAGTGAGGGTGAACGTGAAACAGTCTGTATCGGGGTATCAGTGAGCGTTAACGTGAACCAGTCTGTATCGGGGTATCAGTGAGGATGAACGTGAACCAGTCTGCATCGGGGTATCAGTGAGCGTTAACATGAACCAGTCTGTATCGGGGTATCAGTGAGGGTGAACACATACAAGTCTGTATCGGGGTATCAGTGAGGGTGAACGTGAACCAGTCTGTATCGGGGTATCAGGGAGGGTGAACGTGAACCTGTCTGTATCGGGGTATCAGTGAGGGTGAATGTGAACCAGTCTGTATCGGGCTATCAGTGTGGGTGAACGTGAACCGATCTGTATCAGGGTATTTGTGATGGTGAACGTGAACAAGTCTGTATCGGGGTATCAGTGAGGGTGAACGTGAACCAGTCTGTATCGGGGTATCAGTGAGGGTGAACGTGAACAAGTCTGTATCGGGGTATCAGTGAGGGTGAACACATACTACTCTATATCGGGGTATCAGTGTGGGTGAACGTGAACCAGTCTGTATCGGGGTATCAGTGAGGATGAATGTGAACCAGTCTGTATCGGGGTATCAGTGAGGGTGAATGTGAACCAGCCTGTATCGGGGTATCAGTGAGGGTGAATGTGAACCAGTCTGTATCGGGGTATCAGTGAGGGTGAATGTGAACCAGTCTGTATCGGGGTATCAGTGAGGGTGAACGTGAACCGGTCTGTATCGGGGTAACTGTGAGGGTGAACGTGAACCGGTCTGTATCGTGGTATCAGTGAAGGTGAATGTGAACCAGTCTGTATCGGGGTATCAGTGAGGGTGAACGTGAACCAGTCTGTATCGGGGTATCAGTGAGGGTGAACGTGAACCAGTCTGTATCGGGGTATCAGTGAAGGTGAATGTGAACCAGTCTGTATCGGGGTACCTCTGAGGGTGAATGTGAACCAGTCTGTATCGGGGTATCAGTGAGGGTGAATGTGAATCAGTCTGTATCGGGGTATCAGTGAGGGTGAACTCATACTAGTCGGTATCGGGGTATCAGTGAGGGTGAAGGTGAATCAGTCTGTATCGGGTATCAGTGAGGGTGAACGTGAACCAGTCTGTATCGGGTTATCAGTGAGGGTGAACGTGAACCAGTCTGTATCGGGGTATCAGTGAGGGTTAACGTGAACCAGTCTGTATCGGGGTATCAGTGAGGGTGTACGTGAACCAGTCTGTATCGGGGTATCAGTGAGTGTGAACACATACCACTCTGTATCGGGGTATCAGTGAGGGTGAACACATACCAGTTTGTATCGGGGATCACTGAGGGTAAATGTGAACGAGTCTGTATCGGGGTATCAGTGAGGGTGAACGTGAAACAGTCTGTATCGGGGTATCAGTGAGCGTTAACGTGAACCAGTCTGTATCGGGGTATCAGTGAGGATGAACGTGAACCAGTCTGCATCGGGGTATCAGTGAGCGTTAACATGAACCAGTCTGTATCGGGGTATCAGTGAGGGTGAACAGATACAAGTCTGTATCGGGGTATCAGTGAGGGTGAACGTGAACCAGTCTGTATCGGGGTATCAGGGAGGGTGAACGTGAACCAGTCTGTATCGGGGTATCAGTGAGGGTGAATGTGAACCAGTCTGTATCGGGGTATCAGTGTGGGTGAACGTGAACCGATCTGTATCAGGGTATTTGTGAGGGTGAACGTGAACCAGTCTGTATCGGGGTATCAGTGAGGGTGAACGTGAACCAGTCTGTATTGGGGTATCAGTGAGGGTGAACGTGAACCAGTCTGTATCGGGGTATCAGTGAGGGTGAACACATACTACTCTATATCGGGGTATCAGTGTGGGTGAACGTGAACCAGTCTGTATCGGGGTATCAGTGAGGATGAATGTGAACCAGTCTGTATCGGGGTATCAGTGAGGGTGAATGTGAACCAGCCTGTATCGGGGTATCAGTGAGGGTGAATGTGAACCAGTCTGTATCGGGGTATCAGTGAGGGTGAATGTGAACCAGTCTGTATCGGGGTATCAGTGAGGGTGAATGTGAACCAGTCTGTATTGGGGTATCAGTGAGGGTGAACACATACCAGTCTGTATCGGGGTATCAGTGAGGGTGAACGTGAACCAGTCTGTATCGGGGTATCAGTGAGGGTGAACGTGAACCAGTCTGTATCGGGGTATCAGTGAGGGTGAACGTGAACCAGTCTGTATCGGGGTATCAGTGAGGGTGAACACATACTACTCTATATCGGGGTATCAGTGTGGGTGAACGTGAACCAGTCTGTATCGGGGTATCAGTGAGGATGAATGTGAACCAGTCTGTATCGGGGTATCAGTGAGGGTGAATGTGAACCAGCCTGTATCGGGGTATCAGTGAGGGTGAATGTGAACCAGTCTGTATCGGGGTATCAGTGAGGGTGAATGTGAACCAGTCTGTATCGGGGTATCAGTGAGGGTGAATGTGAACCAGTCTGTATTGGGGTATCAGTGAGGGTGAACACATACCAGTCTGTATCGGGGTATCAGTGAGGGTGAACGTGAACCAGTCTGTATCAGGGTATCAGTGAGGGTGAACGTGAACCAGTCTGTTCCGGGGTATCAGTGAGGGTGAACGTGAACCAGCCTGTATCAGGGTATCAGTGAGGGTGAACGTGAACAAGTCTGTATCGTGGTATCAGTGAGGGTGAACGTGAACCAGTCTGTATCGGGGTATCAGTGAGGTTGAACACATACAAGTCAGTATCGGGGTATCAGTGAGGGTGAACGTGAACCAGTCTGTATCGGGGTATCAGTGAGCCTGAACGTGAACCGGTCTGTATCGTGGTATCAGTGAGGGTGAATGTGAACCAGTCTGTATCGGGGTATCATTGAGGGTGAACACATACCCGTCTGTTTCGGGGTATCAGTGAGGGAGAACGTGAACCAGTCTGTATCGGGGTATCAGTGAGGGTGAATGTGAACCAGTCTGTATCGGGGTATCAGTGAGGGGGAATGTGAACCAGTCTGTATCGGGGTATCATTGAGGGTGAACACATACCCGTCTGTATCGGGGTATCAGTGAGGGAGAACGTGAACCAGTCTGTATCGGGGTATCAGTGAGGGTGAACGTGAACCAGTCTGTATCGGGGTATCAGTGAGGGTGAACGTGAACCAGTCTGTATCGGGTTATCAGTGAGGGTGAACGTGAACCAGTCTGTATCGGGGTATCAGTGAGGGTTAACGTGAACCAGTCTGTATCGGGGTATCAGTGAGGGTGTACGTGAACCAGTCTGTATCGGGGTATCAGTGAGTGTGAACACATACCACTCTGTATCGGGGTATCAGTGAGGGTGAACACATACCAGTTTGTATCGGGGATCACTGAGGGTAAATGTGAACGAGTCTGTATCGGGGTATCAGTGAGGGTGAACGTGAAACAGTCTGTATCGGGGTATCAGTGAGCGTTAACGTGAACCAGTCTGTATCGGGGTATCAGTGAGGATGAACGTGAACCAGTCTGCATCGGGGTATCAGTGAGCGTTAACATGAACCAGTCTGTATCGGGGTATCAGTGAGGGTGAACACATACAAGTCTGTATCGGGGTATCAGTGAGGGTGAACGTGAACCAGTCTGTATCGGGGTATCAGGGAGGGTGAACGTGAACCTGTCTGTATCGGGGTATCAGTGAGGGTGAATGTGAACCAGTCTGTATCGGGCTATCAGTGTGGGTGAACGTGAACCGATCTGTATCAGGGTATTTGTGAGGGTGAACGTGAACCAGTCTGTATCGGGGTATCAGTGAGGGTGAACGTGAACCAGTCTGTATCGGGGTATCAGTGAGGGTGAACGTGAACAAGTCTGTATCGGGGTATCAGTGAGGGTGAACACATACTACTCTATATCGGGGTATCAGTGTGGGTGAACGTGAACCAGTCTGTATCGGGGTATCAGTGAGGATGAATGTGAACCAGTCTGTATCGGGGTATCAGTGAGGGTGAATGTGAACCAGCCTGTATCGGGGTATCAGTGAGGGTGAATGTGAACCAGTCTGTATCGGGGTATCAGTGAGGGTGAATGTGAACCAGTCTGTATCGGGGTATCAGTGAGGGTGAATGTGAACCAGTCTGTATTGGGGTATCAGTGAGGGTGAACACATACCAGTCTGTATCGGGGTATCAGTGAGGGTGAACGTGAACCAGTCTGTATCAGGGTATCAGTGAGGGTGAACGTGAACCAGTCTGTTCCGGGGTATCAGTGAGGGTGAACGTGAACCAGCCTGTATCAGGGTATCAGTGAGGGTGAACGTGAACAAGTCTGTATCGGGGTATCAGTGAGGGTGAACGTGAACCAGTCTGTATCGGGGTATCAGTGAGGTTGAACACATACAAGTCTGTATCGGGGTATCAGTGAGGGTGAACGTGAACCAGTCTGTATCGGGGTATCAGTGAGCCTGAACGTGAACCGGTCTGTATCGTGGTATCAGTGAGGGTGAATGTGAACCAGTCTGTATCGGGGTATCATTGAGGGTGAACACATACCCGTCTGTATCGGGGTATCAGTGAGGGTGAACGTGAACCAGTCTGTATCGGGGTATCATTGAGGGTGAACACATACCCGTCTGTATCGGGGTATCAGTGAGGGAGAACGTGAACCAGTCTGTATCGGGGTATCAGTGAGGGTGAACGTGAACCAATCTGTATCGGGGTATCAGTGAGGGTGAACGTGAACCGGTCTGTATCGGGGTATCAGTGAGCGTTTACGTGAACCAGTCCGTATCGGGGTATCAGTGAGGATGAATGTGAACCAGTCTGCATCGGGGTATCAGTGAGCGTTAACATGAACCAGTCTGTATCGGGGTATCAGTGAGGGTGAACGTGAACTAGTCTGTATGGGGGTATCAGTGAGGGTGAACACATACAAGTCTGTATCGGGGTATCAGTGAGGGTGAACTCATACCATTTTGTATCGGGGATCACTGAGGGTGAATGTGAACGAGTCTGTATCGGGGTATCAGTGAGGGTGAACGTGAACCAGTCTGTATCGGGGTATCAGTGAGCGTTAACGTGAACCAGTCCGTATCGGGGTATCAGTGAGGATGAACGTGAACCAGTCTGCATCGGGGTATCAGTGAGCGTTAACATGAACCAGTCTGTATCGGGGTATCAGTGAGGGTGAACACATACAAGTCTGTATCGGGGTATCAGTGAGGGTGAACGTGAACTAGTTTGTATGGGGCTATCAGTGAGGGTGAACACATACAAGTCTGTATCGGGGTATCAGTGAGGGTGAAAGTGAACCAGTCTGCATCTGGGTAGCAGGGAGGGTGAACGTGAACCAGTCTGTATCGGGGTATCAGTGAGGGTGAACGTGAACCAGTCTGTATCGGGGTATCAGTGAGGGTGAACGTGAACCAGTCTGTATCGGGGAATCAGTGAGGGTGAACACATACCAGTCTGTATCGGGGTATCAGTGAGGAAGGTGAATGTGAACCAGTCTGTATCGGGGAATCAGTGAGGGTGAACACATACTAATCTGTATCGGGGTATCAGTGAGGGAGAACGTGAACCAGTCTGTATCGGGGTATCAGTGAGGGTGAACGTGAACCGGTCTGTATCGGGGTATCTGTGAGGGTGAACGTGAACCGGTCTGTATCGGGGTATCAGTGTGGGTGAACGTGAACCAGTCTGTATCGGGGTATCAGTGAGGTTGAACGTGAACCAGTCTGTATCGAGGTATCAGTGTGGGTGAACGTGAACCAGTCTGTATCGGGGTATCAGTGAGGGTGAACGTGAACCGGTCTGTATCGGGGTATCTGTGAGGGTGAACGTGAACCGGTCTGTATCGTGGTATCAGTGAAGGTGAATGTGAACCAGTCTGTATCGGGGTATCAGTGAGGGTGAACGTGAACCAGTCTGTATCGGGGTATCAGTGAGGGTGAACGTGAACCAGTCTGTATCGGGGTATCATTGAAGGTGAATGTGAACCAGTCTGTATCGGGGTATCTCTGAGGGTGAATGTGAACCAGTCTGTATCGGGGTATCAGTGAGGGTGAATGTGAATCAGTCTGTATCGGGGTATCAGTGAGGGTGAACTCATACTAGTCGGTATCGGGGTATCAGTGAGGGTGAAGGTGAATCAGTCTGTATCGGGGTATCAGTGAGGGTGAACGTGAACCAGTCTGTATCGGGTTATCAGTGAGGGTGAACGTGAACCAGTCTGTATCGGGGTATCAGTGAGGGTTAACGTGAACCAGTCTGTATCGGGGTATCAGTGAGGGTGTACGTGAACCAGTCTGTATCGGGGTATCAGTGAGTGTGAACACATACCACTCTGTATCGGGGTATCAGTGAGGGTGAACACATACCAGTTTGTATCGGGGATCACTGAGGGTAAATGTGAACGAGTCTGTATCGGGGTATCAGTGAGGGTGAACCTGAAACAGTCTGTATCGGGGTATCAGTGAGGATGAACGTGAACCAGTCTGCATCGGGGTATCAGTGAGGGTGAACACATACAAGTCTGTGTCGGGGTATCAGTGAGGGTGAACGTGAACTAGTCTGTATGGGGCTATCATTGAGGGTGAACACATACAAGTCTGTATCGGGGTATCAGTGAGGGTGAAAGTGAACCAGTCTGCATCTGGGTAGCAGGGAGGGTGAACGTGAACCAGTCTGTATCGGGGTATCAGTGAGGGTGAACGTGAACCAGTCTGTATCGGGGTATCAGTGAGGGTGAACGTGAACCAGTCTGTATCGGGGAATCAGTGAGGGTGAACACATACCAGTCTGTATCGGGGTATCAGTGAGGAAGGTGAATGTGAACCAGTCTGTATCGGGGAATCAGTGAGGGTGAACACATACTAATCTGTATCGGGGTATCAGTGAGGGAGAACGTGAACCAGTCTGTATCGGGGTATCAGTGAGGGTGAACGTGAACCGGTCTGTATCGGGGTATCTGTGAGGGTGAACGTGAACCGGTCTGTATCGGGGTATCAGTGTGGGTGAACGTGAACCAGTCTGTATCGGGGTATCAGTGAGGTTGAACGTGAACCAGTCTGTATCGAGGTATCAGTGTGGGTGAACGTGAGCCAGTCTGTATCGGGGTATCAGTGAGGGTGAACGTGAACCGGTCTGTATCGGGGTAACTGTGAGGGTGAACGTGAACCGGTCTGTATCGTGGTATCAGTGAAGGTGAATGTGAACCAGTCTGTATCGGGGTATCAGTGAGGGTGAACGTGAACCAGTCTGTATCGGGGTATCAGTGAGGGTGAACGTGAACCAGTCTGTATCGGGGTATCAGTGAAGGTGAATGTGAACCAGTCTGTATCGGGGTACCTCTGAGGGTGAATGTGAACCAGTCTGTATCGGGGTATCAGTGAGGGTGAATGTGAATCAGTCTGTATCGGGGTATCAGTGAGGGTGAACTCATACTAGTCGGTATCGGGGTATCAGTGAGGGTGAAGGTGAATCAGTCTGTATCGGGTATCAGTGAGGGTGAACGTGAACCAGTCTGTATCGGGTTATCAGTGAGGGTGAACGTGAACCAGTCTGTATCGGGGTATCAGTGAGGGTTAACGTGAACCAGTCTGTATCGGGGTATCAGTGAGGGTGTACGTGAACCAGTCTGTATCGGGGTATCAGTGAGTGTAAACACATACCACTCTGTATCGGGGTATCAGTGAGGGTGAACACATACCAGTTTGTATCGGGGATCACTGAGGGTAAATGTGAACGAGTCTGTATCGGGGTATCAGTGAGGGTGAACGTGAAACAGTCTGTATCGGGGTATCAGTGAGCGTTAACGTGAACCAGTCTGTATCGGGGTATCAGTGAGGATGAACGTGAACCAGTCTGCATCGGGGTATCAGTGAGCGTTAACATGAACCAGTCTGTATCGGGGTATCAGTGAGGGTGAACACATACAAGTCTGTATCGGGGTATCAGTGAGGGTGAACGTGAACCAGTCTGTATCGGGGTATCAGGGAGGGTGAACGTGAACCAGTCTGTATCGGGGTATCAGTGAGGGTGAATGTGAACCAGTCTGTATCGGGGTATCAGTGTGGGTGAACGTGAACCGATCTGTATCAGGGTATTTGTGAGGGTGAACGTGAACCAGTCTGTATCGGGGTATCAGTGAGGGTGAACGTGAACCAGTCTGTATTGGGGTATCAGTGAGGGTGAACGTGAACCAGTCTGTATCGGGGTATCAGTGAGGGTGAACACATACTACTCTATATCGGGGTATCAGTGTGGGTGAACGTGAACCAGTCTGTATCGGGGTATCAGTGAGGATGAATGTGAACCAGTCTGTATCGGGGTATCAGTGAGGGTGAATGTGAACCAGCCTGTATCGGGGTATCAGTGAGGGTGAATGTGAACCAGTCTGTATCGGGGTATCAGTGAGGGTGAATGTGAACCAGTCTGTATCGGGGTATCAGTGAGGGTGAATGTGAACCAGTCTGTATTGGGGTATCAGTGAGGGTGAACACATACCAGTCTGTATCGGGGTATCAGTGAGGGTGAACGTGAACCAGTCTGTATCGGGGTATCAGTGAGGGTTAACGTGAACCAGTCTGTATCGGGGTATCAGTGAGGGTGAACGTGAACCAGTCTGTATCGGGGTATCAGTGAGGGTGAACACATACTACTCTATATCGGGGTATCAGTGTGGGTGAACGTGAACCAGTCTGTATCGGGGTATCAGTGAGGATGAATGTGAACCAGTCTGTATCGGGGTATCAGTGAGGGTGAATGTGAACCAGCCTGTATCGGGGTATCAGTGAGGGTGAATGTGAACCAGTCTGTATCGGGGTATCAGTGAGGGTGAATGTGAACCAGTCTGTATCGGGGTATCAGTGAGGGTGAATGTGAACCAGTCTGTATTGGGGTATCAGTGAGGGTGAACACATACCAGTCTGTATCGGGGTATCAGTGAGGGTGAACGTGAACCAGTCTGTATCAGGGTATCAGTGAGGGTGAACGTGAACCAGTCTGTTCCGGGGTATCAGTGAGGGTGAACGTGAACCAGCCTGTATCAGGGTATCAGTGAGGGTGAACGTGAACAAGTCTGTATCGTGGTATCAGTGAGGGTGAACGTGAACCAGTCTGTATCGGGGTATCAGTGAGGTTGAACACATACAAGTCAGTATCGGGGTATCAGTGAGGGTGAACGTGAACCAGTCTGTATCGGGGTATCAGTGAGCCTGAACGTGAACCGGTCTGTATCGTGGTATCAGTGAGGGTGAATGTGAACCAGTCTGTATCGGGGTATCATTGAGGGTGAACACATACCCGTCTGTTTCGGGGTATCAGTGAGGGAGAACGTGAACCAGTCTGTATCGGGGTATCAGTGAGGGTGAATGTGAACCAGTCTGTATCGGGGTATCAGTGAGGGGGAATGTGAACCAGTCTGTATCGGGGTATCATTGAGGGTGAACACATACCCGTCTGTATCGGGGTATCAGTGAGGGAGAACGTGAACCCGTCTGTATCGGGGTATCAGTGAGGGTGAACGTGAACCAGTCTGTATCGGGGTATCAGTGAGGGTGAACGTGAACCAGTCTGTATCGGGTTATCAGTGAGGGTGAACGTGAACCAGTCTGTATCGGGGTATCAGTGAGGGTTAACGTGAACCAGTCTGTATCGGGGTATCAGTGAGGGTGTACGTGAACCAGTCTGTATCGGGGTATCAGTGAGTGTGAACACATACCACTCTGTATCGGGGTATCAGTGAGGGTGAACACATACCAGTTTGTATCGGGGATCACTGAGGGTAAATGTGAACGAGTCTGTATCGGGGTATCAGTGAGGGTGAACGTGAAACAGTCTGTATCGGGGTATCAGTGAGCGTTAACGTGAACCAGTCTGTATCGGGGAATCAGTGAGGATGAACGTGAACCAGTCTGCATCGGGGTATCAGTGAGCGTTAACATGAACCAGTCTGTATCGGGGTATCAGTGAGGGTGAACACATACAAGTCTGTATCGGGGTATCAGTGAGGGTGAACGTGAACCAGTCTGTATCGGGGTATCAGGGAGGGTGAACGTGAACCTGTCTGTATCGGGGTATCAGTGAGGGTGAATGTGAACCAGTCTGTATCGGGCTATCAGTGTGGGTGAACGTGAACCGATCTGTATCAGGGTATTTGTGAGGGTGAACGTGAACCAGTCTGTATCGGGGTATCAGTGAGGGTGAACGTGAACCAGTCTGTATCGGGGTATCAGTGAGGGTGAACGTGAACAAGTCTGTATCGGGGTATCAGTGAGGGTGAACACATACTACTCTATATCGGGGTATCAGTGTGGGTGAACGTGAACCAGTCTGTATCGGGGTATCAGTGAGGATGAATGTGAACCAGTCTGTATCGGGGTATCAGTGAGGGTGAATGTGAAACAGCCTGTATCGGGGTATCAGTGAGGGTGAATGTGAACCAGTCTGTATCGGGGTATCAGTGAGGGTGAATGTGAACCAGTCTGTATCGGGGTATCAGTGAGGGTGAATGTGAACCAGTCTGTATTGGGGTATCAGTGAGGGTGAACACATACCAGTCTGTATCGGGGTATCAGTGAGGGTGAACGTGAACCAGTCTGTATCAGGGTATCAGTGAGGGTGAACGTGAACCAGTCTGTTCCGGGGTATCAGTGAGGGTGAACGTGAACCAGCCTGTATCAGGGTATCAGTGAGGGTGAACGTGAACAAGTCTGTATCGGGGTATCAGTGAGGGTGAACGTGAACCAGTCTGTATCGGGGTATCAGTGAGGTTGAACACATACAAGTCTGTATCGGGGTATCAGTGAGGGTGAACGTGAACCAGTCTGTATCGGGGTATCAGTGAGCCTGAACGTGAACCGGTCTGTATCGTGGTATCAGTGAGGGTGAATGTGAACCAGTCTGTATCGGGGTATCATTGAGGGTGAACACATACCCGTCTGTATCGGGGTATCAGTGAGGGTGAACGTGAACCAGTCTGTATCGGGGTATCATTGAGGGTGAACACATACCCGTCTGTATCGGGGTATCAGTGAGGGAGAACGTGAACCAGTCTGTATCGGGGTATCAGTGAGGGTGAACGTGAACCAATCTGTATCGGGGTATCAGTGAGGGTGAACGTGAACCGGTCTGTATCGGGGTATCAGTGAGCGTTTACGTGAACCAGTCCGTATCGGGGTATCAGTGAGGATGAATGTGAACCAGTCTGCATCGGGGTATCAGTGAGCGTTAACATGAACCAGTCTGTATAGGGGTATCAGTGAGGGTGAACGTGAACTAGTCTGTATGGGGGTATCAGTGAGGGTGAACACATACAAGTCTGTATCGGGGTATCAGTGAGGGTGAAAGTGAACCAGTCTGCATCTGGGTAGCAGGGAGGGTGAACGTGAACCAGTCTGTATCGGGGTATCAGTGAGGGTGAACGTGAACCAGTCTGTATCGGGGTATCAGTGAGGGTGAACGTGAACCAGTCTGTATCGGGGAATCAGTGAGGGTGAACACATACCAGTCTGTATCGGGGTATCAGTGAGGAAGGTGAATGTGAACCAGTCTGTATCGGGGAATCAGTGAGGGTGAACACATACTAATCTGTATCGGGGTATCAGTGAGGGAGAACGTGAACCAGTCTGTATCGGGGTATCAGTGAGGGTGAACGTGAACCGGTCTGTATCGGGGTATCTGTGTGGGTGAACGTGAACCGGTCTGTATCGGGGTATCAGTGTGGGTGAACGTGAACCAGTCTGTATCGGGGTATCAGTGAGGTTGAACGTGAACCAGTCTGTATCGAGGTATCAGTGTGGGTGAACGTGAACCAGTCTGTATCGGGGTATCAGTGAGGGTGAATGTGAACCGGTCTGTATCGGGGTATCTGTGAGGGTGAACGTGAACCGGTCTGTATCGTGGTATCAGTGAAGGTGAATGTGAACCAGTCGGTATCGGGGTATCAGTGAGGGTGAACGTGAACCAGTCTGTATCGGGGTATCAGTGAGGGTGAACGTGAACCAGTCTGTATCGGGGTATCAGTGAAGGTGAATGTGAACCAGTCTGTATCGGGGTATCAGTGAGGGTGAATGTCAACCAGTCTGTTCCGGGGTATCCGTGAGGGTGAATGTGAACCAGTCTGTATCGGGGTATCAGTGAGGGTGAATGTGAACCAGTCTGTATCGGTGTATCTCTGAGGGTGAATGTGAACCAGTCTGTATCGGGGTATCAGTGAGGGTGAATGTGAATCAGTCTGTATCGGGGTATCAGTGAGGGTGAACTCATACTAGTCGGTATCGGGGTATCAGTGAGGGTGAAGGTGAATCAGTCTGTATCGGGGTATCAGTGAGGGTGAACGTGAACCAGTCTGTATCGGGTTATCAGTGAGGGTGAACGTGAACCAGTCTGTATCGGGGTATCAGTGAGGGTTAACGTGAACCAGTCTGTATCGGGGTATCAGTGAGGGTGTACGTGAAACAGTCTGTATCGGGGTATCAGTGAGTGTGAACACATACCACTCTGTATCGGGGTATCAGTGAGGGTGAACACATACCAGTTTGTATCGGGGATCACTGAGGGTAAATGTGAATGAGTCTGTATCGGGGTATCAGTGAGGGTGAACGTGAAACAGTCTGTATCGGGGTATCAGTGAGCATTAACGTGAACCAGTCTGTATCGGGGTATCAGTGAGGATGAACGTGAACCAGTCTGCATCGGGGTATCAGTGAGCGTTAACATGAACCAGTCTGTATCGGGGTATCAGTGAGGGTGAACACATACAAGTCTGTATCGGGGTATCAGTGAGGGTGAACGTGAACCAGTCTGTATCGGGGTATCAGTGAGGGTGAACGTGAACCAATCTGTATCGGGGTATCAGTGAGGGTGAACGTGAACCGGTCTGTATCGGGGTATCAGTGAGCGTTAACGTGAACCAGTCCGTATCGGGGTATCAGTGAGGACGAATGTGAACCAGTCTGCATCGGGGTATCAGTGAGCGTTAACATGAACCAGTCTGTATCGGGGTATCAGTGAGGGTGAACGTGAACCAGTCTGTATCAGGGTATCAGTGAGGGTGTACGTGAACCAGTCTGTTCCGGGGTATCAGTGAGGGTGAACGTGAACCAGCCTGTATCAGGGTATCAGTGAGGGTGAACGTGAACAAGTCTGTATCGGGGTATCAGTGAGGGTGAACGTGAACCAATCTGTATCAGGGTATTTGTGAGGGTGAACGTGAACCAGTCTGTATCGGGGTATCAGTGAGGGTGAACGTGAACCAGTCTGTATCGGGGTATCAGTGAGGGTGAACGTGAACCAGTCTGTATCGGGGTATCAGTGAGGGTGAACACATACTACTCTATATCGGGGTATCAGTGAGGGTGAACGTGAACCAGTCTGTATCGGGGTATCAGGGAGGGTGAACGTGAACCAGTCTGTATCGGGGTATCAGTGAGGGTGAATGTGAACCAGTCTGTATCGGGGTATCAGTGTGGGTGAACGTGAACCGATGTGTATCAGGGTATTTGTGAGGGTGAACGTGAACCAGTCTGTATCGGGGTATCAGTGAGGGTGAACGTGAACCAGTCTGTATCGGGGTATCAGTGAGGGTGAACGTGAACCAGTCTGTATCGGGGTATCAGTGAGGGTGAACACATACTACTCTATATCGGGGTATCAGTGTGGGTGAACGTGAACCAGTCTGTATCGGGGTATCAGTGAGGATGAATGTGAACCAGTCTGTATCGGGGTATCAGTGAGGGTGAATGTGAACCAGCCTGTATCGGGGTATCAGTGAGGGTGAATGTGAACCAGTTTGTATCGGGGTATCAGTGAGGGTGAATGTGAACCAGTCTGTATCGGGGTATCAGTGAGGGTGAATGTGAACCAGTCTGTATTGGGGTATCAGTGAGGGTGAACACATACCAGTCTGTATCGGGGTATCAGTGAGGGTGAACGTGAACCAGTCTGTATCAGGGTATCAGTGAGGGTGAACGTGAACCAGTCTGTTCCGGGGTATCAGTGAGGGTGAACGTGAACCAGCCTGTATCAGGGTATCAGTGAGGGTGAACGTGAACATGTCTGTATCGGGGTATCAGTGAGGGTGAACGTGAACCAGTCTGTATCGGGGTATCAGTGAGGTTGAACACATACAAGTCTGTATCGGGGTATCAGTGAGGGTGAACGTGAACCAGTCTGTATCGGGGTATCAGTGAGCCTGAACGTGAACCGGTCTGTATCGTGGTATCAGTGAGGGTGAATGTGAACCAGTCTGTATCGGGGTATCATTGAGGGTGAACACATACCCGTCTGTATCGGGGTATCAGTGAGGGAGAACGTGAACCAGTCTGTATCGGGGTATCAGTGAGGGTGAATGTGAACCAGTCTGTATCGGGGTATAAGTGAGGGGGAATGTGAACCAGTCTGTATCGGGGTATCATTGAGGGTGAACACATACCCGTCTGTATCGGGGTATCAGTGAGGGAGAACGTGAACCAGTCTGTATCGGGGTATCAGTGAGGGTGAACGTGAACCAGTCTGTATCGGGGTATCAGTGAGGGTGAACGTGAACCAGTCTGTATCGGGTTATCAGTGAGGGTGAACGTGAACCAGTCTGTATCGGGGTATCAGTGAGGGTTAACGTGAACCAGTCTGTATCGGGGTATCAGTGAGGGTGTACGTGAACCAGTCTGTATCGGGGTATCAGTGAGTGTGAACACATACCACTCTGTATCGGGGTATCAGTGAGGGTGAACACATACCAGTTTGTATCGGGGATCACTGAGGGTAAATGTGAACGAGTCTGTATCGGGGTATCAGTGAGGGTGAACCTGAAACAGTCTGTATCGGGGTATCAGTGAGCGTTAACGTGAACCAGTCTGTATCGGGGTATCAGTGAGGATGAACGTGAACCAGTCTGCATCGGGGTATCAGTGAGCGTTAACATGAACCAGTCTGTATCGGGGTATCAGAGAGGGTGAACACATACAAGTCTGTATCGGGATATCAGTGAGGGTGAACGTGAACCAGTCTGTATCGGGGTATCAGGGAGGGTGAACGTGAACCAGTCTGTATCGGGGTATCAGTGAGGGTGAATGTGAACCAGTCTGTATCGGGGGATCAGTGTGGGTGAACGTGAACCGATCTGTATCAGGGTATTTGTGAGGGTGAACGTGAACCAGTCTGTATCGGGGTATCAGTGAGGGTGAACGTGAACCACTCTGTATCGGGGTATCAGTGAGGGTGAACGTGAACCAGTCTGTATCGGGGTATCAGTGAGGGTGAACGTGAACCAGTCTGTATCGGCGTATCAGTGAGGATGAATGTGAACCAGTCTGTATCGGGGTATCAGTGAGGGTGAATGTGAACCAGCCTGTATCGGGGTATCAGTGAGGGTGAATGTGAACCAGTTTGTATCGGGGTATCAGTGAGGGTGAATGTGAACCAGTCTGTATCGGGGTATCAGTGAGGGTGAATGTGAACCAGTCTGTATTGGGGTATCAGTGAGGGTGAACACATACCAGTCTGTATCGGGGTATCAGTGAGGGTGAACGTGAACCAGTCTGTATCAGGGTATCAGTGAGGGTGAACGTGAACCAGTCTGTTCCGGGGTATCAGTGAGGGTGAACGTGAACCAGCCTGTATCAGGGTATCAGTGAGGGTGAACGTGAACAAGTCTGTATCGGGGTATCAGTGAGGGTGAACGTGAACCAGTCTGTATCAGAGTATCAGTGAGGGTGAACGTGAACCAGTCTGTTCCGGGGTATCAGTGAGGGTGAACGTGAACCAGCCTGTATCAGGGTATCAGTGAGGGTGAACGTGAACATGTCTGTATCGGGGTATCAGTGAGGGTGAACGTGAACCAGTCTGTATCGGGGTATCAGTGAGGTTGAACACATACAAGTCTGCATCGGGGTATCAGTGAGGGTGAACGTGAACCAGTCTGTATCGGGGTATCAGTGAGCCTGAACGTGAACCGGTCTGTATCGTGGTATCAGTGAGGGTGAATGTGAACCAGTCTGTATCGGGGTATCATTGAGGGTGAACACATACCCGTCTGTATCGGGGTATCAGTGAGGGAGAACGTGAACCAGACTGTATCGGGGTATCAGTGAGGGTGAATGTGAACCAGTCTGTATCGGGGTATCAGTGAGGGGGAATGTGAACCAGTCTGTATCGGGGTATCATTGAGGGTGAACACATACCCGTCTGTATCGGGGTATCAGTGAGGGAGAACGTGAACCAGTCTGTATCGGGGTATCAGTGAGGGTGAACGTGAACCAGTCTGTATCGGGTTATCAGTGAGGGTGAACGTGAACCAGTCTGTATCGGGGTATCAGTGAGGGTTAACGTGAACCAGTCTGTATCGGGGTATCAGTGAGGGTGAACGTGAACCAGTCTGTATCGGGGTATCAGTGAGGGTTAACGTGAACCAGTCTGTATCGGGGTATCAGTGAGGGTGTACGTGAACCAGTCTGTATCGGGGTATCAGTGAGTGTGAACACATACCACTCTGTATCGGGGTATCAGTGAGGGTGAACACATACCAGTTTGTATCGGGGATCACTGAGGGTAAATGTGAACGAGTCTGTATCGGGGTATCAGTGAGGGTGAACGTGAAACAGTCTGTATCGGGGTATCAGTGAGCGTTAACGTGAACCAGTCTGTATCGGGGTATCAGTGAGGATGAACGTGAACCAGTCTGCATCGGGGTATCAGTGAGCGTTAACATGAACCAGTCTGTATTGGGGTATCAGTGAGGGTGAACACATACAAGTCTGTATCGGGGTATCAGTGAGGGTGAACGTGAACCAGTCTGTATCGGGGTATAAGTGAGGGTGAACGTGAACCAGTCTGTATCGGGGTATCAGTGAGGGTGAACGTGAACCAGTCTGTATCGGGGTATCAGTGAGGGTGAACACATACTACTCTATATCGGGGTATCAGTGTGGGTGAACGTGAACCAGTCTGTATCGGGGTATCAGTGAGGATGAATGTGAACCAGTCTGTATCGGGGTATCAGTGAGGGTGAATGTGAACCAGCCTGTATCGGGGTATCAGTGAGGGTGAATGTGAACCAGTCTGTATCGGGGTATCAGTGAGGGTGAATGTGAACCAGACTGTATCGGGGTATCAGTGAGGGTGAATGTGAACCAGTCTGTATTGGGGTATCAGTGAGGGTGAACACATACCAGTCTGTATCGGGGTATCAGTGAGGGTGAACGTGAACCAGTCTGTATCAGGGTATCAGTGAGGGTGAACGTGAACCAGTCTGTTCCGGGGTATCAGTGAGGGTGAACGTGAACCAGCCTGTATCAGGGTATCAGTGAGGGTGAACGTGAACATGTCTGTATCGGGGTATCAGTGAGGGTGAACGTGAACCAGTCTGTATCGGGGTATCAGTGAGGTTGAACACATACAAGTCTTTATCGGGGTATCAGTGAGGGTGAACGTGAACCAGTCTGTATCGGGGTATCAGTGAGCCTGAACGTGAACCGGTCTGTATCGTGGTATCAGTGAGGGTGAATGTGAACCAGTCTGTATCGGGGTATCATTGAGGGTGAACACATACCCGTCTGTATCGGGGTATCAGTGAGGGAGAACGTGAACCAGTCTGTATCGGGGTATCAGTGAGGGTGAATGTGAACCAGTCTGTATCGGGGTATCAGTGAGGGGGAATGTGAACCAGTCTGTATCGGGGTATCATTGAGGGTGAACACATACCCGTCTGTATCGGGGTATCAGTGAGGGAGAACGTGAACCAGTCTGTATCGGGGTATCAGTGAGGGTGAACGTGAACCAGTCTGTATCGGGGTATCAGTGAGGGTGAACGTGAACCAGTCTGTATCGGGTTATCAGTGAGGGTGAACGTGAACCAGTCTGTATCGGGGTATCAGTGAGGGTTAACGTGAACCAGTCTGTATCGGGGTATCAGTGAGGGTGTACGTGAACCAGTCTGTATCGGGGTATCAGTGAGTGTGAACACATACCACTCTGTATCGGGGTATCAGTGAGGGTGAACACATACCAGTTTGTATCGGGGATCACTGAGGGTAAATGTGAACGAGTCTGTATCGGGGTATCAGTGAGGGTGAACGTGAAACAGTCTGTATCGGGGTATCAGTGAGCGTTAACGTGAACCAGTCTGTATCGGGGTATCAGTGAGGATGAACGTGAACCAGTCTGCATCGGGGTATCAGTGAGCGTTAACAGGAACCAGTCTGTATCGGGGTATCAGTGAGGGTGAACACATACAAGTCTGTATCGGGGTATCAGTGAGGGTGAACGTGAACCAGTCTGTATCGGGGTATCAGGGAGGGTGAACGTGAACCAGTCTGTATCGGGGTATCAGTGAGGGTGAATGTGAACCAGTCTGTATCGGGGGATCAGTGTGGGTGAACGTGAACCGATCTGTATCAGGGTATTTGTGAGGGTGAACGTGAACCAGTCTGTATCGGGGTATCAGTGAGGGTGAACGTGAACCAGTCTGTATCGGGGTATCAGTGAGGGTGAACGTGAACCAGTCTGTATCGGGGTATCAGTGAGGGTGAACACATGCTACTCTATATCGGGGTATCAGTGTGGGTGAACGTGAACCAGTCTGTATCGGCGTATCAGTGAGGATGAATGTGAACCAGTCTGTATCGGGGTATCAGTGAGGGTGAATGTGAACCAGCCTGTATCGGGGTATCAGTGAGGGTGAATGTGAACCAGTTTGTATCGGGGTATCAGTGAGGGTGAATGTGAACCAGTCTGTATCGGGGTATCAGTGAGGGTGAATGTGAACCAGTCTGTATCGGGGTATCAGTGAGGGTGAATGTGAACCAGTCTGTATTGGGGTATCAGTGAGGGTGAACGTGAACCAGTCTGTATCGGGGTATCAGTGAGGGTGAACGTGAACCAGTCTGTATCAGGGTATCAGTGAGGGTGAACGTGAACCAGTCTGTTCCGGGGTATCAGTGAGGGTGAACGTGAACCAGCCTGTATCAGGGTATCAGTGAGGGTGAACGTGAACAAGTCTGTATCGGGGTATCAGTGAGGGTGAACGTGAACCAGTCTGTATCAGGGTATCAGTGAGGGTGAACGTGAACCAGTCTGTTCCGGGGTATCAGTGAGGGTGAACGTGAACCAGCCTGTATCAGGGTATCAGTGAGGGTGAACGTGAACATGTCTGTATCGGGGTATCAGTGAGGGTGAATGTGAACCAGTCTGTATCGGGGTATCATTGAGGGTGAACACATACCCGTCTGTATCGGGGTATCAGTGAGGGAGAACGTGAACCAGACTGTATCGGGGTATCAGTGAGGGTGAATGTGAACCAGTCTGTATCGGGGTATCAGTGAGGGGGAATGTGAACCAGTCTGTATCGGGGTATCAGTGAGGGTGAACGTGAACCAGTCTGTATCGGGGTATCAGTGAGGGTGAACGTGAACCAGTCTGTATCGGGTTATCAGTGAGGGTGAACGTGAACCAGTCTGTATCGGGGTATCAGTGAGGGTTAACGTGAACCAGTCTGTATCAGGGTATCAGTGAGGGTGTACGTGAACCAGTCTGTATCGGGGTATCAGTGAGTGTGAACACATACCACTCTGTATCGGGGTATCAGTGAGGGTGAACACATACCAGTTTGTATCGGGGATCACTGAGGGTAAATGTGAACGAGTCTGTATCGGGGTATCAGTGAGGGTGAACGTGAAACAGTCTGTATCGGGGTATCAGTGAGCGTTAACGTGAACCAGTCTGTATCGGGGTATCAGTGAGGATGAAAGTGAACCAGTCTGCATCGGGGTATCAGAGAGCGTTAACATGAACCAGTCTGTATCGGGGTATCAGTGAGGGTGAACACATACAAGTCTGTATCGGGGTATCAGTGAGGGTGAACGTGAACCAGTCTGTATCGGGGTATCAGGGAGGGTGAACGTGAACCAGTCTGTATCGGGGTATCAGTGAGGGTGAATGTGAACCAGTCTGTATCGGGGTATCAGTGTGGGTGAACGTGAACCGATCTGTATCAGGGTATTTGTGAGGGTGAACGTGAACCAGTCTGTATCGGGGTATCAGTGAGGGTGAACGTGAACCAGTCTGTATCGGGGTATCAGTGAGGGTGAACGTGAACCAGTCTGTATCGGGGTATCAGTGAGGGTGAACACATACTACTCTATATCGGGGTATCAGTGTGGGTGAACGTGAACCAGTCTGTATCGGCGTATCAGTGAGGATGAATGTGAACCAGTCTGTATCGGGGTATCAGTGAGGGTGAATGTGAACCAGCCTGTATCGGGGTATCAGTGAGGGTGAATGTGAACCAGTTTGTATCGGGGTATCAGTGAGGGTGAATGTGAACCAGTCTGTATCGGGGTATCAGTGAGGCTGAATGTGAACCAGTCTGTATTGGGGTATCAGTGAGGGTGAACACATACCAGTCTGTATCGGGGTATCAGTGAGGGTGAACGTGAACCAGTCTGTATCAGGGTATCAGTGAGGGTGAACGTGAACCAGTCTGTTCCGGGGTATCAGTGAGGGTGAACGTGAACCAGCCTGTATCAGGGTATCAGTGAGGGTGAACGTGAACAAGTCTGTATCGGGGTATCAGTGAGGGTGAACGTGAACCAGTCTGTATCGGGGTATCAGTGAGGTTGAACACATACAAGTCTGTATCGGGGTATCAGTGAGGGTGAACGTGAACCAGTCTGTATCGGGGTATCAGTGAGCCTGAACGTGAACCGGTCTGTATCGTGGTATCAGTGAGGGTGAATGTGAACCAGTCTGTATCGGGGTATCATTGAGGGTGAACACATACCCGTCTGTATCGGGGTATCAGTGAGGGAGAACGTGAACCAGTCTGTATCGGGGTATCAGTGAGGGTGAACGTGAACCAGTCTGTATCGGGGTATCAGTGAGGGTGAACGTGAACCAATCTGTATTGGGGTATCAGTGAGGGTGAACGTGAACCGGTCTGTATCGGGGTATCAGTGAGCGTTAACGTGAACCAGTCCGTATCGGGGTATCATTGAGGATGAATGTGAACCAGTCTGCATCGGGGTATCAGTGAGCGTTAACATGAACCAGTCTGTATCGGGGTATCAGTGAGGGTGAACACATACAAGTCTGTATCGGGGTATCAGTGAGGGTGAACGTGAACTAGTCTGTATGGGGGTATCAGTGAGGGTGAACACATACAAGTCTGTATCGGGGTATCAGTGAGGGTGAAAGCGAACCAGTCTGCATCTGGGTAGCAGGGAGGGTGAACGTGAACCAGTCTGTATCGGGGTATCAGTGAGGGTGAACGTGAACCAGTTTGTATCGGGGTATCAGTGAGGGTGAACGTGAACCAGTCTGTATCGGGGAATCAGTGAGGGTGAACACATACCAGTCTGTATCGGGGTATCAGTGAGGAAGGTGAATGTGAACCAGTCTGTATCGGGGAATCAGTGAGGGTGAACACATACTAATCTGTATCGGGGTATCAGTGAGGGAGAACGTGAACCAGTCTGTATCGGGGTATCAGTGAGGGTGAACGTGAACCGGTCTGTATCGGGGTATCTGTGAGGGTGAACGTGAACCGGTCTGTATCGGGGTATCAGTGTGGGTGAACGTGAACCAGTCTGTATCGGGGTATCAGTGAGGTTGAACGTGAACCAGTCTGTATCGAGGTATCAGTGTGGGTGAACGTGAACCAGTCTGTATCGGGGTATCAGTGAGGGTGAACGTGAACCGGTCTGTATCGGGGTATCTGTGAGGGTGAACGTGAACCGGTCTGTATCGTGGTATCAGTGAAGGTGAATGTGAACCAGTCTGTATCGGGGTATCAGTGAGGGTGAACGTGAACCAGTCTGTATCGGGGTATCAGTGAGGGTGAACGTGAACCAGTCTGTATCGGGGTATCAGTGAAGGTGAATGTGAACCAGTCTGTATCGGGGTATCAGTGAGGGTGAATGTCAACCAGTCTGTTCCGGGGTATCCGTGAGGGTGAATGTGAACCAGTCTGTATCGGGGTATCAGTGAGGGTGAATGTGAACCAGTCTGTATCGGGGTATCTCTGAGGGTGAATGTGAACCAGTCTGTATCGGGGTATCAGTGAGGGTGAATGTGAATCAGTCTGTATCGGGGTATCAGTGAGGGTGAACTCATACTAGTCGGTATCGGGGTATCAGTGAGGGTGAAGGTGAATCAGTCTGTATCGGGGTATCAGTGAGGGTGAACGTGAACCAGTCTGTATCGGGTTATCAGTGAGGGTGAACGTGAACCAGTCTGTATCGGGGTATCAGTGAGGGTTAACGTGAACCAGTCTGTATCGGGGTATCAGTGAGGGTGTACGTGAACCAGTCTGTATCGGGGTATCAGTGAGTGTGAACACATACCACTCTGTATCGGGGTATCAGTGAGGGTGAACACATACCTGTTTGTATCGGGGATCACTGAGGGTAAATGTGAATGAGTCTGTATCGGGGTATCAGTGAGGGTGAACGTGAAACAGTCTGTATCGGGGTATCAGTGAGCGTTAACGTGAACCAGTCTGTATCGGGGTATCAGTGAGGATGAACGTGAACCAGTCTGCATCGGGGTATCAGTGAGCGTTAACATGAACCAGTCTGTATCGGGGTATCAGTGAGGGTGAACACATACAA
Organism: Hypanus sabinus; assembly: GCF_030144855.1. Classification (NCBI taxonomy): domain Eukaryota; kingdom Metazoa; phylum Chordata; class Chondrichthyes; order Myliobatiformes; family Dasyatidae; genus Hypanus; species Hypanus sabinus. The sequence goes on from NC_082709.1 coordinate 77,497,183, forward strand.
GTCTGTATCGGGTTATCAGTGAGGGTGAACGTGAACCAGTCTGTATCGGGGTATCAGGGAGGGTGAACGTGAACCAGTCTGTATCGGGGTATCAGTGAGGGTGAATGTGAACCAGTCTGTATCGGGGTATCAGTGTGGGTGAACGTGAACCGATCTGTATCAGGGTATTTGTGAGGGTGAACGTGAACCAGTCTGTATCGGGGTATCAGTGAGGGTGAACGTGAACCAGTCTGTATCGGGGTATCAGTGAGGGTGAACGTGAACCAGTCTGTATCGGGGTATCAGTGAGGGTGAACACATACTACTCTATATCGGGGTATCAGTGTGGGTGAACGTGAACCAGTCTGTATCGGGGTATCAGTGAGGATGAATGTGAACCAGTCTGTATCGGGGTATCAGTGAGGGTGAATGTGAACCAGCCTGTATCGGGGTATCAGTGAGGGTGAATGTGAAACAGCCTGTATCGGGGTATCAGTGAGTGTGAATGTGAACCAGTCTGTATCGGGGTATCAGTGAGGGTGAATGTGAACCAGTCTGTATCGGGGTATCAGTGAGGGTGAATGTGAACCAGTCTGTATTGGGGTATCAGTGAGGGTGAACACATACCAGTCTGTATCGGGGTATCAGTGAGGGTGAACGTGAACCAGTCTGTATCAGGGTATCAGTGAGGGTGAACGTGAACCAGTCTGTTCCGGGGTATCAGTGAGGGTGAACGTGAACCAGCCTGTATCAGGGTATCAGTGAGGGTGAACGTGAACAAGTCTGTATCGGGGTATCAGTGAGGGTGAACGTGAACCAGTCTGTATCGGGGTATCAGTGAGGTTGAACACATACAAGTCTGTATCGGGGTATCAGTGAGGGTGAACGTGAACCAGTCTGTATCGGGGTATCAGTGAGCCTGAACGTGAACCGGTCTGTATCGTGGTATCAGTGAGGGTGAATGTGAACCAGTCTGTATCGGGGTATCATTGAGGGTGAACACATACCCGTCTGTATCGGGGTATCAGTGAGGGAGAACGTGAAACAGTCTGTATCGGGGTATCAGTGAGGGTGAACGTGAACCAGTCTGTATCGGGGTATCAGTGAGGGTGAACGTGAACCAATCTGTATCGGGGTATCAGTGAGGGTGAACGTGAACCGGTCTGTATCGGGGTATCAGTGAGCGTTGACGTGAACCAGTCCGTATCGGGGTATCAGTGAGGATGAATGTGAACCAGTCTGCATCGGGGTATCAGTGAGCGTTAACATGAACCAATCTGTATCGGGGTATCAGTGAGGGTGAACACATACAAGTCTGTATCGGGGTATCGGTGAGGGTGAACGTGAACTAGTCTGTATGGGGGTATCAGTGAGGGTGAACACATACAGGTCTGTATCGGGGTATCAGTGAGGGTGAAAGTGAACCAGTCTGCATCTGGGTAGCAGGGAGGGTGAACGTGAACCAGTCTGTATAGGGGTATCAGTGAGGGTGAACGTGAACCAGTCTGTATCGGGGTATCAGTGAGGGTGAACGTGAACCAGTCTGTATCGGGGAATCAGTGAGGGTGAACACATACCAGTCTGTATCGGGGTATCAGTGAGGAAGGTGAATGTGAACCAGTCTGTATCGGGGAATCAGTGAGGGTGAACACATACTAATCTGTATCGGGGTATCAGTGCGGGAGAACGTGAACCAGTCTGTATCGGGGTATCAGTGAGGGTGAACGTGAACCGGTCTGTATCGGGGTATCTGTGAGGGTGAACGTGAACCGGTCTGTATCGGGGTATCAGTGTGGGTGAACGTGAACCAGTCTGTATCGGGGTATCAGTGAGGTTGAACGTGAACCAGTCTGTATCGAGGTATCAGTGTGGGTGAACGTGAACCAGTCTGTATCGGGGTATCAGTGAGGGTGAACGTGAACCGGTCTGTATCGGGGTATCTGTGAGGGTGAACGTGAACCGGTCTGTATCGGGGTATCAGTGAGGGTGAATGTGAACCAGTCTGTATCGGGGTATCAGTGAGGGTGAATGTGAACCAGTCTGTATTGGGGTATCAGTGAGGGTGAACACATACCAGTCTGTATCGGGGTATCAGTGAGGGTGAACGTGAACCAGTCTGTATCAGGGTATCAGTGAGGGTGAACGTGAACCAGTCTGTTCCGGGGTATCAGTGAGGGTGAACGTGAACCAGCCTGTATCAGTGTATCAGTGAGGGTGAACGTGAACAAGTCTGTATCGGGGTATCAGTGAGGGTGAACGTGAACCAGTCTGTATCGGGGTATCAGTGAGGTTGAACACATACAAGTCTGTATTGGGGTATCAGTGAGGGTGAACGTGAACCAGTCTGTATCGGGGTATCAGTGAGCCTGAACGTGAACCGGTCTGTATCGTGGTATCAGTGAGGGTGAATGTGAACCAGTCTGTATCGGGGTATCATTGAGGGTGAACACATACCCGTCTGTATCGGGGTATCAGTGAGGGAGAACTTGAAACAGTCTGTATCGGGGTATCAGTGAGGGTGAACGTGAACCAGTCTGTATCGGGGTATCAGTGAGGGTGAACGTCAACCAATCTGTATCGGGGTATCAGTGAGGGTGAACGTGAACCGGTCTGTATCGGGGTATCAGTGAGCGTTAACGTGAACCAGTCCGTATCGGGGTATCAGTGAGGATGAATGTGAACCAGTCTGCATCGGGGTATCAGTGAGCGTTAACATGAACCAATCTGTATCGGGGTATCAGTGAGGGTGAACACATACAGGTCTGTATCGGGGTATCAGTGAGGGTGAACGTGAACTAGTCTGTATGGGGGTATCAGTGAGGGTGAACACATACAAGTCTGTATCGGGGTATCAGTGAGGGTGAAAGTGAACCAGTCTGCATCTGGGTAGCAGGGAGGGTGAACGTGAACCAGTCTGTATCGGGGTATCAGTGAGGGTGAACGTGAACCAGTCTGTATCGGGGTATCAGTGAGGGTGAACGTGAACCAGTCTGTATCGGGGAATCAGTGAGGGTGAACACATACCAGTCTGTATCGGGGTATCAGTGAGGAAGGTGAATGTGAACCAGTCTGTATCGGGGAATCAGTGAGGGTGAACACATACTAATCTGTATCGGGGAATCAGTGAGGGAGAACGTAAACCAGTCTGTATCAGGGTATTTGTGAGGGTGAACGTGAACCGGTCTGTATCGGGGTATCTGTGAGGGTGAACGTGAACCGGTCTGTATCGGGGTATCAGTGTGGGTGAACGTGAACCAGTCTGTATCGGGGTATCAGTGAGGTTGAACGTGAACCAGTCTGTATCGAGGTATCAGTGTGGGTGAACGTGAACCAGTCTGTATCGGGGTATCAGTGAGGGTGAACGTGAACCGGTCTGTATCGGGGTATCTGTGAGGGTGAACGTGAACCGGTCTGTATCGTGGTATCAGTGAAGGTGAATGTGAACCAGTCTGTATCGGGGTATCAGTGAGGGTGAACGTGAACCAGTCTGTATCGGGGTATCAGTGAGGGTGAACGTGAACCAGTTTGTATCGGGGTATCAGTGAAGGTGAATGTGAACCAGTCTGTATCGGGGTATCAGTGAGGGTGAATGTCAACCAGTCTGTTCCGGGGTATCCGTGAGGGTGAATGTGAACCAGTCTGTATCGGGGTATCAGTGAGGGTGAATGTGAACCAGTCTGTATCGGGGTATCTCTGAGGGTGAATGTGAACCAGTCTGTATCGGGGTATCAGTGAGGGTGAATGTGAATCAGTCTGTATCGGGGTATCAGTGAGGGTGAACTCATACTAGTCGGTATCGGGGTATCAGTGAGGGTGAAGGTGAATCAGTCTGTATCGGGGTATCAGTGAGGGTGCACGTGAACCAGTCTGTATCGGGTTATCAGTGAGGGTGAACGTGAACCAGTCTGTATCGGGGTATCAGTGAGGGTTAACGTGAACCAGTCTGTATCGGGGTATCAGTGAGGGTGTACGTGAACCAGTCTGTATCGGGGTATCAGTGAGTGTGAACACATACCACTCTGTATCGGGGTATCAGTGAGGGTGAACACATACCAGTTTGTATCGGGGATCACTGAGGGTAAATGTGAATGAGTCTGTATCGGGGTATCAGTGAGGGTGAACGTGAAACAGTCTGTATCGGGGTATCAGTGAGCGTTAACGTGAACCAGTCTGTATCGGGGTATCAGTGAGGATGAACGTGAACCAGTCTGCATCGGGGTATCAGTGAGCGTTAACATGAACCAGTCTGTATCGGGGTATCAGTGAGGGTGAACACATACAAGTCTGTATCGGGGTATCAGTGAGGGTGAACGTGAACCAGTCTGTATCGGGGTATCAGGGAGGGTGAACGTGAACCAGTCTGTATCGGGGTATCAGTGAGGGTGAATGTGAACCAGTCTGTATCGGGGTATCAGTGTGGGTGAACGTGAACCGTTCTGTATCAGGGTATTTGTGAGGGTGAACGTGAACCAGTCTGTATCGGGGTATCAGTGAGGGTGAACGTGAACCAGTCTGTATCGGGGTATCAGTGAGTGTGAACGTGAACCAGTCTGTATCGGGGTATCAGTGAGGGTGAACACATACTACTCTATATCGGGGTATCAGTGTGGGTGAACGTGAACCAGTCTGTATCGGGGTATCAGTGAGGGTGAAGGTGAATCAGTTTGTATCGGGGTATCAGTGAGGGTGAACGTGAACCAGTCTGTATCGGGGTATCAGTGAGGGTGAACGTGAACCAGTCTGTATCGGGGTATCAGTGAGGGTGTACGTGAAACAGTCTGTATCGGGGTATCAGTGAGGGTGAACACATACAAGTCTGTATCGGGGTATCAGTGAGGGTGAAGGTGAATCAGTCTGTATCGGGGTATCAGTGAGGTTGAACGTGAACCAGTCTGTATCGGGGTATCAGTGAGGGTGAACTTGAACCAGTCTGTATCGGGGTATCAGTGAGGGTTAACGTGAACCAGTCTGTATCGGGGTATCAGTGTGGGTGAACGTGAACCAGTCTGTATCGGGGTATCAGTGAGGGTCTACGTGAACCAGTCTGTATCGGGGTATCAGTGAGGGTGAGCACATAAAAGTCTCTATCGGGGTATCAGTGAGGGTGAAGGTGAATCAGTCTGTATCGGGGTATCAGTGAGGTTGAACGTGAACCAGTCTGTATCGGGGTATCAGTGAGGGTGAACGTGAACCAGTCGGTATCGGGGTATCAGTGAGAGTTAACGTGAACAAGTCTGTATTGGGGTATCAGTGAGGGTGTAAGTGAACCAGTCTGTATCGGGGTATCAGTGAGTGTGAACACATACCACTCTGTATCGGGGTATCAGTGAGGGTGAACACATACCAGTTTGTATCGGGGATCACTGAGGGTGAATGTGAACGAGTCTGTATCGGGGTATCAGTGAGCGTTAACGTGAACCAGTCCGTATCGGGGTATCAGTGAGGATGAACGTGAACCAGTCTGCATCAGGGTATCAGTGAGCGTTAACATGAACCAGTCTGTATCGGGGTATCAGTGAGGGTGAACACTTACAAGTCTGTATCGGGGTATCAGTCAGGGTGAAAGTGAACCAGTATGCATCTGGGTAGCAGTGAGGGTGAATGTGAACCAGTCTGTATCGGGGTATCAGTGAGGGTGAACGTGGACCAGTCTGTATCGGGGTATCAGTGAGGGTGAACGTGAACCAGTCTGTATCGGGGTATCAGTGAGGGTGAACGTGAACCAGTCTGTATCGGGGAATCAGTGAGGGTGAACACATACCAGTCTGTATCGGGGTATCAGTGAGGGTGACCGTGAACCAGTCTGTATCGAGGTATCAGTGAGGGTGAATGTGAACCAGACTGTATCGGGGTATCAGTGAGGGTGAACGTGAACCAGTCTGTATCGGGGTATCAGTGAGGGTGAATGTGAACCAGTCTGTATCGGGGTATCAGTGAGGGTGAACGTGAACCAGTCTGTATCAGGGTATCAGTGAGGGTGAATGTGAACCAGTCTGTATCGGGGTATCAGTGAGGGTGAACGTGAACCAGTCTGTATCGAGGTATCAGTGTGGGTGAACGTGAACCAGTCTGTATCGGGGTATCAGTGAGGGTGAACGTGAACCGGTCTGTATCGGGGTATCTGTGAGGGTGAACGTGAACCTGTCTGTATCGGGGTATCAGTGTGGGTGAACGTGAACCAGTCTGTATCGGGGTATCAGTGAGGTTGAACGTGAACCAGTCTGTATCGTGGTATCAGTGTGGGTAAACGTGAACCAGTCTGTATCGGGGTATCAGTGAGGGTGAACGTGAACCAGTCTGTATCGGGGTATCAGTGAGGGTGAACGTGAACCAGTCTGTATCGGGGTATCAGTGAGGGTGAACGTGAACCAGTCTGTTCCGGGGTATCAGTGAGGGTGAACGTGAACCTGTCTGTTCCGGGGTATCAGTGAGGGTGAACGTGAACCTGTCTGTTCCGGGGTTTCAGTGAGGGTGAACGTGAACCTGTCTGTTCCGGGGTATCAGTGAGGGTGAACGTGAAGCTGTCTGTATCGGGGTTTCAGTGAAGGTGAACGTGAACCAGTCTGTATCGGGGTATCAGTGAGGGTGAACTCATACTAGTCGGTATCGGGGTATCAGTGAGGGTGAAGGTGAATCAGTCTGTATCGGGGTATCAGTGAGGGTGAACGTGAACCATTCTGTATCGGGGTATCAGTGAGGGTGAACGTGAACCAGTCTGTATCGGGGTATCAGTGAGGGTTAACGTGAACCAGTCTGTATCGGGGTATCAGTGAGGGTGTACGTGAACCAGTCTGTATCGGGGTATCAGTGAGGGTGAACACATACCAGTTTGTATCGGGGATCACTGAGGGTAAATGTGAACGAGTCTGTATCGGGGTATCAGTGAGGGTGAACGTGAACCAGTCTGTATCGGGGTATCAGTGAGGGTGAACGTGAACCAGTCAGTATCGGGGTATCAGTGAGCGTTAACGTGAACCAGTCTGTATCGGGGTATCAGTGAGGATGAACGTGAACGAGTCTGCATCGGGGTATCAGTGAGGGTTAACATGAACCAGTCTGTATCGGGGTATCAGTGAGGGTGAACACATACAAGTCTGTATCGGGGTATCAGTGAGGGTGAACGTGAACCAGTCTGTATCGGGGTATCAGGGAGGGTGAACGTGAACCAGTCTGTATCGGGATATCAGTGAGGGTGAATGTGAACCAGTCTGTATCGGGGTATCAGTGAGGGTGAACGTGAACCAGTCTGTATCGGGGTTTCAGTGAGCGTTAACATGAACCAGTCTGTATCGGGGTATCAGTGAGGGTGAACAAATACAAGTCTGTATCGGGGTATCAGTGAGGGTGAATGTGAACCAGTCTGTATCGGGGTATCAGTGAGTGTGAACACATACCACTCTGTATCGGGGTATCAGTGAGGGTGAACACATACCAGTTTGTATCGGGGATCACTGAGGGTGAATGTGAACGAGTCTGTATGGGGTATCAGTGAGGGTGAACGTGAACCAGTCTGTATCGGGGCATCAGTGAACGTTAACGTTAACCAGTCTTTATCGGGGTATCAGTGAGGGTGAACGTGAACCAGTCTGTATCGGGGTTTCAGTGAGCGTTAACATGAACCAGTCTGTATCGGGGTATCAGTGAGGGTGAACACATACAAGTCTGTATCGGGGTATCAGTGAGGGTGAATGTGAACCAGGCTGTATCGGGGTATCAGTGAGGGTGACAGTGAACCAGTCTGCATCTGGGTATCAGTGAGGGTGAATGTGAACCAGTCTGTATCGGGGTATCAGTGAGGGTGAATGTGAACCAGTCTGTAACGGGGTATCAGTGAGGGTGAACGTGAACCAGTCTGTATCGGGGTATCAGTGAGGGTGAATATGAACCAGTCTGTATTGGGGTATCAGTGAGGGTGAACACATACCAGTCTGTATCGGGGTATCAGTGAGGGAGAACGTGAACCAGTCTGTATCGGGGTATCAGTGAGGGTGAACGTGAACCAGTCTGTATCGGGGTATCAGTGAGGGTGAACGTGAACCAGTCTGTATCGAGGTATCAGTGAGGGTGAACGTGAACCAGTCTGTATCGGGGTATTAGTGAGCGTAAACGTGAACCAGTCTGTATCGGGGTATCAGTGTGGGTGAACGTGAACCAGTCTGTATCGGGGTATCAGTGAGGGTGAACGTGAACCAGTCTGTATCGGGGTATCAGTGAGGGTGAACGTGAACCAGACTGTATCGCGGTATCAGTGAGGGAGTACGTGAACCAGTCTGTATCGAGGTATCAGTGAGGGTGAACGTGAACCAGACTGTATCGGGGTATCAGTGTGGGTGAACGTGAACCAGTCTGTATCGGGGTATCAGTGAGGGTGAACGTGAACCGGTGTGTATCGGGGTATCTGTGAGGGTGAACGTGAACCGGTCTGTATCGGGGTATCAGTGTGGGTGAACGTGAACCAGTCTGTATCGGGGTATCAGTGAGGGTGAACGTGAACCAGTCTGTATCGGGGTATCAGTGTGGGTGAACGTGAACCAGTCTGTATCGGGGTATCAGTGAGGGTGAACGTGAACCAGTCTGTATCGGGGTATCAGTGAGGGTGAACGTGAACCAGTCTGTTCCGGGGTATCAGTGAGGGTGAATGTGAACCAGTCTGTATCGGGGTATCAGTGATGGTGAATGTGAACCAGTCTGTATCGGGGTATCAGTGAGTGTGAACACATACCACTCTGTATCGGGGTATCAGTGAGGGTGAACACATACCAGTTTGTATCGGGGATCACTGAGGGTGAATGTGAACGAGTCTGTTTCGGGGTATCAGTGAGCGTTAACGTGAACCAGTCTGTATCGGGGTATCAGTGAGGATGAACGTGAACCAGTCTGCATCGGGGTATCAGTGAGCGTTAACATGAACCAGTCTGTATCGGGGTATCAGTGAGGGTGAACACATACAAGTCTGTATCGAGGTATCAGTGAGGGTGAATGTGAACCAGGCTGTATCGGGGTATCAGTGAGGGTGAACACATACAAGTCTGTATCAGGGTATCAGTGAGGGTGCACGTGAACCAGTCTGTATCAGGGTATCAGTGAAGGTGAACGTGAACCAGTCTGTTCTGGGGTATCAGTGAGGGTGAATGTGAACCAGTCTGTATTGGGATATCAGTGAGGGTGAACGTGAACCAGTCTGTATCGGGGTATCAGTGAGGAGGGTGAACGTGAACCAGTCTGTATCGAGGTATCAGTGAGGGTGAACGTTAACCAGTCTGTATTGGGGTATCAGTGTGGGTGAACGTGAACCAGTCTCTATCGGGGTATCAGTGAGAGTGAACGTGAACCGGTCTGTATCGGGGTATCTGTGAGGGTGAACGTGAACCGGTCTGTATCGGGGTATCAGTGTGGGTGAACGTGAACCGGTCTGTATCGGGGTATCAGTGAGGGTGAATGTGAACCAGTCTGTATCGGGGTATCAGTGATGGTGAATGTGAATCAGTCTGTATCGGGCTACAAGTGAGGGTGAACTCATACTAGTCTGTATCGGGGTATCAGTGAGTGTGAACACATACCACTCTGTATCGGGGTATCAGTGAGGGTGAACGTGAACCAGTCTGTATCGGGGTATCAGTGAGGATGAACGTGAACCAGTCTGCATCGGGGTATCAGTGAGCGTTAACATGAACCAGTCTGTATCGGGGTATCAGTGAGGGTGAACACATACAAGTCTGTATCGAGGTATCAGTGAGGGTGAATGTGAACCAGGCTGTATCGGGGTATCAGTGAGGGTGAACACATACAAGTCTGTATCAGGGTATCAGTGAGGGTGAAGGTGAATCAGTCTGTATCGGGGTATCAGTGAGGGTGAATGTGAATCAGTCTGTATCGGGGTATCAGTGAGGGTGAACTCATACTAGTCGGTATCGGGGTATCAGTGAGGGTGAAGGTGAATCAGTCTGTATCGGGGTATCAGTGAGGGTGAACGTGAACCAGTCTGTATCGGGTTATCAGTGAGGGTGAACGTGAACCAGTCTGTATCGGGGTATCAGTGAGGGTTAACGTCAACCAGTCTGTATCGGGGAATCAGTGAGGGTGTACGTGAACCAGTCTGTATCGGGGTATCAGTGAGTGTGAACACATACCACTCTGTATCGGGGTATCAGTGAGGGTGAACACATACCAGTTTGTATCGGGGATCACTGAGGGTAAATGTGAACGAGTCTGTATCGGGGTATCAGTGAGGGTGAACGTGAAACAGTCTGTATCGGGGTATCAGTGAGCGTTAACGTGAACCAGTCTGTATCGGGGTATCAGTGAGGATGAACGTGAACCAGTCTGCATCGGGGTATCAGTGAGCGTTAACATGAACCAGTCTGTATCGGGGTATCAGTGAGGGTGAACACATACAAGTCTGTATCGGGGTATCAGTGAGGGTGAACGTGAACCAGTCTGTATCGGGGTATCAGGGAGGGTGAACGTGAACCAGTCTGTATCGGGGTATCAGTGAGGGTGAATGTGAACCAGTCTGTATCGGGGTATCAGTGTGGGTGAACGTGAACCGATCTGTATCAGGGTATTTGTGAGGGTGAACGTGAACCAGTCTGTATCGGGGTATCAGTGAGGGTGAACGTGAACCAGTCTGTATCGGGGTATCAGTGAGGGTGAACGTGAACCAGTCTGTATCGGGGTATCAGTGAGGGTGAACACATACTACTCTATATCGGGGTATCAGTGTGGGTGAACGTGAACCAGTCTGTATCGGGGTATCAGTGAGGATGAATGTGAACCAGTCTGTATCGGGGTATCAGTGAGGGTGAATGTGAACCAGCCTGTATCGGGGTATCAGTGAGGGTGAATGTGAACCAGTCTGTATCGGGGTATCAGTGAGGGTGAATGTGAACCAGTCTGTATCGGGGTATCAGTGAGGGTGAATGTGAACCAGTCTGTATTGGGGTATCAGTGAGGGTGAACACATACCAGTCTGTATCGGGGTATCAGTGAGGGTGAACGTGAACCAGTCTGTATCAGGGTATCAGTGAGGGTGAACGTGAACCAGTCTGTTCCGGGGTATCAGTGAGGGTGAACGTGTACCAGCCTGTATCAGGGTATCAGTGAGGGTGAACGTGAACAAGTCTGTATCGGGGTATCAGTGAGGGTGAACGTGAACCAGTCTGTATCGGGGTATCAGTGAGGTTGAACACATACAAGTCTGTATCGGGGTATCAGTGAGGGTGAACGTGAACCAGTCTGTATCGGGGTATCAGTGAGCCTGAACGTGAACCGGTCTGTATCGTGGTATCAGTGAGGGTGAATGTGAACCAGTCTGTATCGGGGTATCATTGAGGGTGAACACATACCCGTCTGTATCGGGGTATCAGTGAGGGAGAACGTGAACCAGTCTGTATCGGGGTATCAGTGAGGGTGAATTTGAACCAGTCTGTATCGGGGTATCAGTGAGGGGGAATGTGAACCAGTCTGTATCGGGGTATCATTGAGGGTGAACACATACCCGTCTGTATCGGGGTATCAGTGAGGGAGAACGTGAACCAGTCTGTATCGGGGTATCAGTGAGGGTGAACGTGAACCAGTCTGTATCGGGGTATCAGTGAGGGTGAACGTGAACCGGTCTGTATCTGGGTATCTGTGAGGGTGAATGTGAACCGGTCTGTATCGGGGTATCAGTGTGGGTGAACGTGAACCAGTCTGTATCGGGGTATCAGTGAGGGTGAACGTGAACAAGTCTGTATCGGGATATCAGTGTGGGTGAACGTGAACCAGTCTGTATCGGGGTATCAGTGAGGGTGAACGTGAACCAGTTTGTATCGGGGTATCAGTGAGGGTGAACGTGAACCAGTCTGTTCCGGGGTATCAGTGAGGGTGAATGTGAACCAGTCTGTATCGGGGTATCAGTGAGGGTGAATGTGAATCAGTCTGTATCGGGCGATAAGTGAGGGTGAACTCATACTAGTCTGTATCGGGGTACCCGTGAGTGTGAACACATACCACTCTGTATCGGGGTATCAGTGAGGGTGAACACATACCAGTTTGTATCGGGGATCACTGAGGGTGAATGTGAACGAGTCTGCATCGGGGTATCAGTGAGGGTGAACGTGAACCAGTCTGTATCGGGGTATCAGTGAGCGTTAACGTGAACCAGTCTGTATCGGGGTATCAGTGAGGATGAACTTGAACCAGTCTGCATCAGGGAATCAGTGAGCGTTAACATGAACCAGTCTGTATCGGGGTAACAGTGAGGGTGAACACATACAAGTCTGTATCGGGGTATCAGTGAGGGTGAACACATACAAGTCTGTATCAGGGTATCAGTGAGGATGAACGTGAACCAGTCTGTATCGGGGAATCAGTGAGCGTTAACATGAACCAGTCTGTATCGGGGTATCAGTGAGGGTGAACACATACCAGTCTGTATCGGGGTATCAGTGAGGGTGAAGGTGAATCAGTCTGTATCGGGGTATCAGTGAGGGTGAACGTGAACCAGTCTGTATCGGGGTATCAGTGAGGGTGAACGTGAACCAGTCTGTATCGGGGTATCAGTGATGGTGTACGTGAAACAGTCTGTATCGGGGTATCAGTGAGGGTGAACACATACAAGTCTGTATCGGGGTATCAGTGAGGGTGAAGGTGAATCAGTGTGTATCGGGCTATCAGTGAGGTTGAACGTGAACCAGTCTGTATCGGGGTATCCGTGAGGGTGAACGTGAACCAGTCTGTATCGGGGTATCAGTGAGGGTTAACGTGAACCAGTCTGTATCGGGGTATCAGTGAGGTTGAACGTGAACCAGTCTGTATCGGGGTATCAGTGAGGGTGAACGTGAACCAGTCTGTATCGGGGTATCAGTGAGAGTTAACGTGAACAAGTCTGTATTGGGGTATCAGTGAGGCTGTAAGTGAACCAGTCTGTATCGGGGTATCAGTGAGTGTGAACACATACCACTCTGTATCGGGGTATCAGTGAGGGTGAATGTGAACCAGTCTGTATAGGGGTATCAGTGAGGGTGAATGTGAACCAGTCTGTATCGGGGTATCAGTGAGCGTTAACGTGAACCAGTCCGTATCGGGGTATCAGTGAGGATGAACGTGAACCAGTCTGCATCAGGGTAACAGTGAGCGTTAACATGAACCAGTCTGTATCGGGGTATCAGTGAGGGTGAACACATACAAGTCTGTATCGGGGTATCAGTCAGGGTGAAAGTGAACCAGTCTGCATCTGGGTAGCAGTGAGGGTGAATGTGAACCAGTCTGTATCGGGGTATCAGTGAGGGTGAACGTGGACCAGTCTGTATCGGGGTATCAGTGAGGGTGAACGTGAACCAGTCTGTATCGGGGTATCAGTGAGGGTGAACGTGAACCAGTCTGTATCGGGGAATCAGTGAGGGTGAACACATACCAGTCTGTATCGGGCTATCAGTGAGGGTGAACGTGAACCAGTCTGTATCGAGGTATCAGTGAGGGTGAATGTGAACCAGTCTGTATCGGGGTATCAGTGAGGGTGAACGTGAACCAGTCTGTATCGGGGTATCAGTGAGGGTGAATGTGAACCAGTCTGTATCGGGGTATCAGTGTGGGTGAACGTGAACCAGTCTGTATCGGGGTATCAGTGAGGTTGAACGTGAACCAGTCTGTATCGTGGTATCAGTGTGGGTGAACACATACAAGTCTGTATCGGGGTATCAGTGAGGGTGAAGGTGAATCAGTGTGTATCGGGCTATCAGTGAGGGTGAACGTGAACCGGTCTGTATCGGGGTATCTGTGAGGGTGAACGTGAACCGGTCTGTATCGGTGTATCAGTGAGGGTGAACACATACAAGTCTGTATCGGGGTATCAGTGAGGGTGAAGGTGAATCAGTGTGTATCGGGCTATCAGTGAGGGTGAACGTGAACCGGTCTGTATCGGGGTATCTGTGAGGGTGAACGTGAACCGGTCTGTATCGGGGTATCAGTGTGGGTGAACGTGAACCAGTCTGTATCGGGGTATCAGTGAGGTTGAACGTGAACCAGTCTGTATCGTGGTATCAGTGTGGGTAAACGTGAACCAGTCTGTATCGGGGTATCAGTGAGGGTGAACGTGAACCAGTCTGTATCGAGGTATCAGTGAGGGTGAACGTGAACCAGTCTGTATCGGGGTATCAGTGAGCGTTAACATGAACCAGTCTGTATCGGGGTATCAGTGAGGGTGAACACATACCAGTCTGTATCGGGGTATCAGTGAGGGTGAAGGTGAATCAGTCTGTATCGGGGTATCAGTGAGGGTGAACGTGAACCAGTCTGTATCGGGGTATCAGTGAGGGTGAACGTGAACCAGTCTGTATCGGGGTATCAGTGATGGTGTACGTGAAACAGTCTGTATCGGGGTATCAGTGAGGGTGAACACATACAAGTCTGTATCGGGGTATCAGTGAGGGTGAAGGTGAATCAGTGTGTATCGGGCTATCAGTGAGGTTGAACGTGAACCAGTCTGTATCGGGGTATCCGTGAGGGTGAACGTGAACCAGTCTGTATCGGGGTATCAGTGAGGGTTAACGTGAACCAGTCTGTATCGGGGTATCAGTGAGGTTGAACGTGAACCAGTCTGTATCGGGGTATCAGTGAGGGTGAACGTGAACCAGTCTGTATCGGGGTATCAGTGAGAGTTAACGTGAACAAGTCTGTATTGGGGTATCAGTGAGGCTGTAAGTGAACCAGTCTGTATCGGGGTATCAGTGAGGGTGAACGTGAACCAGTCTGTATCGGGGTATCAGTGAGGGTGAATGTGAACCAGTCTGTATAGGGGTATCAGTGAGGGTGAATGTGAACCAGTCTGTATCGGGGTATCAGTGAGCGTTAACGTGAACCAGTCCGTATCGGGGTATCAGTGAGGATGAACGTGAACCAGTCTGCATCAGGGTAACAGTGAGCGTTAACATGAACCAGTCTGTATCGGGGTATCAGTGAGGGTGAACACATACAAGTCTGTATCGGGGTATCAGTCAGGGTGAAAGTGAACCAGTCTGCATCTGGGTAGCAGTGAGGGTGAATGTGAACCAGTCTGTATCGGGGTATCAGTGAGGGTGAACGTGGACCAGTCTGTATCGGGGTATCAGTGAGGGTGAACGTGAACCAGTCTGTATCGGGGTATCAGTGAGGGTGAACGTGAACCAGTCTGTATCGGGGAATCAGTGAGGGTGAACACATACCAGTCTGTATCGGGGTATCAGTGAGGGTGAACGTGAACCAGTCTGTATCAGGGTATCAGTGAGGGTGAACGTGAACCAGTCTGTTCCGGGGTATCAGTGAGGGTGAACGTGTACCAGCCTGTATCAGGGTATCAGTGAGGGTGAACGTGAACAAGTCTGTATCGGGGTATCAGTGAGGGTGAACGTGAACCAGTCTGTATCGGGGTATCAGTGAGGTTGAACACATACAAGTCTGTATCGGGGTATCAGTGAGGGTGAACGTGAACCAGTCTGTATCGGGGTATCAGTGAGCCTGAACGTGAACCGGTCTGTATCGTGGTATCAGTGAGGGTGAATGTGAACCAGTCTGTATCGGGGTATCATTGAGGGTGAACACATACCCGTCTGTATCGGGGTATCAGTGAGGGAGAACGTGAACCAGTCTGTATCGGGGTATCAGTGAGGGTGAATTTGAACCAGTCTGTATCGGGGTATCAGTGAGGGGGAATGTGAACCAGTCTGTATCGGGGTATCATTGAGGGTGAACACATACCCGTCTGTATCGGAGTATCAGTGAGGGAGAACGTGAACCAGTCTGTATCGGGGTATCAGTGAGGGTGAACGTGAACCAGTCTGTATCGGGGTATCAGTGAGGGTGAACGTGAACCGGTCTGTATCTGGGTATCTGTGAGGGTGAATGTGAACCGGTCTGTATCGGGGTATCAGTGTGGGTGAACGTGAACCAGTCTGTATCGGGGTATCAGTGAGGGTGAACGTGAACAAGTCTGTATCGGGATATCAGTGTGGGTGAACGTGAACCAGTCTGTATCGGGGTATCAGTGAGGGTGAACGTGAACCAGTTTGTATCGGGGTATCAGTGAGGGTGAACGTGAACCAGTCTGTTCCGGGGTATCAGTGAGGGTGAATGTGAACCAGTCTGTATCGGGGTATCAGTGAGGGTGAATGTGAATCAGTCTGTATCGGGCGATAAGTGAGGGTGAACTCATACTAGTCTGTATCGGGGTACCCGTGAGTGTGAACACATACCACTCTGTATCGGGGTATCAGTGAGGGTGAACACATACCAGTTTGTATCGGGGATCACTGAGGGTGAATGTGAACGAGTCTGCATCGGGGTATCAGTGAGGGTGAACGTGAACCAGTCTGTATCGGGGTATCAGTGAGCGTTAACGTGAACCAGTCTGTATCGGGGTATCAGTGAGGATGAACTTGAACCAGTCTGCATCAGGGAATCAGTGAGCGTTAACATGAACCAGTCTGTATCGGGGTAACAGTGAGGGTGAACACATACAAGTCTGTATCGGGGTATCAGTGAGGGTGAACACATACAAGTCTGTATCAGGGTATCAGTGAGGATGAACGTGAACCAGTCTGTATCGGGGAATCAGTGAGCGTTAACATGAACCAGTCTGTATCGGGGTATCAGTGAGGGTGAACACATACCAGTCTGTATCGGGGTATCAGTGAGGGTGAAGGTGAATCAGTCTGTATCGGGGTATCAGTGAGGGTGAACGTGAACCAGTCTGTATCGGGGTATCAGTGAGGGTGAACGTGAACCAGTCTGTATCGGGGTATCAGTGATGGTGTACGTGAAACAGTCTGTATCGGGGTATCAGTGAGGGTGAACACATACAAGTCTGTATCGGGGTATCAGTGAGGGTGAAGGTGAATCAGTGTGTATCGGGCTATCAGTGAGGTTGAACGTGAACCAGTCTGTATCGGGGTATCCGTGAGGGTGAACGTGAACCAGTCTGTATCGGGGTATCAGTGAGGGTTAACGTGAACCAGTCTGTATCGGGGTATCAGTGAGGTTGAACGTGAACCAGTCTGTATCGGGGTATCAGTGAGGGTGAACGTGAACCAGTCTGTATCGGGGTATCAGTGAGAGTTAACGTGAACAAGTCTGTATTGGGGTATCAGTGAGGCTGTAAGTGAACCAGTCTGTATCGGGGTATCAGTGAGTGTGAACACATACCACTCTGTATCGGGGTATCAGTGAGGGTGAATGTGAACCAGTCTGTATAGGGGTATCAGTGAGGGTGAATGTGAACCAGTCTGTATCGGGGTATCAGTGAGCGTTAACGTGAACCAGTCCGTATCGGGGTATCAGTGAGGATGAACGTGAACCAGTCTGCATCAGGGTAACAGTGAGCGTTAACATGAACCAGTCTGTATCGGGGTATCAGTGAGGGTGAACACATACAAGTCTGTATCGGGGTATCAGTCAGGGTGAAAGTGAACCAGTCTGCATCTGGGTAGCAGTGAGGGTGAATGTGAACCAGTCTGTATCGGGGTATCAGTGAGGGTGAACGTGGACCAGTCTGTATCGGGGTATCAGTGAGGGTGAACGTGAACCAGTCTGTATCGGGGTATCAGTGAGGGTGAACGTGAACCAGTCTGTATCGGGGAATCAGTGAGGGTGAACACATACCAGTCTGTATCGGGGTATCAGTGAGGGTGAACGTGAACCAGTCTGTATCGAGGTATCAGTGAGGGTGAATGTGAACCAGTCTGTATCGGGGTATCAGTGAGGGTGAACGTGAACCAGTCTGTATCGGGGTATCAGTGAGGGTGAATGTGAACCAGTCTGTATCGGGGTATCAGTGTGGGTGAACGTGAACCAGTCTGTATCGGGGTATCAGTGAGGTTGAACGTGAACCAGTCTGTATCGTGGTATCAGTGTGGGTGAACACATACAAGTCTGTATCGGGGTATCAGTGAGGGTGAAGGTGAATCAGTGTGTATCGGGCTATCAGTGAGGGTGAACGTGAACCGGTCTGTATCGGGGTATCTGTGAGGGTGAACGTGAACCGGTCTGTATCGGGGTATCAGTGAGGGTGAACACATACAAGTCTGTATCGGGGTATCAGTGAGGGTGAAGGTGAATCAGTGTGTATCGGGCTATCAGTGAGGGTGAACGTGAACCGGTCTGTATCGGGGTATCTGTGAGGGTGAACGTGAACCGGTCTGTATCGGGGTATCAGTGTGGGTGAACGTGAACCAGTCTGTATCGGGGTATCAGTGAGGTTGAACGTGAACCAGTCTGTATCGTGGTATCAGTGTGGGTAAACGTGAACCAGTCTGTATCGGGGTATCAGTGAGGGTGAACGTGAACCAGTCTGTATCGAGGTATCAGTGAGGGTGAACGTGAACCAGTCTGTATCGGGGTATCAGTGAGCGTTAACATGAACCAGTCTGTATCGGGGTATCAGTGAGGGTGAACACATACCAGTCTGTATCGGGGTATCAGTGAGGGTGAAGGTGAATCAGTCTGTATCGGGGTATCAGTGAGGGTGAACGTGAACCAGTCTGTATCGGGGTATCAGTGAGGGTGAACGTGAACCAGTCTGTATCGGGGTATCAGTGATGGTGTACGTGAAACAGTCTGTATCGGGGTATCAGTGAGGGTGAACACATACAAGTCTGTATCGGGGTATCAGTGAGGGTGAAGGTGAATCAGTGTGTATCGGGCTATCAGTGAGGTTGAACGTGAACCAGTCTGTATCGGGGTATCCGTGAGGGTGAACGTGAACCAGTCTGTATCGGGGTATCAGTGAGGGTTAACGTGAACCAGTCTGTATCGGGGTATCAGTGAGGTTGAACGTGAACCAGTCTGTATCGGGGTATCAGTGAGGGTGAACGTGAACCAGTCTGTATCGGGGTATCAGTGAGAGTTAACGTGAACAAGTCTGTATTGGGGTATCAGTGAGGCTGTAAGTGAACCAGTCTGTATCGGGGTATCAGTGAGGGTGAACGTGAACCAGTCTGTATCGGGGTATCAGTGAGGGTGAATGTGAACCAGTCTGTATAGGGGTATCAGTGAGGGTGAATGTGAACCAGTCTGTATCGGGGTATCAGTGAGCGTTAACGTGAACCAGTCCGTATCGGGGTATCAGTGAGGATGAACGTGAACCAGTCTGCATCAGGGTAACAGTGAGCGTTAACATGAATCTGTCTGTATCGGGGTATCAGTGAGGGTGAACACATACAAGTCTGTATCGGGGTATCAGTCAGGGTGAAAGTGAACCAGTCTGCATCTGGGTAGCAGTGAGGGTGAATGTGAACCAGTCTGTATCGGGGTATCAGTGAGGGTGAACGTGGACCAGTCTGTATCGGGGTATCAGTGAGGGTGAACGTGAACCAGTCTGTATCGGGGTATCAGTGAGGGTGAACGTGAACCAGTCTGTATCGGGGAATCAGTGAGGGTGAACACATACCAGTCTGTATCGGGGTATCAGTGAGGGTGAACGTGAACCAGTCTGTATCGAGGTATCAGTGAGGGTGAATGTGAACCAGTCTGTATCGGGGTATCAGTGAGGGTGAACGTGAACCAGTCTGTATCGGGGTATCAGTGAGGGTGAATGTGAACCAGTCTGTATCGGGGTATCAGTGAGGGTGAACGTGAACCAGTCTGTATCAGGGTATCAGTGAGGGTGAATGTAAACCAGTCTGTATCGGGGTATCAGTGAGGGTGAACGTGAACCAGTCTGTATCGAGGTATCAGTGAGGGTGAACGTGAACCATACTGTATCGCGGTATCAGTGAGGGTGAACGTGAACCAGTCTGTATCGGGGTATGAGTGAGGGTGAACACATACCAGTCTGTATCGGGGTATCAGTGAGGGTGAACGTGAACCAGTCTGTATCGAGGTATCAGTGTGGGTGAACGTGAACCAGTCTGTATCGGGGTATCAGTGAGGGTGAACGTGAACCGGTCTGTATCGGGGTATCTGTGAGGGTGAACGTGAACCGGTCTGTATCGGGGTATCAGTGTGGGTGAACGTGAACCAGTCTGTATCGGGGTATCAGTGAGGTTGAACGTGAACCAGTCTGTATCGTGGTATCAGTGTGGGTAAACGTGAACCAGTCTGTATCGGGGTATCAGTGAGGGTGAACGTGAACCAGTCTGTATCGGGGTATCAGTGAGGGTGAACGTGAACCAGTCTGTATCGGGGTATCAGTGAGGGTGAACGTGAACCAGTCTGTTCCGGGGTATCAGTGAGGGTGAACGTGAACCTGTCTGTTCCGGGGTATCAGTGAGGGTGAACGTGAACCAGTCTGTATCGGGGTTTCAGTGAAGGTGAACGTGAACCAGTCTGTATCGGGGTATCAGTGAGGGTGAACTCATACTAGTCGGTATCGGGGTATCAGTGAGGGTGAAGGTGAATCAGTCTGTATCGGGGTATCAGTGAGGGTGAACGTGAACCAGTCTGTATCGGGGTATCAGTGAGGGTGAACGTGAACCAGTCTGTATCGGGGTATCAGTGAGGGTTAACGTGAACCAGTCTGTATCGGGGTATCAGTGAGGGTGTACGTGAACCAGTCTGTATCGGGGTATCAGTGAGGGTGAACGAGAATCAGTCTGTATCGGGGTATCAGTGAGGGTGAATGTGAACCAGTCTGTATCGGGGTATCAGTGAGGGTGAACGTGAACCAGTCTGTATCGGGGTATCAGTGAGCGTAAACGTGAACCAGTCTGTATCGGGGTATCAGTGAGGATGAACGTGAACGAGTCTGCATCGGGGTATCAGTGAGGGTTAACATGAACCAGTCTGTATCGGGGTATCAGTGAGGGTGAACACATACAAGTCTGTATCGGGGTATCAGTGAGGGTGAACGTGAACCAGTCTGTATCGGGGTATCAGGGAGGGTGAACGTGAACCAGTCTGTATCGGGGTATCAGTGAGGGTGAATGTGAACCAGTCTGTATCGGGGTATCAGTGAGGGTGAACGTGAACCAGTCTGTATCGGGGTTTCAGTGAGCGTTAACATGAACCAGTCTGTATCGGGGTATCAGTGAGGGTGAACAAATACAAGTCTGTATCGGGGTATCAGTGAGGGTGAATGTGAACCAGTCTGTATCGGGGTATCAGTGAGTGTGAACACATACCACTGTGTATCGGGGTATCAGTGAGGGTGAACACATACCAGTTTGTATCGGGGATCACTGAGGGTGAATGTGAACGAGTCTGTATGGGATATCAGTGAGGGTGAACGTGAACCAGTCTGTATCGGGGCATCAGTGAACGTTAACGTTAACCAGTCTTTATCGGGGTATCAGTGAGGGTGAACGTGAACCAGTCTGTATCGGGGTATCAGTGAGGGTGTACGTGAAACAGTCTGTATCGGGGTATCAGTGAGGGTGAACACATACAAGTCTGTATCGGGGTATCAGTGAGGGTGAAGGTGAATCAGTCTGTATCGGGGTATCAGTGAGGTTGAACGTGAACCAGTCTGTATCGGGGTATCAGTGAGGGTTAACGTGAACCAGTCTGTATCGGGGTATCAGTGAGGGTGAACACATTCTCGTCTGCATCGGGGCATCAGTGACGGTGAACGTGAACCAGTCTGTATCGGGGTATCAGTGAGGGTGTACGTGAACCAGTCTGTATCGGGGTATCAGTGAGGGTGAGCACATAAAAGTCTGTATCGGGGTATCAGTGAGGGTGAAGGTGAATCAGTCTGTATCGGGGTATCAGTGAAGTTGAACGTGAACCAGTCTGTATCGGGGTATCAGTGAGGGTGAACGTGAACCAGTCTGTATCGGGGTATCAGTGAGGGTGAACGTGAACCAGTCTGTATCGAGGTATCAGTGAGGGTGAACGTGAACCATACTGTATCGCGGTATCAGTGAGGGTGAACGTGAACCAGTCTGTATCGGGGTATGAGTGAGGGTGAACACATACCAGTCTGTATCGGGGTATCAGTGAGGGTGAACGTGAACCAGTCTGTATCGAGGTATCAGTGTGGGTGAACGTGAACCAGTCTGTATCGGGGTATCAGTGAGGGTGAACGTGAACCGGTCTGTATCGGGGTATCTGTGAGGGTGAACGTGAACCGGTCTGTATCGGGGTATCAGTGTGGGTGAACGTGAACCAGTCTGTATCGGGGTATCAGTGAGGTTGAACGTGAACCAGTCTGTATCGTGGTATCAGTGTGGGTAAACGTGAACCAGTCTGTATCGGGGTATCAGTGAGGGTGAACGTGAACCAGTCTGTATCGGGGTATCAGTGAGGGTGAACGTGAACCAGTCTGTATCGGGGTATCAGTGAGGGTGAACGTGAACCAGTCTGTTCCGGGGTATCAGTGAGGGTGAACGTGAACCTGTCTGTTCCGGGGTATCAGTGAGGGTGAACGTGAACCAGTCTGTATCGGGGTTTCAGTGAAGGTGAACGTGAACCAGTCTGTATCGGGGTATCAGTGAGGGTGAACTCATACTAGTCGGTATCGGGGTATCAGTGAGGGTGAAGGTGAATCAGTCTGTATCGGGGTATCAGTGAGGGTGAACGTGAACCAGTCTGTATCGGGGTATCAGTGAGGGTGAACGTGAACCAGTCTGTATCGGGGTATCAGTGAGGGTTAACGTGAACCAGTCTGTATCGGGGTATCAGTGAGGGTGTACGTGAACCAGTCTGTATCGGGGTATCAGTGAGGGTGAACGAGAATCAGTCTGTATCGGGGTATCAGTGAGGGTGAATGTGAACCAGTCTGTATCGGGGTATCAGTGAGGGTGAACGTGAACCAGTCTGTATCGGGGTATCAGTGAGCGTAAACGTGAACCAGTCTGTATCGGGGTATCAGTGAGGATGAACGTGAACGAGTCTGCATCGGGGTATCAGTGAGGGTTAACATGAACCAGTCTGTATCGGGGTATCAGTGAGGGTGAACACATACAAGTCTGTATCGGGGTATCAGTGAGGGTGAACGTGAACCAGTCTGTATCGGGGTATCAGGGAGGGTGAACGTGAACCAGTCTGTATCGGGGTATCAGTGAGGGTGAATGTGAACCAGTCTGTATCGGGGTATCAGTGAGGGTGAACGTGAACCAGTCTGTATCGGGGTTTCAGTGAGCGTTAACATGAACCAGTCTGTATCGGGGTATCAGTGAGGGTGAACAAATACAAGTCTGTATCGGGGTATCAGTGAGGGTGAATGTGAACCAGTCTGTATCGGGGTATCAGTGAGTGTGAACACATACCACTGTGTATCGGGGTATCAGTGAGGGTGAACACATACCAGTTTGTATCGGGGATCACTGAGGGTGAATGTGAACGAGTCTGTATGGGATATCAGTGAGGGTGAACGTGAACCAGTCTGTATCGGGGCATCAGTGAACGTTAACGTTAACCAGTCTTTATCGGGGTATCAGTGAGGGTGAACGTGAACCAGTCTGTATCGGGGTATCAGTGAGGGTGTACGTGAAACAGTCTGTATCGGGGTATCAGTGAGGGTGAACACATACAAGTCTGTATCGGGGTATCAGTGAGGGTGAAGGTGAATCAGTCTGTATCGGGGTATCAGTGAGGTTGAACGTGAACCAGTCTGTATCGGGGTATCAGTGAGGGTTAACGTGAACCAGTCTGTATCGGGGTATCAGTGAGGGTGAACACATTCTCGTCTGCATCGGGGCATCAGTGACGGTGAACGTGAACCAGTCTGTATCGGGGTATCAGTGAGGGTGTACGTGAACCAGTCTGTATCGGGGTATCAGTGAGGGTGAGCACATAAAAGTCTGTATCGGGGTATCAGTGAGGGTGAAGGTGAATCAGTCTGTATCGGGGTATCAGTGAAGTTGAACGTGAACCAGTCTGTATCGGGGTATCAGTGAGGGTGAACGTGAACCAGTCTGTATCGGGGTATCAGTAAGAGTTAACGTGAACAAGTCTGTATTGGGGTATCAGTGAGGGTGTAAGTGAACCAGTCTGTATCGGGGTATCAGTGAGTGTGAACACATACCACTCTGTATCGGGGTATCAGTGAGGGTGAACACATACAAGTCTGTATCGGGGTATCAGTCAGGGTGAAAGTGTACCAGTCTGCATCTGGGTAGCAGTGAGGGTGAATGTGAACCAGTCTGTATCGGGGTATCAGTGAGGGTGAACGTGGACCAGTCTGTATCGGGGTATCAGTGAGGGTGAACGTGAACCAGTCTGTATCGGGGTATCAGTGAGGGTGAACGTGAACCAGTCTGTATCGGGGAATCAGTGAGGGTGAACACATACCAGTCTGTATCGGGGTATCAGTGAGGGTGAACGTGAACCAGTCTGTATCGAGGTATCAGTGAGGGTGAATGTGAACCAGTCTGTATCGGGGTATCAGTGAGGGTGAACGTGAACCAGTCTGTATCGGGGTATCAGTGAGGGTGAATGTGAACCAGTCTGTATCGGGGTATCAGTGAGGGTGAACGTGAACCAGTCTGTATCGGGGTATCAGTGAGGGTGAACGTGAACCAGTCTGTATCGGGGTATCAGTGAGGGTGAACGTGAACCAGTCTGTATCGCGGTATCAGTGAGGGTGAACGTGAACCATACTGTATCGCGGTATCAGTGAGGGTGAACGTGAACCAGTCTGTATCGGGGTATCAGTGTGGGTGAACGTGAACCAGTCTGTATCGGGGTATCAGTGAGGGTGAACGTGAACCGGTCTGTATCGGGGTATCTGTGAGGGTGAACGTGAACCGGTCTGTATCGGGGTATCAGTGTGGGTGAACGTGAACCAGTCTGTATCGGGGTATCCGTGAGGTTGAACGTGAACCAGTCTGTATCGTGGTATCAGTGTGGGTAAACGTGAACCAGTCTGTATCGGGGTATCAGTGAGGGTGAACGTGAACCAGTCTGTATCGGGGTATCAGTGAGGGTGAACGTGAACCAGTCTGTATCGGGGTATCAGTGAGGGTGAACGTGAACCAGTCTGTTCCGGGGTATCAGTGAGGGTGAACGTGAACCTGTCTGTTCCGGGGTATCAGTGAGGGTGAACGTGAACCAGTCTGTATCGGGGTTTCAGTGAAGGTGAACGTGAACCAGTCTGTATCGGGGTATCAGTGAGGGTGAACTCATACTAGTCGGTATTGGGGTATCAGTGAGGGTGAAGGTGAATCAGTCTGTATCGGGGTATCAGTGAGGGTGAACGTGAACCAGTCTGTATCGGGGTATCAGTAAGGGTGAACGTGAACCAGTCTGTATCGGGGTATCAGTGAGGGTTAACGTGAACCAGTCTGTATCGGGGTATCAGTGAGGGTGAACGTGAACCAGTCTGTATCGGGGATCACTGAGGGTAAATGTGAACGAGTCTGTATCGGGGTATCAGTGAGGGTGAACGTGAACCAGTCTGTATCGGGGTATCAGTGAGGGTGAACGTGAACCAGTCTGTATCGGGGAATCAGTGAGCGTTAACGTGAACCAGTCTGTATCGGGGTATCAGTGAGGATGAACGTGAACGAGTCTGCATCGGGGTATCAGTGAGGGTTAACATGAACCAGTCTGTATCGGGGTATCAGTGAGGGTGAACACATACAAGTCTGTATCGGGGTATCAGTGAGGGTGAACGTGAACCAGTCTGTATCGGGGTATCAGGGAGGGTGAACGTGAACCAGTCTGTATCGGGGTATCAGTGAGGGTGAACGTGAACCAGTCTGTATCGGGGTTTCAGTGAGCGTTAACATGAACCAGTCTGTATCGGGGTATCAGTGAGGGTGAACAAATACAAGTCTGTATCGGGGTATCAGTGAGGGTGAATGTGAACCAGTCTGTATCGGGGTATCAGTGAGTGTGAACACATACCACTCTGTATCGGGGTATCAGTGAGGGTGAACACATACCAGTTTGTATCGGGGATCACTGAGGGTGAATGTGAACGAGTCTGTATGGGGTATCAGTGAGGGTGAACGTGAACCAGTCTGTATCGGGGCATCAGTGAACGTTAACGTTAACCAGTCTTTATCGGGGTATCAGTGAGGGTGAACGTGAACCAGTCTGTATCGGGGTTTCAGTGAGCGTTAACATGAACCAGTCTGTATCGGGGTATCAGTGAGGGTGAACACATACAAGTCTGTATCGGGGTATCAGTGAGGGTGAATGTGAACCAGGCTGTATCGGGGTATCAGTGAGGGTGACAGTGAACCAGTCTGCATCTGGGTATCAGTGAGGGTGAATGTGAACCAGTCTGTATCGGGGTATCAGTGAGGGTGAATGTGAACCAGTCTGTAACGGGGTATCAGTGAGGGTGAACGTGAACCAGTCTGTATCGGGGTATCAGTGAGGGTGAATGTGAACCAGCCTGTATCGGGGTATCAGTGAGGGTGAATATGAACCAGTCTGTATTGGGGTATCAGTGAGGGTGAACACATACCAGTCTGTATCGGGGTATCAGTGAGGGTGAACGTGAACCAGACTGTATCGGGGTATCAGTGTGGGTGAACGTGAACCAGTCTGTATCGGGGTATCAGTGAGGGTGAACGTGAACCGGTCTGTATCGGGGTATCTGTGAGGGTGAACGTGAACCGGTCTGTATCGGGGTATCAGTGCGGGTGAACGTGAACCAGTCTGTATCGGGGTATCAGTGAGGGTGAACGTGAACCAGTCTGTATCGGGTATCAGTGTGGGTGAACGTGAACCAGTCTGTATCGGGGTATCAGTGAGGGTGAACGTGAACCAGTCTGTATCGGGGTATCAGTGAGGGTGAACGTGAACCAGTCTGTTCCGGGGTATCAGTGAGGGTGAATGTGAACCAGTCTGTATCGGGGTATCAGTGATGGTGAATGTGAACCAGTCTGTATCGGGGTATCAGTGAGTGTGAACACATACCACTCTGTATCGGGGTATCAGTGAGGGTGAACACATACCAGTTTGTATCGGGGATCACTGAGGGTGAATGTGAACGAGTCTGTTTCGGGGTATCAGTGAGCGTTAACGTGAACCAGTCTGTATCGGGGTATCAGTGAGGATGAACGTGAACCAGTCTGCATCGGGGTATCAGTGAGCGTTAACATGAACCAGTCTGTATCGGGGTATCAGTGAGGGTGAACACATACAAGTCTGTATCGAGGTATCAGTGAGGGTGAATGTAAACCAGGCTGTATCGGGGTATCAGTGAGGGTGAACACATACAAGTCTGTATCAGGGTATCAGTGAGGGTGCACGTGAACCAGTCTGTATCAGGGTATCAGTGAAGGTGAACGTGAACCAGTCTGTTCCGGGGTATCAGTGAGGGTGAATGTGAACCAGTCTGTATTGGGATATCAGTGAGGGTGAACGTGAACCAGTCTGTATCGGGGTTTCAGTGAGGGTGAACGTGAACCAGTCTGTATCGGGGTATCAGTGAGGGTGAACGTGAACAAGTCTGTATCGGGGTATCAGTGAGGGTGAATGTGAACCAGCCTGTATCAGGGTATCAGTGAGGGTGAACGTGAACAAGTCTGTATCGGGGTATCAGTGAGGAGGGTGAACGTGAACCAGTCTGTATCGGGGTATCAGTGAGGAGGGTGAACGTGAACCAGTCTGTATCGAGGTATCAGTGAGGGTGAACGTGAACCAGTCTGTATTGGGGTATCAGTGTGGGTGAACGTGAACCAGTCTCTATCGGGGTATCAGTGAGGGTGAAAGTGAACCGGTCTGTATCGGGGTATCAGTGAGGGTGAACATGAACCAGTCTGTATCGGGGTATCAGTGAGGAGGGTGAACGTGAACCAGTCTGTATCGAGGTATCAGTGAGGGTGAACGTGAACCAGTCTGTATCGGGGTATCAGTGTGGGTGAACGTGAACCAGTCTGTATCGGGGTATCAGTGAGGGTGAACGTGAACCGGTCTGTATCGGGGTATCTGTGAGGGTGAACGTGAACCGGTCTGTATCGGGGTATCAGTGTGGGTGAACGTGAACCGGTCTGTATCGGGGTATCAGTGAGGGTGAATGTGAACCAGTCTGTATCGGGGTATCAGTGAGGGTTAACGTGAACCAGTCTGTATCGGGGTATAAGTGAGGGTGTACGTGAACCAGTCTGTATCGGGGTATCAGTGAGGGTGAACACATACAAGTCTGTATCGGGGTATCAGTGAGGGTGAACGTGAACAAGTCTGTATCGGGGTATCAGTGAGGGTGAATGTGAACGAGCCTGTATCAGGGTATCAGTGAGGGTGAACGTGAACAAGTCTGTATCGGGGTATCAGTGAGGAGGGTGAACGTGAACCAGTCTGTATCGGGGTATCAGTGAGGAGGGTGAACGTGAACCAGTCTGTATCGAGGTATCAGTGAGGGTGAACGTGAACCAGTCTGTATTGGGGTATCAGTGTGGGTGAACGTGAACCAGTCTCTATCGGGGTATCAGTGAGGGTGAAAGTGAACCGGTCTGTATCGGGGTATCAGTGAGGGTGAACATGAACCAGTCTGTATCGGGGTATCAGTGAGGAGGGTGAACGTGAACCAGTCTGTATCGAGGTATCAGTGAGGGTGAACGTGAACCAGTCTGTATCGGGGTATCAGTGTGGGTGAACGTGAACCAGTCTGTATCGGGGTATCAGTGAGGGTGAACGTGAACCGGTCTGTATCGGGGTATCTGTGAGGGTGAACGTGAACCGGTCTGTATCGGGGTATCAGTGTGGGTGAACGTGAACCGGTCTGTATCGGGGTATCAGTGAGGGTGAATGTGAACCAGTCTGTATCGGGGTATCAGTGAGGGTTAACGTGAACCAGTCTGTATCGGGGTATAAGTGAGGGTGTACGTGAACCAGTCTGTATCGGGGTATCAGTGAGGGTGAACACATACAAGTCTGTATCGGGGTATCAGTGAGGGTGAAGGTGAATCAGTCTTTATCGGGGTATCAGTGAGGTTGAACGTGAACCAGTCTGTATCGGGCTATCAGTGAGGGTGAACGTGAACCAGTCTGTATCGGGGTATCAGTGAGGGTTAACGTGAACCAGTCTGTATCGGGGTATCAGTGAGGGTGTACGTGAACCAGTCTGTATCGGGGTATCATTGAGTGTGAACACATACCACTCTGTATCGGGGTATCAGTGACGGTGAACACATACCATTTTGTATCGGGGATCACTGAGGGTGAATGTGAACGAGTCTGTATCGGGGTATCAGTGAGGGTGAACGTGAACCAGTCTGTATCGGGGTATCAGTGAGCGTTAACGTGAACCAGTCCGTATCGGGGTATCAGTGAGGATGAACGTGAACCAGTCTGCATCGGGGTATCAGTGAGCGTTAACATGAACCAGTCTGTATCGGGGTATCAGTGAGGGTGAACACATACAAGTCTGTATCGGGGTATCAGTGAGGGTGAACGTGAACTGGTCTGTATAGGGGTATCAGTGAGGGTGAACACATACAAGTCTGTATCGGGGTATCAGTGAGGGTGAAAGTGAACCAGTCTGCATCTGGGTAGCAGGGAGGGTGAACGTGAACCAGTCTGTATCGGGGTATCAGTGAGGGTGAACGTGAACCAGTCTGTATCGGGGAATCAGTGAGGGTGAACACATACCAGTCTGTATCGGGGTATCAGTGAGGGTGAACGTGAACCAGTCTGTATCGAGGTATCAGTGAGGGTGAATGTGAACCAGTCTGTATCGGGGTATCAGTGAGGGTGAACGTGAACCAGTCTGTATCGGGGTATCAGTGAGGGTGAATGTGAACCAGTCTGTATCGGGGTATCAGTGAGGGTGAACGTGAACCAGTCTGTATCGGGCTATCAGTGAGGGTGAACGTGAACCAGTCTGTATCGGGGTATCAGTGAGGGTGAACGTGAACCAGTCTGTTCCGGGGTATCAGTGAGGGTGAACGTGAACCTGTCTGTTCCGGGGTATCTGTGAGGGTGAACGTGAACCAGTCTGTATCGGGGTTTCAGTGAAGGTGAACGTGAACCAGTCTGTATCGGGGTATCAGTGAGGGTGAACTCATACTAGTCGGTATCGGGGTATCAGTGAGGGTGAAGGTGAATCAGTCTGTATCGGGGTATCAGTGAGGGTGAACGTGAACCAGTCTGTATCGGGGTATCAGTGAGGGTGAACGTGAACCAGTCTGTATCGGGGTATCAGTGAGGGTTAACGTGAACCAGTCTGTATCGGGGTATCAGTGAGGGTGTACGTGAACCAGTCTGTATCGGGGTATCAGTGAGGGTTAACGTGAACCAGTCTGTATCGGGGTATCAGTGTGGGTGAACGTGAACCAGTCTGTATCGGGGTATCAGTGAGGGTGAACGTGAACCAGTCTGTATCGGGGTATCAGTGAGGGTGAACGTGAACCAGTCTGTATCGGGGTATCAGTGAGCGTTAACGTGAACCAGTCTGTATCGGGGTATCAGTGAGGATGAACGTGAACGAGTCTGCATCGGGGTATCAGTGAGGGTTAACATGAACCAGTCTGTATCGGGGTATCAGTGAGGGTGAACACATACAAGTCTGTATCGGGGTATCAGTGAGGGTGAACGTGAACCAGTCTGTATCGGGGTATCAGGGAGGGTGAACGTGAACCAGTCTGTATCGGGGTATCAGTGAGGGTGAATGTGAACCAGTCTGTATCGGGGTATCAGTGAGGGTGAACGTGAACCAGTCTGTATCGGGGTTTCAGTGAGCGTTAACATGAACCAGTCTGTATCGGGGTATCAGTGAGGGTGAACAAATACAAGTCTGTATCGGGGTATCAGTGAGGGTGAATGTGAACCAGTCTGTATCGGGGTATCAGTGAGTGTGAACACATTCCACTCTGTATCGGGGTATCAGTGAGGGTGAACACATACCAGTTTGTATCGGGGATCACTGAGGGTGAATGTGAACGAGTCTGTATGGGGTATCAGTGAGGGTGAATGTGAACCAGTCTGTATCGGGGTTTCAGTGAGCGTTAACATGAACCAGTCTGTATCTGGGTATCATTGAGTGTGAACACATACCACTCTGTATCGGGGTATCAGTGACGGTGAACACATACCATTTTGTATCGGGGATCACTGAGGGTGAATGTGAACGAGTCTGTATCGGGGTATCAGTGAGGGTGAACGTGAACGAGTCTGTATCGGGGTATCAGTGAGGGTGAACGTGAACGAGTCTGTATCGGGGTATCAGTGAGCGTTAACGTGAACCAGTCCGTATCGGGGTATCAGTGAGGATGAACGTGAACCAGTCTGCATCGGGGTATCAGTGAGCGTTAACATGAACCAGTCTGTATCGGGGTATCAGTGAGGGTGAACACATACAAGTCTGTATCGGGGTATCAGTGAGGGTGAACGTGAACTGGTCTGTATAGGGGTATCAGTGAGGGTGAACACTTACAAGTCTGTATCGGGGTATCAGTGAGGGTGAAAGTGAACCAGTCTGCATCTGGGTAGCAGGGAGGGTGAACGTGAACCAGTCTGTATCGGGGTATCAGTGAGGGTGAACGTGAACCAGTCTGTATCGGGGTATCAGTGAGGGTGAACGTGAACCAGTCTGTATCGGGGAATCAGTGAGGGTGAACACATACCAGTCTGTATCGGGGTATCAGTGAGGAAGGTGAATGTGAACCAGTCTGTATCGGGGAGTCAGTGAGGGTGAACACATACTAATCTATATCGGGGTATCAGTGAGGGAGAACGTGAACCAGTCTGTATCGGTGTATCAGTGAGGGTGAACGTGAACCGGTCTGTATCGGGGTATCTGTGAGGGTGAACGTGAACCGGTCTGTATCGGGGTATCAGTGAGGGTGAACGTGAACCGGTCTGTATCGGGGTATCAGTGAGGGTTAACGTGAACCAGTCTGTATCGGGGTATCAGTGAGGGTGTACGTGAACCAGTCTGTATCGGGGTATCAGTGAGTGTGAACACATACCACTCTGTATCGGGGTATCAGTGAGGGTGAACGTGAACCAGTCTGTATTGGGGTATCAGTGTGGGTGAACGTGAACCAGTCTCTATCGGGGTATCAGTGAGGGTGAAAGTGAACCGGTCTGTATCGGGGTATCAGTGAGGGTGAACATGAACCAGTCTGTATCGGGGTATCAGTGAGGAGGGTGAACGTGAACCAGTCTGTATCGAGGTATCAGTGAGGGTGAACGTGAACCAGTCTGTATCGGGGTATCAGTGTGGGTGAACGTGAACCAGTCTGTATCGGGGTATCAGTGAGGGTGAACGTGAACTGGTCTGTATCGGGGTATCTGTGAGGGTGAACGTGAACCGGTCTGTATCGGGGTATCAGTGTGGGTGAACGTGAACCGGTCTGTATCGGGGTATCAGTGAGGGTGAATGTGAACCAGTCTGTATCGGGGTATAAGTGATGGTGAATGTGAATCAGTCTGTATCGGGCTACAAGTGAGGGTGAACTCATACTAGTCTGTATCGGGGTATCAGTGAGTGTGAACACATACCACTCTGTATCGGGGTATCAGTGAGGGTGAACACATACCAGTTTGTATCGGGGATCACTGAGGGTGAATGTGAACGAGTCTGTATCGGGGTATCAGTGAGCGTTAACGTGAACCAGTCTGTATCGGGGTATCAGTGAGGATGAACGTGAACCAGTCTGCATCGGGGTATCAGTGAGCGTTAACATGAACCAGTCTGTATCGGGGTATCAGTGAGGGTGAACGTGAACCAGTCTGTATCTGGGTATCAGTGAGGGTGAACACATACAAGTCTGTATCGAGGTATCAGTGAGGGTGAATGTGAACCAGGCTGTATCGGGGTATCAGTGAGGGTGAACACATACAAGTCTGTATCAGGGTATCAGTGAGGGTGAAGGTGAATCAGTCTGTATCGGGGTATCAGTGAGGGTGAACGTGAACCAGTCTGTATCGGGGTATCAGTGAGGGTGAACGTGAACCAGTCTGTATCGGGGTATCAGTGAGGGTTAACGTGAACCAGTCTGTATCGGGGTATAAGTGAGGGTGTACGTGAACCAGTCTGTATCGGGGTATCAGTGAGGGTGAACACATACAAGTCTGTATCGGGGTATCAGTGAGGGTGTACGTGAACCAGTCAGTATCGGGGTATCATTGAGTGTGAACACATACCACTCTGTATCGGGGTATCAGTGACGGTGAACACATACCATTTTGTATCGGGGATCACTGAGGGTGAATGTGAACGAGTCTGTATCGGGGTATCAGTGAGGGTGAACGTGAACCAGTCTGTATCGGGGTATCAGTGAGCGTTAACGTGAACCAGTCCGTATCGGGGTATCAGTGAGGATGAACGTGAACAAGTCTGCATCGGGGTATCAGTGAGCGTTAACCTGAACCAGTCTGTATCGGGGTATCAGTGAGGGTGAACACATACAAGTCTGTATCGGGGTATCAGTGAGGGTGAACGTGAACTGGTCTGTATAGGGGTATCAGTGAGGGTGAACACATACAAGTCTGTATCGGGGTATCTGTGAGGGTGAACGTGAACCGGTCTGTATCGGGGTATCAGTGAGGGTGAACGTGAACCGGTCTGTATCGGGGTATCAGTGAGTGTGAACACATACCACTCTGTATCGGGGTATCAGTGAGGGTGAACGTGAACCAGTCTGTATTGGGGTATCAGTGTGGGTGAACGTGAACCAGTCTCTATCGGGGTATCAGTGAGGGTGAAAGTGAACCGGTCTGTATCGGGGTATCAGTGAGGGTGAACATGAACCAGTCTGTATCGGGGTATCAGTGAGGAGGGTGAACGTGAACCAGTCTGTATCGAGGTATCAGTGAGGGTGAACGTGAACCAGTCTGTATCGGGGTATCAGTGTGGGTGAACGTGAACCAGTCTGTATCGGGGTATCAGTGAGGGTGAACGTGAACTGGTCTGTATCGGGGTATCTGTGAGGGTGAACGTGAACCGGTCTGTATCGGGGTATCAGTGTGGGTGAACGTGAACCGGTCTGTATCGGGGTATCAGTGAGGGTGAATGTGAACCAGTCTGTATCGGGGTATAAGTGATGGTGAATGTGAATCAGTCTGTATCGGGCTACAAGTGAGGGTGAACTCATACTAGTCTGTATCGGGGTATCAGTGAGTGTGAACACATACCACTCTGTATCGGGGTATCAGTGAGGGTGAACACATACCAGTTTGTATCGGGGATCACTGAGGGTGAATGTGAACGAGTCTGTATCGGGGTATCAGTGAGCGTTAACGTGAACCAGTCTGTATCGGGGTATCAGTGAGGATGAACGTGAACCAGTCTGCATCGGGGTATCAGTGAGCGTTAACATGAACCAGTCTGTATCGGGGTATCAGTGAGGGTGAACGTGAACCAGTCTGTATCTGGGTATCAGTGAGGGTGAACACATACAAGTCTGTATCGAGGTATCAGTGAGGGTGAATGTGAACCAGGCTGTATCGGGGTATCAGTGAGGGTGAACACATACAAGTCTGTATCAGGGTATCAGTGAGGGTGAAGGTGAATCAGTCTGTATCGGGGTATCAGTGAGGGTGAACGTGAACCAGTCTGTATCGGGGTATCAGTGAGGGTGAACGTGAACCAGTCTGTATCGGGGTATCAGTGAGGGTTAACGTGAACCAGTCTGTATCGGGGTATAAGTGAGGGTGCACGTGAACCAGTCTGTATCGGGGTATCAGTGAGGGTGAACACATACAAGTCTGTATCGGGGTATCAGTGAGGGTGTACGTGAACCAGTCTGTATCGGGGTATCATTGAGTGTGAACACATACCACTCTGTATCGGGGTATCAGTGACGGTGAACACATACCATTTTGTATCGGGGATCACTGAGGGTGAATGTGAACGAGTCTGTATCGGGGTATCAGTGAGGGTGAACGTGAACCAGTCTGTATCGGGGTATCAGTGAGCGTTAACGTGAACCAGTCCGTATCGGGGTATCAGTGAGGATGAACGTGAACCAGTCTGCATCGGGGTATCAGTGAGCGTTAACCTGAACCAGTCTGTATCGGGGTATCAGTGAGGGTGAACACATACAAGTCTGTATCGGGGTATCAGTGAGGGTGAACGTGAACTGGTCTGTATAGGGGTATCAGTGAGGGTGAACACATACAAGTCTGTATCGGGGTATCAGTGAGGGTGAAAGTGAACCAGTCTGCATCTGGGTAGCAGGGAGGGTGAACGTGAACCAGTCTGTATCGGGGTATCAGTGAGGGTGAACGTGAACCAGTCTGTATCGGGGTATCAGTGAGGGTGAACGTGAACCAGTCTGTATCGGGGAATCAGTGAGGGTGAACACATACCAGTCTGTATCGGGGTATCAGTGAGGAAGGTGAATGTGAACCAGTCTGTATCGGGGAATCAGTGAGGGTGAACACATACTAATCTGTATCGGGGTATCAGTGAGGGAGAACGTGAACCAGTCTGTATCGGTGTATCAGTGAGGGTGAACGTGAACCGGTCTGT
Source organism: Hypanus sabinus (assembly GCF_030144855.1). Taxonomy (NCBI): domain Eukaryota; kingdom Metazoa; phylum Chordata; class Chondrichthyes; order Myliobatiformes; family Dasyatidae; genus Hypanus; species Hypanus sabinus. Next base: position 77,532,428 of record NC_082709.1, read on the forward strand.
ATCGGGGTATCTGTGAGGGTGAACGTGAACCGGTCTGTATCGGGGTATCAGTGAGGGTGAACGTGAACCGGTCTGTATCGGGGTATCAGTGAGGATGAACGTGAACCAGTCTGCATCGGGGTATCAGTGAGCGTTAACATGAACCAGTCTGTATCGGGGTATCAGTGAGGGTGAACACATACAAGTCTGTATCGGGGTATCAGTGAGGGTGAACGTGAACTGGTCTGTATAGGGGTATCAGTGAGGGTGAACACATACAAGTCTGTATCGGGGTATCAGTGAGGGTGAAAGTGAACCAGTCTGCATCTGGGTAGCAGGGAGGGTGAACGTGAACCAGTCTGTATCGGGGTATCAGTGAGGGTGAACGTGAACCAGTCTGTATCGGGGTATCAGTGAGGGTGAACGTGAACCAGTCTGTATCGGGGAATCAGTGAGGGTGAACACATACCAGTCTGTATCGGGGTATCAGTGAGGAAGGTGAATGTGAACCAGTCTGTATCGGGGAATCAGTGAGGGTGAACACATACTAATCTGTATCGGGGTATCAGTGAGGGAGAACGTGAACCAGTCTGTATCGGTGTATCAGTGAGGGTGAACGTGAACCGGTCTGTATCGGGGTATCTGTGAGGGTGAACGTGAACCGGTCTGTATCGGGGTATCAGTGAGGGTGAACGTGAACCGGTCTGTATCGGGGTATCAGTGAGGGTTAACGTGAACCAGTCTGTATCGGGGTATCAGTGAGGGTGTACGTGAACCAGTCTGTATCGGGGTATCAGTGAGTGTGAACACATACCACTCTGTATCGGAGTATCAGTGAGGGTGAACACATACCAGTTTGTATCGGGGATCACTGAGGGTAAATGTGAACGAGTCTGTATCGGGGTATCAGTGAGGGTGAACGTGAACCAGTCTGTATCGGGGTATCAGTGAGCGTTAACGTGAACCAGTCTGTATCGGGGTAACAGTGAGGATGAACGTGAACCAGTCTGCATCGGGGTATCAGTGAGCGTTAACATGAACCAGTCTGTATCGGGGTATCAGTGAGGGTGAACACATACAAGTCTGTATCGGGGTATCAGTGAGGGTGAACGTGAACCAGTCTGTATCGGGGTATCAGGGAGGGTGAACGTGAACCAGTCTGTATCGGGGTATCAGTGAGGGTGAATGTGAACCAGTCTGTATCGGGGTATCAGTGTGGGTGAACGTGAACCGATCTGTATCAGGGTATTTGTGAGGGTGAACGTGAACCAGTCTGTATCGGGGTATCAGTGAGGGTGAACGTGAACCAGTCTGTATCGGGGTATCAGTGAGGGTGAACACATACTACTCTATATCGGGGTATCAGTGTGGGTGAACGTGAACCAGTCTGTATCGGGGTATCAGTGAGGGTGAATGTGAACCAGTCTGTATCGGGGTATCAGTGAGGGTGAATGTGAACCAGCCTGTATCGGGGTATCAGTGAGGGTGAACACATACAAGTCTGTATCAGGGTATCAGTGAGGGTGCACGTGAACCAGTCTGTATCAGGGTATCAGTGAAGGTGAACGTGAACCAGTCTGTTCCGGGGTATCAGTGAGGGTGAATGTGAACCAGTCTGTATTGGGATATCAGTGAGGGTGAACGTGAACCAGTCTGTATCGGGGTTTCAGTGAGGGTGAACGTGAACCAGTCTGTATCGGGGTATCAGTGAGGGTGAACGTGAACAAGTCTGTATCGGGGTATCAGTGAGGGTGAATGTGAACCAGCCTGTATCAGGGTATCAGTGAGGGTGAACGTGAACAAGTCTGTATCGGGGTATCAGTGAGGGTGAACATATACTAGTCTGTATCGGGGTATCAGTGAGGAGGGTGAACGTGAACCAGTCTGTATCGGGGTATCAGTGAGGAGGGTGAACGTGAACCAGTCTGTATCGAGGTATCAGTGAGGGTGAACGTGAACCAGTCTGTATTGGGGTATCAGTGTGGGTGAACGTGAACCAGTCTCTATCGGGGTATCAGTGAGGGTGAAAGTGAATCGGTCTGTATCGGGGTATCAGTGAGGGTGAACATGAACCAGTCTGTATCGGGGTATCAGTGAGGAGGGTGAACGTGAACCAGTCTGTATCGAGGTATCAGTGAGGGTGAACGTGAACCAGTCTGTATCGGGGTATCAGTGTGGGTGAACGTGAACCAGTCTGTATCGGGGTATCAGTGAGGGTGAACGTGAACCGGTCTGTATCGGGGTATCTGTGAGGGTGAACGTGAACCGGTCTGTATCGGGGTATCAGTGTGGGTGAACGTGAACCGGTCTGTATTGGGGTATCAGTGAGGGTGAATGTGAACCAGTCTGTATCGGGGTATAAGTGATGGTGAATGTGAATCAGTCTGTATCGGGCTACAAGTGAGGGTGAACTCATACTAGTCTGTATCGGGGAATCAGTGAGTGTGAACACATACCACTCTGTATCGCGGTATCAGTGAGGGTGAACACATACCAGTTTGTATCGGGGATCACTGAGGGTGAATGTGAACGAGTCTGTATCGGGGTATCAGTGAGCGTTAACGTGAACCAGTCTGTATCGGGGTATCAGTGAGGATGAACGTGAACCAGTCTGCAGCGGGGTATCAGTGAGCGTTAACATGAACCAGTCTGTATCGGAGTATCACTGAGGGTGAACACATACAAGTCTGTATCGAGGTATCAGTGAGGGTGAATGTGAACCAGGCTGTATCGGGGTATCAGTGAGGGTGAACACATACAAGTCTGTATCAGGGTATCAGTGAGGGTGAAGGTGAATCAGTCTGTATCGGGGTATCAGTGAGGGTGAACGTGAACCAGTCTGTATCGGGGTATCAGTGAGGGTGAACGTGAACCAGTCTGTATCGGGGTATCAGTGAGGGTTAACGTGAACCAGTCTGTATCGGGGTATAAGTGAGGGTGTACGTGAACCAGTCTGTATCGGGGTATCAGTGAGGGTGAACACATACAAGTCTGTATCGGGGTATCAGTGAGGGTGAAGGTGAATCAGTCTTTATCGGGGTATCAGTGAGGTTGAACGTGAAACAGTCTGTATCGGGGTATCAGTGAGGGTGAACGTGAACCAGTCTGTATCGGGGTATCAGTGAGGGTGTACGTGAACCAGTCTGTATCGGGGTATCATTGAGTGTGAACAGATACCACTCTGTATCGGGGTATCAGTGACGGTGAACACATACCATTTTGTATCGGGGATCACTGAGGGTGAATGTGAACGAGTCTGTATCGGGGTATCAGTGAGGGTGAACGTGAACCAGTCTGTATCGGGGTATCAGTGAGCGTTAACGTGAACCAGTCCGTATCGGGGTATCAGTGAGGATGAACGTGAACCAGTCTGCATCGGGGTATCAGTGAGCGTTAACATGAACCAGTCTGTATCGGGGTATCAGTGAGGGTGAACACATACATGTCTGTATCGGGGTATCAGTGAGGGTGAACGTGAACTGGTCTGTATAGGGGTATCAGTGAGGGTGAACACTTACAAGTCTGTATCGGGGTATCAGTGAGGGTGAAAGTGAACCAGTCTGCATCTGGGTAGCAGGGAGGGTGAACGTGAACCAGTCTGTATCGGGGTATCAGTGAGGGTGAACGTGAACCAGTCTGTATCGGGGTATCAGTGAGGGTGAACGTGAACCAGTCTGTATCGGGGAATCAGTGAGGGTGAACACATACCAGTCTGTATCGGGGTATCAGTGAGGAAGGTGAATGTGAACCAGTCTGTATCGGGGAATCAGTGAGGGTGAACACATACTAATCTATATCGGGGTATCAGTGAGGGAGAACGTGAACCAGTCTGTATCGGTGTATCAGTGAGGGTGAACGTGAACCGGTCTGTATCGGGGTATCTGTGAGGGTGAACGTGAACCGGTCTGTATCGGGGTATCAGTGAGGGTGAACGTGAACCGGTCTGTATCGGGGTATCAGTGAGGGTTAACGTGAACCAGTCTGTATCGGGGTATCAGTGAGGGTGTACGTGAACCAGTCTGTATCGGGGTATCAGTGAGTGTGAACACATACCACTCTGTATCGGGGTATCAGTGAGGGTGAACGTGAACCAGTCTGTATTGGGGTATCAGTGTGGGTGAACGTGAACCAGTCTCTATCGGGGTATCAGTGAGGGTGAAAGTGAACCGGTCTGTATCGGGGTATCAGTGAGGGTGAACATGAACCAGTCTGTATCGGGGTATCAGTGAGGAGGGTGAACGTGAACCAGTCTGTATCGAGGTATCAGTGAGGGTGAACGTGAACCAGTCTGTATCGGGGTATCAGTGTGGGTGAACGTGAACCAGTCTGTATCGGGGTATCAGTGAGGGTGAACGTGAACTGGTCTGTATCGGGGTATCTGTGAGGGTGAACGTGAACCGGTCTGTATCGGGGTATCAGTGTGGGTGAACGTGAACCGGTCTGTATCGGGGTATCAGTGAGGGTGAATGTGAACCAGTCTGTATCGGGGTATAAGTGATGGTGAATGTGAATCAGTCTGTATCGGGCTACAAGTGAGGGTGAACTCATACTAGTCTGTATCGGGGTATCAGTGAGTGTGAACACATACCACTCTGTATCGGGGTATCAGTGAGGGTGAACACATACCAGTTTGTATCGGGGATCACTGAGGGTGAATGTGAACGAGTCTGTATCGGGGTATCAGTGAGCGTTAACGTGAACCAGTCTGTATCGGGGTATCAGTGAGGATGAACGTGAACCAGTCTGCATCGGGGTATCAGTGAGCGTTAACATGAACCAGTCTGTATCGGGGTATCAGTGAGGGTGAACGTGAACCAGTCTGTATCTGGGTATCAGTGAGGGTGAACACATACAAGTCTGTATCGAGGTATCAGTGAGGGTGAATGTGAACCAGGCTGTATCGGGGTATCAGTGAGGGTGAACACATACAAGTCTGTATCAGGGTATCAGTGAGGGTGAAGGTGAATCAGTCTGTATCGGGGTATCAGTGAGGGTGAACGTGAACCAGTCTGTATCGGGGTATCAGTGAGGGTGAACGTGAACCAGTCTGTATCGGGGTATCAGTGAGGGTTAACGTGAACCAGTCTGTATCGGGGTATAAGTGAGGGTGTACGTGAACCAGTCTGTATCGGGGTATCAGTGAGGGTGAACACATACAAGTCTGTATCGGGGTATCAGTGAGGGTGTACGTGAACCAGTCTGTATCGGGGTATCATTGAGTGTGAACACATACCACTCTGTATCGGGGTATCAGTGACGGTGAACACATACCATTTTGTATCGGGGATCACTGAGGGTGAATGTGAACGAGTCTGTATCGGGGTATCAGTGAGCGTTAACGTGAACCAGTCCGTATCGGGGTATCAGTGAGGATGAACGTGAACCAGTCTGCATCGGGGTATCAGTGAGCGTTAACCTGAACCAGTCTGTATCGGGGTATCAGTGAGGGTGAACACATACAAGTCTGTATCGGGGTATCAGTGAGGGTGAACGTGAACTGGTCTGTATAGGGGTATCAGTGAGGGTGAACACATACAAGTCTGTATCGGGGTATCAGTGAGGGTGAAAGTGAACCAGTCTGCATCTGGGTAGCAGGGAGGGTGAACGTGAACCAGTCTGTATCGGGGTATCAGTGAGGGTGAACGTGAACCAGTCTGTATCGGGGTATCTGTGAGGGTGAACGTGAACCGGTCTGTATCGGGGTATCAGTGAGGGTGAACGTGAACCGGTCTGTATCGGGGTATCAGTGAGGGTTAACGTGAACCAGTCTGTATCGGGGTATCAGTGAGGGTGTACGTGAACCAGTCTGTATCGGGGTATCAGTGAGTGTGAACACATACCACTCTGTATCGGGGTATCAGTGAGGGTGAACGTGAACCAGTCTGTATTGGGGTATCAGTGTGGGTGAACGTGAACCAGTCTCTATCGGGGTATCAGTGAGGGTGAAAGTGATCCGGTCTGTATCGGGGTATCAGTGAGGGTGAACATGAACCAGTCTGTATCGGGGTATCAGTGAGGAGGGTGAACGTGAACCAGTCTGTATCGAGGTATCAGTGAGGGTGAACGTGAACCAGTCTGTATCGGGGTATCAGTGTGGGTGAACGTGAACCAGTCTGTATCGGGGTATCAGTGAGGGTGAACGTGAACTGGTCTGTATCGGGGTATCTGTGAGGGTGAACGTGAACCGGTCTGTATCGGGGTATCAGTGTGGGTGAACGTGAACCGGTCTGTATCGGGGTATCAGTGAGGGTGAATGTGAACCAGTCTGTATCGGGGTATAAGTGATGGTGAATGTGAATCAGTCTGTATCGGGCTACAAGTGAGGGTGAACTCATACTAGTCTGTATCGGGGTATCAGTGAGAGTGAACACATACCACTCTGTATCGGGGTATCAGTGAGGGTGAACACATACCAGTTTGTATCGGGGATCACTGAGGGTGAATGTGAACGAGTCTGTATCGGGGTATCAGTGAGCGTTAACGTGAACCAGTCTGTATCGGGGTATCAGTGAGGATGAACGTGAACCAGTCTGCATCGGGGTATCAGTGAGCGTTAACATGAACCAGTCTGTATCGGGGTATCAGTGAGGGTGAACGTGAACCAGTCTGTATCTGGGTATCAGTGAGGGTGAACACATACAAGTCTGTATCGAGGTATCAGTGAGGGTGAATGTGAACCAGGCTGTATCGGGGTATCAGTGAGGGTGAACACATACAAGTCTGTATCAGGGTATCAGTGAGGGTGAAGGTGAATCAGTCTGTATCGGGGTATCAGTGAGGGTGAACGTGAACCAGTCTGTATCGGGGTATCAGTGAGGGTGAACGTGAACCAGTCTGTATCGGGGTATCAGTGAGGGTTAACGTGAACCAGTCTGTATCGGGGTATAAGTGAGGGTGTACGTGAACCAGTCTATATCGGGGTATCAGTGAGGGTGAACACATACAAGTCTGTATCGGGGTATCAGTGAGGGTGTACGTGAACCAGTCTGTATCGGGGTATCATTGAGTGTGAACACATACCACTCTGTATCGGGGTATCAGTGACGGTGAACACATACCAGTTTGTATCGGGGATCACTGAGGGTGAATGTGAACGAGTCTGTATCGGGGTATCTGTGAGCGTGAACGTGAACCAGTCTGTATCGGGGTATCAGTGAGCGTTAACGTGAACCAGTCCGTATCGGGGTATCAGTGAGGATGAACGTGAACCAGTCTGCATCGGGGTATCAGTGAGCGTTAACCTGAACCAGTCTGTATCGGGGTATCAGTGAGGGTGAACACATACAAGTCTGTATCGGGGTATCAGTGAGGGTGAACGTGAACTGGTCTGTATAGGGGTATCAGTGAGGGTGAACACATACAAGTCTGTATCGGGGTATCAGTGAGGGTGAAAGTGAACCAGTCTGCATCTGGGTAGCAGGGAGGGTGAACGTGAACCAGTCTGTATCGGGGTATCAGTGAGGGTGAACGTGAACCAGTCTGTATCGGGGTATCAGTGAGGGTGAACGTGAACCAGTCTGTATCGGGGAATCAGTGAGGGTGAACACATACCAGTCTGTATCGGGGTATCAGTGAGGAAGGTGAATGTGAACCAGTCTGTATCGGGGAATCAGTGAGGGTGAACACATACTAATCTGTATCGGGGTATCAGTGAGGGAGAACGTGAACCAGTCTGTATCGGTGTATCAGTGAGGGTGAACGTGAACCGGTCTGTATCGGGGTATCTGTGAGGGTGAACGTGAACCGGTCTGTATCGGGGTATCAGTGAGGGTGAACGTGAACCGGTCTGTATCGGGGTATCAGTGAGGATGAACGTGAACCAGTCTGCATCGGGGTATCAGTGAGCGTTAACATGAACCAGTCTGTATCGGGGTATCAGTGAGGGTGAACACATACAAGTCTGTATCGGGGTATCAGTGAGGGTGAACGTGAACTGGTCTGTATAGGGGTATCAGTGAGGGTGAACACATACAAGTCTGTATCGGGGTATCAGTGAGGGTGAAAGTGAACCAGTCTGCATCTGGGTAGCAGGGAGGGTGAACGTGAACCAGTCTGTATCGGGGTATCAGTGAGGGTGAACGTGAACCAGTCTGTATCGGGGTATCAGTGAGGGTGAACGTGAACCAGTCTGTATCGGGGAATCAGTGAGGGTGAACACATACCAGTCTGTATCGGGGTATCAGTGAGGAAGGTGAATGTGAACCAGTCTGTATCGGGGAATCAGTGAGGGTGAACACATACTAATCTGTATCGGGGTATCAGTGAGGGAGAACGTGAACCAGTCTGTATCGGTGTATCAGTGAGGGTGAACGTGAACCGGTCTGTATCGGGGTATCTGTGAGGGTGAACGTGAACCGGTCTGTATCGGGGTATCAGTGAGGGTGAACGTGAACCGGTCTGTATCGGGGTATCAGTGAGGGTTAACGTGAACCAGTCTGTATCGGGGTATCAGTGAGGGTGTACGTGAACCAGTCTGTATCGGGGTATCAGTGAGTGTGAACACATACCACTCTGTATCGGAGTATCAGTGAGGGTGAACACATACCAGTTTGTATCGGGGATCACTGAGGGTAAATGTGAACGAGTCTGTATCGGGGTATCAGTGAGGGTGAACGTGAACCAGTCTGTATCGGGGTATCAGTGAGCGTTAACGTGAACCAGTCTGTATCGGGGTAACAGTGAGGATGAACGTGAACCAGTCTGCATCGGGGTATCAGTGAGCGTTAACATGAACCAGTCTGTATCGGGGTATCAGTGAGGGTGAACACATACAAGTCTGTATCGGGGTATCAGTGAGGGTGAACGTGAACCAGTCTGTATCGGGGTATCAGGGAGGGTGAACGTGAACCAGTCTGTATCGGGGTATCAGTGAGGGTGAATGTGAACCAGTCTGTATCGGGGAATCAGTGTGGGTGAACGTGAACCGATCTGTATCAGGGTATTTGTGAGGGTGAACGTGAACCAGTCTGTATCGGGGTATCAGTGAGGGTGAACGTGAACCAGTCTGTATCGGGGTATCAGTGAGGGTGAACACATACTACTCTATATCGGGGTATCAGTGTGGGTGAACGTGAACCAGTCTGTATCGGGGTATCAGTGAGGGTGAATGTGAACCAGTCTGTATCGGGGTATCAGTGAGGGTGAATGTGAACCAGCCTGTATCGGGGTATCAGTGAGGGTGAATGTGAACCAGTCTGTATCGGGGTATCAGTGAGGGTGAATGTGAACCAGTCTGTATCGGGGTATCAGTGAGGGTGAATGTGAACCAGTCTGTATCGGGGTATCAGTGAGGGTGAACGTGAACCAGTCTGTTCCGGGGTATCAGTGAGAGTGAACGTGAACCAGCCTGTATCAGGGTATCAGATGAGGGTGAACGTGAACAAGTCTGTATCGGGGTATCAGTGAGGGTGAACGTGAACCAGTCTGTATCGGGGTATCAGTGAGGGTGAACGTGAACCAGCCTGTATCAGGGTATCAGTGAGGGTGAACGTGAACAAGTCTGTATCGGGGTATCAGTGAGGGTGAACGTGAACCAGTCTGTATCGGGGTATCAGTGAGGTTGAACACATACAGGTCTGTATCGGGGTATCAGTGAGGGTGAACGTGAACCAGCCTGTATCGTGGTATCAGTGAGGGTGAATGTGAACCAGTCTGTATCGGGGTATCATTGAGGGTGAACACATACCCGTCTGTATCGGGGTATCAGTGAGGGAGAACGTGAACCAGTCTGTATCGGGGTATCAGTGAGGGTGAATGTGAACCAGTCTGTATCGGGGTATCGGTGAGGGTGAATGTGAACCAGTCTGTATCGGGGTATCAGTGAGGGTGAACACATACCCGTCTGTATCGGGGTATCAGTGAGGGAGAACGTGAACCAGTCTGTATCGGGGTATCAGTGAGGGTGAACGTGAACCAGTCTGTATCGGGGTATCAGTGAGGGTGAACTTGAACCAATCTGTATCGGGGTATCAGTGAGGGTGAACGTGAACCAGTCTGTATCGGGGTATCAGTGAGGGTGAATGTGAACCAGTCTGTATCGGGGTATCGGTGAGGGTGAATGTGAACCAGTCTGTATCGGGGTATCAGTGAGGGTGAACACATACCCGTCTGTATCGGGGTATCAGTGAGGGAGAACGTGAACCAGTCTGTATCGGGGTATCAGTGAGGGTGAACGTGAACCAGTCTGTATCGGGGTATCAGTGAGGGTGAACTTGAACCAATCTGTATCGGGGTATCAGTGAGGGTGAACGTGAACCAGTCTGTATCGGGGTATCAGTGAGGGTGAACGTGAACCAGTCTGTATCGGGGTATCAGTGAGGGTGTACGTGAACCAGTCTGTATCGGGGTATCAGTGAGTGTGAACACATACCACTCTGTATCGGGGTATCAGTGAGGGTGAACACATACCAGTTTGTATCGGGGATCACTGAGGGTGAATGTGAACGAGTCTGAATTGGGGTATCAGTGAGCGTTAACGTGAACCAGTCTGTATCGGGGTATCAGTGAGGATGAACGTGAACCAGTCTGCATCGGGGTATCAGTGAGCGTTAACATGAACCAGTCTGTATCGGGGTATCAGTGAGGGTGAACACATACAAGTCTGTATCGGGGTATCAGTGAGGGTGAATGTGAACCAGGCTGTATCGGGGTATCAGTGAGGATGAACACATATAAGTCTGTATCAGGGTATCAGTGAGGGTGAAGGTGAATCAGTCTGTATCGGGGTATCAGTGAGGGTGAACGTGATCCAGTCTGTATCGGGGTATCAGTGAGGGTGAACGTGAACCAGTCTGTATCGGGGTATCAGTGAGGGTTAACGTGAACCAGTCTGTATCGGGGTATCAGTGAGGGTGTACGTGAACCAGTCTGTATCGGGGTATCAGTGAGGGTGAACGTGAACCAGTCTGTATCGGGGTATCAGTGAGGGTGAACACATACAAGTCTGTATCGGGGTATCAGTGAGGGTGAAGGTGAACCAGTCTGTATCGGGGTATCAGTGAGGGTGTACGTGAACCAGTCTGTATCGGGGTATCAGTGAGGGTGTACGTGAACCAGTCTGTATCGGGGTATCAGTGAGGGTGAACACATACAAGTCTGTATCGGGGTATCAGTGAGGGTGAACGTGAACCAGTCTGTATCGGGGTATCAGGGAGGGTGAACGTGAACCAGTCTGTATCGGGGTATCAGTGAGGGTGAATGTGAACCAGTCTGTATCGGGGTATCAGTGAGGGTGAACGTGAACCAGTCTGTATCGGGGTTTCAGTGAGCGTTAACATGAACCAGTCTGTATCGGGGTATCAGTGAGGGTGAACAAATACAAGTCTGTATCGGGGTATCAGTGAGGGTGAATGTGAACCAGTCTGTATCGGGGTATCAGTGAGTGTGAGCACATACCACTCTGTATCGGGGTATCAGTGAGGGTGAACACATACCAGTTTGTATCGGGGATCACTGAGGGTGAATGTGAACGAGTCTGTATGGGGTATCAGTGAGGGTGAACGTGAACCAGTCTGTATCGGGGCATCAGTGAACGTTAGCGTTAACCAGTCATTATCGGGGTATCAGTGAGGGTGAATGTGAACCAGTCTGTATCGGGGTTTCAGTGAGCGTTAACATGAACCAGTCTGTATCGGGGTATCAGTGAGGGTGAACACATACAAGTCTGTATCGGGGTATCAGTGAGGGTGAATGTGAACCAGGCTGTATCGGGGTATCAGTGAGGGTGACAGTGAACCAGTCTGCATCTGGGTATCAGTGAGGGTGAATGTGAACCAGTCTGTATCGGGGTATCAGTGAGGGTGAATGTGAACCAGTCTGTAACGGGGTATCAGTGAGGGTGAACGTGAACCAGTCTGTATCGGGGTATCAGTGAGGTTGAATGTGAACCAGCCTGTATCGGGGTATCAGTGAGGGTGAATATGAACCAGTCTGTATTGGGGTATCAGTGAGGGTGAACACATACCAGTCTGTATCGGGGTATCAGTGAGGGAGAACGTGAACCAGTCTGTATCGGGGTATCAGTGAGGGTGAACGTGAACCAGTCTGTATCGGGGTATCAGTGAGGGTGAACGTGAACCAGACTGTATCGCGGTATCAGTGAGGGAGAACGTGAACCAGTCTGTATCGAGGTATCAGTGAGGGTGAACGTGAACCAGACTGTATCGGGGTATCAGTGTGGGTGAACGTGAACCAGTCTGTATCGGGGTATCAGTGAGGGTGAACGTGAACCGGTCTGTATCGGGGTATCTGTGAGGGTGAACGTGAACCGGTCTGTATCGGGGTATCAGTGTGGGTGAACGTGAACCAGTCTGTATCGGGGTATCAGTGAGGGTGAACGTGAACCAGTCTGTATCGGGGTATCAGAGTGGGTGAACGTGAACCAGTCTGTATCGGGGCATCAGTGAGGGTGAACGTGAACCAGTCTGTATCAGGGTATCCATGAGGGTGAACGTGAACCAGTCTGTTCCGGGGTATCAGTGAGGGTGAATGTGAACCAGTCTGTATCGGGGTATCAGTGATGGTGAATGTGAACCAGTCTGTATCGGGGTATCAGTGAGTGTGAACACATACCACTCTGTATCGGGGTATCAGTGAGGGTGAACACATACCAGTTTGTATCGGGGATCACTGAGGGTGAATGTGAACGAGTCTGTTTCGGGGTATCAGTGAGCGTTAACGTGAACCAGTCTGTATCGGGGTATCAGTGAGGATGAACGTGAACCAGTCTGCATCGGGGTATCAGTGAGCGTTAACATGAACCAGTCTGTATAGGGGTATCAGTGAGGGTGAACACATACAAGTCTGTATCGAGGTATCAGTGAGGGTGAATGTGAACCAGGCTGTATCGGGGTATCAGTGAGGGTGAACACATACAAGTCTGTATCGAGGTATCAGTGAGGGTGAATGTGAACCAGGCTGTATCGAGGTATCAGTGAGGGTGAACGTGAACCAGTCTGTATCGGGGTATCAGTGAGGGTGAATGTGAACCAGTCTGTATCAGGGTATCAGTGAGGGTGCACGTGAACCAGTCTGTATCAGGGTATCAGTGAAGGTGAACGTGAACCAGTCTGTTCCGGGGTATCAGTGAGGGTGAATGTGAACCAGTCTGTATTGGGATATCAGTGAGGGTGAACGTGAACCAGTCTGTATCGGGGTTTCAGTGAGGGTGAACGTGAACCAGTCTGTTCCGGGGTATCAGTGAGGGTGAACGTGAACCAGTCTGTATCGGGGTATCAGTGAGGGTGAACGTGAACCGGTCTGTATCGGGGTATCTGTGAGCGTGAACGTGAACCGGTCTGTATAGGGGTATCAGTGTGGGTGAACGTGAACCAGTCTGTATCGGGGTATCTGTGAGGGTGAACGTGAACCGGTCTGTATCGGGGTATCAGTGAGGGTGAACGTGAACCGGTCTGTATCGGGGTATCTGTGAGGGTGAATGTGAACCAGTCTGTATTGGGATATCAGTGAGGGTGAACGTGAACCAGTCTGTATCGGGGTATCAGTGAGGGTGAACACATATAAGTCTGTATCAGGGTATCAGTGAGGGTGAAGGTGAATCAGTCTGTATCGGGGTATCAGTGAGGGTGAACGTGATCCAGTCTGTATCGGGGTATCAGTGAGGGTGAACGTGAACCAGTCTGTATCGGGGTATCAGTGAGGGTTAACGTGAACCAGTCTGTATCGGGGTATCAGTGAGGGTGTACGTGAACCAGTCTGTATCGGGGTATCAGTGAGGGTGAACGTGAACCAGTCTGTATCGGGGTATCAGTGAGGGTGAACACATACAAGTCTGTATCGGGGTATCAGTGAGGGTGAAGGTGAACCAGTCTGTATCGGGGTATCAGTGAGGGTGTACGTGAACCAGTCTGTATCGGGGTATCAGTGAGGGTGTACGTGAACCAGTCTGTATCGGGGTATCAGTGAGGGTGAACACATACAAGTCTGTATCGGGGTATCAGTGAGGGTGAACGTGAACCAGTCTGTATCGGGGTATCAGGGAGGGTGAACGTGAACCAGTCTGTATCGGGGTATCAGTGAGGGTGAATGTGAACCAGTCTGTATCGGGGTATCAGTGAGGGTGAACGTGAACCAGTCTGTATCGGGGTTTCAGTGAGCGTTAACATGAACCAGTCTGTATCGGGGTATCAGTGAGGGTGAACAAATACAAGTCTGTATCGGGGTATCAGTGAGGGTGAATGTGAACCAGTCTGTATCGGGGTATCAGTGAGTGTGAGCACATACCACTCTGTATCGGGGTATCAGTGAGGGTGAACACATACCAGTTTGTATCGGGGATCACTGAGGGTGAATGTGAACGAGTCTGTATGGGGTATCAGTGAGGGTGAACGTGAACCAGTCTGTATCGGGGCATCAGTGAACGTTAGCGTTAACCAGTCATTATCGGGGTATCAGTGAGGGTGAATGTGAACCAGTCTGTATCGGGGTTTCAGTGAGCGTTAACATGAACCAGTCTGTATCGGGGTATCAGTGAGGGTGAACACATACAAGTCTGTATCGGGGTATCAGTGAGGGTGAATGTGAACCAGGCTGTATCGGGGTATCAGTGAGGGTGACAGTGAACCAGTCTGCATCTGGGTATCAGTGAGGGTGAATGTGAACCAGTCTGTATCGGGGTATCAGTGAGGGTGAATGTGAACCAGTCTGTAACGGGGTATCAGTGAGGGTGAACGTGAACCAGTCTGTATCGGGGTATCAGTGAGGTTGAATGTGAACCAGCCTGTATCGGGGTATCAGTGAGGGTGAATATGAACCAGTCTGTATTGGGGTATCAGTGAGGGTGAACACATACCAGTCTGTATCGGGGTATCAGTGAGGGAGAACGTGAACCAGTCTGTATCGGGGTATCAGTGAGGGTGAACGTGAACCAGTCTGTATCGGGGTATCAGTGAGGGTGAACGTGAACCAGACTGTATCGCGGTATCAGTGAGGGAGAACGTGAACCAGTCTGTATCGAGGTATCAGTGAGGGTGAACGTGAACCAGACTGTATCGGGGTATCAGTGTGGGTGAACGTGAACCAGTCTGTATCGGGGTATCAGTGAGGGTGAACGTGAACCGGTCTGTATCGGGGTATCTGTGAGGGTGAACGTGAACCGGTCTGTATCGGGGTATCAGTGTGGGTGAACGTGAACCGGTCTGTATCGGGGTATCAGTGAGGGTGAACGTGAACCAGTCTGTATCGGGGTATCAGTGTGGGTGAACGTGAACCAGTCTGTATCGGGGCATCAGTGAGGGTGAACGTGAACCAGTCTGTATCAGGGTATCCATGAGGGTGAACGTGAACCAGTCTGTTCCGGGGTATCAGTGAGGGTGAATGTGAACCAGTCTGTATCGGGGTATCAGTGATGGTGAATGTGAACCAGTCTGTATCGGGGTATCAGTGAGTGTGAACACATACCACTCTGTATCGGGGTATCAGTGAGGGTGAACACATACCAGTTTGTATCGGGGATCACTGAGGGTGAATGTGAACGAGTCTGTTTCGGGGTATCAGTGAGCGTTAACGTGAACCAGTCTGTATCGGGGTATCAGTGAGGATGAACGTGAACCAGTCTGCATCGGGGTATCAGTGAGCGTTAACATGAACCAGTCTGTATCGGGGTATCAGTGAGGGAGAACACATACAAGTCTGTATCGAGGTATCAGTGAGGGTGAATGTGAACCAGGCTGTATCGGGGTATCAGTGAGGGTGAACACATACAAGTCTGTATCGAGGTATCAGTGAGGGTGAATGTGAACCAGGCTGTATCGAGGTATCAGTGAGGGTGAACGTGAACCAGTCTGTATCGGGGTATCAGTGAGGGTGAATGTGAACCAGTCTGTATCAGGGTATCAGTGAGGGTGCACGTGAACCAGTCTGTATCAGGGTATCAGTGAAGGTGAACGTGAACCAGTCTGTTCCGGGGTATCAGTGAGGGTGAATGTGAACCAGTCTGTATTGGGATATCAGTGAGGGTGAACGTGAACCAGTCTGTATCGGGGTTTCAGTGAGGGTGAACGTGAACCAGTCTGTTCCGGGGTATCAGTGAGGGTGAACGTGAACCAGTCTGTATCGGGGTATCAGTGAGGGTGAACGTGAACCGGTCTGTATCGGGGTATCTGTGAGGGTGAACGTGAACCGGTCTGTATAGGGGTATCAGTGTGGGTGAACGTGAACCAGTCTGTATCGGGGTATCTGTGAGGGTGAACGTGAACCGGTCTGTATCGGGGTATCAGTGAGGGTGAACGTGAACCGGTCTGTATCGGGGTATCTGTGAGGGTGAATGTGAACCAGTCTGTATTGGGATATCAGTGAGGGTGAACGTGAACCAGTCTGTATCGGGGTATCAGTGAGGGTGAACACATACCAGTTTGTATCGGGGATCACTGAGGGTAAATGTGAACGAGTCTGTATCGGGGTATCAGTGAGGGTGAACGTGAACCAGTCTGTATCGGGGTATCAGTGAGCGTTAACGTGAACCAGTCTGTATCGGGGTATCAGTGAGGATGAAGGTGAATCAGTCTGCATCGGGGTATCAGTGAGCGTTAACATGAACCAGTCTGTATCGGGGTATCAGTGAGGGTGAACACATACAAGTCTGTATCGGGGTATCAGTGAGGGTGAACGTGAACCAGTCTGTATCGGGGTATCAGGGAGGGTGAACGTGAACCAGTCTGTATCGGGGTATCAGTGAGGGTGAATGTGAACCAGTCTGTATCGGGGTATCAGTGTGGGTGAACGTGAACCGATCTGTATCAGGGTATTTGTGAGGGTGAACCTGAACCAGTCTGTATCGGGGTATC
Organism: Hypanus sabinus; assembly: GCF_030144855.1. Lineage (NCBI taxonomy): Eukaryota > Metazoa > Chordata > Chondrichthyes > Myliobatiformes > Dasyatidae > Hypanus > Hypanus sabinus. The sequence goes on from NC_082709.1 coordinate 77,549,209, forward strand.
AGTGAGGGTGAACGTGAACCAGTCTGTATCGGGGTATCAGTGAGGGTGAACACATACTACTCTATATCGGGGTATCAGTGTGGGTGAACGTGAACCAGTCTGTATCGGGGTATCAGTGAGGGTGAATGTGAACCAGTCTATATCGGGGTATCAGTGAGGGTGAATGTGAACCAGCCTGTATCGGGGTATCAGTGAGGGTGAATGTGAACCAGTCTGTATCGGGGTATCAGTGAGGGTGAATGTGAACCAGTCTGTATCGGGGTATCAGTGAGGGTGAATGTGAACCACTCTGTATCGGGGTATCAGTGAGGGTGAACGTGAACCAGTCTGTTCCGGGGTATCTGTGAGGGTGAACGTGAACCAGCCTGTATCAGGGTATCAGTGAGGGTGAACGTGAACAAGTCTGTATCGGGGTATCAGTGAGGGTGAACGTGAACCAGTCTGTATCGGGGTATCAGTGAGGGTGAACGTGAACCAGCCTGTATCGGGGTATCAGTGAGGGTGAATGTGAACCAGTCTGTATCGGGGTATCAGTGAGGGTGAACGTGAACCAGTCTGTATCGGGGTATCAGTGAGGTTGAACACATACAGGTCTGTATCGGGGTATCAGTGAGGGTGAACGTGAACCAGCCTGTATCGTGGTATCAGTGAGGGTGAATGTGAACCAGTCTGTATCGGGGTATCATTGAGGGTGAATGTGAACCAGTCTGTATCGGGGTATCGGTGAGGGTGAATGTGAACCAGTCTGTATCGGGGTATCGGTGAGGGTGAATGTGAACCAGTCTGTATCGTGGTATCAGTGAGGGTGAACGTGAACCAATCTGTATCGAGGTATCAGTGAGGGTGAACTCATACTAGTCTGTATCGGGGTATCAGTGAGGGTGAACACATACCCGTCTGTATCGGGGTATCAGTGAGGGAGAACGTGAACCAGTCTGTATCGGGGTATCAGTGAGGGTGAACGTGAACCAGTCTGTATCGGGGTATCAGTGAGGGTGAACGTGAACCAATCTGTATCGGGGTATCAGTGAGGGTGAACTCATACTAGTCTGTATCGGGGTATCCGTGAGTGTGAACACATACCACTCTGTATCGGGGTATCAGTGAGGGTGAACACATACCAGTTTGTATCGGGGATCACTGAGGGTGAATGTGAACGAGTCTGTATCGGGGTATCAGTGAGCGTTAACGTGAACCAGTCTGTATCGGGGTATCAGTGAGGATGAACGTGAACCAGTCTGCATCGGGGTATCAGTGAGCGTTAACATGAACCAGTCTGTATCGGGGTATCAGTGAGGGTGAACACATACAAGTCTGTATCGGGGTATCAGTGAGGGTGAATGTGAACCAGGCTGTATCGGGGTATCAGTGAGGATGAACACATACAAGTCTGTATCAGGGTATCAGTGAGGGTGAAGGTGAATCAGTCTGTATCGGGGTATCAGTGAGGGTGAACGTGAACCAGTCTGTATCGGGGTATCAGTGAGGGTGAACGTGAACCAGTCTGTATCGGGGTATCAGTGAGGGTTAACGTGAACCAGTCTGTATCGGGGTATCAGTGAGGGTGTACGTGAACCAGTCTGTATCGGGGTATCAGTGAGGGTGAACGTGAACCAGTCTGTATCGGGGTATCAGTGAGGGTGAACACATACAAGTCTGTATTGGGGTATCAGTGAGGGTGAAGGTGAACCAGTCTGTATCGGGGTATCAGTGAGGGTTAACGTGAACGAGTCTGTATCGGGGTATCAGTGAGGGTGTACGTGAACCAGTCTGTATCGGGGTATCAGTGAGGGTGTACGTGAACCAGTCTGTATCGGGGTATCAGTGAGGGTGAACACATACAAGTCTGTATCGGGGTATCAGTGAGGGTGAAGGTGAATCAGTCTGTATCGGGGTATCAGTGAGGTTGAACGTGAACCAGTCTGTATCGGGGTATCAGTGAGGGTGAACGTGAACCAGTCTGTATCGGGGTATCAGTGAGGGTTAACGTGAACCAGTCTGTATCGGGGTATCAGTGAGGGTGAACGTGAACCAGTCTGTATCGGGGTATCAGTGAGGGTGAATGTGAACCAGTCTGTATCGGGGTATCAGTGAGGGTGAATGTGAACCAGTCTGTATCGGGGTATCAGTGAGGGTGAATGTGAACCAGTCTGTATCGGGGTATCAGTGAGGGTGAATGTGAACCAGTCTGTATCGGGGTATCAGTGAGGGTGAACACATTCTCGTCTGCATCGGGGCATCAGTGACGGTGAACGTGAACCAGTCTGTATCGGGGTATCAGTGAGGGTGTACGTGAACCAGTCTGTATCGGGGCATCAGTGAGGGTGAACACATACAAGTCTGTATCGGGGTATCAGTGAGGGTGAAGGTGAATCAGTCTGTATCGGGGTATCAGTTAGGTTGAACGTGAACCAGTCTGTATCGGGGTATCAGTGAGGGTGAACGTGAACCAGTCTGTATCGGGGTATCAGTGAGGGTTAACGTGAACAAGTCTGTATCGGGGTATCAGTGAGGGTGTACGTGAACCAGTCTGTATCGGGGTATCAGTGAGTGTGAACACATACCACTCTGTATCGGGGTATCAGTGAGGGTGAACACATACCAGTTTGTATCGGGGATCACTGAGGGTGAAAGTGAACGAGTCTGTATCGGGGTATCAGTGAGGGTGAACGTGAACCAGTCTGTATCGGGGTATCAGTGAGCGTTAACGTGAACCAGTCCGTATCGGGGTATCAGTGAGGATGAAAGTGAACCAGTCTGCATCAGGGTATCAGTGAGCGTTAACATGAACCAGTCTGTATCGGGGTATCAGTGAGGGTGAACACATACAAGTCTGTATCGGGTTATCAGTGAGGGTGAACGTGAACCAGTCTGTATCGGGGTATCAGTGAGGGTGAATGTGAACCAGTCTGTATCGGGGTATCAGTGAGGGTGAACGTGAACCAGTCTGTATCGGGGTATCAGTGAGGGTGAACGTGAAACAGTCTGTATCGGGGTATCAGTGAGGGTGAACGTGAACCAGTCTGTATCGGGGAATCAGTGAGGGTGAACACATCCAAGTCTGTATCGGGGTATCAGTGAGGGTGAACGTGAACCAGTCTGTATCGAGGTATCAGTGAGGGTGAATGTGAACCAGTCTGTATCGGGGTATCAGTGAGGGTGAACACATACCAGTCTGTATCGGGGTATCAGTGAGGGTGAACTTCAACCAGTCTGTATCGGGGTATCAGTGAGGGTGAACGTGAACCAGTCTGTATCGGGGTATCAGTGAGGGTGAACGTGAACCAGTCTGTATCGGGGAATCAGTGAGGGTGAACACATCCAAGTCTGTATCGGGGTATCAGTGAGGGTGCACGTGAACCAGTCTGTATCAGGGTATCAGTGAAGGTGAACGTGAACCAGTCTGTTCCGGGGTATCAGTGAGGGTGAATGTGAACCAGTCTGTATTGGGATATTAGTGAGGGTGAACGTGAACCAGTCTGTATCGGGGTTTCAGTGAGGGTGAACGTGAACCAGTCTGTATCGGGGTATCAGTGAGGTTGAACACATACAGGTCTGTATCGGGGTATCAGTGAGGGTGAACGTGAACCAGCCTGTATCGTGGTATCAGTGAGGGTGAATGTGAACCAGTCTGTATCGGGGTATCATTGAGGGTGAACACATACCCGTCTGTATCGGGGTATCAGTGAGGGAGAACGTGAACCAGTCTGTATCGGGGTATCGGTGAGGGTGAATGTGAACCAGTCTGTATCGGGGTATCGGTGAGGGTGAACGTGAACCAATCTGTATCGAGGTATCAGTGAGGGTGAACTCATACTAGTCTGTATCGGGGTATCAGTGAGGGTGAACACATACCCGTCTGTATCGGGGTATCAGTGAGGGAGAACGTGAACCAGTCTGTATCGGGGTATCAGTGAGGGTGAACGTGAACCAGTCTGTATTGGGGTATCAGTGAGGGTGAACGTGAACCAATCTGTATCGGGGTATCAGTGAGGGTGAACTCATACTAGTCTGTATCGGGGTATCCGTGAGTGTGAACACATACCAGTTTGTATCGGGGATCACTGAGGGTGAATGTGAACGAGTCTGTATCGGGGTATCAGTGAGCGTTAACGTGAACCAGTCTGTATCGGGGTATCAGTGAGGATGAACGTGAACCAGTCTGCATCGGGGTATCAGTGAGCGTTAACATGAACCAGTCTGTATCGGGGTATCAGTGAGGGTGAACACATACAAGTCTGTATCGGGGTATCAGTGAGGGTGAATGTGAACCAGGCTGTATCGGGGTATCAGTGAGGATGAACACATACAAGTCTGTATCAGGGTATCAGTGAGGGTGAAGGTGAATCAGTCTGTATCGGGGTATCAGTGAGGGTGAACGTGAACCAGTCTGTATCGGGGTATCAGTGAGGGTGAACGTGAACCAGTCTGTATCGGGGTATCAGTGAGGGTTAACGTGAACCAGTCTGTATCGGGGTATCAGTGAGGGTGTACGTGAACCAGTCTGTATCGGGGTATCAGTGAGGGTGAACGTGAACCAGTCTGTATCGGGGTATCAGTGAGGGTGAACACATACAAGTCTGTATCGGGGTATCAGTGAGGGTGAAGGTGAACCAGTCTGTATCGGGGTATCAGTGAGGGTTAACGTGAACCAGTCTGTATCGGGGTATCAGTGAGGGTGTACGTGAACCAGTCTGTATCGGGGTATCAGTGAGGGTGTACGTGAACCAGTCTGTATCGGGGTATCAGTGAGGGTGAACACATACAAGTCTGTATCGGGGTATCAGTGAGGGTGAATGTGAATCAGTCTGTATCGGGGTATCAGTGAGGTTGAACGTGAACCAGTCTGTATCGGGGTATCAGTGAGGGTGAACGTGAACCAGTCTGTATCGGGGTATCAGTGAGGGTTAACGTGAACCAGTCTGTAACGGGGTATCAGTGAGGGTGAACACATTCTCGTCTGCATCGGGGCATCAGTGACGGTGAACGTGAACCAGTCTGTATCGGGGTATCAGTGAGGGTGAACGTGAACCAGTCTGTATCGGGGTATCAGTGAGGGTTAACGTGAACAAGTCTGTATCGGGGTATCAGTGAGGGTGTACGTGAACCAGTCTGTATCGGGGTATCAGTGAGTGTGAACACATACCACTCTGTATCGGGGTATCAGTGAGGGTGAACACATACCAGTTTGTATCGGGGATCACTGAGGGTGAATGTGAACGAGTCTGTATCGGGGTATCAGTGAGGGTGAACGTGAACCAGTCTGTATCGGGGTATCAGTGAGGGTGAACGTGAACCAGTCTGTATCGGGGTATCAGTGAGGGTGAACGTGAACCAGTCTGTATCGGGGTATCAGTGAGGGTTAACGTGAACCAGTCTGTATCGGGGTATCAGTGAGGGTGTACGTGAACCAGTCTGTATCGGGGTATCAGTGAGGGTGAACGTGAACCAGTCTGTATCGGGGTATCAGTGAGGGTGAACACATACAAGTCTGTATCGGGGTATCAGTGAGGGTGAAGGTGAACCAGTCTGTATCGGGGTATCAGTGAGGGTTAACGTGAACCAGTCTGTATCGGGGTATCAGTGAGGGTGTACGTGAACCAGTCTGTATCGGGGTATCAGTGAGGGTGTACGTGAACCAGTCTGTATCGGGGTATCAGTGAGGGTGAACACATACAAGTCTGTATCGGGGTATCAGTGAGGGTGAAGGTGAATCAGTCTGTATCGGGGTATCAGTGAGGTTGAACGTGAACCAGTCTGTATCGGGGTATCAGTGAGGGTGAACGTGAACCAGTCTGTATCGGGGTATCAGTGAGGGTTAACGTGAACCAGTCTGTAACGGGGTATCAGTGAGGGTGAATGTGAACCAGTCTGTATCGGGGTATCAGTGTGGGTGAACGTGAACCGATCTGTATCAGGGTATTTGTGAGGGTGAACCTGAACCAGTCTGTATCGGGGTATCAGTGAGGGTGAACGTGAACCAGTCTGTATCGGGGTATCAGTGAGGGTGAACACATACTACTCTATATCGGGGTATCAGTGTGGGTGAACGTGAACCAGTCTGTATCGGGGTATCAGTGAGGGTGAATGTGAACCAGTCTATATCGGGGTATCAGTGAGGGTGAATGTGAACCAGCCTGTATCGGGGTATCAGTGAGGGTGAATGTGAACCAGTCTGTATCGGGGTATCAGTGAGGGTGAATGTGAACCAGTCTGTATCGGGGTATCAGTGAGGGTGAATGTGAACCACTCTGTATCGGGGTATCAGTGAGGGTGAACGTGAACCAGTCTGTTCCGGGGTATCTGTGAGGGTGAACGTGAACCAGCCTGTATCAGGGTATCAGTGAGGGTGAACGTGAACAAGTCTGTATCGGGGTATCAGTGAGGGTGAACGTGAACCAGTCTGTATCGGGGTATCAGTGAGGGTGAACGTGAACCAGCCTGTATCGGGGTATCAGTGAGGGTGAATGTGAACCAGTCTGTATCGGGGTATCAGTGAGGGTGAACGTGAACCAGTCTGTATCGGGGTATCAGTGAGGTTGAACACATACAGGTCTGTATCGGGGTATCAGTGAGGGTGAACGTGAACCAGCCTGTATCGTGGTATCAGTGAGGGTGAATGTGAACCAGTCTGTATCGGGGTATCATTGAGGGTGAATGTGAACCAGTCTGTATCGGGGTATCGGTGAGGGTGAATGTGAACCAGTCTGTATCGGGGTATCGGTGAGGGTGAATGTGAACCAGTCTGTATCGTGGTATCAGTGAGGGTGAACGTGAACCAATCTGTATCGAGGTATCAGTGAGGGTGAACTCATACTAGTCTGTATCGGGGTATCAGTGAGGGTGAACACATACCCGTCTGTATCGGGGTATCAGTGAGGGAGAACGTGAACCAGTCTGTATCGGGGTATCAGTGAGGGTGAACGTGAACCAGTCTGTATCGGGGTATCAGTGAGGGTGAACGTGAACCAATCTGTATCGGGGTATCAGTGAGGGTGAACTCATACTAGTCTGTATCGGGGTATCCGTGAGTGTGAACACATACCACTCTGTATCGGGGTATCAGTGAGGGTGAACACATACCAGTTTGTATCGGGGATCACTGAGGGTGAATGTGAACGAGTCTGTATCGGGGTATCAGTGAGCGTTAACGTGAACCAGTCTGTATCGGGGTATCAGTGAGGATGAACGTGAACCAGTCTGCATCGGGGTATCAGTGAGCGTTAACATGAACCAGTCTGTATCGGGGTATCAGTGAGGGTGAACACATACAAGTCTGTATCGGGGTATCAGTGAGGGTGAATGTGAACCAGGCTGTATCGGGGTATCAGTGAGGATGAACACATACAAGTCTGTATCAGGGTATCAGTGAGGGTGAAGGTGAATCAGTCTGTATCGGGGTATCAGTGAGGGTGAACGTGAACCAGTCTGTATCGGGGTATCAGTGAGGGTGAACGTGAACCAGTCTGTATCGGGGTATCAGTGAGGGTTAACGTGAACCAGTCTGTATCGGGGTATCAGTGAGGGTGTACGTGAACCAGTCTGTATCGGGGTATCAGTGAGGGTGAACGTGAACCAGTCTGTATCGGGGTATCAGTGAGGGTGAACACATACAAGTCTGTATTGGGGTATCAGTGAGGGTGAAGGTGAACCAGTCTGTATCGGGGTATCAGTGAGGGTTAACGTGAACGAGTCTGTATCGGGGTATCAGTGAGGGTGTACGTGAACCAGTCTGTATCGGGGTATCAGTGAGGGTGTACGTGAACCAGTCTGTATCGGGGTATCAGTGAGGGTGAACACATACAAGTCTGTATCGGGGTATCAGTGAGGGTGAAGGTGAATCAGTCTGTATCGGGGTATCAGTGAGGTTGAACGTGAACCAGTCTGTATCGGGGTATCAGTGAGGGTGAACGTGAACCAGTCTGTATCGGGGTATCAGTGAGGGTTAACGTGAACCAGTCTGTATCGGGGTATCAGTGAGGGTGAACGTGAACCAGTCTGTATCGGGGTATCAGTGAGGGTGAATGTGAACCAGTCTGTATCGGGGTATCAGTGAGGGTGAATGTGAACCAGTCTGTATCGGGGTATCAGTGAGGGTGAATGTGAACCAGTCTGTATCGGGGTATCAGTGAGGGTGAATGTGAACCAGTCTGTATCGGGGTATCAGTGAGGGTGAACACATTCTCGTCTGCATCGGGGCATCAGTGACGGTGAACGTGAACCAGTCTGTATCGGGGTATCAGTGAGGGTGTACGTGAACCAGTCTGTATCGGGGCATCAGTGAGGGTGAACACATACAAGTCTGTATCGGGGTATCAGTGAGGGTGAAGGTGAATCAGTCTGTATCGGGGTATCAGTTAGGTTGAACGTGAACCAGTCTGTATCGGGGTATCAGTGAGGGTGAACGTGAACCAGTCTGTATCGGGGTATCAGTGAGGGTTAACGTGAACAAGTCTGTATCGGGGTATCAGTGAGGGTGTACGTGAACCAGTCTGTATCGGGGTATCAGTGAGTGTGAACACATACCACTCTGTATCGGGGTATCAGTGAGGGTGAACACATACCAGTTTGTATCGGGGATCACTGAGGGTGAAAGTGAACGAGTCTGTATCGGGGTATCAGTGAGGGTGAACGTGAACCAGTCTGTATCGGGGTATCAGTGAGCGTTAACGTGAACCAGTCCGTATCGGGGTATCAGTGAGGATGAAAGTGAACCAGTCTGCATCAGGGTATCAGTGAGCGTTAACATGAACCAGTCTGTATCGGGGTATCAGTGAGGGTGAACACATACAAGTCTGTATCGGGTTATCAGTGAGGGTGAACGTGAACCAGTCTGTATCGGGGTATCAGTGAGGGTGAATGTGAACCAGTCTGTATCGGGGTATCAGTGAGGGTGAACGTGAACCAGTCTGTATCGGGGTATCAGTGAGGGTGAACGTGAAACAGTCTGTATCGGGGTATCAGTGAGGGTGAACGTGAACCAGTCTGTATCGGGGAATCAGTGAGGGTGAACACATCCAAGTCTGTATCGGGGTATCAGTGAGGGTGAACGTGAACCAGTCTGTATCGAGGTATCAGTGAGGGTGAATGTGAACCAGTCTGTATCGGGGTATCAGTGAGGGTGAACACATACCAGTCTGTATCGGGGTATCAGTGAGGGTGAACTTCAACCAGTCTGTATCGGGGTATCAGTGAGGGTGAACGTGAACCAGTCTGTATCGGGGTATCAGTGAGGGTGAACGTGAACCAGTCTGTATCGGGGAATCAGTGAGGGTGAACACATCCAAGTCTGTATCGGGGTATCAGTGAGGGTGCACGTGAACCAGTCTGTATCAGGGTATCAGTGAAGGTGAACGTGAACCAGTCTGTTCCGGGGTATCAGTGAGGGTGAATGTGAACCAGTCTGTATTGGGATATTAGTGAGGGTGAACGTGAACCAGTCTGTATCGGGGTTTCAGTGAGGGTGAACGTGAACCAGTCTGTATCGGGGTATCAGTGAGGTTGAACACATACAGGTCTGTATCGGGGTATCAGTGAGGGTGAACGTGAACCAGCCTGTATCGTGGTATCAGTGAGGGTGAATGTGAACCAGTCTGTATCGGGGTATCATTGAGGGTGAACACATACCCGTCTGTATCGGGGTATCAGTGAGGGAGAACGTGAACCAGTCTGTATCGGGGTATCGGTGAGGGTGAATGTGAACCAGTCTGTATCGGGGTATCGGTGAGGGTGAACGTGAACCAATCTGTATCGAGGTATCAGTGAGGGTGAACTCATACTAGTCTGTATCGGGGTATCAGTGAGGGTGAACACATACCCGTCTGTATCGGGGTATCAGTGAGGGAGAACGTGAACCAGTCTGTATCGGGGTATCAGTGAGGGTGAACGTGAACCAGTCTGTATTGGGGTATCAGTGAGGGTGAACGTGAACCAATCTGTATCGGGGTATCAGTGAGGGTGAACTCATACTAGTCTGTATCGGGGTATCCGTGAGTGTGAACACATACCAGTTTGTATCGGGGATCACTGAGGGTGAATGTGAACGAGTCTGTATCGGGGTATCAGTGAGCGTTAACGTGAACCAGTCTGTATCGGGGTATCAGTGAGGATGAACGTGAACCAGTCTGCATCGGGGTATCAGTGAGCGTTAACATGAACCAGTCTGTATCGGGGTATCAGTGAGGGTGAACACATACAAGTCTGTATCGGGGTATCAGTGAGGGTGAATGTGAACCAGGCTGTATCGGGGTATCAGTGAGGATGAACACATACAAGTCTGTATCAGGGTATCAGTGAGGGTGAAGGTGAATCAGTCTGTATCGGGGTATCAGTGAGGGTGAACGTGAACCAGTCTGTATCGGGGTATCAGTGAGGGTGAACGTGAACCAGTCTGTATCGGGGTATCAGTGAGGGTTAACGTGAACCAGTCTGTATCGGGGTATCAGTGAGGGTGTACGTGAACCAGTCTGTATCGGGGTATCAGTGAGGGTGAACGTGAACCAGTCTGTATCGGGGTATCAGTGAGGGTGAACACATACAAGTCTGTATCGGGGTATCAGTGAGGGTGAAGGTGAACCAGTCTGTATCGGGGTATCAGTGAGGGTTAACGTGAACCAGTCTGTATCGGGGTATCAGTGAGGGTGTACGTGAACCAGTCTGTATCGGGGTATCAGTGAGGGTGTACGTGAACCAGTCTGTATCGGGGTATCAGTGAGGGTGAACACATACAAGTCTGTATCGGGGTATCAGTGAGGGTGAATGTGAATCAGTCTGTATCGGGGTATCAGTGAGGTTGAACGTGAACCAGTCTGTATCGGGGTATCAGTGAGGGTGAACGTGAACCAGTCTGTATCGGGGTATCAGTGAGGGTTAACGTGAACCAGTCTGTAACGGGGTATCAGTGAGGGTGAACACATTCTCGTCTGCATCGGGGCATCAGTGACGGTGAACGTGAACCAGTCTGTATCGGGGTATCAGTGAGGGTGAACGTGAACCAGTCTGTATCGGGGTATCAGTGAGGGTTAACGTGAACAAGTCTGTATCGGGGTATCAGTGAGGGTGTACGTGAACCAGTCTGTATCGGGGTATCAGTGAGTGTGAACACATACCACTCTGTATCGGGGTATCAGTGAGGGTGAACACATACCAGTTTGTATCGGGGATCACTGAGGGTGAATGTGAACGAGTCTGTATCGGGGTATCAGTGAGGGTGAACGTGAACCAGTCTGTATCGGGGTATCAGTGAGGGTGAACGTGAACCAGTCTGTATCGGGGTATCAGTGAGGGTGAACGTGAACCAGTCTGTATCGGGGTATCAGTGAGGGTTAACGTGAACCAGTCTGTATCGGGGTATCAGTGAGGGTGTACGTGAACCAGTCTGTATCGGGGTATCAGTGAGGGTGAACGTGAACCAGTCTGTATCGGGGTATCAGTGAGGGTGAACACATACAAGTCTGTATCGGGGTATCAGTGAGGGTGAAGGTGAACCAGTCTGTATCGGGGTATCAGTGAGGGTTAACGTGAACCAGTCTGTATCGGGGTATCAGTGAGGGTGTACGTGAACCAGTCTGTATCGGGGTATCAGTGAGGGTGTACGTGAACCAGTCTGTATCGGGGTATCAGTGAGGGTGAACACATACAAGTCTGTATCGGGGTATCAGTGAGGGTGAAGGTGAATCAGTCTGTATCGGGGTATCAGTGAGGTTGAACGTGAACCAGTCTGTATCGGGGTATCAGTGAGGGTGAACGTGAACCAGTCTGTATCGGGGTATCAGTGAGGGTTAACGTGAACCAGTCTGTAACGGGGTATCAGTGAGGGTGAACACATTCTCGTCTGCATCGGGGCATCAGTGACGGTGAACGTGAACCAGTCTGTATCGGGGTATCAGTGAGGGTGAACGTGAACCAGTCTGTATCGGGGTATCAGTGAGGGTTAACGTGAACAAGTCTGTATCGGGGTATCAGTGAGGGTGTACGTGAACCAGTCTGTATCGGGGTATCAGTGAGTGTGAACACATACCACTCTGTATCGGGGTATCAGTGAGGGTGAACACATACCAGTTTGTATCGGGGATCACTGAGGGTGAATGTGAACGAGTCTGTATCGGGGTATCAGTGAGGGTGAACGTGAACCAGTCTGTATCGGGGTATCAGTGAGCGTTAACGTGAACCAGTCCGTATCGGGGTATCAGTGAGGATGAACGTGAACCAGTCTGCATCAGGGTATCAGTGAGCGTTAACATGAACCAGTCTGTATCGGGGTATCAGTGAGGGTGAACACATACAAGTCTGTATCGGGGTATCAGTGAGGGTGAACGTGAACCAGTCTGTATCGGGGTATCAGTGAGGGTGAATGTGAACCAGTCTGTATCGGGGTATCAGTGAGGGTGAACGTGAACCAGTCTGTATAGGGGTATCAGTGAGGGTGAACGTGAACCAGTCTGTATCGGGGTATCAGTGAGGGTGAACGTGAACCAGTCTGTATCGGGGAATCAGTGAGGGTGAACACATCCAAGTCTGTATCGGGGTATCAGTGAGGGTGAACGTGAACCAGTCTGTATCGAGGTATCAGTGAGGGTGAATGTGAACCAGTCTGTATCGGGGTATCAGTGAGGGTGAACACATACCAGTCTGTATCGGGGTATCAGTGAGGGTGAACGTGAACCAGTCTGTATCGGGGTATCAGTGAGGGTGAACGTGAACCAGTCTGTATCGGGGAATCAGTGAGGGTGAACACATCCAAGTCTGTATCGGGGTATCAGTGAGGGTGCACGTGAACCAGTCTGTATCAGGGTATCAGTGAAGGTGAACGTGAACCAGTCTGTTCCGGGGTATCAGTGAGGGTGAATGTGAACCAGTCTGTATTGTGATATCAGTGAGGGTGAACGTGAACCAGTCTGTATCGGGGTTTCAGTGAGGGTGAACGTGAACCAGTCTGTTCCGGGGTATCAGTGAGGGTGAACGTGAACCAGTCTGTATCGGGGTATCAGTGAGGGTGAACGTGAACCGGTCTGTATCGGGGTATCTGTGAGGGTGAACGTGAACCGGTCTGTATCGGGGTATCAGTGTGGGTGAACGTGAACCAGTCTGTATCGGGGTATCTGTGAGGGTGAACGTGAACCGGTCTGTATCGGGGTATCAGTGAGGGTGAACGTGAACCGGTCTGTATCGGGGTATCAGTGAGGGTTAACGTGAACCAGTCTGTATCGGGGTATCAGTGAGGGTGTACGTGAACCAGTCTGTATCGGGGTATCAGTGAGTGTGAACACATACCACTCTGTATCGGGGTATCAGTGAGGGTGAACACATTCTCGTCTGCATCGGGGCATCAGTGACGGTGAACGTGAACCAGTCTGTATCGGGGTATCAGTGAGGGTGAACGTGAACCAGTCTGTATCGGGGTATCAGTGAGGGTTAACGTGAACAAGTCTGTATCGGGGTATCAGTGAGGGTGTACGTGAACCAGTCTGTATCGGGGTATCAGTGAGTGTGAACACATACCACTCTGTATCGGGGTATCAGTGAGGGTGAACACATACCAGTTTGTATCGGGGATCACTGAGGGTGAATGTGAACGAGTCTGTATCGGGGTATCAGTGAGGGTGAACGTGAACCAGTCTGTATCGGGGTATCAGTGAGCGTTAACGTGAACCAGTCCGTATCGGGGTATCAGTGAGGATGAACGTGAACCAGTCTGCATCAGGGTATCAGTGAGCGTTAACATGAACCAGTCTGTATCGGGGTATCAGTGAGGGTGAACACATACAAGTCTGTATCGGGGTATCAGTGAGGGTGAACGTGAACCAGTCTGTATCGGGGTATCAGTGAGGGTGAATGTGAACCAGTCTGTATCGGGGTATCAGTGAGGGTGAACGTGAACCAGTCTGTATAGGGGTATCAGTGAGGGTGAACGTGAACCAGTCTGTATCGGGGTATCAGTGAGGGTGAACGTGAACCAGTCTGTATCGGGGAATCAGTGAGGGTGAACACATCCAAGTCTGTATCGGGGTATCAGTGAGGGTGAACGTGAACCAGTCTGTATCGAGGTATCAGTGAGGGTGAATGTGAACCAGTCTGTATCGGGGTATCAGTGAGGGTGAACACATACCAGTCTGTATCGGGGTATCAGTGAGGGTGAACGTGAACCAGTCTGTATCGGGGTATCAGTGAGGGTGAACGTGAACCAGTCTGTATCGGGGAATCAGTGAGGGTGAACACATCCAAGTCTGTATCGGGGTATCAGTGAGGGTGCACGTGAACCAGTCTGTATCAGGGTATCAGTGAAGGTGAACGTGAACCAGTCTGTTCCGGGGTATCAGTGAGGGTGAATGTGAACCAGTCTGTATTGTGATATCAGTGAGGGTGAACGTGAACCAGTCTGTATCGGGGTTTCAGTGAGGGTGAACGTGAACCAGTCTGTTCCGGGGTATCAGTGAGGGTGAACGTGAACCAGTCTGTATCGGGGTATCAGTGAGGGTGAACGTGAACCGGTCTGTATCGGGGTATCTGTGAGGGTGAACGTGAACCGGTCTGTATCGGGGTATCAGTGTGGGTGAACGTGAACCAGTCTGTATCGGGGTATCTGTGAGGGTGAACGTGAACCGGTCTGTATCGGGGTATCAGTGAGGGTGAACGTGAACCGGTCTGTATCGGGGTATCAGTGAGGGTTAACGTGAACCAGTCTGTATCGGGGTATCAGTGAGGGTGTACGTGAACCAGTCTGTATCGGGGTATCAGTGAGTGTGAACACATACCACTCTGTATCGGGGTATCAGTGAGGGTGAACACATACCAGTTTGTATCGGGGATCACTGAGGGTAAATGTGAACGAGTCTGTATCGGGGTATCAGTGAGGGTGAACGTGAACCAGTCTGTATCGGGGTATCAGTGAGCGTTAACGTGAACCAGTCTGTATCGGGGTATCAGTGAGGATGAACGTGAACCAGTCTGCATCGGGGTATCAGTGAGCGTTAACATGAACCAGTCTGTATCGGGGTATCAGTGAGGGTGAACACATACAAGTCTGTATCGGGGTATCAGTGAGGGTGAACGTGAACCAGTCTGTATCGGGGTATCAGGGAGGGTGAACGTGAACCAGTCTGTATCGGGGTATCAGTGAGGGTGAATGTGAACCAGTCTGTATCGGGGTATCAGTGAGGGTGAACGTGAACCAGTCTGTATCGGGGTATCAGTGAGGGTGAACACATACTACTCTATATCGGGGTATCAGTGTTGGTGAACGTGAACCAGTCTGTATCGGGGTATCAGTGTGGGTGAATGTGAACCAGTCTATATCGGGGTATCAGTGAGGGTGAATGTGAACCAGCCTGTATCGGGGTATCAGTGAGGGTGAATGTGAACCAGTCTGTATCGGGGTATCAGTGAGGGTGAATGTGAACCAGTCTGTATCGGGGTATCAGTGAGGGTGAATGTGAACCAGTCTGTATCGGGGTATCAGTGAGGGTGAACGTGAACCAGTCTGTTCCGGGGTATCTGTGAGGGTGAACGTGAACCAGCCTGTATCAGGGTATCAGTGAGGGTGAACGTGAACAAGTCTGTATCGGGGTATCAGTGAGGGTGAACGTGAACCAGTCTGTATCGGAGTATCAGTGAGGTTGAACACATACAGGTCTGTATCGGGGTATCAGTGAGGGTGAACGTGAACCAGCCTGTATCGTGGTATCAGTGAGGGTGAATGTGAACCAGTCTGTATCGGGGTATCATTGAGGGTGAACACATACCCGTCTGTATCGGGGTATCAGTGAGGGAGAACGTGAACCAGTCTGTATCGGGGTATCGGTGAGGGTGAATGTGAACCAGTCTGTATCGGGGTATCAGTGAGGGTGAACGTGAACCAATCTGTATCGGGGTATCAGTGAGGGTGAACTCATACTAGTCTGTATCGGGGTATCCGTGAGTGTGAACACATACCACTCTGTATCGGGGTATCAGTGAGGGTGAACACATACCAGTTTGTATCGGGGATCACTGAGGGTGAATGTGAACGAGTCTGTATCGGGGTATCAGTGAGCGTTAACGTGAACCAGTCTGTATCGGGGTATCAGTGAGGATGAACGTGAACCAGTCTGCATCGGGGTATCAGTGAGCGTTAACATGAACCAGTCTGTATCGGGGTATCAGTGAGGGTGAACACATACAAGTCTGTATCGGGGTATCAGTGAGGGTGAATGTGAACCAGGCTGTATCGGGGTATCAGTGAGGATGAACACATACAAGTCTGTATCAGGGTATCAGTGAGGGTGAAGGTGAATCAGTCTGTATCGGGGTATCAGTGAGGGTGAACGTGAACCAGTCTGTATCGGGGTATCAGTGAGGGTGAACGTGAACCAGTCTGTATCGGGGTATCAGTGAGGGTTAACGTGAACCAGTCTGTATCGGGGTATCAGTGAGGGTGTACGTGAACCAGTCTGTATCGGGGTATCAGTGAGGGTGAACGTGAACCAGTCTGTATCGGGGTATCAGTGAGGGTGAACACATACAAGTCTGTATCGGGGTATCAGTGAGGGTGAAGGTGAACCAGTCTGTATCGGGGTATCAGTGAGGTTTAACGTGAACCAGTCTGTATCAGGGTATCAGTGAGGGTGTACGTGAACCAGTCTGTATCGGGGTATCAGTGAGGGTGTACGTGAACCAGTCTGTATCGGGGTATCAGTGAGGGTGAAAACATACAAGTCTGTATCGGGGTATCAGTGAGGGTGAAGGTGAATCAGTCTGTATCGGGGTATCAGTGTGGGTGAAGGTGAACCAGTCTGTATCGAGGTATCAGTGAGGGTGAATGTGAACCAGTCTGTATCGGGGTATCAGTGAGGTTGAACGTGAACCAGTCTGTATCGGGGTATCAGTGAGGGTGAATGTGAACCAGTCTGTATCGGGGTATCAGTGAGGGTTAACGTGAAGCAGTCTGTATCGGGGTATCAGTGAGGGTGTACGTGAACCAGTCTGTATCGGGGTATCAGTGAGGGTGAACACATTCTCGTCTGCATCGGGGCATCAGTGACGGTGAACGTGAACCAGTCTGTATCGGGGTATCAGTGAGGGTGTACGTGAACCAGTCTGTATCGGGGTATCAGTGAGGGTGAACACATACAAGTCTGTATCGGGGTATCAGTGAGGGTGAAGGTGAATCAGTCTGTATCGGGGTATCAGTTAAGTTGAACGTGAACCAGTCTGTATCGGGGTATCAGTGAGGGTGAATGTGAACCAGTCTGTATCGGGGTATCAGTGAGGGTGAACGTGAACCAGTCTGTATAGGGGTATCAGTGAGGGTGAACGTGAACCAGTCTGTATCGGGGTATCAGTGAGGGTTAAAGTGAACAAGTCTGTATCGGGGTATCAGTGAGGGTGTACGTGAACCAGTCTGTATCGGGGTATCAGTGAGTGTGAACACATACCAGTTTGTATCGGGGATCACTGAGGGTGAATGTGAACGAGTCTGTATCGGGGTATCAGTGAGGGTGAACGTGAACCAGTCTGTATCGGGGTATCAGTGAGCGTTAACGTGAACCAGTCCGTATCGGGGTATCAGTGAGGATGAACGTGAACCAGTCTGCATCAGGGTATCAGTGAGCGTTAACATGAACCAGTCTGTATCGGGGTATCAGTGAGGGTGAACACATACAAGTCTGTATCGGGGTATCAGTGAGGGTGAACGTGAACCAGTCTGTATCGGGGTATCAGTGAGGGTGAATGTGAACCAGTCTGTATCGGGGTATCAGTGAGGGTGAACGTGAACCAGTCTGTATCGGGGTATCAGTGAGGGTGAACGTGAACCAGTCTGTATCGGGGTATCAGTGAGGGTGAACGTGAACCAGTCTGTATCGGGGAATCAGTGAGGGTGAACACATCCAAGTCTGTATCGGGGTATCAGTGAGGGTGAACGTGAACCAGTCTGTATCGAGGTATCAGTGAGGGTGAATGTGAACCAGTCTGTATCGGGGTATCAGTGAGGGTGAACACATACCAGTCTTTATCGGGGTATCAGCGAGGGTGAACGTGAACCAGTCTGTATCGGGGTATCAGTGAGGGTGAATGTGAACCAGTCTGTATCAGGGTATCAGTGTGGGTGAACGTGAACCGATCTGTATCGGGGTATCTGTGAGGGTGAACGTGAACCAGTCTGTATCGGGGTATCGGGGTATCAGTGTGGGTGAACGTGAACCAGTCTGTATCGGGGTATCAGTGAGGGTGAACGTGAACCATTCTGTATCGGGGTATCAGTGAGGGTGAAGGTGAACCAGTCTGTATCGGGGTATCAGTGAGGGTGAACGTGAACCAGTCTGTATCGCGGTATCAGTGAGGGTGAACGTGAACCAGTCTGTATCGGGGTTTCAGTGAGGGTGAACGTGAACCAATCTGTATCGGGGTATCAGTGAGGGTGAACTCATACTAGTCTGTATCGGGGTATCAGTGAGGGTGAACACATACCCGTCTGTATCGGGGTATCAGTGAGGGTGAACGTGAACCAGTCTGTATCGGGGTATCAGTGAGGGTGAACGTGAACCAGTCTGTATCGGGGTATCAGTGAGGGTGAACGTGAACCAGTCTGTATCGGGGTATCAGTGAGGGTGAACGTGAACCAATCTGTATCGGGGTATCAGTGAGGGTGAACTCATACTAGTCTGTATCGGGGTATCCGTGAGTGTGAACACATACCACTCTGTATCGGGGTATCAGTGAGGGTGAACACATACCAGTTTGTATCGGGGATCACTGAGGGTGAATGTGAACGAGTCTGTATCGTGGTATCAGTGAGCGTTAACGTGAACCAGTCTGTATCGGGGTATCAGTGAGGATGAACGTGAACCAGTCTGCATCGGGGTATCAGTGAGCGTTAACATGAACCAGTCTGTATCAGGGTATCAGTGAGGGTGAACACATACAAGTCTGTATCGGGGTATCAGTGAGGGTGAATGTGAACCAGGCTGTATCGGGGTATCAGTGAGGATGAACACATACAAGTCTGTATCAGGGTATCAGTGAGGGTGAAGGTGAATCAGTCTGTATCGGGGTATCAGTGAGGGTGAACGTGAACCAGTCTGTATCGGGGTATCAGTGAGGGTGAACGTGAACCAGTCTGTATCGGGGTATCAGTGAGGGTTAACGTGAACCAGTCTGTATCGGGGTATCAGTGATGGGTGTACGTGAACCAGTCTGTATCGGGGTATCAGTGAGGGTGAACGTGAACCAGTCTGTATCGGGGTATCAGTGAGGGTGAAGGTGAACCAGTCTGTATCGGGGTATCAGTGAGGGTGAAGGTGAACCAGTCTGTATCGGGGTATCAGTGAGGGTTAACGTGAACCAGTCTGTATCGGGGTATCAGTGAGGGTGTACGTGAACCAGTCTGTATCGGGGTATCAGTGAGGGTGTACGTGAACCAGTCTGTATCGGGGTATCAGTGAGGGTGAACACATACAAGTCTGTATCGGGGTATCAGTGAGGGTGAAGGTGAATCAGTCTGTATCGGGGTATCAGTGAGATTGAACGTGAACCAGTCTGTATCGGGGTATCAGTGAGGGTGAACGTGAACCAGTCTGTATCGGGGTATCAGTGAGGGTTAACGTGAACCAGTCTGTATCGGGGTATCAGTGAGGGTGAACACATTCTCGTCTGCATCGGGGCATCAGTGACGGTGAACGTGAACCAGTCTGTATCGGGGTATAAGTGAGGGTGTACGTGAACCAGTCTGTATCGGGGTATCAGTGAGGGTGAACACATACAAGTCTGTATCGGGGTATCAGTGTGGGTGAACGTGAACCAGTCTGTATCGGGGTATCAGTGAGGTTGAACGTGAACCAGTCCGTATCGGGGTATCAGTGAGGGTGAACGTGAACCAGTCTGTATCGGGGTATCAGTGAGGGTTAACGTGAACAAGTCTGTATCGGGGTATCAGTGAGGGTGTACGTGAACCAGTCTGTATCGGGGTATCAGTGAGTGTGAACACATACCACTCAGTATCGGGGTATCAGTGAGGGTGAACACATACCAGTTTGTATCGGGGATCACTGAGGGTGAATGTGAACGAGTCTGTATCGGGGTATCAGTGAGGGTGAACGTGAACCAGTCTGTATCGGGGTATCAGTGAGCGTTAACGTGAACCAGTCTGTATCGGGGTATCAGTGAGGATGAACGTGAACCAGTCTGCATCGGGGTATCAGTGAGCGTTAACATGAACCAGTCTGTATCGGGGTATCAGTGAGGGTGAACACATACAAGACTGTATCGGGGTATCAGTGAGGGTGAATGTGAACCAGGCTGTTTCGGGGTATCAGTGAGGATGAACACATACAAGTCTGTATCAGGGTATCAGTGAGGGTGAAGGTGAATCAGTCTGTATCGGGGTATCAGTGAGGGTGAACGTGAACCAGTCTGTATCGGGGTATCAGTGAGGGTGAACGTGAACCAGTCTGTATCGGGGTATCAGTGAGGGTTAACGTGAACCAGTCTGTATCGGGGTATCAGTGAGGGTGTACGTGAACCAGTCTGTATCGGGGTATCAGTGAGGGGGAACACATACAAGTCTGTATCGGGGTATCAGTGAGGGTAAAGGTGAATCAGTCTGTATCGGGGTATCAGTGAGGTTGAACGTGAACCAGTCTGTATCGGGGTATCAGTGAGGGTGAACGTGAACCGTTCTGTATCGGGGTATCAGTGAGGGTGAACGTGAACCAGCCTGTATCAGGGTATCAGTGAGGGTGAACGTGAACAAGTCTGTATCGGGGTATCAGTGAGGGTGAACGTGAACCAGTCTGTATCGGAGTATCAGTGAGGTTGAACACATACAGGTCTGTATCGGGGTATCAGTGAGGGTGAACGTGAACCAGCCTGTATCGTGGTATCAGTGAGGGTGAATGTGAACCAGTCTGTATCGGGGTATCATTGAGGGTGAACACATACCCGTCTGTATCGGGGTATCAGTGAGGGAGAACGTGAACCAGTCTGTATCGGGGTATCGGTGAGGGTGAATGTGAACCAGTCTGTATCGGGGTATCAGTGAGGGTGAACGTGAACCAATCTGTATCGGGGTATCAGTGAGGGTGAACTCATACTAGTCTGTATCGGGGTATCCGTGAGTGTGAACACATACCACTCTGTATCGGGGTATCAGTGAGGGTGAACACATACCAGTTTGTATCGGGGATCACTGAGGGTGAATGTGAACGAGTCTGTATCGGGGTATCAGTGAGCGTTAACGTGAACCAGTCTGTATCGGGGTATCAGTGAGGATGAACGTGAACCAGTCTGCATCGGGGTATCAGTGAGCGTTAACATGAACCAGTCTGTATCGGGGTATCAGTGAGGGTGAACACATACAAGTCTGTATCGGGGTATCAGTGAGGGTGAATGTGAACCAGGCTGTATCGGGGTATCAGTGAGGATGAACACATACAAGTCTGTATCAGGGTATCAGTGAGGGTGAAGGTGAATCAGTCTGTATCGGGGTATCAGTGAGGGTGAACGTGAACCAGTCTGTATCGGGGTATCAGTGAGGGTGAACGTGAACCAGTCTGTATCGGGGTATCAGTGAGGGTTAACGTGAACCAGTCTGTATCGGGGTATCAGTGAGGGTGTACGTGAACCAGTCTGTATCGGGGTATCAGTGAGGGTGAACGTGAACCAGTCTGTATCGGGGTATCAGTGAGGGTGAACACATACAAGTCTGTATCGGGGTATCAGTGAGGGTGAAGGTGAACCAGTCTGTATCGGGGTATCAGTGAGGTTTAACGTGAACCAGTCTGTATCAGGGTATCAGTGAGGGTGTACGTGAACCAGTCTGTATCGGGGTATCAGTGAGGGTGTACGTGAACCAGTCTGTATCGGGGTATCAGTGAGGGTGAACACATACAAGTCTGTATCGGGGTATCAGTGAGGGTGAAGGTGAATCAGTCTGTATCGGGGTATCAGTGTGGGTGAACGTGAACCAGTCTGTATCGAGGTATCAGTGAGGGTGAATGTGAACCAGTCTGTATCGGGGTATCAGTGAGGTTGAACGTGAACCAGTCTGTATCGGGGTATCAGTGAGGGTGAATGTGAACCAGTCTGTATCGGGGTATCAGTGAGGGTTAACGTGAACCAGTCTGTATCGGGGTATCAGTGAGGGTGTACGTGAACCAGTCTGTATCGGGGTATCAGTGAGGGTGAACACATTCTCGTCTGCATCGGGGCATCAGTGACGGTGAACGTGAACCAGTCTGTATCGGGGTATCAGTGAGGGTGTACGTGAACCAGTCTGTATCGGGGTATCAGTGAGGGTGAACACATACAAGTCTGTATCGGGGTATCAGTGAGGGTGAAGGTGAATCAGTCTGTATCGGGGTATCAGTTAAGTTGAACGTGAACCAGTCTGTATCGGGGTATCAGTGAGGGTGAATGTGAACCAGTCTGTATCGGGGTATCAGTGAGGGTGAACGTGAACCAGTCTGTATAGGGGTATCAGTGAGGGTGAACGTGAACCAGTCTGTATCGGGGTATCAGTGAGGGTTAAAGTGAACAAGTCTGTATCGGGGTATCAGTGAGGGTGTACGTGAACCAGTCTGTATCGGGGTATCAGTGAGTGTGAACACATACCAGTTTGTATCGGGGATCACTGAGGGTGAATGTGAACGAGTCTGTATCGGGGTATCAGTGAGGGTGAACGTGAACCAGTCTGTATCGGGGTATCAGTGAGCGTTAACGTGAACCAGTCCGTATCGGGGTATCAGTGAGGATGAACGTGAACCAGTCTGCATCAGGGTATCAGTGAGCGTTAACATGAACCAGTCTGTATCGGGGTATCAGTGAGGGTGAACACATACAAGTCTGTATCGGGGTATCAGTGAGGGTGAACGTGAACCAGTCTGTATCGGGGTATCAGTGAGGGTGAATGTGAACCAGTCTGTATCGGGGTATCAGTGAGGGTGAACGTGAACCAGTCTGTATCGGGGTATCAGTGAGGGTGAACGTGAACCAGTCTGTATCGGGGTATCAGTGAGGGTGAACGTGAACCAGTCTGTATCGGGGAATCAGTGAGGGTGAACACATCCAAGTCTGTATCGGGGTATCAGTGAGGGTGAACGTGAACCAGTCTGTATCGAGGTATCAGTGAGGGTGAATGTGAACCAGTCTGTATCGGGGTATCAGTGAGGGTGAACACATACCAGTCTTTATCGGGGTATCAGCGAGGGTGAACGTGAACCAGTCTGTATCGGGGTATCAGTGAGGGTGAATGTGAACCAGTCTGTATCAGGGTATCAGTGTGGGTGAACGTGAACCGATCTGTATCGGGGTATCAGTGTGGGTGAACGTGAACCAGTCTGTATCGGGGTATCAGTGAGGGTGAACGTGAACCATTCTGTATCGGGGTATCAGTGAGGGTGAAGGTGAACCAGTCTGTATCGGGGTATCAGTGAGGGTGAACGTGAACCAGTCTGTATCGCGGTATCAGTGAGGGTGAACGTGAACCAGTCTGTATCGGGGTTTCAGTGAGGGTGAACGTGAACCAATCTGTATCGGGGTATCAGTGAGGGTGAACTCATACTAGTCTGTATCGGGGTATCAGTGAGGGTGAACACATACCCGTCTGTATCGGGGTATCAGTGAGGGTGAACGTGAACCAGTCTGTATCGGGGTATCAGTGAGGGTGAACGTGAACCAGTCTGTATCGGGGTATCAGTGAGGGTGAACGTGAACCAGTCTGTATCGGGGTATCAGTGAGGGTGAACGTGAACCAATCTGTATCGGGGTATCAGTGAGGGTGAACTCATACTAGTCTGTATCGGGGTATCCGTGAGTGTGAACACATACCACTCTGTATCGGGGTATCAGTGAGGGTGAACACATACCAGTTTGTATCGGGGATCACTGAGGGTGAATGTGAACGAGTCTGTATCGTGGTATCAGTGAGCGTTAACGTGAACCAGTCTGTATCGGGGTATCAGTGAGGATGAACGTGAACCAGTCTGCATCGGGGTATCAGTGAGCGTTAACATGAACCAGTCTGTATCAGGGTATCAGTGAGGGTGAACACATACAAGTCTGTATCGGGGTATCAGTGAGGGTGAATGTGAACCAGGCTGTATCGGGGTATCAGTGAGGATGAACACATACAAGTCTGTATCAGGGTATCAGTGAGGGTGAAGGTGAATCAGTCTGTATCGGGGTATCAGTGAGGGTGAACGTGAACCAGTCTGTATCGGGGTATCAGTGAGGGTGAACGTGAACCAGTCTGTATCGGGGTATCAGTGAGGGTTAACGTGAACCAGTCTGTATCGGGGTATCAGTGATGGGTGTACGTGAACCAGTCTGTATCGGGGTATCAGTGAGGGTGAACGTGAACCAGTCTGTATCGGGGTATCAGTGAGGGTGAAGGTGAACCAGTCTGTATCGGGGTATCAGTGAGGGTGAAGGTGAACCAGTCTGTATCGGGGTATCAGTGAGGGTTAACGTGAACCAGTCTGTATCGGGGTATCAGTGAGGGTGTACGTGAACCAGTCTGTATCGGGGTATCAGTGAGGGTGTACGTGAACCAGTCTGTATCGGGGTATCAGTGAGGGTGAACACATACAAGTCTGTATCGGGGTATCAGTGAGGGTGAAGGTGAATCAGTCTGTATCGGGGTATCAGTGAGATTGAACGTGAACCAGTCTGTATCGGGGTATCAGTGAGGGTGAACGTGAACCAGTCTGTATCGGGGTATCAGTGAGGGTTAACGTGAACCAGTCTGTATCGGGGTATCAGTGAGGGTGAACACATTCTCGTCTGCATCGGGGCATCAGTGACGGTGAACGTGAACCAGTCTGTATCGGGGTATCAGTGAGGGTGAACACATACAAGTCTGTATCGGGGTATCAGTGTGGGTGAACGTGAACCAGTCTGTATCGGGGTATCAGTGAGGTTGAACGTGAACCAGTCCGTATCGGGGTATCAGTGAGGGTGAACGTGAACCAGTCTGTATCGGGGTATCAGTGAGGGTTAACGTGAACAAGTCTGTATCGGGGTATCAGTGAGGGTGTACGTGAACCAGTCTGTATCGGGGTATCAGTGAGTGTGAACACATACCACTCTGTATCGGGGTATCAGTGAGGGTGAACACATACCAGTTTGTATCGGGGATCACTGAGGGTGAATGTGAACGAGTCTGTATCGGGGTATCAGTGAGGGTGAACGTGAACCAGTCTGTATCGGGGTATCAGTGAGCGTTAACGTGAACCAGTCTGTATCGGGGTATCAGTGAGGATGAACGTGAACCAGTCTGCATCGGGGTATCAGTGAGCGTTAACATGAACCAGTCTGTATCGGGGTATCAGTGAGGGTGAACACATACAAGACTGTATCGGGGTATCAGTGAGGGTGAATGTGAACCAGGCTGTTTCGGGGTATCAGTGAGGATGAACACATACAAGTCTGTATCAGGGTATCAGTGAGGGTGAAGGTGAATCAGTCTGTATCGGGGTATCAGTGAGGGTGAACGTGAACCAGTCTGTATCGGGGTATCAGTGAGGGTGAACGTGAACCAGTCTGTATCGGGGTATCAGTGAGGGTTAACGTGAACCAGTCTGTATCGGGGTATCAGTGAGGGTGTACGTGAACCAGTCTGTATCGGGGTATCAGTGAGGGGGAACACATACAAGTCTGTATCGGGGTATCAGTGAGGGTAAAGGTGAATCAGTCTGTATCGGGGTATCAGTGAGGTTGAACGTGAACCAGTCTGTATCGGGGTATCAGTGAGGGTGAACGTGAACCAGTCTGTATCGGGGTATCAGTGAGGGTGTACGTGAACCAGTCTGTATCGGGGTATCAGTGAGGGTGAACACATACAAGTCTGTATCGGGGTATCAGTGAGGGTGTACGTGAACCAGTCTGTATCGGGGTATCAGTGAGGGTGAACACATACAAGTCTGTATCTGGGTATCAGTGAGGGTGAAGGTGAATCAGTCTGTATTGGGGTATCAGTGAGGTTGAACGTGAACCAGTCTGTATCGGGGTATCAGTGAGGGTGAACGTGAACCAGTCTGTATCGGGGTATCAGTGAGGGTTAACGTGAACAAGTCTGTATCGGGGTATCAGTGAGGGTGTACGTGAACCAGTCTGTATCGGGGTATCAGTGAGTGTGAACACATACCACTCTGTATCGGGGTATCAGTGAGGGTGAACACATACCAGTTTGTATCGGGGATCACTGAGGGTGAATGTGAACGAGTCTGTATCGGGGTATCAGTGAGGGTGAACGTGAACCAGTCTGTATCGGGGTATCAGTGAGCGTTAACGTGAACCAGTCCGTATCGGGGTATCAGTGAGGATGAACGTGAACCAGTCTGCATCAGGGTATCAGTGAGCGTTAACATGAACCAGTCTGTATCGGGGTATCAGTGAGGATGAACGTGAACCAGTCTGCATCGGGGTATCAGTGAGGGTGAAAGTGAACCAGTCTGCATCGGGGTATCAGTGAGCGTTAACATGAACCAGTCTGCATCGGGGTATCAGTGAGGGTGAAAGTGAACCAGTCTGCATCGGGGTATCAGTGAGCGTTAACGTGAACCAGTCTGTATCGGGGTATCAGTGAGGATGAACGTGAACCAGTCTGCATCGGGGTATCAGTGAGCGTTAACATGAACCAGTCTGTATCGGGGTATCAGTGAGGGTGAACACATACAAGTCTGTATCGGGGTATCAGTGAGGGTGAATGTGAACCAGGCTGTATCGGGGTATCAGTGAGGATGAACACATACAAGTCTGTATCAGGGTATCAGTGAGGGTGAAGGTGAATCAGTCTGTATCGGGGTATCAGTGAGGGTGAACGGGAACCAGTCTGTATCGGGGTATCACTGAGGGTGAATGTGAACCAGTCTGTATCGGGGTATCAGTGAGGGTGAACACATACCAGTCTTTATCGGGGTATCAGCGAGGGTGAACGTGAACCAGTCTGTATCGGGGTATCAGTGAGGGTGAACGTGAACCAGTCTGTATCGGGGTATCACTGAGGGTGAATGTGAACCAGTCTGTATCGGGGTATCAGTGAGGGTGAACACATACCAGTCTTTATCGGGGTATCAGCGAGGGTGAACGTGAACCGGTCTGCATCAGGGTATCAGTGAGCGTTAACATGAACCAGTCTGTATCGGGGTATCAGTGAGGATGACCGTGAACCAGCCTGTATCGGGGTATCAGTGAGGATGAACGTGAACCAGTCTGTATCGGGGTATCAGTGAGCGTTAACATGAACCAGTCTGTATCGGGGTATCAGTGAGGGTGAACACATACAAGTCTGTATCGGGGTATCAGTGAGGGTGAATGTGAACCAGGCTGTATCGGGGTATCAGTGAGGATGAACACATACAAGTCTGTATCAGGGTATCAGTGAGGGTGAAGGTGAATCAGTCTGTATCGGGGTATCAGTGAGGGTGCACGTGAACCAGTCTGTATCGGGGTATCAGTGAGGGTGAACGTGAACCAGTCTGTATCGGGGTATCAGTGAGGGTTAACGTGAACCAGTCTGTATCGGGGTATCAGTGAGGGTGTACGTGAACCAGTCTGTATCGGGGTATCAGTGAGGGTGAACGTGAACCAGTCTGTATCGGGGTATCAGTGAGGGTGAACACATACAAGTCTGTATCGGGGTATCAGTGAGGGTGAAGGTGAACCAGTCTGTATCGTGGTATCAGTGAGGTTTAACGTGAACCAGTCTGTATCGGGGTATCAGTGAGGGTGTACGTGAACCAGTCTGTATCGGGGTATCAGTGAGGGTGTACGTGAACCAGTCTGTATCGGGGTATCAGTGAGGGTGAACACATACAAGTCTGTATCGGGGTATCAGTGAGGGTGAAGGTGAATCAGTCTGTATCGGGGTATCAGTGAGGTTGAACGTGAACCAGTCTGTATCGGGGTATCAGTGAGGGTGAACGTGAACCAGTCTGTATCGGGGTATCAGTGAGGGTTAACGTGAACCAGTCTGTATCGGGGTATCAGTGAGGGTGAACACATTCTCGTCTGCATCGGGGCATCAGTGACGGTGAACGTGAACCAGTCTGTATCGGGGTATCAGTGAGGGTGTACGTGAACCAGTCTGTATCGGGGTATCAGTGAGGGTGAACACATACAAGTCTGTATCGGGGTATCAGTGAGGGTGAAGGTGAATCAGTCTGTATCGGGGTATCAGTTAAGTTGAACGTGAACCAGTCTGTATCGGGGTATCAGTGAGGGTGAACGTGAACCAGTCTGTATCGGGGTATCAGTGAGGGTTAAAGTGAACAAGTCTGTATCGGGGTATCAGTGAGGGTGTACGTGAACCAGTCTGTATCGGGGTATCAGTGAGTGTGAACACATACCAGTTTGTATCGGGGATCACTGAGGGTGAATGTGAACGAGTCTGTATCGGGGTATCAGTGAGGGTGAACGTGAACCAGTCTGTATCGGGGTATCAGTGAGCGTTAACGTGAACCAGTCCGTATCGGGGTATCAGTGAGGATGAACGTGAACCAGTCTGCATCAGGGTATCAGTGAGCGTTAACATGAACCAGTCTGTATCGGGGTATCAGTGAGGGTGAACACATACAAGTCTGTATCGGGGTATCAGTGAGGGTGAACGTGAACCAGTCTGTATCGGGGTATCAGTGAGGGTGAATGTGAACCAGTCTGTATCGGGGTATCAGTGAGGGTGAACGTGAACCAGTCTGTATCGGGGTATCAGTGAGGGTGAACGTGAACCAGTCTGTATCGGGGTATCAGTGAGGGTGAACGTGAACCAGTCTGTATCGGGGAATCAGTGAGGGTGAACACATCCAAGTCTGTATCGGGGTATCAGTGAGGGTGAACGTGAACCAGTCTGTATCGAGGTATCAGTGAGGGTGAATGTGAACCAGTCTGTATCGGGGTATCAGTGAGGGTGAACACATACCAGTCTTTATCGGGGTATCAGCGAGGGTGAACGTGAACCAGTCTGTATCGGGGTATCAGTGAGGGTGAATGTGAACCAGTCTGTATCAGGGTATCAGTGTGGGTGAACGTGAACCGATCTGTATCGGGGTATCTGTGAGGGTGAACGTGAACCAGTCTGTATCGGGGTATCGGGGTATCAGTGTGGGTGAACGTGAACCAGTCTGTATCGGGGTATCAGTGAGGGTGAACGTGAACCATTCTGTATCGGGGTATCAGTGAGGGTGAATGTGAACCAGTCTGTATCGGGGTATCAGTGAGGGTGAACGTGAACCAGTCTGTATCGCGGTATCAGTGAGGGTGAACGTGAACCAGTCTGTATCGGGGTTTCAGTGAGGGTGAACGTGAACCAATCTGTATCGGGGTATCAGTGAGGGTGAACTCATACTAGTCTGTATCGGGGTATCAGTGAGGGTGAACACATACCAGTTTGTATCGGGGATCACTGAGGGTGAATGTGAACGAGTCTGTATCGGGGTAACAGTGAGCGTTAACGTGAACCAGTCTGTATCGGGGTATCAGTGAGGATGAACGTGAACCAGTCTGCATCGGGGTATCAGTGAGCGTTAACATGAACCAGTCTGTATCAGGGTATCAGTGAGGGTGAACACATACAAGTCTGTATCGGGGTATCAGTGAGGGTGAATGTGAACCAGGCTGTATCGGGGTATCAGTGAGGATGAACACATACAAGTCTGTATCAGGGTATCAGTGAGGGTGAAGGTGAATCAGTCTGTATCGGGGTATCAGTGAGGGTGAACGTGAATCAGTCTGTATCGGGGTATCAGTGAGGGTGAACGTGAACCAGTCTGTATCGGGGTATCAGTGAGGGTGAACGTGAACCAGTCTGTATCGGGGTATCAGTGAGGGTTAACGTGAACCAGTCTGTATCGGGGTATCAGTGATGGGTGTACGTGAACCAGTCTGTATCGGGGTATCAGTGAGGGTGAACGTGAACCAGTCTGTATCGGGGTATCAGTGAGGGTGAACACATACAAGTCTGTATCGGGGTATCAGTGAGGGTGAAGGTGAACCAGTCTGTATCGGGGTATCAGTGAGGGTTAACGTGAACCAGTCTGTATCGGGGTATCAGTGAGGGTGTACGTGAACCAGTCTGTATCGGGGTATCAGTGAGGGTGTACGTGAACCAGTCTGTATCGGGGTATCAGTGAGGGTGAACACATACAAGTCTGTATCGGGGTATCAGTGAGGGTGAAGGTGAATCAGTCTGTATCGGGGTATCAGTGAGGTTGAACGTGAACCAGTCTGTATCGGGGTATCAGTGAGGGTGAACGTGAACCAGTCTGTATCGGGGTATCAGTGAGGGTGAAAGTGAACCAGTCTGTATCGGGGTATCAGTGAGGGTGAACGTGAACCAGTCTGTATCGGGGTATCAGTGAGGGTGAACGTGAACTAGTCTGTATCGGGGTATCAGTGAGGGTGAACGTGAACCAGTCTGTATCGAGGTATCAGTGAGGGTGTACGTGAACCAGTCTGTATCGGGGTATCAGTGAGGGTGAACACATTCTCGTCTGCATCGGGGCATCAGTGACGGTGAACGTGATCCAGTCTGTATCGGGGTATAAGTGAGGGTGTACGTGAACCAGTCTGTATCGGGGTATCAGTGAGGGTGAACACATACAAGTCTGTATCGGGGTATCAGTGTGGGTGAACGTGAACCAGTCTGTATCGGGGTATCAGTGAGGTTGAACGTGAACCAGTCCGTATCGGGGTATCAGTGAGGGTGAACGTGAACCAGTCTGTATCGGGGTATCAGTGAGGGTTAACGTGAACAAGTCTGTATCGGGGTATCAGTGAGGGTGTACGTGAACCAGTCTGTATCGGGGTATCAGTGAGTGTGAACACATACCACTCTGTATCGGGGTATCAGTGAGGGTGAACACATACCAGTTTGTATCGGGGATCACTGAGGGTGAATGTGAACGAGTCTGTATCGGGGTATCAGTGAGGGTGAACGTGAACCAGTCTGTATCGGGGTATCAGTGAGCGTTAACGTGAACCAGTCTGTATCGGGGTATCAGTGAGGATGAACGTGAACCAGTCTGCATCGGGGTATCAGTGAGCGTTAACATGAACCAGTCTGTATCGGGGTATCAGTGAGGGTGAACACATACAAGACTGTATCGGGGTATCAGTGAGGGTGAATGTGAACCAGGCTGTTTCGGGGTATCAGTGAGGATGAACACATACAAGTCTGTATCAGGGTATCAGTGAGGGTGAAGGTGAATCAGTCTGTATCGGGGTATCAGTGAGGGTGAACGTGAACCAGTCTGTATCGGGGTATCAGTGAGGGTGAACGTGAACCAGTCTGTATCGGGGTATCAGTGAGGGTTAACGTGAACCAGTCTGTATCGGGGTATCAGTGAGGGTGTACGTGAACCAGTCTGTATCGGGGTATCAGTGAGGGGGAACACATACAAGTCTGTATCGGGGTATCAGTGAGGGTAAAGGTGAATCAGTCTGTATCGGGGTATCAGTGAGGTTGAACGTGAACCAGTCTGTATCGGGGTATCAGTGAGGGTGAACGTGAACCAGTCTGTATCGGGGTATCAGTGAGGGTGTACGTGAACCAGTCTGTATCGGGGTATCAGTGAGGGTGAACACATACAAGTCTGTATCGGGGTATCAGTGAGGGTGTACGTGAACCAGTCTGTATCGGGGTATCAGTGAGGGTGAACACATACAAGTCTGTATCTGGGTATCAGTGAGGGTGAAGGTGAATCAGTCTGTATTGGGGTATCAGTGAGGTTGAACGTGAACCAGTCTGTATCGGGGTATCAGTGAGGGTGAACGTGAACCAGTCTGTATCGGGGTATCAGTGAGGGTTAACGTGAACAAGTCTGTATCGGGGTATCAGTGAGGGTGTACGTGAACCAGTCTGTATCGGGGTATCAGTGAGTGTGAACACATACCACTCTGTATCGGGGTATCAGTGAGGGTGAACACATACCAGTTTGTATCGGGGATCACTGAGGGTGAATGTGAACGAGTCTGTATCGGGGTATCAGTGAGGGTGAACGTGAACCAGTCTGTATCGGGGTATCAGTGAGCGTTAACGTGAACCAGTCCGTATCGGGGTATCAGTGAGGATGAACGTGAACCAGTCTGCATCAGGGTATCAGTGAGCGTTAACATGAACCAGTCTGTATCGGGATATCAGTGAGGGTGAACACATACAAGTCTGTATCGGGGTATCAGTGAGGGTGAACGTGAACCAGTCTGTATCGGGGTATCAGTGAGGGTGAATGTGAACCAGTCTGTATCGGGGTATCAGTGAGGATGAACGTGAACCAGTCTGCATCAGGG
This sequence comes from Hypanus sabinus, assembly GCF_030144855.1. NCBI lineage: Eukaryota > Metazoa > Chordata > Chondrichthyes > Myliobatiformes > Dasyatidae > Hypanus > Hypanus sabinus. The sequence goes on from NC_082709.1 coordinate 77,581,462, forward strand.
TATCAGTGAGCGTTAACATGAACCAGTCTGTATCGGGGTATCAGTGAGGGTGAACACATACAAGTCTGTATCGGGGTATCAGTGAGGGTGAACGTGAACCAGTCTGTATCGGGGTATCACTGAGGGTGAATGTGAACCAGTCTGTATCGGGGTATCAGTGAGGGTGAACGTGAACCAGTCTGTATCGGGGTATCAGTGAGGGTGAACGTGAACCAGTCTGTATCGGGGAATCAGTGAGGGTGAACACATACCAGTCTGTATCGGGGTATCAGTGAGGTTGAACGTGAACCAGTCTGTATCGAGGTATCAGTGAGGGTGAATGTGAACCAGTCTGTATCGGGGTATCAGTGAGGGTGAACACATACCAGACTTTATCGGGGTATCAGCGAGGGTGAACGTGAACCAGTCTGTATCGGGGTATCAGTGAGGGTGAATGTGAACCAGTCTGTATCAGGGTATCAGTGTGGGTGAACGTGAACCGATCTGTATCGGGGTATCTGTGAGGGTGAACGTGAACCAGTCTGTGTCGGGGTATCGGGGTATCAGTGTGGGTGAACGTGAACCAATCTGTATCGGGGAATCAGTGAGGGTGAACGTGAACCATTCTGTATCGGGGTATCAGTGAGGGTGAATGTGAACCAGTCTGTATCGGGGTATCAGTGAGGGTGAACGTGAACCAGTCTGTATCGAGGTATCAGTGAGGGTGAACGTGAACCATACTGTATCGCGGTATCAGTGAGGGTGAACGTGAACCAGTCTGTATCGGGGTATGAATGAGGGTGAACACATACCAGTCTGTATCGGGGTATCAGTGAGAGTGAACGTGAACCAGTCTGTATCGAGGTATCAGTGTGGGTGAACGTGAATCAGTCTGTATCGGGGTATCAGTGAGGGTGAACGTGAACCAGTCGGTATCGGGGTATCAGTGAGGTTGAACGTGAACCAGTCTGTATCGTGGTATCAGTGTGGGTAAACGTGAACCAGTCTGTATCGGGGTATCAGTGAGGGTGAACGTGAACCAGTCTGTATCGGGGTATCAGTGAGGGTGAACGTGAACCAGTCTGTATCGGGGTATCAGTGAGGGTGAACGTGAACCAGTCTGTATCGAGGTATCAGTGAGGGTGAATGTGAACCAGTCTGTATCGGGGTATCAGTGAGGGAGAACAAATACCAGACTTTATCGGGGTATCAGCGAGGGTGAACGTGAACCAGTCTGTATCGGGGTATCAGTGAGGGTGAATGTGAACCAGTCTGTATCAGGGTATCAGTGTGGGTGAACGTGAACCGATCTGTATCGGGGTATCTGTGAGGGTGAACGTGAACCAGTCTGTATCGGGGTATCGGGGTATCAGTGTGGGTGAACGTGAACCAGTCTGTATCGGGGAATCAGTGAGGGTGAACGTGAACCATTCTGTATCGGGGTATCAGTGAGGGTGAATGTGAACCAGTCTGTATCGGGGTATCAGTGAGGGTGAACGTGAACCAGTCTGTATCGAGGTATCAGTGAGGGTGAACGTGAACCAGTCTGTATCGGGGTATCAGTGAGGGTGAACGTGAACCAGTCGGTATTGGGGTATCAGTGAGGTTGAACGTGAACCAGTCGGTATCGGGGTATCAGTGAGGGTGAACGTGAACCAGACTGTATCGCGGTATCAGTGAGGGTGAACGTGAACCAGTCTGTATCGGGGTATGAATGAGGGTGAACACATACCAGTCTGTATCGGGGTATCAGTGAGAGTGAACGTGAACCAGTCTGTATCGGGGTATCAGTGAGGGTGAACGTGAACCAGTCTGTTCCGGGGTATCAGTGAGGGTGAACGTGAACCAGTCTGTTCCGGGGTATCAGTGAGGTTGAACGTGAACCAGTCTGTATCGGGGTATCAGTGAGTGTGAACACATACCACTCTGTATCGGGGTATCAGTGAGGGTGAACACATACCAGTTTGTATCGGGGATCACTGAGGGTGAATGTGAACGAGTCTGTATCGGGGTATCAGTGAGGGTGAACGTGAACCAGTCTGTATCGGGGTATCAGTGAGCGTTAACGTGAACCAGTCCGTATCGGGGTATCAGTGAGGATGAACGTGAACCAGTCTGCATCAGGGTATCAGTGAGCGTTAACATGAACCAGTCTGTATCGGGGTATCAGTGAGGGTGAACACATACAAGTCTGTATCGGGGTATCAGTGAGGGTGAACGTGAACCAGTCTGTATCGGGGTATCAGTGAGGGTGAATGTGAACCAGTCTGTATCGGGGTATCAGTGAGGGTGAACGTGAACCAGTCTGTATCGGGGTATCAGTGAGGGTGAACGTGAACCAGTCTGTATCGGGGTATCAGTGAGGGTGAACGTGAACCAGTCTGTATCGGGGAATCAGTGAGGGTGAACACATACCAGTCTGTATCGGGGTATCAGTGAGGGTGAACGTGAACCAGTCTGTATCGAGGTATCAGTGAGGGTGAATGTGAACCAGTCTGTATCGGGGTATCAGTGAGGGTGAACACATACCAGTCTTTATCGGGGTATCAGCGAGGGTGAACGTGAACCAGTCTGTATCGGGGTATCAGTGAGGGTGAATGTGAACCAGTCTGTATCAGGGTATCAGTGTGGGTGAAAGTGAACCGATCTGTATCGGGGTATCTGTGAGGGTGAACGTGAACCAGTCTGTATCGGGGTATCGGGGTATCAGTGTGTGTGAACGTGAACCAGTCTGTATCGGGGTATCAGTGAGGGTGAACGTGAACCATTCTGTATCGGGGTATCAGTGAGGGTGAATGTGAACCAGTCTGTATCGGGGTATCAGTGAGGGTGAACGTGAACCAGTCTGTATCGAGGTATCAGTGAGGGTGAACGTGAACCAGTATGTATCGGGGTATGAATGAGGGTGAACACATACCAGTCTGTATCGGGGTATCAGTGAGGGTGAACGTGAACCAGTCTGTATCGAGGTATCAGTGTGGGTGAACGTGAACCAGTCTGTATCGGGGTATCAGTGAGGGTGAACGTGAACCAGTCGGTATCGGGGTATCAGTGAGGTTGAACGTGAACCAGTCTGTATCGTGGTATCAGTGTGGGTAAACGTTAAACAGTCTGTATCGGGGTATCAGTGAGGGTGAACGTGAACCAGTCTGTATCGGGGTATCAGTGAGGGTGAACGTGAACCAGTCTGTTTCGGGGTATCAGTGAGGGTGAACGTGAACCAGTCTGTTCCGGGGTATCAGTGAGGGTGAACGTGAACCAGTCTGTTCCGGGGTATCAGTTTCGGTTGAACGTGAACCAGTCTGTTCCGGGGTATCCGTGAGGGTGAATGTGAACCAGTCTGTATCGGGGTATCAGTGAAGGTGAACGTGAACCAGTCTGTATCGGGGTATCAGTGAGGGTGAACTCATACTAGTCGGTATCGGGGTATCAGTGAGGGTGAAGGTGAATCAGTCTGTATCGGGGTATCAGTGAGGGTGAACGTGAACCAGTCTGTATCGGGGTATCAGTGAGGGTGAACGTGAACCAGTCTCTATCGGGGTATCAGTGAGGGTTAACGTGAAGCAGTCTGAATCGGGGTATCAGTGAGGGTGTACGTGAACCAGTCTGTATCGGGGTATCAGTGAGTGTGAACACATACCACTCTGTATCGAGGTATCAGTGAGGGTGAACACATACCAGTTTGTATCGGGGATCACTGAGGGTAAATGTGAACGAGTCTGTATCGGGGTATCAGTGAGGGTGAACGTGAACCAGTCTGTATCGGGGTATCAGTGAGGGTGAACGTGAACCAGTCTGTTTCGGGGTATCAGTGAGGGTGAACGTGAACCAGTCTGTTCCGGGGTATCAGTGAGGGTGAACGTGAACCAGTCTGTTCCGGGGTATCAGTGAGGTTGAACGTGAACCAGTCTGTTCCGGGGTATCCGTGAGGGTGAATGTGAACCAGTCTGTATCGGGGTATCAGTGAAGGTGAACGTGAACCAGTCTGTATCGGGGTATCAGTGAGGGTGAACTCATACTAGTCGGTATCGGGGTATCAGTGAGGGTGAAGGTGAATCAGTCTGTATCGGGGTATCAGTGAGGGTGAACGTGAACCAGTCTGTATCGGGGTATCAGTGAGGGTGAACGTGAACCAGTCTCTATCGGGGTATCAGTGAGGGTTAACGTGAACCAGTCTGTATCGGGGTATCAGTGAGGGTGTACGTGAACCAGTCTGTATCGGGGTATCAGTGAGTGTGAACACATACCACTCTGTATCGAGGTATCAGTGAGGGTGAACACATACCAGTTTGTATCGGGGATCACTGAGGGTAAATGTGAACGAGTCTGTATCGGGGTATCAGTGAGGGTGAACGTGAACCAGTCTGTATCGGGGTATCAGTGAGGGTGAACGTGAACCAGTCTGTATCGGGGTATCAGTGAGCGTTAACGTGAACCAGTCTGTATCGGGGTATCAGTGAGGATGAACGTGAACCAGTCTGCATCGGGGTATCAGTGAGCGTTAACATGAACCAGTCTGTATCGGGGTATCAGTGAGGGTGAACACATACAAGTCTGTATCGGGGTATCAGTGAGGGTGAACGTGAACCAGTCTGTATCGGGGTATCAGGGAGGGTGAACGTGAACCAGTCTGTATCGGGGTATCAGTGAGGGTGAATGTGAACCAGTCTGTATCGGGGTATCAGTGTGGGTGAACGTGAACCGATCTGTATCAGGGTATTTGTGAGGGTGAACGTGAACCAGTCTGTATCGGGGTATCAGTGAGGGTGAACATGAACCAGTCTGTATCGTGGTATCAGGGAGGGTGAAAGTGAACCAGTCTGTATCGGGGTATCAGTGAGGGTGAACACATACTACTCTATATCGGGGTATCATTGTGGGTGAACGTGAACCAGTCTGTATCGGGGTATCAGTGAGGGTGAATGTGAACCAGTCTGTATCGGGGTATCAGTGAGGGTGAATGTGAACCAGTCTGTATTGGGGTATCAGTGAGGGTGAACACATACCAGTCTGTATCGGGGTATCAGTGAGGGTGAACGTGAACCAGTCTGTATCAGGGTATCAGTAAGGGTGAACGTGAATCAGTCTGTATCGGGCTATCAGTGAGGGTGAATGTGAACCAGCCTGTATCGGGGTATCAGTGAGGGTGAACGTGAACAAGTCTGTATCGGGGTATCAGTGAGGGTGAATGTGAACCAGTCTGTATCGGGATATCAGTGAGGGTGAACGTGAACCAGTCTGTTCCGGGGTATCAGTGAGGGTGAACGTGAATCAGTCTGTATCGGGCTATCAGTGAGGGTGAATGTGAACCAGCCTGTATCGGGGTATCAGTGAGGGTGAACGTGAACCAGTCTGTTCCGGGGTATCAGTGAGGGTGAATGTGAACCAGTCTGTATCGGGATATCAGTGAGGGTGAACGTGAACCAGTCTGTTCCGGGGTATCAGTGAGGGTGAACGTGAATCAGTCTGTATCGGGCTATCAGTGAGGGTGAATGTGAACCAGCCTGTATCGGGATATCAGTGAGGGTGAACGTGAACAAGTCTGTATCGGGGTATCAGTGAGGGTGAACGTGAACCAGTCTGTATCGGGGTATCAGTGAGGTTGAACACATACAAGTCTGTATCGGGGTATCAGTGAGGGTGAACGTGAACCAGTCTGTATCGGGGTATTAGTGAGCCTGAACGTGAACCGGTCTGTATCGTGGTATCAGTGAGGGTGAATGTGAACCAGTCTGTATCGGGGTATCATTGAGGGTGAACACATACCCGTCTGTATCGGGGTATCAGTGAGGCAGAACGTGAACCAGTCTGTATCGGGGTTTCAGTGAGGGTGAACGTGAACCAGTCTGTATCGGGGTATCAGTGAGGGTGACTGTGAACCAGTCTCTATTGGGGGATCATTGAGGGTGAACACATACCCGTCTGTATCGGGGTATCAGTGAGGGAGAACGTGAACCAGTCTGTATCGGATTATCAGTGTGGGTGAACGTGAACCAGTCTGTATCGGGGTATCAGTGAGGGTGAACGTGAACCAGTCTGTATCGGGGTATCAGTGAGGGTGAACGTGAACCAGTCTGTTCCGGGGTATCAGTGAGGGTGAATGTGAACCAGTCTGTATCGGGGTATCAGTGAGGGTGAATGTGAATCAGTCTGTATCGGGTATAAGTGAGGGTTAACTCATACTAGTCTGTATCGGGATATCAGTGAGTGTGAACACATACCACTCTGTATCGGGGTATCAGTGAGTGTGAACACATACCACTCTGTATCGGGGTATCAGTGAGGGTGAACACATACCAGTTTGTATCGGGGATCACTGAGGGTGAATGTGAACGAGTCTGTATCGGGGTATCAGTGAGGGTGAATGTTAAAAATTCTGTATCGGGGTATCATTGAGGGTGAACACATACCCGTCTGTATCGGGGTATCAGTGAGGCAGAACGTGAACCAGTCTGTATCGGGGTTTCAGTGAGGGTGAACGTGAACCAGTCTGTATCGGGGTATCAGTGAGGGTGACTGTGAACCAGTCTCTATTGGGGGATCATTGAGGGTGAACACATACCCGTCTGTATCGGGGTATCAGTGAGGGAGAACGTGAACCAGTCTGTATCGGGGTATCAGTGAGGGTGAACGTGAACCAGTCTGTATCGGGGTATCAGTGAGGGAGAACGTGAACCAGTCTGTATCGGATTATCAGTGTGGGTGAACGTGAACCAGTCTGTATCGGGGTATCAGTGAGGGTGAACGTGAACCAGTCTGTATCGGGGTATCAGTGAGGGTGAACGTGAACCAGTCTGTTCCGGGGTATCAGTGAGGGTGAATGTGAACCAGTCTGTATCGGGGTATCAGTGAGGGTGAATGTGAATCAGTCTGTATCGGGCTATAAGTGAGGGTGAACTCATACTAGTCTGTATCGGGGTATCAGTGAGTGTGAACACATACCACTCTGTATCGGGGTATCAGTGAGGGTGAACACATACCAGTTTGTATCGGGGATCACTGAGGGTAAATGTGAACGAGTCTGTATCGGGGTATCAGCGAGCGTTAACGTGAACCAGTCTGTATCGGGGTATCAGTGAGGATGAATGTGAACGAGTCTGTATCGGGGTATCAGTGAGGGTGAATGTGAACGAGTCTGTATCGGGGTATCAGTGAGCGTTAACGTGAACCAGTCTGTATCGGGGTATCAGTGAGGATGAACGTGAACCAGTCTGCATCGGGGTATCAGTGAGCGTTAACATGAACCAGTCTGTATCGGGGTATCAGTGAGGGTGAACACATACAAGTCTGTATCGGGGTATCAGTGAGGGTGAATGTGAACCAGGCTGTATCGGGGTATCAGTGAGGGTGAAGGTGAATCAGTCTGTATCGGGGTATCAGTGAGGGTTAACGTGAACCAGTCTGTATCGGGGTATCAGTGAGGGTGTACGTGAACCAGTCTGTAACGGGGTATCAGTGAGGGTGAACGTGAACCAGTCTGTATCCGGGTATCAGTGAGGGTGAAGGTGAATCAGTCTGTATCGGGGTATCAGTGAGGTTGAACGTGAACCAGTCTGTATCGGGGTATCAGTGAGGGTGTACGTGAACATGTCTGTATCGGGGTATCAGTGAGGGTGAACGTGAACCAGTCTGTATCGGGGTATCAGTGAGGGTGTACGTGAACCAGTCTGTATCGGGGTATCAGTGAGGGTGAACGTGAACCAGTCTGTATCGGGGTATCAGTGAGGGTGAAGGTGAATCAGTCTGTATCGGGGTATCAGTGAGGTTGAACGTGAACCAGTCTGTATCGGGGTATCAGTGAGGGTTAACGTGAACCAGTCTGTATCGGGGTATCAGTGAGGGTGTACGTGAATCAGTCTGTATCGGGGTATCAGTGAGTGTGAACACATACCACTCTGTATCGGGGTATCAGTGAGGGTGAACACATACCAGTTTGTATCGGGGATCACTGAGGGTGAATGTGAACGAGTCTGTATCGGGGTATCAGTGAGGGTGAACGTGAACCAGTCTGTATCGGGGTATCAGTGAGCGTTAACGTGAACCAGTCCGTATCGGGGTATCAGTGAGGATGAACGTGAACCAGTCTGCATCGGGGTATCAGTGAGGGTGAACACATACAAGTCTGTATCGGGGTATCAGTGAGGGTGAACATGAACCAGTCTGTATAGGGGTATCAGTGAGGGTGAACGTGAACCAGTCTGTATCGGGGTATCAGTGAGGGTGAACATGAACCAGTCTGTATCGCGCTATCAGTGAGGGTGAACGTGAACCAGTCTGTATAGGGGTATCAGTGAGGGTTAACGTGAACCAGTCTGTATCGGGGTATCAGTGAGGGTGAACGTGAACCAGTCTGTATTGGGGTATCAGTGAGGGTGAACGTGAACCGGTCTGTATCGGGGTATCAGTGTGGGTGAACGTGAACCAGTCTGTATCGGGGTATCAGTGAGGGTGAACGTGAACCAGTCTGTATCGGGGTATCAGTGTGGGTGAACGTGAACCAGTCTGTACTGAGGTATCAGTGAGGGTGAACACATACCAGTTTGTATCGGGGATCACTGAGGGTAAATGTGAATGAGTCTGTATCGGGGTATCAGTGAGGGTGAACGTGAACCAGTCTGTATCGGGGTATCAGTGAGGGTGAACGTGAACCAGTCTGTATCGGGGTATCTGTGAGGGTGAACGTGAAACAGTCTGTATCGGGGTATCAGTGAGCGTTAACGTGAACCAGTCTGTATCGGGGTATCAGTGAGGATGAACGTGAACCAGTCTGCATCGGGGTATCAGTGAGCGTTAACATGAACCAGTCTGTATCGGGGTATCAGTGAGGGTGAACACATACAAGTCTGTATCGGGGTATCAGTGAGGGTGAACGTGAACCAGTCTGTATCGGGGTATCAGGGAGGGTGAACGTGAACCAGTCTGTATCGGGGTATCAGTGAGGGTGAATGTGAACCAGTCTGTATCGGGGTATCAGTGAGGTTGAACGTGAACCAGTCTGTATCGGGGTATCAGTGAGCCTGAACTTGAACCGGTCTGTATCGTGGTATCAGTGAGGGTGAACACATACCCGTCTGTATCGGGGTATCAGTGAGGGAGAACGTGAACCAGTGTGTATCGGGGTATCAGTGAGGGTGAACGTGAACCAGTCTGTATCGGGGTATCAGTGAGGGTGAACGTGAACCAGTCTGTATCGGGGTATCAGTGTGGGTGAACGTGAACCACTCTGTATCGGGGTATCAGTGAGGGTGAACGTGAACCAGTCTGTATCGGGGTATCAGTGTGGGTGAACGTGAACCAGTCTGTACTGAGGTATCAGTGAGGGTGAACACATACCAGTTTGTATCGGGGATCACTGAGGGTAAATGTGAATGAGTCTGTATCGGGGTATCAGTGAGGGTGAACGTGAACCAGTCTGTATCGGGGTATCAGTGAGGGTGAATGTGAACCAGTCTGTATCGGGGTATCAGGGAGGGTGAACGTGAACCAGTCTGTATCGGGGTATCAGTGAGGGTGAATGTGAACCAGTCTGTATCGGGGTATCAGTGAGGTTGAACGTGAACCAGTCTGTATCGGGGTATCAGTGAGCCTGAACTTGAACCGGTCTGTATCGTGGTATCAGTGAGGGTGAACACATACCCGTCTGTATCGGGGTATCAGTGAGGGAGAACGTGAACCAGTGTGTATCGGGGTATCAGTGAGGGTGAACGTGAACCAGTCTGTATCGGGGTATCAGTGAGGGTGAACGTGAACCAGTCTGTATCGGGGTATCAGTGTGGGTGAACGTGAACCAGTCTGTATCGGGGTATCAGTGAGGGTGAACGTGAACCAGTCTGTATCGGGGTATCAGTGAGGGTGAACGTGAACCAGTCTGTTCCGGGGTATCAGTGAGGGTGAACGTGAACCAGTCTGTTCCGGGGTATCAGTGAGGGTGAACGTGAACCAGTCTGTTCCGGGGTATCCGTGAGGGTGAATGTGAACCAGTCTGTATCGGGGTATCAGTGAAGGTGAACGTGAACCAGTCTGTATCTGGGTATCAGTGAGGGTGAACACATACTAGTCGGTATCGGGGTATCAGTGAGGGTGAAGGTGAATCAGTCTGTATCGGGGTATCAGTGAGGGTGAACGTGAACCAGTCTGTATCGGGGTATCAGTGAGGGTGAACGTGAACCAGTCTGTATCGGGGTATCAGTGAGGGTTAACGTGAACCAGTCTGTATCGGGGTATCAGTGAGGGTGTACGTGAACCAGTCTGTATCGGGGTATCAGTGAGTGTGAACACATACCACTCTGTATCGAGGTATCAGTGAGGGTGAACACATACCAGTCTGTATCGGGGTATCAGTGAGGGTTAACGTGAACCAGTCTGTATCGGGGTATCAGTGAGGGTGTACGTGAACCAGTCTGTATCGGGGTATCAGTGAGTGTGAACACATACCACTCTGTATCGGGGTATCAGTGAGGGTGAACACATACAAGTCTGTATCGGGGTATCAGTGAGGGTGAACGTGAACCAGTCTGTATCGGGGTATCAGGGAGGGTGAACGTGAACCAGTCTGTATCGGGGTATCAGTGAGGGTGAACACATACCAGTCTGTATCGGGGTATCAGTGAGGGTGAACGTGAACCAGTCTGTATCAGGGTATCAGTGAGGGTGAACGTGAATCAGTCTGTATCGGGCTATCAGTGAGGGTGAATGTGAACCAGCCTGTATCGGGGTATCAGTGAGGGTGAACGTGAACAAGTCTGTATCGGGGTATCAGTGAGGGTGAATGTGAACCAGTCTGTATCGGGATATCAGTGAGGGTGAACGTGAACCAGTCTGTTCTGGGGTATCAGTGAGGGTGAACGTGAATCCGTCTGTATCGGGCTATCAGTGAGGGTGAATGTGAACCAGCCTGTATCGGGGTATCAGTGAGGGTGAACGTGAACCAGTCTGTTCCGGGGTATCAGTGAGGGTGAATGTGAACCAGTCTGTATCGGGATATCAGTGAGGGTGAAAGTGAACCAGTCTGTTCCGGGGTATCAGTGAGGGTGAATGTGAACCAGTCTGTATCGGGATATCAGTGAGGGTGAACGTGAACCAGTCTGTTCCGGGGTATCAGTGAGGGTGAACGTGAATCAGTCTGTATCGGGCTATCAGTGAGGGTGAATGTGAACCAGCCTGTATCGGGGTATCAGTGAGGGTGAACGTGAACAAGTCTGTATCGGGGTATCAGTGAGGGTGAACGTGAACCAGTCTGTATCGGGGTATCATTGAGGGTGAACACATACCCGTCTGTATCGGGGTATCAGTGAGGCAGAACGTGAACCAGTCTGTATCGGGGTTTCAGTGAGGGTGAACGTGAACCAGTCTGTATCGGGGTATCAGTGAGGGTGACTGTGAACCAGTCTCTATTGGGGAATCATTGAGGGTGAACACATACCCGTCTGTATCGGGGTATCAGTGAGGGAGAACGTGAACCAGTCTGTATCGGGGTATCAGTGTGGGTGAACGTGAACCAGTCTGTATCGAGGTATCAGTGAGGGTGAAGGTGAACCAGTCTGTATCGGGGTATCTGTGAGGGAGAACGTGAACCAGTCTGTATCGGATTATCAGTGTGGGTGAACGTGAACCAGTCTGTATCGGGGTATCAGTGTGGGTGAACGTGAACCAGTCTGTATCGGGGTATCTGTGAGGGAGAACGTGAACCAGTCTGTATCGGATTATCAGTGTGGGTGAACGTGAACCAGTCTGTATCGGGGTATCAGTGTGGGTGAACGTGAACCAGTCTGTATCGGGGTATCAGTGAGGGTGAACGTGAACCAGTCTGTATCGGGGTATCAGTGAGGATGAACGTGAACCAGTCTGCATCGGGGTATCAGTGAGCGTTAACATGAACCAGTCTGTATCGGGGTATCAGTGAGGGTGAACACATACAAGTCTGTATCGGGGTATCAGTGAGGGTGAACGTGAACCAGTCTGTATCGGGGTATCAGGGAGGGTGAACGTGAACCAGTCTGTATCGGGGTATCAGTGAGGGTGAATGTGAACCAGTCTGTATCGGGGTATCAGTGTGGGTGAACGTGAACCGATCTGTATCAGGGTATTTGTGAGGGTGAACGTGAACCAGTCTGTATCGGGGTATCAGTGAGGGTGAACATGAACCAGTCTGTATCGGGGTATCAGGGAGGGTGAAAGTGAACCAGTCTGTATCGGGGTATCAGTGAGGGTGAACACATACTACTCTATATCGGGGTATCAGTGTGGGTGAACGTGAACCAGTCTGTATCGGGGTATCAGTGAGGGTGAATGTGAACCAGTCTGTATCGGGGTATCATTGAGGGTGAATATGAACCAGTCTGTATTGGGGTATCAGTGAGGGTGAACACATACCAGTCTGTATCGGGGTATCAGTGAGGGTGAACGTGAACCAGTCTGTATCAGGGTATCAGTGAGGGTGAACGTGAATCAGTCTGTATCGGGCTATCAGTGAGGGTGAATGTGAACCAGCCTGTATCGGGGTATCAGTGAGGGTGAACGTGAACAAGTCTGTATCGGGGTATCAGTGAGGGTGAATGTGAACCAGTCTGTATCGGGATATCAGTGAGGGTGAACGTGAACCAGTCTGTTCCGGGGTATCAGTGAGGGTGAACGTGAATCAGTCTGTATCGGGCTATCAGTGAGGGTGAATGTGAACCAGCCTGTATCGGGGTATCAGTGAGGGTGAACGTGAACCAGTCTGTTCCGGGGTATCAGTGAGGGTGAATGTGAACCAGTCTGTATCGGGATATCAGTGAGGGTGAACGTGAACCAGTCTGTTCCGGGGTATCAGTGAGGGTGAACGTGAATCAGTCTGTATCGGGCTATCAGTGAAGGTGAATGTGAACCAGCCTGTATCGGGATATCAGTGAGGGTGAACGTGAACAAGTCTGTATCGGGGTATCAGTGAGGGTGAACGTGAACCAGTCTGTATCGGGGTATCAGTGAGGTTGAACACATACAAGTCTGTATCGGGGTATCAGTGAGGGTGAACGTGAACCAGTCTGTATCGGGGTATTAGTGAGCCTGAACGTGAACCGGTCTGTATCGTGGTATCAGTGAGGGTGAATGTGAACCAGTCTGTATCGGGGTATCATTGAGGGTGAACACATACCCGTCTGTATCGGGGTATCAGTGAGGCAGAACGTGAACCAGTCTGTATCGGGGTTTCAGTGAGGGTGAACGTGAACCAGTCTGTATCGGGGTATCAGTTAGGGTGACTGTGAACCAGTCTCTATTGGGGGATCATTGAGGGTGAACACATACCCGTCTGTATCGGGGTATCAGTGAGGGAGAACGTGAACCAGTCTGTATCGGATTATCAGTGTGGGTGAACGTGAACCAGTCTGTATCGGGGTATCAGTGAGGGTGAACGTGAACCAGTCTGTATCGGGGTATCAGTGAGGGTGAACGTGAACCAGTCTGTTCCGTGGTATCAGTGAGGGTGAATGTGAACCAGTCTGTATCGGGGTATCAGTGAGGGTGAATGTGAATCAGTCTGTATCGGGTATAAGTGAGGGTGAACTCATACTAGTCTGTATCGGGGTATCAGTGAGTGTGAACACATACCACTCTGTATCGGGGTATCAGTGAGTGTGAACACATACCACTCTGTATCGGGGTATCAGTGAGGGTGAACACATACCAGTTTGTATCGGGGATCACTGAGGGTGAATGTGAACGAGTCTGTATCGGGGTATCAGTGAGGGTGAATGTTAAAAATTCTGTATCGGGGTATCATTGAGGGTGAACACATACCCGTCTGTATCGGGGTATCAGTGAGGCAGAACGTGAACCAGTCTGTATCGGGGTATCAGTGAGGGTGACTGTGAACCAGTCTCTATTGGGGGATCATTGAGGGTGAACACATACCCGTCTGTATCGGGGTATCAGTGAGGGTGAACGTGAACCAGTCTGTATCGGGGTATCAGTGAGGGAGAACGTGAACCAGTCTGTATCGGATTATCAGTGTGGGTGAACGTGAACCAGTCTGTATCGGGGTATCAGTGAGGGTGAACGTGAACCAGTCTGTATCGGGGTATCAGTGAGGGTGAACGTGAACCAGTCTGTTCCGGGGTATCAGTGAGGGTGAATGTGAACCAGTCTGTATCGGGGTATCAGTGAGGGTGAATGTGAATCAGTCTGTATCGGGCTATAAGTGAGGGTGAACTCATACTAGTCTGTATCGGGGTATCAGTGAGTGTGAACACATACCACTCTGTATCGGGGTATCAGTGAGGGTGAACACATACCAGTTTGTATCGGGGATCACTGAGGATGAATGTGAACGAGTCTGTATCGGGGTATCAGTGAGGGTGAATGTGAACGAGTCTGTATCGGGGTATCAGTGAGCGTTAACGTGAACCAGTCTGTATCGGGGTATCAGTGAGGATGAACGTGAACCAGTCTGCATCGGGGTATCAGTGAGCGTTAACATGAACCAGTCTGTATCGGGGTATCAGTGAGGGTGAACACATACAAGTCTGTATCGGGGTATCAGTGAGGGTGAATGTGAACCAGGCTGTATCGGGGTATCAGTGAGGGTGAAGGTGAATCAGTCTGTATCGGGGTATCAGTGAGGGTTAACGTGAACCAGTCTGTATCGGGGTATCAGTGAGGGTGTACGTGAACCAGTCTGTAACGGGGTATCAGTGAGGGTGAACGTGAACCAGTCTGTATCCGGGTATCAGTGAGGGTGAAGGTGAATCAGTCTGTATCGGGGTATCAGTGAGGTTGAACGTGAACCAGTCTGTATCGGGGTATCAGTGAGGGTGTACGTGAACATGTCTGTATCGGGGTATCAGTGAGGGTGAACGTGAACCAGTCTGTATCGGGGTATCAGTGAGGGTGTACGTGAACCAGTCTGTATCGGGGTATCAGTGAGGGTGAACGTGAACCAGTCTGTATCGGGGTATCAGTGAGGGTGAAGGTGAATCAGTCTGTATCGGGGTATCAGTGAGGTTGAACGTGAACCAGTCTGTATCGGGGTATCAGTGAGGGTTAACGTGAACCAGTCTGTATCGGGGTATCAGTGAGGGTGTACGTGAATCAGTCTGTATCGGGGTATCAGTGAGTGTGAACACATACCACTCTGTATCGGGGTATCAGTGAGGGTGAACACATACCAGTTTGTATCGGGGATCACTGAGGGTGAATGTGAACGAGTCTGTATCGGGGTATCAGTGAGGGTGAACGTGAACCAGTCTGTATCGGGGTATCAGTGAGCGTTAACGTGAACCAGTCCGTATCGGGGTATCAGTGAGGATGAACGTGAACCAGTCTGCATCGGGGTATCAGTGAGGGTGAACACATACAAGTCTGTATCGGGGTATCAGTGAGGGTGAACATGAACCAGTCTGTATAGGGGTATCAGTGAGGGTGAACGTGAACCAGTCTGTATCGCGGTATCAGTGAGGGTGAACATGAACCAGACTGTATCGCGCTATCAGTGAGGGTGAACGTGAACCAGTCTGTATAGGGGTATCAGTGAGGGTTAACGTGAACCAGTCTGTATCGGGGTATCAGTGAGGGTGAACGTGAACCAGTCTGTATTGGGGTATCAGTGAGGGTGAACGTGAACCGGTCTGTATCGGGGTATCAGTGTGGGTGAACGTGAACCAGTCTGTATCGGGGTATCAGTGAGGGTGAACGTGAACCAGTCTGTATCGGGGTATCAGTGTGGGTGAACGTGAACCAGTCTGTACTGAGGTATCAGTGAGGGTGAACACAAACCAGTTTGTATCGGGGATCACTGAGGGTAAATGTGAATGAGTCTGTATCGGGGTATCAGTGAGGGTGAACGTGAACCAGTCTGTATCGGGGTATCAGTGAGGGTGAACGTGAACCAGTCTGTATCGGGGTATTTGTGAGGGTGAACGTGAAACAGTCTGTATCGGGGTATCAGTGAGCGTTAACGTGAACCAGTCTGTATCGGGGTATCAGTGAGGATGAACGTGAACCAGTCTGCATCGGGGTATCAGTGAGCGTTAACATGAACCAGTCTGTATCGGGGTATCAGTGAGGGTGAACACATACAAGTCTGTATCGGGGTATCAGTGAGGGTGAACGTGAACCAGTCTGTATCGGGGTATCAGGGAGGGTGAACGTGAACCAGTCTGTATCGGGGTATCAGTGAGGGTGAATGTGAACCAGTCTGTATCGGGGTATCAGTGAGGTTGAACGTGAACCAGTCTGTATCGGGGTATCAGTGAGCCTGAACTTGAACCGGTCTGTATCGTGGTATCAGTGAGGGTGAACACATACCCGTCTGTATCGGGGTATCAGTGAGGGAGAACGTGAACCAGTGTGTATCGGGGTATCAGTGAGGGTGAACGTGAACCAGTCTGTATCGGGGTATCAGTGAGGGTGAACGTGAACCAGTCTGTATCGGGGTATCAGTGTGGGTGAACGTGAACCAGTCTGTATCGGGGTATCAGTGAGGGTGAACGTGAACCAGTCTGTATCGGGGTATCAGTGAGGGTGAACGTGAACCAGTCTGTTCCGGCGTATCAGTGAGGGTGAACGTGAACCAGTCTGTTCCGGGGTATCAGTGCGGGTGAACGTGAACCAGTCTGTTCCGGGGTATCCGTGAGGGTGAATGTGAACCAGTCTGTATCGGGGTATCAGTGAAGGTGAACGTGAACCAGTCTGTATCTGGGTATCAGTGAGGGTGAACTCATACTAGTCGGTATCGGGGTATCAGTGAGGGTGAAGGTGAATCAGTCTGTATCGGGGTATCAGTGAGGGTGTACGTGAACCAGTCTGTATCGAGGTATCAGTGAGGGTGAACACATACCAGTTTGTATCGGGGATCACTGAGGGTAAATGTGAACGAGTCTGTATCGGGGTATCAGTGAGGGTGAACGTGAACCAGTCTGTATCGGGGTATCAGTGAGGGTGAACGTGAACCAGTCTGTATCGGGGTATCAGTGAGCGTTAACGTGAACCAGTCTGTATCGGGGTATCAGTGAGGATGAACGTGAACCAGTCTGCATCGGGGTATCAGTGAGCGTTAACATGAACCAGTCTGTATCGGGGTATCAGTGAGGGTGAACACATACAAGTCTGTATCGGGGTATCAGTGAGGGTGAACGTGAACCAGTCTGTATCGGGGTATCAGGGAGGGTGAACGTGAACCAGTCTGTATCGGGGTATCAGTGAGGGTGAATGTGAACCAGTCTGTATCGGGGTATCAGTGTGGGTGAACGTGAACCGATCTGTATCAGGGTATTTGTGAGGGTGAACGTGAACCAGTCTGTATCGGGTTATCAGTGAGGGTGAACATGAACCAGTCTGTATCGGGGTATCAGGGAGGGTGAAAGTGAACCAGTCTGTATCGGGGTATCAGTGAGGGTGAACACATACTACTCTATATCGGGGTATCAGTGTGGGTGAACGTGAACCAGTCTGTATCGGGGTATCAGTGAGGGTGAATGTGAACCAGTCTGTATCGGGGTATCAGTGAGGGTGAATGTGAACCAGTCTGTATTGGGGTATCAGTGAGGGTGAACACATACCAGTCTGTATCGGGGTATCAGTGAGGGTGAACGTGAACCAGTCTGTATCAGGGTATCAGTGAGGGTGAACGTGAATCAGTCTGTATCGGGCTATCAGTGAGGGTGAATGTGAACCAGCCTGTATCGGGGTATCAGTGAGGGTGAACGTGAACAAGTCTGTATCGGGGTATCAGTGAGGGTGAATGTGAACCAGTCTGTATCGGGATATCAGTGAGGGTGAACGTGAACCAGTCTGTTCCGTGGTATCAGTGAGGGTGAACGTGAATCCTTCTGTATCGGGCTATCAGTGAGGGTGAATGTGAACCAGCCTGTATCGGGGTATCAGTGAGGGTGAACGTGAACCAGTCTGTTCCGGGGTATCAGTGAGGGTGAATGTGAACCAGTCTGTATCGGGATATCAGTGAGGGTGAACGTGAACCAGTCTGTTCCGGGGTATCAGTGAGGGTGAATGTGAACCAGTCTGTATCGGGATATCAGTGAGGGTGAACGTGAACCAGTCTGTTCCGGGGTATCAGTGAGGGTGAACGTGAATCAGTCTGTATCGGGCTATCAGTGAGGGTGAATGTGAACCAGCCTGTATCGGGGTATCAGTGAGGGTGAACGTGAACAAGTCTGTATCGGGGTATCAGTGAGGGTGAACGTGAACCAGTCTGTATCGGGGTATCAGTGAGGTTGAACACATACAAGTCTGTATCGGGGTATCAGTGAGGGTGAACGTGAACCAGTCTGTATCGGGGTATTAGTGAGCCTGAACGTGAACCGGTCTGTATCGTGGTATCAGTGAGGGTGAATGTGAACCAGTCTGTATCGGGGTATCATTGAGGGTGAACACATACCCGTCTGTATCGGGGTATCAGTGAGGCAGAACGTGAACCAGTCTGTATCGGGGTTTCAGTGAGGGTGAACGTGAACCAGTCTGTATCGGGGTATCAGTGAGGGTGACTGTGAACCAGTCTCTATTGGGGAATCATTGAGGGTGAACACATACCCGTCTGTATCGGGGTATCAGTGAGGGAGAACGTGAACCAGTCTGTATCGGGGTATCAGTGTGGGTGAACGTGAACCAGTCTGTATCGAGGTATCAGTGAGGGTGAATGTGAACCAATCTGTATCGGGGTATCTGTGAGGGAGAACGTGAACCAGTCTGTATCGGATTATCAGTGTGGGTGAACGTGAACCAGTCTGTATCGGGGTATCAGTGTGGGTGAACGTGAACCAGTCTGTATCGGGGTATCTGTGAGGGAGAACGTGAACCAGTCTGTATCGGATTATCAGTGTGGGTGAACGTGAACCAGTCTGTATCGGGGTATCAGTGTGGGTGAACGTGAACCAGTCTGTATCGGGGTATCAGTGAGGGTGAACGTGAACCAGTCTGTTCCGGGGTATCAGTGAGGGTGAATGTGAACCAGTCTGTATCGGGGTATCAGTGAGGGTGAATGTGAATCAGTCTGTATCGGGCTATAAGTGAGGGTGAACTCATACTAGTCTGTATCGGGGTATCAGTGAGTGTGAACACATACCACTCTGTATCGGGGTATCAGTGAGGGTGAACACATACCAGTTTGTATCGGGGATCACTGAGGATGAATGTGAACGAGTCTGTATCGGGGTATCAGTGAGGGTGAACGTGAACGAGTCTGTATCGGGGTATCAGTGAGCGTTAACGTGAACCAGTCTGTATCGGGGTATCAGTGAGGATGAACGTGAACCAGTCTGCATCGGGGTATCAGTGAGCGTTAACATGAACCAGTCTGTATCGCGGTATCAGTGAGGGTGAACACATACAAGTCTGTATCGGGGTATCAGTGAGGGTGAATGTGAACCAGGCTGTATCGGGGTATCAGTGAGGGTGAAGGTGAATCAGTCTGTATCGGGGTATCAGTGAGGGTTAACGTGAACCAGTCTGTATCGGGGTATCAGTGAGGGTGTACGTGAACCAGTCTGTATCGGGGTATCAGTGAGGGTGAACGTGAACCAGTCTGTATCCGGGTATCAGTGAGGGTGAAGGTGAATCAGTCTGTATCGGGGTATCAGTGAGGTTGAACGTGAACCAGTCTGTATCGGGGTATCAGTGAGGGTGTACGTGAACATGTCTGTATCGGGGTATCAGTGAGGGTGAACGTGAACCAGTCTGTATCGGGGTATCAGTGAGGGTGTACGTGAACCAGTCTGTATCGGGGTATCAGTGAGGGTGAACGTGAACCAGTCTGTATCGGGGTATCAGTGAGGGTGAAGGTGAATCAGTCTGTATCGGGGTATCAGTGAGGTTGAACGTGAACCAGTCTGTATCGGGGTATCAGTGAGGGTTAACGTGAACCAGTCTGTATCGGGGTATCAGTGAGGGTGTACGTGAATCAGTCTGTATCGGGGTATCAGTGAGTGTGAACACATACCACTCTGTATCGGGGTATCTGTGAGGGTGAACACAGACCAGTTTGTATCGGGGATCACTGAGGGTAAATGTGAACGAGTCTGTATCGGGGTATCAGTGAGCGTTAACGTGAACCAGACTGTATCGGGGTATCAGTGAGGGTGAACACATACCAGTTTGTATCGGGGTATCAGTGACGGTGAATGTGAACGAGTCTGTATCGGGGTATCAGTGAGGGTGAACGTGAACCAGTCTGTATCGGGGTATCAGTGAGCGTTAACGTGAACCAGTCCGTATCGGGGTATCAGTGAGGATGAACGTGAACCAGTCTGCATCGGGGTATCAGTGAGGGTGAACACATACAAGTCTGTATCGGGGTATCAGTGAGGGTGAACATGAACCAGTCTGTATCGGGGTATCAGTGAGGGTGAACATGAACCAGTCTGTATCGGGGTATCAGTGAGGGTGAACACATACAAGTCTGTATCGGGGTATCAGTGAGGGTGAACGTGAACCAGTCTGTATCGGGGTATCAGTGAGGGTGAACGTGAACCAGTCTGTTCCGTGGTATCAGTGAGGGTGAATGTGAACCAGTCTGTATCGGGGTATCAGTGAGGGTGAATGTGAATCAGTCTGTATCGGGTATAAGTGAGGGTGAACTCATACTAGTCTGTATCGGGGTATCAGTGAGTGTGAACACATACCACTCTGTATCGGGGTATCAGTGAGTGTGAACACATACCACTCTGTATCGGGGTATCAGTGAGGGTGAACACATACCAGTTTGTATCGGGGATCACTGAGGGTGAATGTGAACGAGTCTGTATCGGGGTATCAGTGAGGGTGAATGTTAAAAATTCTGTATCGGGGTATCATTGAGGGTGAACACATACCCGTCTGTATCGGGGTATCAGTGAGGCAGAACGTGAACCAGTCTGTATCGGGGTTTCAGTGAGGGTGAACGTGAACCAGTCTGTATCGGGGTATCAGTGAGGGTGACTGTGAACCAGTCTCTATTGGGGGATCATTGAGGGTGAACACATACCCGTCTGTATCGGGGTATCAGTGAGGGTGAACGTGAACCAGTCTGTATCGGGGTATCAGTGAGGGAGAACGTGAACCAGTCTGTATCGGATTATCAGTGTGGGTGAACGTGAACCAGTCTGTATCGGGGTATCAGTGAGGGTGAACGTGAACCAGTCTGTATCGGGGTATCAGTGAGGGTGAACGTGAACCAGTCTGTTCCGGGGTATCAGTGAGGGTGAATGTGAACCAGTCTGTATCGGGGTATCAGTGAGGGTGAATGTGAATCAGTCTGTATCGGGCTATAAGTGAGGGTGAACTCATACTAGTCTGTATCGGGGTATCAGTGAGTGTGAACACATACCACTCTGTATCGGGGTATCAGTGAGGGTGAACACATACCAGTTTGTATCGGGGATCACTGAGGATGAATGTGAACGAGTCTGTATCGGGGTATCAGTGAGGGTGAATGTGAACGAGTCTGTATCGGGGTATCAGTGAGCGTTAACGTGAACCAGTCTGTATCGGGGTATCAGTGAGGATGAACGTGAACCAGTCTGCATCGGGGTATCAGTGAGCGTTAACATGAACCAGTCTGTATCGGGGTATCAGTGAGGGTGAACACATACAAGTCTGTATCGGGGTATCAGTGAGGGTGAATGTGAACCAGGCTGTATCGGGGTATCAGTGAGGGTGAAGGTGAATCAGTCTGTATCGGGGTATCAGTGAGGGTTAACGTGAACCAGTCTGTATCGGGGTATCAGTGAGGGTGTACGTGAACCAGTCTGTAACGGGGTATCAGTGAGGGTGAACGTGAACCAGTCTGTATCCGGGTATCAGTGAGGGTGAAGGTGAATCAGTCTGTATCGGGGTATCAGTGAGGTTGAACGTGAACCAGTCTGTATCGGGGTATCAGTGAGGGTGTACGTGAACATGTCTGTATCGGGGTATCAGTGAGGGTGAACGTGAACCAGTCTGTATCGGGGTATCAGTGAGGGTGTACGTGAACCAGTCTGTATCGGGGTATCAGTGAGGGTGAACGTGAACCAGTCTGTATCGGGGTATCAGTGAGGGTGAAGGTGAATCAGTCTGTATCGGGGTATCAGTGAGGTTGAACGTGAACCAGTCTGTATCGGGGTATCAGTGAGGGTTAACGTGAACCAGTCTGTATCGGGGTATCAGTGAGGGTGTACGTGAATCAGTCTGTATCGGGGTATCAGTGAGTGTGAACACATACCACTCTGTATCGGGGTATCAGTGAGGGTGAACACATACCAGTTTGTATCGGGGATCACTGAGGGTGAATGTGAACGAGTCTGTATCGGGGTATCAGTGAGGGTGAACGTGAACCAGTCTGTATCGGGGTATCAGTGAGCGTTAACGTGAACCAGTCCGTATCGGGGTATCAGTGAGGATGAACGTGAACCAGTCTGCATCGGGGTATCAGTGAGGGTGAACACATACAAGTCTGTATCGGGGTATCAGTGAGGGTGAACATGAACCAGTCTGTATAGGGGTATCAGTGAGGGTGAACGTGAACCAGTCTGTATCGCGGTATCAGTGAGGGTGAACATGAACCAGTCTGTATCGCGCTATCAGTGAGGGTGAACGTGAACCAGTCTGTATA
Organism: Hypanus sabinus; assembly: GCF_030144855.1. Lineage (NCBI taxonomy): Eukaryota > Metazoa > Chordata > Chondrichthyes > Myliobatiformes > Dasyatidae > Hypanus > Hypanus sabinus. The sequence goes on from NC_082709.1 coordinate 77,603,996, forward strand.
GGGGTATCAGTGAGGGTTAACGTGAACCAGTCTGTATCGGGGTATCAGTGAGGGTGAACGTGAACCAGTCTGTATTGGGGTATCAGTGAGGGTGAACGTGAACCGGTCTGTATCGGGGTATCAGTGTGGGTGAACGTGAACCAGTCTGTATCGGGGTATCAGTGAGGGTGAACGTGAACCAGTCTGTATCGGGGTATCAGTGTGGGTGAACGTGAACCAGTCTGTACTGAGGTATCAGTGAGGGTGAACACATACCAGTTTGTATCGGGGATCACTGAGGGTAAATGTGAATGAGTCTGTATCGGGGTATCAGTGAGGGTGAACGTGAACCAGTCTGTATCGGGGTATCAGTGAGGGTGAACGTGAACCAGTCTGTATCGGGGTATCTGTGAGGGTGAACGTGAAACAGTCTGTATCGGGGTATCAGTGAGCGTTAACGTGAACCAGTCTGTATCGGGGTATCAGTGAGGATGAACGTGAACCAGTCTGCATCGGGGTATCAGTGAGCGTTAACATGAACCAGTCTGTATCGGGGTATCAGTGAGGGTGAACACATACAAGTCTGTATCGGGGTATCAGTGAGGGTGAACGTGAACCAGTCTGTATCGGGGTATCAGGGAGGGTGAACGTGAACCAGTCTGTATCGGGGTATCAGTGAGGGTGAATGTGAACCAGTCTGTATCGGGGTATCAGTGAGGTTGAACGTGAACCAGTCTGTATCGGGGTATCAGTGAGCCTGAACTTGAACCGGTCTGTATCGTGGTATCAGTGAGGGTGAACGTGAACCAGTGTGTATCGGGGTATCAGTGAGGGTGAACGTGAACCAGTCTGTATCGGGGTATCAGTGAGGGTGAACGTGAACCAGTCTGTATCGGGGTATCAGTGTGGGTGAACGTGAACCAGTCTGTATCGGGGTATCAGTGAGGGTGAACGTGAACCAGTCTGTATCGGGGTATCAGTGAGGGTGAACGTGAACCAGTCTGTTCCGGGGTATCAGTGAGGGTGAACGTGAACCAGTCTGTTCCGGGGTATCAGTGAGGGTGAACGTGAACCAGTCTGTTCCGGGGTATCCGTGAGGGTGAATGTGAACCAGTCTGTATCGGGGTATCAGTGAAGGTGAACGTGAACCAGTCTGTATCTGGGTATCAGTGAGGGTGAACTCATACTAGTCGGTATCGGGGTATCAGTGAGGGTGAAGGTGAATCAGTCTGTATCGGGGTATCAGTGAGGGTGTACGTGAACCAGTCTGTATCGAGGTATCAGTGAGGGTGAACACATACCAGTTTGTATCGGGGATCACTGAGGGTAAATGTGAACGAGTCTGTATCGGGGTATCAGTGAGGGTGAACGTGAACCAGTCTGTATCGGGGTATCAGTGAGGGTGAACGTGAACCAGTCTGTATCGGGGTATCAGTGAGCGTTAACGTGAACCAGTCTGTATCGGGGTATCAGTGAGGATGAACGTGAACCAGTCTGCATCGGGGTATCAGTGAGCGTTAACATGAACCAGTCTGTATCGGGGTATCAGTGAGGGTGAACACATACAAGTCTGTATCGGGGTATCAGTGAGGGTGAACGTGAACCAGTCTGTATCGGGGTATCAGGGAGGGTGAACGTGAACCAGTCTGTATCGGGGTATCAGTGAGGGTGAATGTGAACCAGTCTGTATCGGGGTATCAGTGTGGGTGAACGTGAACCGATCTGTATCAGGGTATTTGTGAGGGTGAACGTGAACCAGTCTGTATCGGGTTATCAGTGAGGGTGAACATGAACCAGTCTGTATCGGGGTATCAGGGAGGGTGAAAGTGAACCAGTCTGTATCGGGGTATCAGTGAGGGTGAACACATACTACTCTATATCGGGGTATCAGTGTGGGTGAACGTGAACCAGTCTGTATCGGGGTATCAGTGAGGGTGAATGTGAACCAGTCTGTATCGGGGTATCAGTGAGGGTGAATGTGAACCAGTCTGTATTGGGGTATCAGTGAGGGTGAACACATACCAGTCTGTATCGGGGTATCAGTGAGGGTGAACGTGAACCAGTCTGTATCAGGGTATCAGTGAGGGTGAACGTGAATCAGTCTGTATCGGGCTATCAGTGAGGGTGAATGTGAACCAGCCTGTATCGGGGTATCAGTGAGGGTGAACGTGAACAAGTCTGTATCGGGGTATCAGTGAGGGTGAATGTGAACCAGTCTGTATCGGGATATCAGTGAGGGTGAACGTGAACCAGTCTGTTCCGGGGTATCAGTGAGGGTGAACGTGAATCCTTCTGTATCGGGCTATCAGTGAGGGTGAATGTGAACCAGCCTGTATCGGGGTATCAGTGAGGGTGAACGTGAACCAGTCTGTTCCGGGGTATCAGTGAGGGTGAATGTGAACCAGTCTGTATCGGGATATCAGTGAGGGTGAACGTGAACCAGTCTGTTCCGGGGTATCAGTGAGGGTGAATGTGAACCAGTCTGTATCGGGATATCAGTGAGGGTGAACGTGAACCAGTCTGTTCCGGGGTATCAGTGAGGGTGAACGTGAATCAGTCTGTATCGGGCTATCAGTGAGGGTGAATGTGAACCAGCCTGTATCGGGGTATCAGTGAGGGTGAACGTGAACAAGTCTGTATCGGGGTATCAGTGAGGGTGAACGTGAACCAGTCTGTATCGGGGTATCAGTGAGGTTGAACACATACAAGTCTGTATCGGGGTATCAGTGAGGGTGAACGTGAACCAGTCTGTATCGGGGTATTAGTGAGCCTGAACGTGAACCGGTCTGTATCGTGGTATCAGTGAGGGTGAATGTGAACCAGTCTGTATCGGGGTATCATTGAGGGTGAACACATACCCGTCTGTATCGGGGTATCAGTGAGGCAGAACGTGAACCAGTCTGTATCGGGGTTTCAGTGAGGGTGAACGTGAACCAGTCTGTATCGGGGTATCAGTGAGGGTGACTGTGAACCAGTCTCTATTGGGGAATCATTGAGGGTGAACACATACCCGTCTGTATCGGGGTATCAGTGAGGGAGAACGTGAACCAGTCTGTATCGGGGTATCAGTGTGGGTGAACGTGAACCAGTCTGTATCGAGGTATCAGTGAGGGTGAATGTGAACCAGTCTGTATCGGGGTATCTGTGAGGGAGAACGTGAACCAGTCTGTATCGGATTATCAGTGTGGGTGAACGTGAACCAGTCTGTATCGGGGTATCAGTGTGGGTGAACGTGAACCAGTCTGTATCGGGGTATCTGTGAGGGAGAACGTGAACCAGTCTGTATCGGATTATCAGTGTGGGTGAACGTGAACCAGTCTGTATCGGGGTATCAGTGTGGGTGAACGTGAACCAGTCTGTATCGGGGTATCAGTGAGGGTGAACGTGAACCAGTCTGTTCCGGGGTATCAGTGAGGGTGAATGTGAACCAGTCTGTATCGGGGTATCAGTGAGGGTGAATGTGAATCAGTCTGTATCGGGCTATAAGTGAGGGTGAACTCATACTAGTCTGTATCGGGGTATCAGTGAGTGTGAACACATACCACTCTGTATCGGGGTATCAGTGAGGGTGAACACATACCAGTTTGTATCGGGGATCACTGAGGATGAATGTGAACGAGTCTGTATCGGGGTATCAGTGAGGGTGAACGTGAACGAGTCTGTATCGGGGTATCAGTGAGCGTTAACGTGAACCAGTCTGTATCGGGGTATCAGTGAGGATGAACGTGAACCAGTCTGCATCGGGGTATCAGTGAGCGTTAACATGAACCAGTCTGTATCGCGGTATCAGTGAGGGTGAACACATACAAGTCTGTATCGGGGTATCAGTGAGGGTGAATGTGAACCAGGCTGTATCGGGGTATCAGTGAGGGTGAAGGTGAATCAGTCTGTATCGGGGTATCAGTGAGGGTTAACGTGAACCAGTCTGTATCGGGGTATCAGTGAGGGTGTACGTGAACCAGTCTGTATCGGGGTATCAGTGAGGGTGAACGTGAACCAGTCTGTATCCGGGTATCAGTGAGGGTGAAGGTGAATCAGTCTGTATCGGGGTATCAGTGAGGTTGAACGTGAACCAGTCTGTATCGGGGTATCAGTGAGGGTGTACGTGAACATGTCTGTATCGGGGTATCAGTGAGGGTGAACGTGAACCAGTCTGTATCGGGGTATCAGTGAGGGTGTACGTGAACCAGTCTGTATCGGGGTATCAGTGAGGGTGAACGTGAACCAGTCTGTATCGGGGTATCAGTGAGGGTGAAGGTGAATCAGTCTGTATCGGGGTATCAGTGAGGTTGAACGTGAACCAGTCTGTATCGGGGTATCAGTGAGGGTTAACGTGAACCAGTCTGTATCGGGGTATCAGTGAGGGTGTACGTGAATCAGTCTGTATCGGGGTATCAGTGAGTGTGAACACATACCACTCTGTATCGGGGTATCTGTGAGGGTGAACACAGACCAGTTTGTATCGGGGATCACTGAGGGTAAATGTGAACGAGTCTGTATCGGGGTATCAGTGAGCGTTAACGTGAACCAGACTGTATCGGGGTATCAGTGAGGGTGAACACATACCAGTTTGTATCGGGGTATCAGTGAGGGTGAATGTGAACGAGTCTGTATCGGGGTATCAGTGAGGGTGAACGTGAACCAGTCTGTATCGGGGTATCAGTGAGCGTTAACGTGAACCAGTCCGTATCGGGGTATCAGTGAGGATGAACGTGAACCAGTCTGCATCGGGGTATCAGTGAGGGTGAACACATACAAGTCTGTATCGGGGTATCAGTGAGGGTGAACATGAACCAGTCTGTATCGGGGTATCAGTGAGGGTGAACATGAACCAGTCTGTATCGGGGTATCAGTGAGGGTGAACACATACAAGTCTGTATCGGGGTATCAGTGAGGGTGAAAGTAAACCAGTCTGTATCGGGGTATCAGTGAGGGTGAACGTGAACCAGTCTGTATCGGGGTATCAGTGAGGGTGAACGTGAACCAGTCTGTATAGGGGTATCAGTGAGGGTGAACGTGAACCGGTCTGTATCGGGGTATCAGTGAGGGTGAACATGAACCAGTCTGTATCGGGGTATCAGTGAGGGTGAACACATACAAGTCTGTATCGGGGTATCATTGAGGGTGAAAGTAAACCAGTCTGTATCGGGGTATCAGTGAGGGTGAACGTGAACCAGTCTGTATCGGGGTATCAGTGAGGGTGAACGTGAACCAGTCTGTATAGGGGTATCAGTGAGGGTGAACGTGAACCGGTCTGTATCGGGGCATCAGTGAGCGTTAACGTTAACCAGTCTGTATCGGGGTATCAGTGAGGGTGAACGTGAACCAGTCTGTATTGGGGTATCAGTGAGGGTGAACGTGAACCGGTCTGTATCGGGGTATCAGTGTGGGTGAACGTGAACCAGTCTGTATCGGGTATCAGTGAGGGTGAACGTGAACCAGTCTGTATCGGGGTATCAGTGTGGGTGAACGTGAACCAGTCTGTATCGGGGTATCAGTGAGGGTGAACGTGAACCAGTCTGTTCCGGGGTATCAGTGAGGGTGAATGTGAACCAGTCTGTATCGGGATATCAGTGAGGGTGAACGTGAACCAGTCTGTTCCGGGGTATCAGTGAGGGTGAATGTGAACCAGTCTGTATCGGGATATCAGTGAGGGTGAACGTGAACCAGTCTGTTCCGGGGTATCAGTGAGGGTGAACGTGAATCAGTCTGTATCGGGCTATCAGTGAGGGTGAATGTGAACCAGCCTGTATCGGGGTATCAGTGAGGGTGAACGTGAACAAGTCTGTATCGGGGTATCAGTGAGGGTGAACGTGAACCAGTCTGTATCGGGGTATCAGTGAGGTTGAACACATACAAGTCTGTATCGGGGTATCAGTGAGGGTGAACGTGAACCAGTCTGTATCGGGGTATTAGTGAGCCTGAACGTGAACCGGTCTGTATCGTGGTATCAGTGAGGGTGAATGTGAACCAGTCTGTATCGGGGTATCATTGAGGGTGAACACATACCCGTCTGTATCGGGGTATCAGTGAGGCAGAACGTGAACCAGTCTGTATCGGGGTTTCAGTGAGGGTGAACGTGAACCAGTCTGTATCGGGGTATCAGTGAGGGTGACTGTGAACCAGTCTCTATTGGGGAATCATTGAGGGTGAACACATACCCGTCTGTATCGGTGTATCAGTGAGGGAGAACGTGAACCAGTCTGTATCGGGGTATCAGTGTGGGTGAACGTGAACCAGTCTGTATCGAGGTATCAGTGAGGGTGAATGTGAACCAGTCTGTATCGGGGTATCTGTGAGGGAGAACGTGAACCAGTCTGTATCGGATTATCAGTGTGGGTGAACGTGAACCAGTCTGTATCGGGGTATCAGTGTGGGTGAACGTGAACCAGTCTGTATCGGGGTATCTGTGAGGGAGAACGTGAACCAGTCTGTATCGGATTATCAGTGTGGGTGAACGTGAACCAGTCTGTATCGGGGTATCAGTGTGGGTGAACGTGAACCAGTCTGTATCGGGGTATCAGTGAGGGTGAACGTGAACCAGTCTGTTCCGGGGTATCAGTGAGGGTGAATGTGAACCAGTCTGTATCGGGGTATCAGTGAGGGTGAATGTGAATCAGTCTGTATCGGGCTATAAGTGAGGGTGAACTCATACTAGTCTGTATCGGGGTATCAGTGAGTGTGAACACATACCACTCTGTATCGGGGTATCAGTGAGGGTGAACACATACCAGTTTGTATCGGGGATCACTGAGGATGAATGTGAACGAGTCTGTATCGGGGTATCAGTGAGGGTGAACGTGAACGAGTCTGTATCGGGGTATCAGTGAGCGTTAACGTGAACCAGTCTGTATCGGGGTATCAGTGAGGATGAACGTGAACCAGTCTGCATCGGGGTATCAGTGAGCGTTAACATGAACCAGTCTGTATCGCGGTATCAGTGAGGGTGAACACATACAAGTCTGTATCGGGGTATCAGTGAGGGTGAATGTGAACCAGGCTGTATCGGGGTATCAGTGAGGGTGAAGGTGAATCAGTCTGTATCGGGGTATCAGTGAGGGTTAACGTGAACCAGTCTGTATCGGGGTATCAGTGAGGGTGTACGTGAACCAGTCTGTATCGGGGTATCAGTGAGGGTGAACGTGAACCAGTCTGTATCCCGGTATCAGTGAGGGTGAAGGTGAATCAGTCTGTATCGGGGTATCAGTGAGGTTGAACGTGAACCAGTCTGTATCGGGGTATCAGTGAGGGTGTACGTGAACATGTCTGTATCGGGGTATCAGTGAGGGTGAACGTGAACCAGTCTGTATCGGGGTATCAGTGAGGGTGTACGTGAACCAGTCTGTATCGGGGTATCAGTGAGGGTGAACGTGAACCAGTCTGTATCGGGGTATCAGTGAGGGTGAAGGTGAATCAGTCTGTATCGGGGTATCAGTGAGGTTGAACGTGAACCAGTCTGTATCGGGGTATCAGTGAGGGTTAACGTGAACCAGTCTGTATCGGGGTATCAGTGAGGGTGTACGTGAATCAGTCTGTATCGGGGTATCAGTGAGTGTGAACACATACCACTCTGTATCGGGGTATCTGTGAGGGTGAACACAGACCAGTTTGTATCGGGGATCACTGAGGGTAAATGTGAACGAGTCTGTATCGGGGTATCAGTGAGCGTTAACGTGAACCAGACTGTATCGGGGTATCAGTGAGGGTGAACACATACCAGTTTGTATCGGGGTATCAGTGAGGGTGAATGTGAACGAGTCTGTATCGGGGTATCAGTGAGGGTGAACGTGAACCAGTCTGTATCGGGGTATCAGTGAGCGTTAACGTGAACCAGTCCGTATCGGGGTATCAGTGAGGATGAACGTGAACCAGTCTGCATCGGGGTATCAGTGAGGGTGAACACATACAAGTCTGTATCGGGGTATCAGTGAGGGTGAACATGAACCAGTCTGTATCGGGGTATCAGTGAGGGTGAACATGAACCAGTCTGTATCGGGGTATCAGTGAGGGTGAACACATACAAGTCTGTATCGGGGTATCAGTGAGGGTGAAAGTAAACCAGTCTGTATCGGGGTATCAGTGAGGGTGAACGTGAACCAGTCTGTATCGGGGTATCAGTGAGGGTGAACGTGAACCAGTCTGTATAGGGGTATCAGTGAGGGTGAACGTGAACCGGTCTGTATCGGGGTATCAGTGAGGGTGAACATGAACCAGTCTGTATCGGGGTATCAGTGAGGGTGAACACATACAAGTCTGTATCGGGGTATCATTGAGGGTGAAAGTAAACCAGTCTGTATCGGGGTATCAGTGAGGGTGAACGTGAACCAGTCTGTATCGGGGTATCAGTGAGGGTGAACGTGAACCAGTCTGTATAGGGGTATCAGTGAGGGTGAACGTGAACCGGTCTGTATCGGGGCATCAGTGAGCGTTAACGTTAACCAGTCTGTATCGGGGTATCAGTGAGGGTGAACGTGAACCAGTCTGTATTGGGGTATCAGTGAGGGTGAACGTGAACCGGTCTGTATCGGGGTATCAGTGTGGGTGAACGTGAACCAGTCTGTATCGGGGTATCAGTGAGGGTGAACGTGAACCAGTCTGTATCGGGGTATCAGTGTGGGTGAACGTGAACCAGTCTGTATCGGGGTATCAGTGTGGGTGAACGTGAACCAGTCTGTACCGAGGTATCAGTGAGGGTGAACACATACCAGTTTGTATCGGGGATCACTGAGGGTAAATGTGAATGAGTCTGTATCGGGGTATCAGTGAGGGTGAACATGAACCAGTCTGTATCGGGGTATCAGTGAGGGTGAACGTGAACCAGTCTGTATCGGGATATCAGTGAGCGTTAACGTGAACCAGTCTGTATCGGGGTATCAGTGAGGATCAACGTGAACCAGTCTGTATCCGGGTATCAGTTAGGGTGAATGTGAACCAGTCTGTATTGGGGTATCAGTGAGGATGAACGTGAACCAGTCTGCATCGTGGTATCAGTGAGCGTTAACATGAACCAGTCTGTATTGGTGTATCAGTGAGGGTGAACACATACAAGTCTGTATCGGGGTATCAGTGAGGGTGAACGTGAACCAGTCTGTATCGGGGTATCAGGGAGGGTGAACGTGAACCAGTCTGTATCGGGGTATCAGTGAGGGTGAATGTGAACCAGTCTGTATCGGGGTATCAGTGAGGTTGAACGTGAACCAGTCTGTATCGGGGTATCAGTGAGCCTGAACTTGAACCGGTCTGTATCGTGGTATCAGTTAGGGTGAATGTGAACCAGTCTGTATCGGGGTATCATTGAGGGTGAACACATACCCGTCTGTATCGGGGTATCAGTGAGGGAGAACGTGAACCAGTCTGTATCGGGGTATCAGTGAGGGTGAACGTGAACCAGTCTGTATCGGGGTATCAGTGAGGGTGACTGTGAACCAGTCTGTATCGGGGTATCATTGAGGGTGAACACATACCCGTCTGTATCGGGGTATCAGTGAGGGAGAACGTGAACCAGTCTGTATCGGGGTATCAGTGAGGGTGAACGTGAACCAGTCTGTATCGGGGTATCAGTGAGGGTGAACGTGAACCAGTCTGTACCGAGGTATCAGTGAGGGTGAACACATACCAGTTTGTATCGGGGATCACTGAGGGTAAATGTGAATGAGTCTGTATCGGGGTATCAGTGAGGGTGAACGTGAACCAGTCTGTATCGGGGTATCAGTGAGGGTGAACGTGAACCAGTCTGTATCGGGGTATCAGTGAGCGTTAACGTGAACCAGTCTGTATCGGGGTATCAGTGAGGGTGAACGTGAACCAGTCTGTATCGGGGTATCAGTGAGGGTGACTGTGAACCAGTCTCTATTGGGGAATCATTGAGGGTGAACACATACCCGTCTGTATCGGTGTATCAGTGAGGGAGAACGTGAACCAGTCTGTATCGGGGTATCAGTGTGGGTGAACGTGAACCAGTCTGTATCGAGGTATCAGTGAGGGTGAATGTGAACCAGTCTGTATCGGGGTATCTGTGAGGGAGAACGTGAACCAGTCTGTATCGGATTATCAGTGTGGGTGAACGTGAACCAGTCTGTATCGGGGTATCAGTGTGGGTGAACGTGAACCAGTCTGTATCGGGGTATCTGTGAGGGAGAACGTGAACCAGTCTGTATCGGATTATCAGTGTGGGTGAACGTGAACCAGTCTGTATCGGGGTATCAGTGTGGGTGAACGTGAACCAGTCTGTATCGGGGTATCAGTGAGGGTGAACGTGAACCAGTCTGTTCCGGGGTATCAGTGAGGGTGAATGTGAACCAGTCTGTATCGGGGTATCAGTGAGGGTGAATGTGAATCAGTCTGTATCGGGCTATAAGTGAGGGTGAACTCATACTAGTCTGTATCGGGGTATCAGTGAGTGTGAACACATACCACTCTGTATCGGGGTATCAGTGAGGGTGAACACATACCAGTTTGTATCGGGGATCACTGAGGATGAATGTGAACGAGTCTGTATCGGGGTATCAGTGAGGGTGAACGTGAACGAGTCTGTATCGGGGTATCAGTGAGCGTTAACGTGAACCAGTCTGTATCGGGGTATCAGTGAGGATGAACGTGAACCAGTCTGCATCGGGGTATCAGTGAGCGTTAACATGAACCAGTCTGTATCGCGGTATCAGTGAGGGTGAACACATACAAGTCTGTATCGGGGTATCAGTGAGGGTGAATGTGAACCAGGCTGTATCGGGGTATCAGTGAGGGTGAAGGTGAATCAGTCTGTATCGGGGTATCAGTGAGGGTTAACGTGAACCAGTCTGTATCGGGGTATCAGTGAGGGTGTACGTGAACCAGTCTGTATCGGGGTATCAGTGAGGGTGAACGTGAACCAGTCTGTATCCGGGTATCAGTGAGGGTGAAGGTGAATCAGTCTGTATCGGGGTATCAGTGAGGTTGAACGTGAACCAGTCTGTATCGGGGTATCAGTGAGGGTGTACGTGAACATGTCTGTATCGGGGTATCAGTGAGGGTGAACGTGAACCAGTCTGTATCGGGGTATCAGTGAGGGTGTACGTGAACCAGTCTGTATCGGGGTATCAGTGAGGGTGAACGTGAACCAGTCTGTATCGGGGTATCAGTGAGGGTGAAGGTGAATCAGTCTGTATCGGGGTATCAGTGAGGTTGAACGTGAACCAGTCTGTATCGGGGTATCAGTGAGGGTTAACGTGAACCAGTCTGTATCGGGGTATCAGTGAGGGTGTACGTGAATCAGTCTGTATCGGGGTATCAGTGAGTGTGAACACATACCACTCTGTATCGGGGTATCTGTGAGGGTGAACACAGACCAGTTTGTATCGGGGATCACTGAGGGTAAATGTGAACGAGTCTGTATCGGGGTATCAGTGAGCGTTAACGTGAACCAGACTGTATCGGGGTATCAGTGAGGGTGAACACATACCAGTTTGTATCGGGGTATCAGTGAGGGTGAATGTGAACGAGTCTGTATCGGGGTATCAGTGAGGGTGAACGTGAACCAGTCTGTATCGGGGTATCAGTGAGCGTTAACGTGAACCAGTCCGTATCGGGGTATCAGTGAGGATGAACGTGAACCAGTCTGCATCGGGGTATCAGTGAGGGTGAACACATACAAGTCTGTATCGGGGTATCAGTGAGGGTGAACATGAACCAGTCTGTATCGGGGTATCAGTGAGGGTGAACATGAACCAGTCTGTATCGGGGTATCAGTGAGGGTGAACACATACAAGTCTGTATCGGGGTATCAGTGAGGGTGAAAGTAAACCAGTCTGTATCGGGGTATCAGTGAGGGTGAACGTGAACCAGTCTGTATCGGGGTATCAGTGAGGGTGAACGTGAACCAGTCTGTATAGGGGTATCAGTGAGGGTGAACGTGAACCGGTCTGTATCGGGGTATCAGTGAGGGTGAACATGAACCAGTCTGTATCGGGGTATCAGTGAGGGTGAACACATACAAGTCTGTATCGGGGTATCATTGAGGGTGAAAGTAAACCAGTCTGTATCGGGGTATCAGTGAGGGTGAACGTGAACCAGTCTGTATCGGGGTATCAGTGAGGGTGAACGTGAACCAGTCTGTATAGGGGTATCAGTGAGGGTGAACGTGAACCGGTCTGTATCGGGGCATCAGTGAGCGTTAACGTTAACCAGTCTGTATCGGGGTATCAGTGAGGGTGAACGTGAACCAGTCTGTATTGGGGTATCAGTGAGGGTGAACGTGAACCGGTCTGTATCGGGGTATCAGTGTGGGTGAACGTGAACCAGTCTGTATCGGGGTATCAGTGAGGGTGAACGTGAACCAGTCTGTATCGGGGTATCAGTGTGGGTGAACGTGAACCAGTCTGTATCGGGGTATCAGTGTGGGTGAACGTGAACCAGTCTGTATCGGGGTATCAGTGTGGGTGAACGTGAACCAGTCTGCATCGTGGTATCAGTGAGCGTTAACATGAACCAGTCTGTATTGGTGTATCAGTGAGGGTGAACACATACAAGTCTGTATCGGGGTATCAGTGAGGGTGAACGTGAACCAGTCTGTATCGGGGTATCAGGGAGGGTGAACGTGAACCAGTCTGTATCGGGGTATCAGTGAGGGTGAATGTGAACCAGTCTGTATCGGGGTATCAGTGAGGTTGAACGTGAACCAGTCTGTATCGGGGTATCAGTGAGCCTGAACTTGAACCGGTCTGTATCGTGGTATCAGTTAGGGTGAATGTGAACCAGTCTGTATCGGGGTATCATTGAGGGTGAACACATACCCGTCTGTATCGGGGTATCAGTGAGGGAGAACGTGAACCAGTCTGTATCGGGGTATCAGTGAGGGTGAACGTGAACCAGTCTGTATCGGGGTATCAGTGAGGGTGACTGTGAACCAGTCTGTATCGGGGTATCATTGAGGGTGAACACATACCCGTCTGTATCGGGGTATCAGTGAGGGAGAACGTGAACCAGTCTGTATCGGGGTATCAGTGAGGGTGAACGTGAACCAGTCTGTATCGGGGTATCAGTGAGGGTGAACGTGAACCAGTCTGTACCGAGGTATCAGTGAGGGTGAACACATACCAGTTTGTATCGGGGATCACTGAGGGTAAATGTGAATGAGTCTGTATCGGGGTATCAGTGAGGGTGAACGTGAACCAGTCTGTATCGGGGTATCAGTGAGGGTGAACGTGAACCAGTCTGTATCGGGGTATCAGTGAGCGTTAACGTGAACCAGTCTGTATCGGGGTATCAGTGAGGGTGAACGTGAACCGGTCTGTATCGGGGTATCTGTGAGGGTGAACGTGAACCGGTCTGTATCGGGGTATCAGTGTGGGTGAACGTGAACCAGTCTGTATCGGGGTATCAGTGAGGGTGAACGTGAACCAGTCTGTATCGGGGTATCAGTGTGGGTGAACGTGAACCAGTCTGTATCGGGGTATCAGTGAGGGTGAACGTGAACCAGTCTGTATCGGGGTATCAGTGAGGGTGAACGTGAACCAGTCTGTTCCGGGGTATCAGTGAGGGTGAATGTGAACCAGTCTGTATCGGGGTATCAGTGAGGGTGAATGTGAATCAGTCTCTATCGGGCTATAAGTGAGGGTGAACTCATACTAGTCTGTATCGGGGTATCCGTGAGTGTGAACACATACCACTCTGTATCGGGGTATCAGTGAGGGTGAACACATACCAGTTTGTATCGGGGATCACTGAGGGTGAATGTGAACGATTCTGTATCGGGGTATCAGTGAGGGTGAACGTGAACCGGTCTGTATCGGTGTATCTGTGAGGGTGAACGTGAACCGGTCTGTATCGGGGTATCAGTGTGGGTGAACGTGAACCGGTCTGTATCGGGGTATCAGTGAGGGTGAACGTGAACCAGTCTGTATCGGGGTATCAGTGAGCTTTAACGTGAACCAGTCTGTATCGGGGTATCAGTGAGGATGAACGTGAACCAGTCTGCATCGGGGTATCAGTGAGCGTTAACATGAACCAGTCTGTATCGGGGTATCAGTGAGGGTGAACACATACAAGTCTGTATCGGGGTATCAGTGAGGGTGAATGTGAACCAGGCTGTATCGGGGTATCAGTGAGGGTGAACACATACAAGTCTGTATCGGGGTATCAGTGAGGGTGAAAGTGAACCAGTCTGCATCTGGGTAGCAGTGAGGGTGAATGTGTACCAGTCTGTATCGGGGTATCAGTGAGGGTGAACGTGAACCAGTCTGTATCGGGGTATCAGTGTGGGTGAACGTGAACCAGTCTGTATAGGGGTATCAGTGAGGGTTAACGTGAACCAGTCTGTATCGGGGTATCAGTGAGGGTGAACGTGAACCAGTCTGTATCGGGGTATCAGTGAGGGTGAACGTGAACCAGTCTGTATCGGGGTATCAGTGAGGGTGAACGTGAACCATACTGTATCGCGGTATCAGAGAGGGTGAACGTGAACCGGTCTGTATCGGGGTATCAGTGAGGGTGAATGTGAACCAGTCTGTATCGGGGTATCAGTGAGGGTGAACGTGAACCAGTCTGTATCGGGGTATCAGTGTGGGTGAACGTGAACCAGTCTGTATCGGGGTATCAGTGAGGGAGAACGTGAACCAGTCTGTATCGAGGTATCAGTGAGGGTGAATGTGAACCAGTCTGTATCGGGGTATCAGTGTGGGTGAACGTGAACCAGTCTGTATCGGGGTATCAGTGAGGGTGAACGTGAACCGGTCTGTATCGGGTTATCTGTGAGGGTGAACGTGAACCGGTCTGTATCGGGGTATCAGTGTGGGTGAACGTGAACCAGTCTGTATCGGGGTATCAGTGAGGTTGAACGTGAACCAGTCTGTATCGTGTTATCAGTGTGGGTAAACGTGAACCAGTCTGTATCGGGGTAACAGTGAGGGTGAACGTGAACCAGTCTGTATCGTGGTATCAGTGAGGGTGAACGTGAACCAGTCTGTATCGGGGTATCAGTGAGGGTGAATGTGAACCAGTCTGTTCCAGGGTATCAGTGAGGGTGAATGTGAACCAGTCTGTATCAGGGTATCAGTGAGGGTGAACGTGAACCAGTCTGTATCGGGGTATCAGTGAGGGTGAACACATACCAGTTTGTATCGGGGTATCAGTGAGGGTGAACGTGAACCAGTCTGTATCGGGGTATCAGTGAGGGTGAAGGTGAATCAGTCTGTATCGGGGTATCAGTGAGGTTGAACGTGAACCAGTCTGTATCGGGGTATCAGTGAGGGTTAACGTGAACCAGTCTGTATCGGGGTATCAGTGAGGGTGTACGTGAATCAGTCTGTATCGGGGTATCAGTGAGTGTGAACACATACCACTCTGTATCGGGGTATCTGTGAGGGTGAACACAGACCAGTTTGTATCGGGGATCACTGAGGGTAAATGTGAACGAGTCTGTATCGGGGTATCAGTGAGCGTTAACGTGAACCAGACTGTATCGGGGTATCAGTGAGGGTGAACACATACCAGTTTGTATCGGGGTATCAGTGAGGGTGAATGTGAACGAGTCTGTATCGGGGTATCAGTGAGGGTGAACGTGAACCAGTCTGTATCGGGGTATCAGTGAGCGTTAACGTGAACCAGTCCGTATCGGGGTATCAGTGAGGATGAACGTGAACCAGTCTGCATCGGGGTATCAGTGAGGGTGAACACATACAAGTCTGTATCGGGGTATCAGTGAGGGTGAACATGAACCAGTCTGTATCGGGGTATCAGTGAGGGTGAACATGAACCAGTCTGTATCGGGGTATCAGTGAGGGTGAACACATACAAGTCTGTATCGGGGTATCAGTGAGGGTGAAAGTAAACCAGTCTGTATCGGGGTATCAGTGAGGGTGAACGTGAACCAGTCTGTATCGGGGTATCAGTGAGGGTGAACGTGAACCAGTCTGTATAGGGGTATCAGTGAGGGTGAACGTGAACCGGTCTGTATCGGGGTATCAGTGAGGGTGAACATGAACCAGTCTGTATCGGGGTATCAGTGAGGGTGAACACATACAAGTCTGTATCGGGGTATCATTGAGGGTGAAAGTAAACCAGTCTGTATCGGGGTATCAGTGAGGGTGAACGTGAACCAGTCTGTATCGGGGTATCAGTGAGGGTGAACGTGAACCAGTCTGTATCGGGGTATCAGTGAGGGTGAACGTGAACCGGTCTGTATCGGGGCATCAGTGAGCGTTAACGTTAACCAGTCTGTATCGGGGTATCAGTGAGGGTGAACGTGAACCAGTCTGTATTGGGGTATCAGTGAGGGTGAACGTGAACCGGTCTGTATCGGGGTATCAGTGTGGGTGAACGTGAACCAGTCTGTATCGGGGTATCAGTGAGGGTGAACGTGAACCAGTCTGTATCGGGGTATCAGTGTGGGTGAACGTGAACCAGTCTGTATCGGGGTATCAGTGTGGGTGAACGTGAACCAGTC
This sequence comes from Hypanus sabinus, assembly GCF_030144855.1. NCBI lineage: Eukaryota > Metazoa > Chordata > Chondrichthyes > Myliobatiformes > Dasyatidae > Hypanus > Hypanus sabinus. The sequence continues at coordinate 77,620,392 of NC_082709.1, forward strand.
TGTACCGAGGTATCAGTGAGGGTGAACACATACCAGTTTGTATCGGGGATCACTGAGGGTAAATGTGAATGAGTCTGTATCGGGGTATCAGTGAGGGTGAACATGAACCAGTCTGTATCGGGGTATCAGTGAGGGTGAACGTGAACCAGTCTGTATCGGGATATCAGTGAGCGTTAACGTGAACCAGTCTGTATCGGGGTATCAGTGAGGATCAACGTGAACCAGTCTGTATCCGGGTATCAGTTAGGGTGAATGTGAACCAGTCTGTATTGGGGTATCAGTGAGGATGAACGTGAACCAGTCTGCATCGTGGTATCAGTGAGCGTTAACATGAACCAGTCTGTATTGGTGTATCAGTGAGGGTGAACACATACAAGTCTGTATCGGGGTATCAGTGAGGGTGAACGTGAACCAGTCTGTATCGGGGTATCAGGGAGGGTGAACGTGAACCAGTCTGTATCGGGGTATCAGTGAGGGTGAATGTGAACCAGTCTGTATCGGGGTATCAGTGAGGTTGAACGTGAACCAGTCTGTATCGGGGTATCAGTGAGCCTGAACTTGAACCGGTCTGTATCGTGGTATCAGTTAGGGTGAATGTGAACCAGTCTGTATCGGGGTATCATTGAGGGTGAACACATACCCGTCTGTATCGGGGTATCAGTGAGGGAGAACGTGAACCAGTCTGTATCGGGGTATCAGTGAGGGTGAACGTGAACCAGTCTGTATCGGGGTATCAGTGAGGGTGACTGTGAACCAGTCTGTATCGGGGTATCATTGAGGGTGAACACATACCCGTCTGTATCGGGGTATCAGTGAGGGAGAACGTGAACCAGTCTGTATCGGGGTATCAGTGAGGGTGAACGTGAACCAGTCTGTATCGGGGTATCAGTGAGGGTGAACGTGAACCAGTCTGTACCGAGGTATCAGTGAGGGTGAACACATACCAGTTTGTATCGGGGATCACTGAGGGTAAATGTGAATGAGTCTGTATCGGGGTATCAGTGAGGGTGAACGTGAACCAGTCTGTATCGGGGTATCAGTGAGGGTGAACGTGAACCAGTCTGTATCGGGGTATCAGTGAGCGTTAACGTGAACCAGTCTGTATCGGGGTATCAGTGAGGGTGAACGTGAACCAGTCTGTATCGGGGTATCAGTGAGGGTGACTGTGAACCAGTCTCTATTGGGGAATCATTGAGGGTGAACACATACCCGTCTGTATCGGTGTATCAGTGAGGGAGAACGTGAACCAGTCTGTATCGGGGTATCAGTGTGGGTGAACGTGAACCAGTCTGTATCGAGGTATCAGTGAGGGTGAATGTGAACCAGTCTGTATCGGGGTATCTGTGAGGGAGAACGTGAACCAGTCTGTATCGGATTATCAGTGTGGGTGAACGTGAACCAGTCTGTATCGGGGTATCAGTGTGGGTGAACGTGAACCAGTCTGTATCGGGGTATCTGTGAGGGAGAACGTGAACCAGTCTGTATCGGATTATCAGTGTGGGTGAACGTGAACCAGTCTGTATCGGGGTATCAGTGTGGGTGAACGTGAACCAGTCTGTATCGGGGTATCAGTGAGGGTGAACGTGAACCAGTCTGTTCCGGGGTATCAGTGAGGGTGAATGTGAACCAGTCTGTATCGGGGTATCAGTGAGGGTGAATGTGAATCAGTCTGTATCGGGCTATAAGTGAGGGTGAACTCATACTAGTCTGTATCGGGGTATCAGTGAGTGTGAACACATACCACTCTGTATCGGGGTATCAGTGAGGGTGAACACATACCAGTTTGTATCGGGGATCACTGAGGATGAATGTGAACGAGTCTGTATCGGGGTATCAGTGAGGGTGAACGTGAACGAGTCTGTATCGGGGTATCAGTGAGCGTTAACGTGAACCAGTCTGTATCGGGGTATCAGTGAGGATGAACGTGAACCAGTCTGCATCGGGGTATCAGTGAGCGTTAACATGAACCAGTCTGTATCGCGGTATCAGTGAGGGTGAACACATACAAGTCTGTATCGGGGTATCAGTGAGGGTGAATGTGAACCAGGCTGTATCGGGGTATCAGTGAGGGTGAAGGTGAATCAGTCTGTATCGGGGTATCAGTGAGGGTTAACGTGAACCAGTCTGTATCGGGGTATCAGTGAGGGTGTACGTGAACCAGTCTGTATCGGGGTATCAGTGAGGGTGAACGTGAACCAGTCTGTATCCGGGTATCAGTGAGGGTGAAGGTGAATCAGTCTGTATCGGGGTATCAGTGAGGTTGAACGTGAACCAGTCTGTATCGGGGTATCAGTGAGGGTGTACGTGAACATGTCTGTATCGGGGTATCAGTGAGGGTGAACGTGAACCAGTCTGTATCGGGGTATCAGTGAGGGTGTACGTGAACCAGTCTGTATCGGGGTATCAGTGAGGGTGAACGTGAACCAGTCTGTATCGGGGTATCAGTGAGGGTGAAGGTGAATCAGTCTGTATCGGGGTATCAGTGAGGTTGAACGTGAACCAGTCTGTATCGGGGTATCAGTGAGGGTTAACGTGAACCAGTCTGTATCGGGGTATCAGTGAGGGTGTACGTGAATCAGTCTGTATCGGGGTATCAGTGAGTGTGAACACATACCACTCTGTATCGGGGTATCTGTGAGGGTGAACACAGACCAGTTTGTATCGGGGATCACTGAGGGTAAATGTGAACGAGTCTGTATCGGGGTATCAGTGAGCGTTAACGTGAACCAGACTGTATCGGGGTATCAGTGAGGGTGAACACATACCAGTTTGTATCGGGGTATCAGTGAGGGTGAATGTGAACGAGTCTGTATCGGGGTATCAGTGAGGGTGAACGTGAACCAGTCTGTATCGGGGTATCAGTGAGCGTTAACGTGAACCAGTCCGTATCGGGGTATCAGTGAGGATGAACGTGAACCAGTCTGCATCGGGGTATCAGTGAGGGTGAACACATACAAGTCTGTATCGGGGTATCAGTGAGGGTGAACATGAACCAGTCTGTATCGGGGTATCAGTGAGGGTGAACATGAACCAGTCTGTATCGGGGTATCAGTGAGGGTGAACACATACAAGTCTGTATCGGGGTATCAGTGAGGGTGAAAGTAAACCAGTCTGTATCGGGGTATCAGTGAGGGTGAACGTGAACCAGTCTGTATCGGGGTATCAGTGAGGGTGAACGTGAACCAGTCTGTATAGGGGTATCAGTGAGGGTGAACGTGAACCGGTCTGTATCGGGGTATCAGTGAGGGTGAACATGAACCAGTCTGTATCGGGGTATCAGTGAGGGTGAACACATACAAGTCTGTATCGGGGTATCATTGAGGGTGAAAGTAAACCAGTCTGTATCGGGGTATCAGTGAGGGTGAACGTGAACCAGTCTGTATCGGGGTATCAGTGAGGGTGAACGTGAACCAGTCTGTATAGGGGTATCAGTGAGGGTGAACGTGAACCGGTCTGTATCGGGGCATCAGTGAGCGTTAACGTTAACCAGTCTGTATCGGGGTATCAGTGAGGGTGAACGTGAACCAGTCTGTATTGGGGTATCAGTGAGGGTGAACGTGAACCGGTCTGTATCGGGGTATCAGTGTGGGTGAACGTGAACCAGTCTGTATCGGGGTATCAGTGAGGGTGAACGTGAACCAGTCTGTATCGGGGTATCAGTGTGGGTGAACGTGAACCAGTCTGTATCGGGGTATCAGTGTGGGTGAACGTGAACCAGTCTGTATCGGGGTATCAGTGTGGGTGAACGTGAACCAGTCTGCATCGTGGTATCAGTGAGCGTTAACATGAACCAGTCTGTATTGGTGTATCAGTGAGGGTGAACACATACAAGTCTGTATCGGGGTATCAGTGAGGGTGAACGTGAACCAGTCTGTATCGGGGTATCAGGGAGGGTGAACGTGAACCAGTCTGTATCGGGGTATCAGTGAGGGTGAATGTGAACCAGTCTGTATCGGGGTATCAGTGAGGTTGAACGTGAACCAGTCTGTATCGGGGTATCAGTGAGCCTGAACTTGAACCGGTCTGTATCGTGGTATCAGTTAGGGTGAATGTGAACCAGTCTGTATCGGGGTATCATTGAGGGTGAACACATACCCGTCTGTATCGGGGTATCAGTGAGGGAGAACGTGAACCAGTCTGTATCGGGGTATCAGTGAGGGTGAACGTGAACCAGTCTGTATCGGGGTATCAGTGAGGGTGACTGTGAACCAGTCTGTATCGGGGTATCATTGAGGGTGAACACATACCCGTCTGTATCGGGGTATCAGTGAGGGAGAACGTGAACCAGTCTGTATCGGGGTATCAGTGAGGGTGAACGTGAACCAGTCTGTATCGGGGTATCAGTGAGGGTGAACGTGAACCAGTCTGTACCGAGGTATCAGTGAGGGTGAACACATACCAGTTTGTATCGGGGATCACTGAGGGTAAATGTGAATGAGTCTGTATCGGGGTATCAGTGAGGGTGAACGTGAACCAGTCTGTATCGGGGTATCAGTGAGGGTGAACGTGAACCAGTCTGTATCGGGGTATCAGTGAGCGTTAACGTGAACCAGTCTGTATCGGGGTATCAGTGAGGGTGAACGTGAACCGGTCTGTATCGGGGTATCTGTGAGGGTGAACGTGAACCGGTCTGTATCGGGGTATCAGTGTGGGTGAACGTGAACCAGTCTGTATCGGGGTATCAGTGAGGGTGAACGTGAACCAGTCTGTATCGGGGTATCAGTGTGGGTGAACGTGAACCAGTCTGTATCGGGGTATCAGTGAGGGTGAACGTGAACCAGTCTGTATCGGGGTATCAGTGAGGGTGAACGTGAACCAGTCTGTTCCGGGGTATCAGTGAGGGTGAATGTGAACCAGTCTGTATCGGGGTATCAGTGAGGGTGAATGTGAATCAGTCTCTATCGGGCTATAAGTGAGGGTGAACTCATACTAGTCTGTATCGGGGTATCCGTGAGTGTGAACACATACCACTCTGTATCGGGGTATCAGTGAGGGTGAACACATACCAGTTTGTATCGGGGATCACTGAGGGTGAATGTGAACGATTCTGTATCGGGGTATCAGTGAGGGTGAACGTGAACCGGTCTGTATCGGTGTATCTGTGAGGGTGAACGTGAACCGGTCTGTATCGGGGTATCAGTGTGGGTGAACGTGAACCGGTCTGTATCGGGGTATCAGTGAGGGTGAACGTGAACCAGTCTGTATCGGGGTATCAGTGAGCTTTAACGTGAACCAGTCTGTATCGGGGTATCAGTGAGGATGAACGTGAACCAGTCTGCATCGGGGTATCAGTGAGCGTTAACATGAACCAGTCTGTATCGGGGTATCAGTGAGGGTGAACACATACAAGTCTGTATCGGGGTATCAGTGAGGGTGAATGTGAACCAGGCTGTATCGGGGTATCAGTGAGGGTGAACACATACAAGTCTGTATCGGGGTATCAGTGAGGGTGAAAGTGAACCAGTCTGCATCTGGGTAGCAGTGAGGGTGAATGTGTACCAGTCTGTATCGGGGTATCAGTGAGGGTGAACGTGAACCAGTCTGTATCGGGGTATCAGTGTGGGTGAACGTGAACCAGTCTGTATAGGGGTATCAGTGAGGGTTAACGTGAACCAGTCTGTATCGGGGTATCAGTGAGGGTGAACGTGAACCAGTCTGTATCGGGGTATCAGTGAGGGTGAACGTGAACCAGTCTGTATCGGGGTATCAGTGAGGGTGAACGTGAACCATACTGTATCGCGGTATCAGAGAGGGTGAACGTGAACCGGTCTGTATCGGGGTATCAGTGAGGGTGAATGTGAACCAGTCTGTATCGGGGTATCAGTGAGGGTGAACGTGAACCAGTCTGTATCGGGGTATCAGTGTGGGTGAACGTGAACCAGTCTGTATCGGGGTATCAGTGAGGGAGAACGTGAACCAGTCTGTATCGAGGTATCAGTGAGGGTGAATGTGAACCAGTCTGTATCGGGGTATCAGTGTGGGTGAACGTGAACCAGTCTGTATCGGGGTATCAGTGAGGGTGAACGTGAACCGGTCTGTATCGGGTTATCTGTGAGGGTGAACGTGAACCGGTCTGTATCGGGGTATCAGTGTGGGTGAACGTGAACCAGTCTGTATCGGGGTATCAGTGAGGTTGAACGTGAACCAGTCTGTATCGTGTTATCAGTGTGGGTAAACGTGAACCAGTCTGTATCGGGGTAACAGTGAGGGTGAACGTGAACCAGTCTGTATCGTGGTATCAGTGAGGGTGAACGTGAACCAGTCTGTATCGGGGTATCAGTGAGGGTGAATGTGAACCAGTCTGTTCCAGGGTATCAGTGAGGGTGAATGTGAACCAGTCTGTATCAGGGTATCAGTGAGGGTGAACGTGAACCAGTCTGTATCGGGGTATCAGTGAGGGTGAACACATACTAGTCTGTATCGGGGTATCAGTGAGGGTGAATGTGAATCAGTCTGTATCGGGGTATCAGTGAGGGTGAACGTGAATCAGTCTGTATCGGGGTTTCATTGAGGGTGAACGTGAACCAGTCTGTATCGGGGTATCAGTGAGGGTGAACGAGAACCAGTATGTATCGGGGTATCAGTGAGGGTTAACGTGAACCAGTCTGTATCGGGGTATCAGTGAGGGGTGTACGTGAACCAGTCTGTATCGGGGTATCAGTGAGTGTGAACACATACCAGTCTGTTCCAGGGTATCAGTGAGGGTGAATGTGAACCAGTCTGTATCAGGGTATCAGTGAGGGTGAACGTGAACCAGTCTGTATCGGGGTGTCAGTGAGGGTGAATGTGAATCAGTCTGTATCGGGCTATCAGTGAGGGTGAACACATACTAGTCTGTATCGGGGTATCAGTGAGGGTGAACGTGAATCAGTCTGTATCGGGGTATCAGTGAGGGTGAACGTGAATCAGTCTGTATCGGGGTATCATTGAGGGTGAACGTGAACCAGTCTGTATCGGGGTATCAGTGAGGGTGAACGAGAACCAGTATGTATCGGGGTATCAGTGAGGGTTAACGTGAACCAGTCTGTATCGGGGTATCAGTGAGGGTGTACGTGAACCAGTCTGTATCGGGGTATCAGTGAGTGTGAACACATACCAGTCTCTATCGGGGTATCAGTGTGGGTGAACACATACCAGTCTGTATCAGGGTATCAGTGAGGGTGAACACATACAAGTCTGTATCGGGGTATCAGTGAGGGTGAATGTGAACCAGTCTGTATCGGGGTATCAGTGAGGGTGAAAGTGAACCAGTCTGCATCTGGGTATCAGTGAGGGTGAACGTGAACCAGTCTGTATCAGGGTATCAGTGAGGGTGAACACATACTAGTCTATATCGGGGTATCAGTGAGGGTGAATGTGAACCAGCCTGTATCGGGGTATCAGAGAGGGTGAATGTGAACCAGTCTGTATCGGGGTATCAGTGAGGGTGAATGTGAACCAGTCTCTATCGGGGTATCAGTGAGGGTGAACACATACCAGTCTTTATCGGGGTATCAGCGAGGGTGAACGTGAACCAGTCTGTATCGGGGTATCAGTGAGGGTGAATGTGAACCAGTCTGTATCGGGGTATCAGTGTGGGTGAACGTGAACCGATCTGTATCGGGGTATCTGTGAGGGTGAACGTGAACCAGTCTGTATCGGGGTATCAGTGAGGGTGAACGTGAACCAGACTGTATCGGGGTATCAGTGAGGGTGAACGTGAACCAGTCTGTATCGGGGTATCAGTGAGGGTGAACGTGAACCAGTCTGTATCGTGGTATTAATGTGCGTGAACGTGAACCAGTCTGTATCGGGGTATCAGTGTGGTTCAACGTGAACCGGTCTGTATCGGGGTATCAGTGTGGGTGAACGTGAACCAGTCTGTATCGGGGTATCAGTGAGGGTGAATGTGAACCAGTCTGTATCGGGGTATCAGTGTGGGTGAATGTGAACCTGTCTGTATCGGGGTATCAGTGAGGGTGAACGTGAACCATTCTGTATCGGGGTATCAGTGTCGGTGAATGTGAACCAGCCTGTATCGGGGTATCAGTGTGGGTGAACGTGAACCAGTCTGTATTGGGGTATCAGTGTGGGTGAACGTGAACCAGTCTGTATCGGGGTTTCAGTGAGGGTGAACGTGAACCAGTCTGTATCGGGGTATCACTGAGGGTCAATGTGAACCAGTCTGTACCGGGGTATCATTGAGGGTGAACACATACTAGTCTGTATCGGGGTATCAGTGAGGGTGAACGTGAACCAGTCTGTATCGGGGTATCAGTGAGGGTCAACGTGAACCAGTCTGCATCGGGGTATCAGTGAGGGTGAATGTGAATCAGTCTGGATCGGGGTATCTGTGAGGGTGAACACATACTAGTCTGTATCGGTGTATCAGTGAGGGTGAACGTCAATCAGTCTCTATTGGGGTATCAGTGAGGGTGAACACATACTCGTCTGTATCGGGGTATCAGTGAGGGTGAACGTGAACCAGTCTGTATCGGGGTATCAGTGAGGGTGAACGTGAACCAGTCTGTATCGGGGTATCAGTGAGGGTGTACGTGAACCAGTCTGTATCAGGGTATCAGTGAGTGTGAACACATACCAGTCTGTATCGGGGTATCAGTCAAGATGACGAACATTTGCCTGAATTAGTATCTCATCCCTCCTAGTGATCCAGTTAACCCCTGGCTTCTTCCCCCTTCTCTTCCTGTCCTGATGAAGGGTCTCGGTCCAAGACATCAACTGTCCATTTCCCTGCATAGATGCTGTCTGACCGGCTGAGTTGCTGCAGCATTTTCTGTGTGTTGCCCTGTTTCTCAGCTCCCAGCTCGGGTGAGACCTCTGCCCAGAAAGAAGCAAACTACCGACACCCCGACAGCTTGTCCAAGCTCTGCGACATGGGGCTTGTGGAAGTTAAAGCAACATTGACCAAACTGCCCGGTGGTTTGGGAGATCTTCCTGCATTCATACACTCAGCACGACGTATCTATCCTCCCATTGGCATCTCCCTCCTTTGCCTGTCCATTCACATCCTTGTATATCTGCCTTTTAAACCCCTCTGTGCTGTCTGCTTCTGCCGCCACCCGGGCAGCCTGTTCCAGGCACTCTCAAAACCTTGCCTTGTAAATCTCACAGAGCACCCGGCACTGACCAAAGAACACAGAGGAGTGCAGGCCCCTTGGCCCATCATATTGTGCTGACCTACAGTCTATAAGCCAATGCCACATCTTCCCCACAGCTCAAAGCACTCCGATTTCCTTACAGCCACGTGCTATCTAAGAGTCTCCGAAAAGTTCCTATTCTATCTGCCTCTACACCCACCCCCTGGTAACGCACTTCTCATTTTCTGTGTGAAAACATACCTGACATCTGCCCTACATCTTCCTCCACTCACTTTAAACAGACATCCTCTGTTATTCCCATTCCACCCTGGGAAAAAGTCTCTGACTGTCAGCTCCCTCTATCCTTCTTCTCACCCGTATCAAGTCATCTCTTTCAAAGCTTAAACGTTTCCCCTCTCATCTTAAACCAATTCCTTTCAGTATTTGACATGCCTACCCTGGGTAAAAGACTGATCATCCATACTCTATACCTCTCTCATAATTTTATTAATTTCTATCAGGTCTCCATAAGATCATAAAACCATAATTCATAGGAGCCACTCGGCCCATCGAGTTTGCCCCGCCGTTCCATCAAGACTGATTTCTTTTAACCCTTTCAACTGCCTTTACCCCATAACCTGTGACACCCTTACTAATCAAGAATCTGTCAATCTCCGCTTTAAGTGCACCCAATAACTTGCTTTCTGCAACAGTCTGTGGCAATGAATTCCGTCGTCTCACCTCCACCTAAAGAAATTCCTCCTCATCTCCGTTCTAAATGGACTCCGTGGCTGTTCCCACTCCTAAAGAGGCCCTTCAATATTCGATAGGTTTCACCCCCCATTCCTCTGAACTCCGGCGAGAACAGGCCCAGAGCCATCAAATGCTCTTCATATGTTAACCTTTTCATTCCTGGAATCATTAGGGTTTCCCCTGGACCTCGGACACTCCGGAGAAGGCAACCCTAGTTTGTCCGTCATCTGCTTGTGAGCTATTACCGCCTGTTTCAGGCCGCATCATGGTGAACCTCTTCTGCATCTCCTCCAAAAAGCCTCCTCATTCCTCCCGTAATCGGGTGACCAGAACTGCACGTTGTATTCCAGATGCAGCCTAACCGATGTTTTGTACAGCCGCAACGTGACTTCCCAACTCTTGAAGTCAAAACACAAGAACCTCACCATCCTGCCTGCTTTTGTTGTTCCTTCCAGAGAGAGCGACAGAGTTGCCCCCCCCCCCCCCATCCCTGCTTCTAACGGCTCTGCCACCTGGTAGATACTCATGTCCGACTTCCCCAGTCTCACACACGTCTGGATTAATCTCCGTCTGCTACTTCCCTTCCCATATTTTCAACTATGCGACCGAATCCTTTAAAAACCTTCCTCCCTCTCGGCAACGTTTATGTCATCTGTAAACCACGATACTTCGCGATGGTTGTCCAACGATGTCAGGAATCCCGCGCGGGAGGGTTTTTAAAGAGGAAGAGTCATTGCACTTGGACAGTTCCACCCTCTTGACCTGGGAAGGATCCAGTGGCACAAACAAGAGTCACAGACTGGCCTCTTCCTTGATGCAATGGACGACCATGACCACCCCCCCGCCCCATGGAGCGTTGCCGAACCTTCTTCCTGGCTGTTGGACCTCATCCGCCAGTCCGCTGGAGCCGATTCCACCGCGGACAGGCTACCCTCACCTGGTTTAGACCCGCCTGTCGCATTGCGAACAGCAAATTGGAGCCGCAGGTGAGAGCTGAGTGTCCAGTGGGGACCAAAGGTGAGTGAGCTGCCCCAGAATGGACACCACAAGCCCTTCCACCAGAGGAGTTACCCCCTCCCTGCACACCCCATACTTGTCCAAATCCCATGTTTTAGTCCAAATCATTTGTAGATGTATCACACACTACAGAGGTTCCAGTGCTGGTTCTTGTAGGGCGCCACTGAATAGGCTAAGATTTTAAACCCGGGAGCGAAGCAGATTGAACAGAGTTTTGATAGAAACATACAAAACTATGAGGGGTATAGACAGGGTTAACGCAAGCAGGCTTTTCCCACTGAGGTTGGGTGAGACTGGAACAAGAGGTCACAGGTTAAGGGTGAAAGGTGTAATGTTTAAGGGGAACTTGAGTGGGAACATTTTCGCTCAGAGGAACTGCCGGATGAACTGGTGGATGCGGGTTTGATTTTAAGATTTTAGAGAAGTTTGAATAGGTGCGTGGATGGGAAGGGTATGGTCCGGCTGCAGCTTGATGGGACAAGGCAGAATAACAGTTCGGCATGGGCTAAGTACGCTGAACCGCCTGTTTCTGTGCTGCAGAGCTCCGTGACTCGAAACAGGAACAATGTTAGCGTCTTCGATCCCCCTTCCGAAGCCAGGATATTGTGACAGTTCTTCGATCAGCCGGCAGAGAGCGCCAGAGCTCCACTGGTTCCGGACTGCTCCGGGAGCGGGGGTGGAGTGTTACCGGGTGGGGGGAGGGTATGTGAGAGGCGGGTGGGGTGTGGGGAGGGGGAGGGTGAAGTGTGTGGGGAGGGGGGAGTGAGGTGGGTGAGGTGTGGGAAGGGGGAGTGAGGTGGGTGAGGTGTGGGGAGGGGGGAGTGTGAGGTGTGTGGGGAGGGGAAGTGAGGTGGGTGAGGTGTGGGAAGGGGGAGTGAGGTGGGTGAGGTGTGGGGAGGGGGGAGTGTGAGGTGTGTGGGGAGGGGAAGTGAGGTGGATGAGGTGTGGGGAGGGGGGAGTGAAGTGGGTGAGGTGTGGGGAGGGGGAACGAGGGGTGGGGTAGGGGTGAGGGGGAGAGAGAGGTGGATGGGGTAGGGGAGGGGGGAGTGAAAGGTGAGTGGGGGGAGTGAGGTGGGTGAGGTGTGGGGAGGGGGAACGAGGGGTGGGGTAGGGGTGAGGGGGAGAGAGAGGTGGGTGAGGTGTGCAGAGAGGGGAGTGAAAGAGAAGTGGGACATGTTCTGTATGTCAGGCAGCCCCTCCCTATGGCTGGGCTGCCTGTGGAGGGGGGGTGAGGATGAGGGAGGGATCGACCCATCCATCATGATGGGATTTGACGGGAACACGAGACCCAACCTTGGTAGCTTGTCTCACGGGACACTCAGGGAGCCGTTTAATTCCTGATTCATTACGGGCACTTTGCTCGTCCGGCGGGGTGGTGTGGGGGGTCTGCAGGAGTCTGGGGAATCAGTAAACTCTCACTCTGGTTTGGGTGCCTTTTTGTGTGTGTGGGTGGGGGATTGGTGTCAGTGTGAGGGCTACATTGGTTTATGCTGCACCTCTCTGAGGGGGCATCGGGCGGTTTTAACCCCTGCCCAGGCTCTGATCTTGACGGGAAGCCAGTGATTTGGCTCTGATTGAGGGGAGAGATAATTTGATTCTGTTCCAGTGTGTTCCATCAGGAAGTGCTGATGGGATTAATGCAGGGGCCGACCTCTGCCCCAGGCCTGCTTTTCAGCCTTTTCAATTTGCAAATGCGTTTTCATTTTTTAAACTCATTCAGTGGAAGGAGCTGCAGTCGGTGTCAGCGCAGGAGGGGATTCTAAATCAGGGAGAGTCGGAGGGAGACTGGAAACCCTGCACTTCCTCTGAACACCTCCCCCTCGCACATTCCCTGGAGCTCCCCCTTACACACACACAGCCCCCGCACACCACTCCCTCACGCACACCCTCCCTCCCCTACACACCCACTTCCACCTCCCCCTCGCACATTCCCTGGAGCTCCCCCTTACACACACACAGCCCCCGCACACCACTCCCTCACGCACACCCTCCCTCCCCTACACACCCACTTCCACCTCCCCCTTGCACATTCCCCACAACACCCCCTTACACACATACACACAGCTCCCGCACACCACTCCCTCACACACACCCTCCCTCCCCTACACACCCACTTCCACCTCCCCCTTGCACATTCCCCACAACACCCCCTTACACACATACACACAGCTCCCGCACACCACTCCCTCACGCACACCCTCCCTCCCCTACACACCCACTTCCACCTCCCCCTTGCACATTCCCCACAACACCCCCTTACACACATACACACAGCTCCCGCACACCACTCCCTCACGCACACCCTCCCTCCCCTACACACCCACTTCCACCTCCCCCTTGCACATTCCCCACAACACCCCCTTACACACATACACACAGCTCCCGCACACCACTCCCTCACGCACACCCTCCCTCCCCTACACACCCACTTCCACCTCCCCCTTGCACATTCCCCACAACACCCCCTTACACACATACACACAGCTCCCGCACACCACTCCCTCACGCACACCCTCCCCCCATGCATGTGCACACAGATGCACTCTCACACCCCCTCCCCCACACACACTCCTCCTGCACATGCTCCCCCCACACATACGCACACCTTCTCAGTCCCCACAACATCACTCACATACACCCTTCCACACCCTCCCTCATACACTCTCCACCCACGCACCCCCCGAGCACATACACCCTTCCACACCCTCCCTCATACACTCTCCACCCACGCACCCCCCGAGCACATATACCCTTCCACACCCTCCCTCATACACTCTCCACCCACGCACCCCCCGAGCACATACACCCTTCCACACCCTCCCTCATACACTCTCCACCCACGCACCCCCCGAGCACATACACCCTTCCACACCCTCCCTCATACACTCTCCACCCAAGCACCCCCCGAGCACATACACCCTTCCACACCCTCCCTCATACACTCTCCTTCTCCCTGAGCACATCCACCCTCACAAGCACTCTCCTCCCACACTTTAGAAAAAAACAAAGACAGGGCATATAATCGACAAAAATTAGTGGGAAGGTAGAGGATTGGGAAGCTTTTAAAAACCAACAAAATGCAACTAAAAAGCTGTAAAGAGAGAAAAGATGAAATATGGAGACAGGCTAGCCAGTAATACGAGAGCATACCAGATTTTTTTTCAGACATATAAAGAGTTAAAGAGAAAGATGAGTGGATATCAGACCACTGGAAAATGACACTGGAGAGGTAGTGATGGGGGACAATGAAATGGCAGATGAACTGAATAAGTATTTTGTGTCAGTCTTCACCGTGGAAGATATTAACAGTTTACCAGAAGTTTGAGAGTGTCAGGGGGCAATTGCTATCACTAAGGAGAGGTACTTGGGAGGCTGAAAGGTCTGGAGGTAGATCTGAACCGGATGGTCTACACCCCAGGGTTCTGAAAGAGGGGGCTGAGGAGATTGTGGAGACATGAGTAATGATCTTTTAAGAATCACTAGATACTGGAATATTGAAAATGTTGCTCCATTCACTAAGAAGAGTTCACGTTATTTGTTAATGACCTGGATAACGGAATTAGAGTCATTGCCTACTCCAGCATAGAAACAGGCAAAAGACAGGAAGTTATAAACCGGTGAATCTGACTTCAGTGGTTGGGAAGGTGTTGGGCTCCATTATGAAGCATGAGGGCTTCACCTCAGCACGGAACTGATCCCACAACCTACACGCTCACTCTCAAGGCCTGGCGTTTGTACCGGTCTTCTCTTGCACATTGGTTCTTTGTGTTTTGTTTATGAATAGTGTTTTTGTAAATTCTATTGTATTTCTTTCCTGTAAATACCTGGAAGAAAATGAATTTCAAGGTAGTGTATGGTGACATATACTGTGCGTACTTTGCTAATAAATTTACTCTGACTTTGACCTTGTTTCAGACTGAGCCATGTCACTCACTGTCAGCTCAGCATGTACACTCTCCTCTGGGCCCTCCACGGCAGGAGAATTCGTTAACCCTTTCTCCTTGTGCGCTAGCTCATCTGCAACAGCCCTCTCTCATTGGTTCAACATACAGGCCTAGAACTACTCTGTGGGCTGAGGGGTCTGATCCTGACCCCTATCGTCCATCAGAATCTGGCCTACTATCACAGAACTTGTTGTTCTGTGGCTGCAGTATGATATAAAATTACTATATACCAACTAAATAGCAGAAAAGAAGGGAGTAGTGGTGTAGTGTTCGTGGGTTCAGGAACCATTCAGAAATCTGCTGGTGGTTGGGAAGAAACTGATGTTCTATATTCTGTCAACCAAGGTGCTGAAGGATCTCGAAAGGTCAGGTTGGGGGGAGGGGAGAAGGAACACATCGATGTTTTGGGTTGAGATCTCCAGTTGGACTGGACCCCACCTCTCCTCTGACATCTCCAGGCTGGGCCCACCCACCACCTTTCCCCAACCCGTCCCCGGGCTTCCCCCACCCGTCCTCCCCTCACAACCCCTCTTTCACCCTGCTGTGTCTTCACCAACCCCGCTGACCTCCCCCCCCCACCCCCCAACACTCTCAGAGCAATATGTTCTGTCCTCGAAAGTGGCCTCGCTTTTGACCCCGTGCCCATACCGGACATGTTCTACACCTACGGGATGCCAAGTTCTCCTTCCATCACCTCAGCAGACGCTTCTTAGAGAAGGATCTCCCCCTCCCACCAATAACCTCTTCTCCCCCCCCAAACCTTTGACCCTCCTCCTGTTGGACCCACCCCCCCCCCCCCCCCCCCGACTTGCTCAGCCTTTTCATTCCAGCTGCCTGATGCTGAGTGTGAGTATGTCAGAGAATCGACCCCGGGCCCAACCCATTGATGCAGTTACAAAGAAGCACACCGGTACCCTGCTTCATCAGCAGCCCGAGGAGATTTGGAACACCACGAACGACTCTAGCAAACTTCTACGGTTGAATGGCCACGCAGGCTGATGGGGTAGTTAATAAATCACATGGTATGCTTACCTTTATTAGAGGCATTGAGTTCAAAAGTCAGGAAGTTATGTTGCAGTTTTATAAAACTCCAGTTAGGCTGCATCTGGAGTATTGCACGCAGTTAATGGTTTGACTCTCGGCAGTGTGGAGGATCAGAGGGATCTTGGGGTCTGAGTCCATAAGTCACTCAAAGCAGCTGCGCAGGTTGACTCTGTGGTTAAGAAGGCATATGCTGTATTGGCCTTCATCAATCGCGGAATTGAGTTTAAGAGCCGAGAGGTAATGTTGCAGGTATGTAGGACACTGGTCAGACCCCACTTGGAGTACTGTGCTCAGTTCTGGTCGCCTCACTACAGGAAGAACGTAGAAACCGTAGAAAGGGTGCAGAGGGGATTTACATGGATGTTGCCTGGATTGGGGAGCATGCCTTATAAAAACAGGTTGATTGAACTCGGCCTTTTCTCCTTGGAGCGATGGAGGATGAGAGGTGACTTGATAGAGGTGTATAAGATAATCAGAGGCATTGATCATGGGGATAGTAAGAAGCTTTTTCTCCAGGGCTGAAATGGTTGCCACAAGAGGACACAGGTTTAAGGTGCTGGAGTCCCATTGTAGGAGGGATGTCGAGGCTTTGGAGAGGGTGCAGAAGGGGTTTATCAAGATGCTGCCTGGATTAGAGGGCATGTGCCAGAGCAAGAGGTTGGGCAAATTTGGGTTGTTTTCTCCGGAGTGGTGGAGGGGAGACCTGATAGAGGTTTAAAAGATTATGAGAGGCATAGATAGAGTAGACAGACCATAGTTTTGCCCCAGGGTTGAAATGTCTGATACCAGAGGGCTCGCATTTAGGGTGAGAGAGGGAAAGGTCAAAGGAGATGTGAGGGGCGAGTATTTTACACAGAGAGTGGTGGGTGTGTGGAATGTGCTACCTGGTGGGATGGTAGAGGCAGATACATTGAGACATTTAGATTGGCACATGAGTGTGAGGAACATGGAAGGGTATGGACGTTGTGCAGGCTGAAGAGACTTGCTTAGTTGCCCATTAGATTACTAATTTAGATAGTTTAGCACAGTATTGTACTGTTGTGTGTTTTATGTGGAGACCATTCTGACCAGCTGTATCCCTGTTTGGTAAGGACGATCCAGCGCAGAGGCTCGTAAACTCAGTCAGCTGCATTACGGGCACTAGCCTCCCCAGCAGAGGGCACCTACAAAAGGCAGCTTCCATCATTAAAGCCCCTCACCATCCAGGACGTGCCTTCCTCTCATTGCTACCACCAGGGAGGAGGTGCAGGAGCCTGAAGACACACACTCAATGATCCGGGAAAAGGTTCTTCTCCTCTGCCATCAGATTTCTGAACGGTCCATGAACTCATGAACACTACCCCATTACACCTTTCTTTCTCAGTCGTTTTATAATTTATGGATTTTTATGTACTGCACTGAACTGCTGCTGCAAAACAACAGTTTTCACATCGTATGTCAGTGATATTAAACTCGATTCTGATTGTAAACCATCTGAGCCTCTCCCCTCCGCTCACCCAGTCTAACTTCACCGTGCTGCACCAGTCCCAGCATCACCACCTACATCCAGTCTGGGTGAAGGGTCTCGGCCCGAAACATCAACTCTCCATCTCCCTCCACGGACGCTGCCTGACCTGCTGAGTTCTTGGAGCGTTTTCGTGTGTGTTGCTCTAAATGCCAATATCTGCAGAGTCTCTTGGAACACAGAACAGTACAGTACAGGATCAGACCATTCAGCCCGCTGTGTGGTGCTGAGCCAATTAAACTAGCAATCCTGTTTTATTAATCTCTTCCGCCTACACAGTGTCCTTTTCCCTCACATTCATGTGCCTAACTAGACGCCCGTTAAAAATCCCTGATGTATCTGCCTCTACCACCATGCCAGGCACCCACCTCTCTCTGTGTAAAAACACTTGCCCCTCACATCTCCTTTGAATTTACCCCCTCTCACATTAAATGCATGACCTCTGCTATGAGGCATCTCAGCCCCCAGAGAAAGATATTGTTGGTCAACCCTGTCTATGTCTCTCGTAATGTTACAAAATTTCTATCAGATCTCCCCTCAATCTCCGCATCTCCAGAGAAAACAACCAAAGTTTGTCCAGCCTCTCATCATAGCACGTGCCCTGTAATCCAGGGAGATTCCTGGTAAAACTTTTCCACATCCTCTACAAAGCAGCGTCTTCCTTCCTATAACATGGAGACCTGACTCTATGCAGTTCTTCAGATATGGCCTATCAAGAGTTTTATAAAGTTCTTGTGTCTCCATAAAGCACCTTTTAAACATTGCAAAAAAAATTCTGTCCTTCGTTTTGCCATAATTTGATTGCTCTCTCTGCCTGTAGATTAAAATCTCACAAGATCAGTGCTACACTCACCTCCACACCCAAATGTTATTCTGTGGTTGTTAGGGAATGGGGCGAGATGGGAATCTCTGCTCCCTGTCCGTGCTGATCATCAGCTTTCAGCGGACACTGCTCATCCACTGGAGGGAACGACTGGCACTATCTGCAGCCGCTGCCTTTCCGCACTGTGTGAGAAGCACTGCGGCTGCTGACGTCCTTTGAGAGCACGGCATGCAGGTTGTTCATTTACTTTGAAGTAGTGTGTGGGCCAGGCCAGCTAGACGCAATGACCAGTTCGTCTGCTAGCTGGTACGTCTTTGGAGTGCGGGAGGAAACCGGAGGAAGCATGTGGGGAGGACGTACAGACGACGCTGGAGCTGAACTCTGAACTCTGACCCCCCCTGAGCTGTAATAGTGATGTGCCAACCGCTAAGCTACTGCGTCACCCAGTGCTGGGCGGCCGTTTGACCGATGGAGCGGGCACGTCACAGAGCGAGTCCCACAGCACAGGAACAGGCCCTTCGGCCCACATATCCAAGCCTGCCTAGACCACTACTGCAGGGGAACAGGCCACTTGGCCCATCTAGCCATGACTGTCTGTACTAATCTCATTTCCCAGCAAATGATTCCTACCCTTGGTGACTCGAAGGCTCACCCAGATACTTTGCAAGATTGAAGATTGTTTAAGGGCATTTCCAGTGCACAAGAGTAAAGGAGAACATAATAATGGTTACTTCTGATCACAAAAAAACATAGTAAGATGAAGGACACAATAAATGTAAATATGTAAGGTCGTTCATATACAAGGATTGATTATACGTTCCATGAGATGATGCCAGGCACAGGAGGGTCTGTACACAAGGTGACTCTGACAGGAAATGATAAAATATTCTTAACTGGGATTGATGATCAGCCTCACTGCTTGGGGAAGTCACTGTTTCTGAGGCTGGTGGTTCTGGTGTGGATGCTATGTGGTCCCCTCCCTGATGGGAGTGGGGTAAACAGTCCATGACGAGGGTGAGTGAGATCCTTCATGATACTAAAGGTTCAAAGGTCTAATTTAATGTCAGAGAAATGTATACAATATATATCCTGAAGTGCTTTTTCTTCACAAACATGCCCCAAAGAATGAAGGACAGATAAACGTAAGAACCCCAAAGAACACCTTTATTCCCAGCTTACCCCCTCTCGCGCAGAAGCAGCAGTGAGCAACATTCCCGCCTTCCCCACCAGCAAAAAAAAGCATCGGCACCTGCCACCAAGCACTCAAGTGTGAGCAAAGCATCAGCAAAGACACAGACTTGTAGTTACCCCAAAGACTTCGTGTTTCACCCGGTATTCGACATAACACAAGTTCTCTCTCTCCCTAATAATGGAGAAGGAGGTGTCTCCATTTTCCCAGCGCGCTTTTCTCCCTGCTTTTCCCAGCACCTTTCTGTATGCATGTCCTTGATGGCGGGTGGCTGGTGCAGGTGATGTGTTGGGCAGCTTTGGCTACCTGTTGTAGAGCCCTCCTGTGGACTGCAGTGCAGTTTCCATACCAGGCAGTGATGCAGTTTGTTAAGATGCTCTCTCCGGTGCATCTGCAGAATGAGCAAACACGAGGAAATCTGCAGATGCTGGAAATTCAAGCAACACACACAAAATGCTGGTGGAACACAGCAGGCTCGGCAGCATCTATAAGGAGAAGCACTGTCGACGTTTCGAGCCGAGACCTTTCGTCAGGACTAACTGAGAGGAAAGATACTAAGAGATTTGAAAGTAGGAGGGGGAGGGGGAAATGCGAAATGATAGGAGAAGACCGGAGGGGGTGGGATGAAGCTAAGAGCTGGGAAGGTGATTGGCGAAAGTAGTACAGAGCTGGAAAAGGGAAAGGATCATGGGATGGGAGGCCTAGGGAGAAAGAAAGGAGGAGGGGAGCACCAGAGGGAGATGGAGAACAGGCAGAGTGATGGGCAGAAAGAGAGAAAAAAACAAACAACTAAATATGTCAGGGATGGGGTAAGAAGGGGAGGAGGGGCATTAATGGAAGTTAGAGAAGTCAATGTTCATGCCATCAGGTTGGAGGCTACCCAGCCGGTATATAAGGTGTTGTTCCTCCAACCTGAGTGTGGCTTCATCTTGACAGTAGAGGAGGCCATGGATAGACATATCAGAATGGGAATGGGACGTGGAATTAAAATGTGTGGCCACTGGGAGATCCTGCTTTCTCTGGCGGACCGAGCCTCTATTGCATCCTATCACACACTCCCAGGGTCAGAAACAGAGTGAAGCTCCCTCTACACTGTCCCACCACACACTCCCAGGGTCAGACACAGAGTGAATCTCCCTGTACACCATCGCATCACACACTCCCAGGGTCAGACACAGAGTGAAGCTCCCTCTACACTGTCCCATCACACACTCCCAGGGTCAGACACAGAGTGAAGCTCCCTCTACACTGTCCCATCACACACTCCCAGGGTCAGACACAGAGTGAATCTCCCTGTACACCATCGCATCACACAATCCCAGGGTCAGACACAGAGTGAAGCTCCCTCTACACTGTCCCATCACACACTCCCAGGGTCAGACACAGAGTGAATCTCCCTGTACACCATCGCATCACACACTCCCAGGGTCAGACACAGAGTGAAGCTCCCTCTACACTGTCCCACCACACACTCCCAGGGTCAGACACAGAGTGAATCTCCCTGTACACCATCGCATCACATACTCCCAGGGTCAGACACAGAGTGAAGCTCCCTCTACACTGTCCCATCACACACTCCCAGGGTCAGACACAGAGTGAATCTCCCTCTACACTGTCCCATCACACACTCCCAGGGTCAGACACAGAGTGAAGCTCCCTCTACACTGTCCCATCACACACTCCCAGGGTCAGACACAGAGTGAAGCTCCGGAGATGAAGATGGAGACAGAAAGATGAAGAAAGGGGAGGGAGGTGTCAGAAATGGACCAAGTGAATTTGAGGGCAGGGTGAAAGTTGGAGGCAAAGTTAATGAAGTCGCCCTGCCCTCAAATTTACCTGGTCCATTTCTGACACCTCCCTCCCCTTTCTTCATCTTTCTGTCTCCATCTCTGGAGATGGCTTATCTACTGATATCTACTATAAGCCTACAGACTCTCATAGCTACCTGGACTATTCCTCTTCCCAGCCAGTCTCTTACAAAAATGCTATCCCCTTCTCACAATTCCTCCGTCTCTGCCACATCTGCTCTCAGGATGAGGCTTTTCATTCCAGGATGACGGAGATGTCTTCCTTTTTTAAACAAAGGGGCTTCCCTTCGTCCACCATCAACTCTGCTCTCAAATGCCTCTCTCCCATTTCCCGCACATCTGCCCTCACCCCATCCGCCCGCCACCCCACTCGTGATAGGGTTCCCCTTGTCCTCACCTACCACCCCACCAGCCTCCATGTCCAATGTATAATTCTCCGTAACTTCCACCGCCTCCAACGGGATCCCACTACCAAGCACATCTTCCCCCCCCCTCTGCTTTTCGCAGAGATCGCTCCCTACGCAACTCCCTTGTCCACTCATCCCCCCCAATCCCTTCCCACCAATCTTTCTCTCTCTCTGCCCATCACTGCCTGTTCTCCATCTCCCTCAGGTGCTCCCCTCCCCCCCTTTCTTTCTCCCGAGGCCTCCCGTCCCATGATCCTTTCCCTTCTCCAGCTCGGTACCACTTTCGCCAATCACCTTCCCAGCTCTTAGCTTCATCCCACCCCCTCCAGTCTTCTCCTATCATTTCGCATTTCCCCCTCCCCCCACAACTTTCAAATCTCTTACTATCTTTCCTTTTGGTTAGCCCTGACGAAGGGTCTCGGCCTGAAACGTCGACAGTTCTTCTCCCTATAGATGCCGCCTGGCCTGCTGCGTTCCACCAGCATTTTGTGTGTGTTGTCTGTAGAATGACATGAGTTTGGAAGTGCCAAGTCCAGCTTTCTTCAGCCTCCTCAGAAAGTGGAGACGTCGGCGAGCTCTGCTGATTGTGTAAGTGTTCTGGGATGATGAGAGCTTGTGTGGGATCTGCACGGCCAGGAGAGTGAACCCCCCTCCCAGGAGTCTGAGAGGGAGGTTTTTAAAAGAGAGTGATGGGTGTGTGGAACAGCCTGTTGGGCTGGTGGTGGAGGCTTGTGCTTTAGGGATATTTAAGAGACTCTCAGACAGGCAGGTGGATGATAGAAAAATGGAGGCTGTGTGGGAAGGGAAGGGTTAGATTGATTTTGAAGTAGGTTGCCATGTCGACACAACATTGTGGGCCAAAGGGCCTGTAGTCTGCTCTGCCGTTCCGTGCATGTGTGTGTGTGTGTGGGGGGTGTGAGGAGTGAGTTAGCTGCTGTTCCCTGCTCACTGATTACATTGGCTCCGTACCCCGGCCCTATTGATGTGTGAGTTAATGCACGCGTTACATTATTGATGCTAATGTTTTCTCTCGCCTCTCTCCCTGTGATTTTAGCGACTGTTTTTCCAAAACGGCTTTGTGGGTTCTTAATAAACAATTCATGTGCAGATATTGAATGCTTGGTAAACCAGCTGTGGGAAATTGCTTTGGGTCTTCGTGACAGGCTTATCTCTTTAAATGAAGGTGTGAGCAGATCAAAGTCTTCACACCACCCCCATCACAACAGATCAGTTATGGAATAATTACAGTACCAGGAAGGCTGTTCAGCACATTGAGCCTGTACTAGCCCCTACTACACCCATTCCACCTCCCCCCATCTGCACCTCTCTCCCCAGTCCTGTGGGTCAATCCCCTCCGCTGGTGCTGTTCCCTCTAACGACTCTGACCGACAATTTCACACTCAGCTTCATTATCACTGACGTATGTTGTGAAATATGTTGTCTTTTCGCAGCAGAACATAAAACTTGCTATAAGTTGCAAAAATTAATACATAAACGGTGCAAAAGTAGAATAGTGAGGTGCCGTTCATGGACCGTCCAGAAATCAGATGGGGAAGGGGATGGAGAAGCTGCTCCTGAAACATTGAGTGTGTATCTTCAGGCTCCTGTACCACCTCCCTGTTGGTAGCAATGAGAAGAGGGCATGTCCCTGGATGATGGGGGTCCTTAATGATGGATGCCATCTTTCTGAGGGTCTGCATCTCTCGAAGATGTCCTTGATGGTGTGGAAATTGCGCCATGATGGGGCACCCATACCCACACAGCACACAGTGTCTCCCAGTTCCCTCTGGCTGACCGTTCCCCTTCCCCACAGGCAGTGAGATCCCCACCATCGTGGCTCTCTGCATGACAATGTCTTTTCTATCTTTGGCCCATCACTTAAACCCTATCCCCCAGTCCTTGAGCACCCCCCCCAGTGGAAACAGCTTCCTTCTATTCCCCCTATCTAAACCCCACCTGACCTTGTCCTCCTCCCAACCTTCCCTGCTTCTCTGGGCTTCTCCACTCCCACCCGGGGTCTGGAGTACCTCCTCCCTGGGACCTTCCCGTCCTCCTGGAGTGTGGTGACCAGAACTGGACGTGGTTCTGCCGATGGACACTAGGACAGGTAATCTTCCTCCCTGGAACCTTTCCCACCCTCTCCCGGGGACCTTCCTGTCCTGCAGAAAGGTGGTGACACGGTTCTCCTGGAGGAGGGGTGAGAGGAGAGCCGGAATGGGAAAGGGAAAAGAGAGTAAGGGAGAAGAGAGATGACCAGAGGTTAGGGAAATCGATGTTTGTGCCATCCGGTTGGAGGCTCCCCAGCTGGAATATGAGGTGTTGCTCCTCCAGCCTGAGAGTACGACAGCAGAGTGGGCCATGGGCTGACATGTCAGAATGGGATTGGGACGTAGAACTGAAATGGATGGCCACCGGGAGATCCCGTCTGTTGTGGCACATGGAGTAAAACTGCTTGGCAGAGCACCTCCTGATCCGTGAGGTGTCTTCTCGACGTAGAAGAAACCACACCAGGAGCACCGGACGCAGGAGCCGACCCCGACAGACTGACAGGTGAAGTGCTGCCTCACCTGGAACGACTGCTTTGGGCCCTGGATAGGGGTGAGAGAGGAGAGGTGTAGGGGCAGTTGTAGCGCTTGTCCCACTTGCAGGGGTGAGTGCCGGGGGGAGATTGGTGGGGAGGGATGAGTGGACAAGGGAGTTGTGTGGAGACCGATCACTGCAGAAAGCAGAGAGTGGGAGCAGGTAAAGGTGTATTCAGTGGTAGGATCCTGTTGAAGATTGCGGAAGTTACAGAGCATAAGGGAATCAAGGGATATGGGGACAAGGCAGGGACTGGGTATTGATAGTGAATGATCAGCCATGATCTCAGAATGGCGGTGCAGACTCGAGGGGCCGAATGGTCTACTTCTGCACCTATTGTCTATTGTCTATAAGGTGTGAGATGCAGAGGCTCGTGGTGAAAGAAATCCCTCCTCATCTCTGTTCTAATGGAGTGTGTTTCTTTTCTAAGATCTGTGCCTTCTGTTCTTAGACACATCCTCTCCACGCCAATCTATCTAGTCCTTCAATATTCATTGGGTATCAATGACATTCTCCCCCTTGTTCTCCTAAACTCAGTGAGTACAGGTCCAGAGGGCACAGAGAGTACATGCTCCATCCTCAAAATTACCCCTGTCCTTGACCTGTGGACCTGTCCAATCACTGTCTTTAATTGAATAGAATTATGGTCACTGACTTGCCCTGGCCCAAGGACGAGATCCAGTATTACACAGTCCCAAGTAGACCCCTTGATATATTGACACAAGAAACTTGCCTGCACAAATTTCGCCCTGTTCAGGCCCTAAGACTAAATACTTGGGAAATTAAAACCTCTCATTAGTACAACGCCATTACTCCTACTATGAGTAATTTCTCTACTCACCTGCCCCTCAAGTTCCAGCTGACTCTTGGGGAGTCTATAATACTGCACAGCTAGAATGACTCTCCCCTTCACATTTCTAAGTTCTCGCCATAAGACCGCTCTAGCTGATGCTCTAAAAATGCTACCTCTAAGCATTTCCCTTTACAAAAGGGCTTCACTGCCCCCCATCCATTTGAGTGCTGGAACAGAGACAACGAGCCCTGTGGTGAGATACTGTCTTGGTGAATGTCGACAGAGGATGGTACTGGTAGGATGTTTATCACACTGCTGGCCAGTGACCAGTGGAATTGGTGCTGTGTTCACTGTTAATGATTCGGATGACCATGGTGTTAATGTGGTCAGTAGATCTGCGGCAGCAAAATTGACAATGGACAATGTAAAAGGCTGTCTAAGGTTACATCCCCTCCCTCTGCAGCCATTCCTGTAAGATCTAGGAGCAGGTGATCAGGTCCTGGGGAATGGTCTGCCTTTGACCTTGTTTACCTTCCCACTTCTTGTTCTCCCATGATAGGAATTGTTTTACATTCTTCCCTCCTTGTTTGTTGCTATTGCAAAAATCGATACAAAATAATTATTTAGAATCCTTGCTATTTCTCTTTTTTCCCATTACCAATTCCCCAGACATTTAGTTTTAAGCTTAACATACCAGTGGAAGTTCTTACTGTGTTGTATACAATTTGCTAGTTTGCTCTCACACTCCACCTTCTCCCTTGTTATAACTTAGCCAGGATTCTTAGCAGTGTGGTGGACCAGAGGGAGAATGTTAAAAGGTCTGCACAATTTGATGGGTTGAAGAACTTGTACTGTTCTATGTTCTACTGTGTGTCGTATGTTCCATCATCTCCCTCTTTCTAGTTTACTGAGTCATCCTTTGCAAGTTCCTCTGTCCCACTGCTGACCTTCACAACCCCATTACCTTTCCTTCAGTGTATGATCATGCACTTTGGTAGAAGGAATAAAGACACAGACCATTTTCTAAAAGGGGAGAAAACTCAGAGTTCAGAGTTGCAAAGGGACTCAGGAATCCTTGTTCAGGATTTCCTCCAGATTAACTTGGAGACTGAGCCAATGGTAAGGAAGGGAAATGCAAAAGAGGACAAGAATATAAAAACAAGCATATAACGCCAAGGCTTCATAAGGCACTGGCCAGTCTGCACTTGGACAATTGTGAGCAACTGTGGGCTACTTCCCAGTCCTCTCTTCCAGATCATTAATGTATATCGTGAACAGCTGCAGACCCAGCACCAAACCCCCTGTGACACACCACTCACCACTGATTGTCAATCAGAGAAACATCCCTGTGTCCCAACTCTCTGCTTTCTATTAGTTAACCAATCCTCTGTCCATGCTAATACATCACCCCAACTCTGTGCACCCTTACCTTATGGATGTCTTTTATGTGGCACCATATCAAACACCTTTTGGAAATCCAAGTAAATAACATCCCTCTATCCACCGTGTTCATTATCTCCTCAAAGAACTCCAGTTAGTTTGTCAAACATGACCTGCCTTTGCTGAGTCCATGCTGTGTCTGCCTGATGGATCCATTTCTTTCCAGATGCCTCGCTATTTCTTCTTTAATGATAACTTCAAGCATCTTCCCAACTACAGATGTTAAACTAACTGACCTATAGTTACCTGCCTTTTGCCTATACTATTTTTTGAACAGTGGCATGACATTCGCCTTCTTTTAATCTGCCGGGACCTGCTCAGAATCCAGAGAATTTTGGTAAATCATCACTAAAGCCTCTACTATAACCTCTGCCATTTCTTTCAGTATCCTGGGATGCATTCCATCAGGGCCAGAGGACTTGTCTATCATCAGGCCCACAAGTTTGCTCTTTAGTGATAGCTATTGTATTGAGGTCCTCACCTCCATTCACATCCATAACATCTCTCTTTGGCATGTTAGACATGTCCTCCACCGTGAAGACCAATACAAAATAGTAATTCAAAGCCTCTGCCATTTCCTTATTACCCAATATCAATTCTCCGTTCTCGTCCTCCAAGGGACCTATGTTCATTTTAGCCATGCTTTTTGGCTTTATATAATTATAAAAACTTCTAGTATTCATTTTATATTTTGTGCTAGCCCATGTTCATAATCTAGCTTCCCTTTCTTTCTTCCTCACTTAGTTGCTTTGCTTTGTTGCTTTTTAAAGTTTTCCCAATCTTCCAGTTTCCCACTACCCTTGATGACTTTGTATGCATGAGCTTTTAGTTTGATGCCTTCTTTTATTTCCTTAGTTATCCAAGGCTGGCTCTGCCCACCCTTACAGTCCTTGCTTTTAACAGGAATATACTTTTGTTGAGCACTGTGAAAAATCTCTTTGAAAGTTTTCAACTGTTCCTCAGTCATCCCACCATTTAGCCTGTGTTCCCAGTCTACACTAGCCAAACCCTCCCTCATCCCATTGTAGTCTCCATTGTTTAGGCATAATATACTGGTTTTAGATTGAACTATTGCACCCTCCATTTGTATGCGAAACTCAATCATACCGTGATCACTCTTTCCAAGAGGATCCTTAATTACAAGATCTCTAATTTTACCTGTCACAGTGCACAGGACCAGATCCAAGATAGCACGTTCCCTTGTAGGTTCAGTAACACGCTGTTCATGAATCTTCCTCAAGGCTGCCTCAACCAACTTGACTCACCCAATCTATGTGCAAGTTAAAGTTCCCCACGATAACTGCTGCTCCATTCTTACAGGCCTCAGATATTTCTCGATTTATTGCCTGTGCCACTGTAACGTTATTACTTGGTGGCTTATAGACAACTCCCACCAGTGATTTTTCCCTAATCTCTACCTAGATGCATTCAGCGTCCTACACCCTAGATCTTATATGGTCTTTCACTATCACCCAATCTCATCTTTAATTAAGAGTGCTACCCGACCTCCCTTACCTTCCTGCCAATCCTTCCATATTACCTGATATCCTTGGACATTTAATTCCCACTCCTCTCCACCCTGCGACCACATCTCTACTAAATCATACCCCTTTGTACTGATTAGAAGAATGAGGGGGGATCTCATTGAAACATAGAATATTTAAGAGCTGAGACAGATTGGACCTGTACAGGATGTTTCCTATAGTGGGGAATTTCCAGGATCAGAGGGTACAGCCTTTGAAAAGAGGGACATCCATTTGGAACAGAGATGAGGAGCAATTTTTTTAGCCAGAGGGTGTTGAATCTGTGGAATTCATTGCCACAGACAGCTGTGGAGGCCAAGTCACTGGTTATATTTAAAGCGGAGGTTGATAGCTTCTTCATTAGTCAGAGCATGAAAGATTATGGGGAGAAGACAGGAGAATGAGGTTGAGACTGAAAGTAGATCATCCAAATGAAAATAAATGGTGGAACATACTTAATAAGTTGAAAGACCTAATTCTGCTCCTATATTTTATGGTCTAATTAGACCCTCTAAGAGTAATTAGCTCATATATCTGCAATAAAACATTTCACCCCTCACTCCTACAAGCATCCCCAATTGAGCCATGACTTTGGACACTTCTTGTGCTGTTAGTATGGGTGATGGTGGGAATGTGGATGGCTGTGTTGGTGCAGGTGATGGTTTTTGTGTGGATGGTGTTGGTGCGGGTCATGGTGTTGTTGATGGTGATGTTGTTGCTGTGGATGGTTTTGTTGGTGTAGATGGTAATATTGGTGCAGGTGATGGTTTTGGTGTGGATGGTGTTGGTGTAGATGGTTATATTGGTGCTGGTAATGGTTTTGGTGTGGACGATTGGTGTAGATGGTTATGTTGGTGGGGGCGATGATTTTGGTGTGGATGGTGATGGTGTTGGTATGGACAGTTGGTGTGGATGGTGTTGGTGTGGACAGTGTTGGTGTAGATGGTTATGTTGGTGCGGGTGATGGTTTTGGTGTGGATGGTGTTGGTGCAGGTGATGGTATTGGTTAAAATGGTGGTGTTGTTGGTGAGGATGATGGTATTGGTTTGAATGGTGGTGTTGGTGAGGATGATGGTATGGATTTGAATGTTGGTATTGGTGTGAATGACGGTATTGTTTTGAATCATTGTGTTGGTGAGGATGATGGTATTGGTTTGGATGGCTGTGTTGGTGAAGATGATGGTATTTGTTTGAATGGTGTTGTTGGTGAAAATGATGGTATTGGTTTGAATGGTGGTGTTGGTGAGGGTCATGGTATTGTTTTAAGTGTTCGTGTTGTTCGTGAGTATGATGGTAATGGTTTGAATTGTGGTGTTGTTGGTGATGATGATGGTATTGGTTTGAATGGTGTTTTGGTTAGGATGATGGTATTGTTTTGAATGGTTGTGTTGGTGAGGATGATGGTAATGATTTGGATGGAAGTGTTGGTATGGATGATGGTGTTGGTTTAAATGGTGTTGTTCTGGTGAGGACGATGGTATTGGTTTGAATGGTGGTGTTGGTGAGGATGATTGTATTGCTTTGAATGGTGGTGTTGGTGTATATGATGGTATTGGTTTAAATGGTGTTGTTGCTGAGCATGATGATGTTGGTTTGAATGGTAGTATTGGTGAGGATGATGGTATTGGTTTGAATGGTGCTGTTGGTGAGGAGGTTGGATTTGGTTTGAATGGTGGTGTTGGTAAGGATGATGGTATTGGTTTGAAAAGTGGTGTTGGTGAGGATGATGGTATTGGTTTGGATGGCAGTTTTGGTGAGGATGATGGTATTGGTTTAAATGGTGATGTTGTTGGTCACATGATGATATTGGCTTGGATAGTAGTTTTTGCGAGGATCATGGTATTGGTTTAAGTGGTGGTGTTGTTTGTGAGGATGATGGTTTTGGTTTGAATGGTGGTGTTCGTGAGATTGATGGTATTGGATTAAAAGGTGTTGTGTTGTTGAGGATGATTATATTGGTTTGACTGGTGGTCTTGGTAAGGATGATGGAATTGTTTTCAGTGGTGGTGTTCCTGAGGATAATGGTATTCGTTTGTATAGTAGTGTTGGTGAGGTTTATGGTATTGGTTTATGTGGTGTTGTTGTTAGTGAGGATGATAATATTGGTTTGGATGGTAGTGTTTGTGAGGATCACGGTATTGGTTTAAGTGGCAGTGTTGTTTGTGAGAATGATTGTAATGGTTTGAATTGTGGTGTTGGTGAGGAGGTTGGTTTTGGTTTGAATGGTGGTGTTGGTAAGGATGATGGTATTGGTTTGAATGGCAGTGTTGGTGAGGATGATGGTATTGGTTTAAATGATGTTGTTATTTGTGAGGACGATGATATTGGTTTGTATGGTGGTGTTGATGTGGATGATGGTATTGGTTTGAATGGTGGAGTTGGTGAGGTTAATGTTTTTGGTACGAATTGTGCTGTTGGTGAGGATGATGGTATTGGTTTGTACGGTGGTGTTGTTTAGGATTATGTTATTGGTTTGAATGTTGGTTTTCGGTGAGGGTCATGGTATTGAATTGGATGGTAGTGTTGGTGAGAATGATGGTATTGGTTTGACTGGTGGTGATGGTGAGGATGATGGTATTGTTTTCAATTGTGGTGTTCCTGAGGATGATGGTGTTGGTTTAGATGGTTGTGTTGGTGAGGATCATGGTACTGGTTTAAATGCTGGTTTTGTTTGTGATGTTCATGTTATTGATTTTAATGGTGGTGTTGGTGAGGAGGATAGTTTTGGTTTAAATGGTGGTGCTTCTCGTGGGGATGATTGTATTGGTTTGAATGGTGGTGTTGGTGGGGTTGATGGTATAGTTTTGAATGGATGTGTTGTTACGGATGATGGTATTGGTTTGAATGATGGTATTGGTGATGATCATGGTATTGTTTTAATTGGTGGTGCTGTTTGTGAGGATGATGGTAATGGTTTGAATTGTGGTGATGTTGGTGATGATGATGGTGTTGGTTTAAATAGTGGTGTTGGTGAGGATCATAGTATTGGTGTAAATGGTGGTGCTGCTGGTGAGGATGATGGTATTGATTTGAATGGTTTGTTGGTAAGAATAATGGTATTGGTTTGTTTGATGGTGTTGGTGAGGATGATGGTATTGGTTTGAATGGTGGTGTTGGTAAGGTTGATGGTATTGTTTTCAGTGGTGGTGTTCTTGAGGATGATGGTATTGGCTTGGATGGTAGTGTTTGTGAGGATCATTGTATTGGTTTAAATCGTGTTGTTGTTGGTGAGGATGATTGTATTGCTTTGAATGGTGGTGTTGGTGTGTATGATGGTATTGGTTTGGATGGTAGTGTTGGTGAGGATGATGGTATTGGTTTAAATGGTGTTGATGTTTGTGAGGATGATGGTATTGGTTTGAATGGTCTTGTTGGTGAGGATGATGGTATTGGTTTGAATGGTGGTGTTGATGAGGATCATGGCATTGGTTAAGTGGTGGTGTTGTTTGTGAGTGTGATGGTTTTGGTTTGAATGGTGTTGGAGAGGTTGTTGGTATTGGTTTAAATGATGGTGTTGTTCGTGAGGATGATGGTAATGGTTTGAATTGTGGTGGTGTTGTTGGTGATGATAGTGGTATTGGTTTGAATAGTGGTGTTGGTGAGGATCATGGTACTGGTTTAAATGGTGGTTATGTTTGTGATGTTCATGTTATTGATTTTAATGTTGGTGTTGGTGAGGATGATGGTTTTGGTTTGAATGGTGGTGTTTCTCATGTGGATGATTGTATTGGATTGAATGGTGGTGTTGTTGGTGAGGATGATGGTATTGGTTTGGATGGTGGTGTCGGTGAGGGTGATGGTGTAGGGTTAAATGGTGTTGATGTTTGTGAGCATGATCGTATTTATTTGGATGGTAGTGTTGGTGAGGATCATGGTATTGGTTTAACTGGTGGTGGTGTTGTTTGTCACGATGATGGTTTTGTTTTGAATGGTGGTGTTGGTGAGGTTGATGGTATTGGTTTAAATGGTGGTGTTGATGAGGGTCATGTTATTAGTTTAAGTTGTGGTGTTGTTTGTGAGGATGATGGTGTTGGTTTAGATGGTTGTGTTGGTGAGCATCATGGTACTGGTTTAAATGGTGGTTTTGTTTGTGATGTTCATGTTATTGATTTTAATGGTGGTGTTGGTGAGGAGGATAGCTTTGGTTTAAATGGTGGTGCTTCTCGTGAGGATGATTGTATTGGTTTGAATGGTGGTGTTGTTGGTGAGGATGATGGTATTGGTTTGAATGGTGGCATTGGTGGGGATGATGGTATAGTTTTGAATGGAGGTGTTGTTACAGATGATGGTATTGGTTTGAATGGTGGTATTGTTGATGATCATGGTATTGTTTTAATTGGTGGTGTTGTTTATGAGGATTATGGTAATGGTTTGAATTGTGGTGATGTTGGTGATGATGATGGTGTTGGTTTAAATAGTGATGTTGGTGAGGATCATAGCATTGGTTTAAATGGTGGTGCTGTTTGTGAGGATGATGGTACTGATTTGAATGGTTTGTTGGTAAGAATGATGGTATTGGTTTGAATGGTGGTGTTGGTAAGGTTGGTGGTATTGTTTTCAGTGGTGGTGTTCCTGAGGATGATGGTATTAGCTTGGATGGTAGTGTTTGTGAGGATCATTGTATTGGTTTAAATCGTGTTGTTGTTGGTGAGGATGATGGTAATGGTTTGAATTCTGGTGGTGTTGTTGGTGATGATAGTGGTATTGGTTTGAATAGTGGTGTTGGTGAGGATGATTGTTTTGGTTTAAATGGTGGTGTTTCTCGTGTGGATGATTGTATTGGATTGAATGGTGGTGTTTTTGGTGAGTATGACAGCATTGGTTTGAATGGTGGTGTTTATGAGTATGATGGTATTGGTTTGAATGGTTGTGTTGGAAAGGATGATGGTATTGTTTTCAGTGGTGGTGTTCCTGAGGATGAAGGGATTGGTTTATATGACAGTGTTGGTGAGGATGATGGTACTGGTTTAAATGGTGTTGTTGTTGGTGAGCATGATGATATTGGTTTGGATGGTAGTTTTTGTGCGGATCATGGTATTAGTTTAAGTGTTGGTGTTGTTTGTGAGGATGATGTTTTTGGTTTGAATTGTGTTGTTGGTGAGGTTGAGGGAATTGGTTTAAAAGGTGTTGTGTTGTTGAGGATGATTATATTGGTTTGAATGGTGGTCATGGTAAGGATGATGGTATTGTTTTCAGTGGTGGTGTTCCTGAGGATAATCATATTTGTTTGTATGGTAGTGTTGGTGAGGTTTATGGTATTGGTTTAAGTGGTGTTGTTGTTAGTGAGGATGATGATATTGGTTTGTATGGTAGTGTTGGTGAGGATCATGGTATTGGTTTAAGTGGCAGTGTTGTTTGTGAGAATGATGGTAATGGTTTGAATTGTGGTATTGGTGAGGAGGTTGGTTTTGGTTTGAATGGTGGTGTTGGTGAGGATGATGGTATTGGGTTGAAAGGTGCTGTTGGTGAGGAGGTTGGATTTGGTTTGAATGGTGGTGTTGGTAAGGATGATGGTATTGGTTTGAATGGCAGTTTTGGTGAGGATGATGTTTTTGGTTTGAAAGGTGGTGTTGGTGAGGAGGTTGGTTTTGGTTTGAATGGTGGAGTTGGTGAGGTTAATGTTATTGGTATGAATTGTGCTGTTGGTGAGGATGATGTTATTGGTTTGTACGGTGGTGTTGTTTAGGATGATGTTATTGGTTTGAATGTTGGTTTTCGGTGAGGGTCATGGTATTGGTTTAAGTGGCAGTGTTGTTTGTGAAAAAGATGGTAAAGGTTTGAATTGTGGTGGTGTTGGTGAGGATCATGGTATTGGTTTGAATGGTGGCGTTGTTGGTGAGGAGGATGGTATTGGTTTGGATGGCAGTGTTGGGGAGGATGATGGTATTGGTTTAAATGGTGGTGTTGTTCGTGATTATGAAGGTAATGGCTTGAATTGTGGTGTTGTTGGTGATGATGATGGTATTGGTTTGAATGGTGTTTTGTTTAGGATGATGGTGTTGCTTTGAATGGTGGTGTTGGTAAGGGTAATGGTATTGGTTTAAATGGTGGCGTTGGTGAGGATGATGGTATTGGTTTGAAAGGTGGTGTTGGTAAGGATGATGGTATTGGTTTAAAATGTGTTGTGTTGTTGATGATTATATTGGTTTGAATGGTGATCTTGGTCAGGATGGTGGTATTGTTTGAATTGTGGTGATGTTGGTGATGATGATGGTATTGGTTTGAATAGTGGTGTTGGTGAGGATGATGGTATTGGTTTGAATGGTGGCGTTGTTGGTGAGGATGATGGTATTGGTTTGGATGGCAGTGTTGGGGAGGATGGTGGTATTGGTTTAAATGCTGTTGTTATTTGTGAGGACGAAGATATTGGTTTGAATGTTGGTGTCGTTGAGGGTCATGGTATTGGTTTAGGTTGTGTTGTTTTTTGTGAGGATCATGGTAATGGTTTGAATTCTGGGGATGTTGGTGATGATGATGGTATTGGTTTAAAAGGTGTTGTGTTGTTGATGATTATATTGGTTTGAATGGTGGTCTTGGTAAGGATGATGGTATTGGTTAAATGGTTGTGTTGTTCGTGAGGATGATTGTAATGGTTTGAATTGTGGTGTTGGTGAGGATGATGGTATTGGTTTGGATGGTAGTGTTGCGGAGGATGATGGTATTGGTTTAAATGGTATTCTTGTTGTTGAGGACGATGATATTGGTTTGTATTGTGGTGTCAGTGAGGGTCATGGTATTAGTATAAGTGGTGGTGTTGTTTGTTAGGATGATGGTTTTGGTTTGAATGATGGCGTTGGTGAGGTTGATGGTATTGGTTTGGATGGCAGAGTTTGTGATGATGATGGTATCGATTTGAATGTTGGGTTTGCTGAGAATGATGGTACTGGTTTGGATGGTGGTGTTGGTGAGGATGATGGTATTGGTTTAAATGGTGGTGTTGTTGGTGAGGATGATGGTATAGGTTTAAATGGTGTTTATGTTTCTGAGGATGATGGTATTGATTTGAATGTTGCTGTTGGTGAGAATGATGGTATGGTTTGAATGCTGGTGTTGGTGAGGATGATGGTATTGGTTTGAATGGTGGCGTTGTTGGTGAGGATGATGGTATTGGTTTGGATGGCAGTGTTGGGGAGGATGATGGTATTGGTTTAAATGCTGTTGTTATTTGTGAGGACGAAGATATTGGTTTGAATGGTGGTGTCGTTGAGGGTCATAGTATTAGTTTAGGTGGTGCTGTTTTTTGTGAGGATCATGGTAATGGTTTGAATTCTGGTGATGTTGGTGATGACGGTATTGGTTTGAATGGTGTTGTTGGTTAGGATAATGGCATTGGATTAAATGGTGTTGTTTGTGACAACAATGGTTTTGGTTTGAATGGTGGTGTTGGTAAGGTTGATGGTATTGGTTTAAATGGTGGTGTTGTTCGTGAGTATGAAGGTAATGGCTTGAATTGTGGTGTTGTTGGTGAGGATGATGATATTAGTTTGCATGGTAGTGTTGGTGAGGATCATGGTATTGGTTTAAGTGGCAGTGTTGTTTGTGAAAAAGATGGTAATGGTTTGAATTGTGGTGGTGTTGGTGAGGATCATGGTATTGGTTTGAATGGTGGCGTTGTTGGTGAGGAGGATGGTATTGGTTTGGATGATAGTGTTGGGGAGGATGATGGTATTGGTTTAAATGCTGTTGTTTTTTGTGAGGATGAAGATATTGGTTTGAATGGTGGTGTCAGTGAGGGTCATGGTATTGGTTTAGGTGGTGGTGTTTTTTTGTGAGGATCATGGTAATGGTTTGAATTCTGGTGATGTTGATGATGATGTTGGTATTGGTTTGAATAGTGGTGTTGGTGGGGATGATGGTTTTGGTTTGGATGGTGTTGTTGGTGAGGATGACGGTATTGGTTTGAATGGTGTTGTTGGTTAGAATAATGGTATTGGTTTAAATGGTGTGGTTTGTGACGACGATGGTTTTGGTTTGAATGGTGGTGTTGGTGAGGTTGATGGTATTGGTTTAAATGGTGGTGTTGATCGTGAGTAGGAAGGTAATGGCTTGAATTGTGGTGTTGTTGGTGATGATGATGGTATTGGTTTGAATGGTGTTTTGGTTAGGATGATGGCATTGTTTTGAATGGTTGTGTTGGTGAGGATGATGGTAATGATTTGGATGGAAGTGTTGGTATGGATGATGGTATTGGTTCAAATGGTGTTGTTCTGATGAGGACGATGGTATTGGTTTGAATGGTGGTGTTGGTGAGTATGATGGCATTGGTTTGAATGGTGGTGTCGGTGAGGGTCATGGTATTGGTTTAAGTGATGGTCTTGTTTGTTAGGATGATGGTTTTGGTTTGAATGTTAGTGTTGGTGAGGTTGATGCTATTGGTTTGAATGGTGGTGTTGGTAAGGATGATGGTATTGGTTTGGATGGCAGTGTTGGTGAGGATGATGGTATTGGTTTAAATGGTGGGGTTGTTCGTGATTATGAAGGTATTGGCTTGAATTGTGGTGTTGTTGTCGGTGATGATGGTTTTGGTTTGAATGGTGTTTTGTTTCGGATGATGGTATTGGTTTGAATGGCTGTGTCGGTAAGGATGATGGTATTGCTTTGGATGGCAGTGTTGGTGAGGATTATGGTATCGATTTGAATGGTGGTGTTGGTGAGTTTGATGGTATTGGTTTAAATGGTGGCGTTGGTGATGATGATGATATTGGTTTGAATGGTGTTTTGTTTAGGATGATGGTGTTGCTTTGAATGGTGGTGTTGGTAAGGATAATGGTATTGGTTTAAATGGTGGCGTTGGTGAGGATGATGGTATTGGTTTGAAAGGTGGTGTTGGTAAGGATGATGGTATTGGTTTAAAATGTGTTGTGTTGATGATTATATTGGGTTGAATGGTGATCTTGGTCAGGATGGTGGTATTGTTTTCAATGGTGGTGTTCATGAGGATAATGGTATTCGTTTGTATGGTAGTGTTGGTGTGGTTGATGGTATTGGTCTAAGTGGTGTTGTTGGTGAGGATGATGATATTGGTTTGGATGGTAGTGTTGGTGAGGATCATGGTATTGGTTTAAGTGGCAGTGTTGTTTGTGAGAATGATGGTAATGGTTTGAATTGTGGTGATGTTGGTGATGATGATGGTATTGGTTTGAATAGTGGTGTTGGTGAGGATCATGGTATTGGTTTGAATGGTGGCGTTGTTGGTGAGGATGATGGTATTGGTTTGGATGGCAGTGTTGGGGAGGATGGTGGTATTGGTTTAAATGGTATTCTTGTTGTTGAGGACGATGATATTGGTTTGTATTGTGGTGTCAGTGAGGGTCATGGTATTAGTATAAGTGGTGGTGTTGTTTGTTAGGATGATGGTTTTGGTTTGAATGGTGGCGTTGGTGAGGTTGATGGTATTGGTTTGGATGGCAGAGTTTGTGATGATGATGGTATCGATTTGAATGTTGGGTTTGCTGAGAATGATGGTACTGGTTTGGATGGTGGTGTTGGTGAGGATGATGGTATTGGTTTAAATGGTGGTGTTGTTGGTGAGGATGATGGTATAGGTTTAAATGGTGTTTATGTTTCTGAGGATGATGGTATTGATTTGAATGTTGTTGTAGGTGAGAATGATGGTATGGTTTGAATGCTGGTGTTGGTGAGGATGATGATATTGGTTAAATGGTTGTGTTCTTCGTGAGGATGATTGTAATGGTTTGAATTGTGGTGATATTCGTGATGTTGATTGTATTGGTTTGAATAGTGGTGTTGGTGAGGATGATGGTATTGGTTAAAATAGTGGTTTTGTTTGGGAGGATGATGGTATTGTTTTGAATGGTGGCATTGTTCGTGTGGATGATGTTTTTAGTTTGATTGGTCGTGTTGGTGAGGATGAGGATATTGTTTTGTATGGTGGTGTTGATGTGGATGATGGTATTGGTTTGAATGTTGGAAGTGGTGAGGTTAATGTTATTGGTATGAATTCTGCTGTTATTGAGTATGATGGTATTGGTTTGTACAGTGGTGTTGTTTAGGATGATGGTATTGGTTTGAATGTTGATTTTCGGTGAGGGTCATGGTATTGGATTGGATGGTAGTGTTGGTGAGGATGATGGTATTGGTTTGAAAGGTGCTGTTGGTGAGGAGGTTGGTTTTGGTTTGAATGGTGGTGTTGGTAAGGATGATGGTATTGGTTTGAAGAGTGGTGTCAGTGAGTATCATGGTATTGGTTTGGATGGCAGTGTTGGGGAAGATGATGGTATTGGTTTAAATGATGTTGTTATTTGTGAGGACGATGATATTGGTTTGAATGGTGGTCTTGGTAAGGATGATGGTATTGGTTTAAATGGTTGTACTGTTCGTGAGGATGATTGTAATGGTTTGAATTGTGGTGATATTCGTGATGTTGATTGTATTGGTTTGAATAGTGGTGTTGGTGAGGATGATGGTATTGGTTAAAATAGTGATTTTGTTTGTGAGGATGATGGTATTGTTTTGAATGGTGGCATTGTTCATGTGGATGATGTTTTTAGTTTGATTGGTCATGTTGGTAAGGATGAGGATATTGATTTGTATGGTGGTGCTGATGTGGATGATGGTATTGGTTTGAATGTTGGATGTGGTGAAGTTAATGTTATTGGTTTGAATGGTGGTGTTGGTGAGGATGATTATATTGGTTTGAATTCTGGTCTTGGTAAGGATGATTGCATTGTTTTCAATGGTGGTGTTCATGAGGATAATGGTATTCGTTTGTATGGTAGTGTTGGTGTGGTTGATGGTATTGGTCTAAGTGGTGTTGTTGGTGTGGATAATGATATTGGTTTTGATGGTAGTGTTGGTGAGGATCATGGTATTGGTTTAAGTGGCAGTGTTGTTTGTGAGAATGAAGGTAATGGTTTGAATTGCGGTGATGATGGTGATGATGATGGTATTGGTTTGAATAGTTGTGTTGGTGAGGATCATGGTATTGGTTTAAATGCTGTTGTTATTTGTGAGGACGAAGATATTGGTTTGAATGGTGGTGTCGTTGAGGGTCATGGTATTAGTTTAGGTGGTGCTGTTTTTTGTGAGGATCATGGTAATGGTTTGAATTCTGGTGATGTTGGTGATGACGGTATTGGTTTGAATGGTGTTGTTGGTTAGGATAATGGCATTAGATTAAATGGTGTTGTTTGTGACAACAATGGTTTTGGTTTGAATGGTGGTGTTGGTAAGGTTGATGGTATTGGTTTAAATGGTGGTGTTGTTCGTGAGTATGAAGGTAATGGCTTGAATTGTGGTGTTGTTGGTGATGATGATGGTATTGGTTTGAATGGTGTTTTGGTTAGGATTATGGTATTGTTTTGAATGGTTGTGTTGGTGAGGATGATGGTAATGATTTGGATAGAAGAGTTGGTATGGAAGATGGCATTGGTTTAAATGGTGTTGCTCTGGTGAGGACGATGGTATTAGTTTGAATGGTGGTGTTGGTGAGGATGATTGTATAGGTTTAAATGGTGGTGTTGGTGAGGATGCTGGTATTTGTTTGGATGGTAGTGTTGCGGAGGATGATGGTATTGGTTCAAATGGTATTCTTGTTGGTGAGGACAATGATATTGGTTTGAATGGTGGTGTCGGTGAGGGTCATGGTATTGGTTTAAGTGATGGTGTTGTTTGTTAGGTTGATGGTTTTGGTTTGAATGTTGGTGTTGGTGAGGTTGATGGTATTGGTTTGAATGGTGGTGTTGGTAAGAATGATGGTAATGGTTTAAAAGGTGTTGTGTTGTTGAGGATGATTATATTGGTTTGAATGGTTGTCTTGGTAAGGATGATGGTATTGGTTAAATGGTTGTGTTGTTCGTGAGGATGATTGTAATGGTTTGAATAGTGGTATAGGTGAGGATGATGGTGTTGGTTAAAGTAGTGGTTTTGTTTGGGAGGATGATGGTATTGTTTTGAATGGTGGCATTGTTCGTGTGGATGATGTTTTTAATTTGATTGGTCGTGTTGGTAAGGATGAGGATATTGGTTTGTATGATGGTGTTGATGTGGATGATGGTATTGGTTTGAATGTTGGAAGTGGCGAGGTTAATGTTATTGGTATGAATTCTGCTGTTATTGAGGATGATGGTATTGGTTTGAATGGTGGCGTTGGTGAGGATGATGGTATTGGTTTAAAAGGTGTTGTGTTGTTGAGGATGATTATATTGGTTTGAATGGAGTTTTGTTTAGGATGATGGTGTTGGTTTGAATGGTGGTGTTGGTGAGGATGACGGTATTGGTTTGAATGGCTGTGTTGGTGAGGATGATGGTATCGATTTGAATGGTGGAGTTGGTGAGGTTGATGGTATTGGATTAAATGGTGGTGTTGTTCGTGATTATGAAGTTAATGGCTTGAATTGTGATGTTGGTGGTGATGATGGTATTGGCTTGAATGGTGTTTTGTTTAGGATGATGGTGTTGGTTTGAATGGTGGTGTTGGTGAGGATGATGATATTGGTTTAAAAGGTGTTGTGTTGTTGAGGATGATTATATTGGTTTGAATGGTGTTTTGTTTAGGATGATGGTGTTGGTTTGATCGGTGGTGTTGGTAAGGATGATGGTATTGGTTTGGATGGCAGTGTTGGTGAGGATGATGGTCTCGATTTGAATGGTGGTGTTGGTGAGGTTGATGGTATTGGTTTAAATGGTGGTGTTGTTCGTGAGTATGATGGTAATGGTTTGAATTGTGGTGTGTTTGGTGATGCTGATGGCATTGGTTGGAATGGTGTTTTGTTTAGGATCATGTTGTTGGTTTGAATGGTGGTGTTGGTAAGCATAATGGTATTGGTTTGAATGGTGGCGTTGATGAGAATGATGGTATTGGTTTGAAAGGTGGTGTTGGTAACGATGATGGTATTGGTTTAAAAGGTGTTGTGTTGTTGAAGATGATCATATTGGTTTGAATGGTGGTCTTGGTAAGGATGATGGTATTGTTTTCAATGGTGGTGTTCATGAGGATAATGGCATTGGTTTGAATGGTGGTTTTGGTGAGGATGCTTGTATAGATTTAAATGGTGGTGTTGGTGAGGATGACGGTATTGGTTTGGATGGTGGTGTTGGTGAGGGTGATGGTATTGGTTTAAATGGTGGTGTTGTTGGTGAGGATGATGATATTGGTTTGAATTGTGGTGTTTGGTGAGGGTTATGGTATTGGTTTGAAAGGTGGTGTTGGTAATGATGATCGTATTGGTTTAAAAGGTGAAGTTCATGAGGATAATGGCATTGGTTTGAATAGTGGTGTTGGTAAGGATGATTGTATAGGTTTAAAAGGTGGTGTTGGTAAGGATGATGGTGTTGTTTTCAATGGTGATGTTCATGAGGATAATGGCATTGGTTTGAATAGTGATATTGGTGAGGATGATTGTATAGGTTTAAAAGGTGGTGTTGGTGAGGATGACGGTATTGGTTTGGATGGCAGTGTTGGTGAGGATGATGGTAACGATTTGAATGGTGGTGTTGGTGAGGCTGTTGGTATTGGTTTAAATGATGGTGTTGTTCGTGATTATGAAGTTAATGGCTTGAATTGTGGTGTTGTTGGTGGTGATGATGGTATTGGCTTGAATGGTGTTTCGTTTAGGATGATGGTGTTGGTTTGAATGGTGGTGTTGGTAAGGATGATGGTATTGGTTTGGATGGCAGTGTTGGTGAGGATGATGGTATCGATTTGAATGGTGGTGTTGGTAAGGATGATTGTATTCGTTTTAAAGGTGTTGTGTTGTTGAGCATGATTATATTGATTTGAAAGGTGTTTTGTTTAGGATGATTGTGTTGGTTTGAATGGTGGTGTTGTTAAGGATGATGGTATTGGTCTGGATGGCAGTGTTGGTGAGGATGATTGTCTCGATTTGAATGGTGGTGTTGGTGAGGTTGATGGTATTGGTTTAAATGGTGGTGTTGCTCGTGAGTATGATGGTAATGGTTTGAATTGTGGTGTTTTTGGGGATGATGATGGTATTGGTTTGAATGGTGTTTTGTTTAGGATCATGGTATTGGTTTGAATGGTGGCGTTGATGAGGATGATGGTATTGGTTTGAAAGGTGGTGTTGGTAAGGATGATGGTATTGGTTTAAAAGATGTTGTGTTGTTGAAGATGATCATATTGGTTTGAATGGCAGTGTTAGTGAGGATGATGGTATCGATTTGAAAGGTGGTGTTGGTGAGGATGATGGTATTGATTTGAAAGGTGGTGTTGGTGAGGTTGATGGTATTGGTTTAAATGGTGGTGTTGTTCGTGATTATGAAGTTAATGGCTTGAATTGTGGTGTTGTTGGTGGTGATGATGGTATTGGCTTGAATGGTGTTTTGTTTAGGATGATGGTGTTGGTTTGAATGGTGATGTTGGTGATGATGATGGTATTGGTTTAAAAGGTGTTGTGTTGTTGAGGATGATTATATTGGTTTGAATGGTGTTTTGTTTAGGATGATTGTGTTGGTTTGAATGGTGGTGTTGGTAAGGATGATGCTATTGGACAGGATGACAGTGTTGGTGAGGTTGATGGTATTGGTTTAAATGGTGGTGTTTCTCGTGAGTATGATGGTAGTGGTTTGAATTGTGGTGTTTTTGGGGATGATGATGGTATTGGTTAGAATGGTGTTTTGTTTAGGATCATGGTATTGGTTTGATTGGTGGTGTTGATGAGGATGGTGGTATTGGTTTGAAAGTTGGTGTTGATAAGGATGATGGTATTGTTTTCAATGGTGGTGTTCATGAGGATAATGGCATTGTTTTGAATGGTGGTGTTGGTGAGGATGATTGTATAGGTTTAAATGGTGGTGTTGGAGAGGATGACGGTATTGGTTTGGATGGTGGTCTTGGTGAGGATGATGGTATTGGTTTAAATGGGGGTGTTGTTGGTGAGGACGATGAAATTGGCTGGAATGGTTGTGTTGGTGAGGGTCATGGTATTGGTTTGAAAGGTGGTGTTGGTAAGGATGATGGTATTGGTTTAAAAGGTTTTGTGTTGTTGAAGACGATTACATTGGTTTGAATGGTGGTCTTGGTAAGGATGATGGTGTTGTTTTCAATGGTGATGTTCATGAGGATAATGGCATTGGTTTGAATAGTGGTGTTGGTGAGGGTGATTGTATAGGTTTATCTGGTGGTGTTGGTGAGGATGACGGTATTGGTTTGGATGGCAGTGTTGGTGAGGATGATGGTATCGATTTCAATGGTGGTGTTGGTGAGGATGATGGTATTGGTTTGGATGGCAGTGTTGGTGAGGATGATGGTATCGATTTGAATGGTGGTGTTGGTAAGGATGATGGTATTGGTTTAAAAGGTGTTGTGTTGTTGAGGATGATTATATTGGTTTGAATGGTGTTTTGTTTAGGATGATGGTATTGGTTTGAAAGGTGGTGTTAGTAAGGATGATGGTATTGGTTTAAAAGGTGTTGTGTTGTTGAGGATGATTATATTGGTTTGAATGGTGTTTTGTTTAGGATGATGGTGTTGGTTTGGTGGTGTTGGTAAGGATGATGGTATTGGTCTGGATGGCAGTGTTGGTGAGGATGATGGTTTCGATTTGAATGGTGGTGTTGGTGAGGTTGATGGTATTAGTTTAAATGGTGGTGTTGTTCGTGAGTATGATGGTAATGGTTTGAATTGTGGTGTGTTTGGTGATGATGATGGTATTGGTTTGAATGGTGTTTTGTGTAGGATGATGGTGTTGGTTTGAACGGTGGTGTTGGTGAGGTTGATGGTATTGGTTTAAATGGTGGTGTTGTTCGTGAGTATGATGGTAATGGTTTGAATTGTGGTGTTTTTGGGGATGATGATGGTATTGCTTTGAATGGTGGCGTTGATGAGGATGATGGTATTGGTTTGAAAGGTGGTGTTGGTAAGGATGATGGTATTGGTTTAAAAGGTGTTGTGTTGTTGAAGATGATCATATTGGTTTGAATGGTGGTCTTGGTAAGGATGAT
Source organism: Hypanus sabinus (assembly GCF_030144855.1). Lineage (NCBI taxonomy): Eukaryota > Metazoa > Chordata > Chondrichthyes > Myliobatiformes > Dasyatidae > Hypanus > Hypanus sabinus. The sequence continues at coordinate 77,664,215 of NC_082709.1, forward strand.
GGTATTGTTTTCAATGGTGGTGTTCATGGGATAAATGCATTGGTTTGAATGGTGGTATTGGTGAGGATGATTGTGTAGGTTTAAATGGTGGTGTTGGTGAGGATGACGGTATTGGTTTGGATGGCAGTGTTGGTGAGGATGATGGTAACGATTTGAATGGTGGTGTTGGTGAGGTTGATGGTATTGGTTTGAAAGGTGGTGTTGGTAAGGATGATGGTATTGGTTTAAAAGGTGTTGTGTTGTTGAAGATGATTATATTGGTTTGAATGGTGGTCTTGGTAAGGATGATGGTATTGTTTTCAATGGTGGTGTTCATGAGGATAATGGCATTGGTTTGAATGGTGGTGTTGGTGAGGATGATTGTATAGGTTTAAATGGTGGTGTTGGTGAGGATGACAGTATTGGTTTGGATGGTGGTGTTGGTGAGGACGATGGTATTGGTTTGGATGGCAGTGTTGGTGAGGATGATGGTAACGATTTGAATGGTGGTGTTGGTGAGGTTGATGGTATTGGTTTAAATGGTGGTGTTGTTGGTGGTGATGATGGTATTGGCTTGAATGGTGTTTTGTTTAGGATGATGGTGTTGGTTTGAATGGTGGTATTGGTAAGGATGATGGTATTGGTTCGGATGGCAGTGTTGGTGAGGATGATGGTATCGATTTGAATGGTGGTGTTGGTAAGGATGATGGTATTTGTTGAAAAGGTGTTGTGTTGTTGAGGATGATTATATTGATTTGAATGGTGTTTTGTTTAGGATGATGTTGTTGGTTTGAATGGTGGTGTTGGTAAGAATGATGGTATTGGTCTGGATGGCAGTGTTGGTGAGGATGATTGTCTCGATTTGAATGGTGGTGTTGGTGAGGTTGATGGTATTGGTTTAAATGGTGGTGTTGCTCGTGAGTATGATGGTAATGGTTTGAATTGTGGTGTTTTTGGGGATGATGATGGTATTGGTTTGAATGGTGTTTTGTTTAGGATCATGGTATTGGTTTGAATGGTGGCGTTGATGAGGATGATGGTATTGGTTTGAAAGGTGTTGTGTTGTTGAAGATGATCATATTGGTTTGAATGGTGGTCTTGGTAAGGATGATGGTATTGTTTTCAATGGTGGTTTTCATGAGGATAATGGCATTGGTTTGAATGGTGGTGTTGGTGAGGATGACGGTATTGGTTTGGATGGTGGTGTTGGTGAGGATGATGGTATTGGTTTAAATGGTGGTGTTGTTGGTGAGGACGATGAAATTGGTTTGAATGGTTGTGTTGGTGAGGGTCATGGTATTGGTTTGAAAGGTGGTGTTGGTAAGGATAATGGTATTAGTTTAAAAGGTGTTGTGTTGTTGAAGACGATTATATTGGTTTGAATGGTGGTCTTGATAAGCATGATGGTGTTGTTTTCAATGGTGATGTTCATGAGGATAATGGCATTGGTTTGAATAGTGTTCTTGGTGAGGATGATTGTATAGGTTTAAATGGTGGTGTTGGTGAGGATGACCGTATTGGTTTGGATGGCAGTGTTGGTGAGGATGATGGTATCGATTTGAATGGTGGTGTTGGTGAGGTTGATGGTATTGGTTTAAATGTTGGTGTTGTTCGTGATTATGAAGTTAATGGCTTGAATTGTGGTGTTGTTGGTGATGATGATGGTATTGGCTTGAATGGTGTTTTGTTTAGGATGATGGTGTTGGTTTGAATGGTGGTGTTGGTGAGGATGATGGTATCGATTTGAATGGTGGTGTTGGTAAGGATGATGGTATTGGTTTAAAAGGTGTTGTGTTGTTGAGGATGATTATATTGGTTTGAATGGTGTTTTGTTTAGGATGATGTTGTTGGTTTGAACGGTGGTGTTGGTAAGGATGATGGTATTGGTCTGGATGGCAGTGTTGGTGAGGATGGTGGTCTCGATTTGAATGGTGGTGTTGGTGAGGTTGGTGGTATTGGTTTAAATGGTGGTGTTGTTCGTGAGTATGATGGTAATGGTTTGAATTGTGGTGTGTTTGGTGATGATGATGGCATTGGTTGGAATGGTGTTATGTTTAGGATCATGGTATTGGTTTCAATGGTGGTGTTGGTAAGGATAATGGTATTGGTTTGAATGGTGGCGTTGATGAGGATGATGGTATTGGTTTGAAAGGTGGTGTTGGTAACGATGATGGTATTGGTTTAAAAGGTGTTGTGTTGTTGAAGATGATCATATTGGTTTGAATGGTGGTCTTGGTAAGGATGATGGAATTGTTTTCAATGGTGGTGTTCATGAGGATAATGGCATTGGTTTGAATGGTGGTTTTGGTGAGGATGATTGTATAGGTTTAAATGGTGGTGTTGGTGAGGATGACGGTATTGGTTTGGATGGTGGTGTTGGTGAGGGTGATGGTATTGGTTTAAATGGTGGTGTTGTTGGTGAGGATGATGATATTGGTTTAAATGGTGGTGTTTGGTGAGGGTTATGGTATTGGTTTGAAAGGTGGTGTTGGTAAGGATGATGGTATTGGTTTAAAAGGTGATTTTCATGAGGATAATGGCATTGGTTTGAATAGTGGTATTGGTGAGGATGATTGTATAGGTTTAAATGGTGGTGTTGGTGAGGATGACGGTATTGGTTTGGATGGCAGTGTTGGTGAGGATGATGGTAACGATTTGAATGGTGGTGTTGGTGAGGTTGATGGTATTGGTTTAAATGGTGGTGTTGTTCGTGATTATGAAGTTAATGGCTTGAATTGTGGTGTTGGTGGTGATGATGGTATTGGCTTGAATGGTGTTTCATGTAGGATGATGGTGTTGGTTTGAATGGTGGTATTGGTAAGGATGATGGTATTGCTTTGGATGGCAGTGTTGGTGAGGATGATGGTTTCGATTTGAATGGTGGTGTTTGTGAGGTTGATGGTATTGGTTTCAATGGTGGTGTTGTTCGTGAGTATGATGGTAATGGTTTGAATTGTGGTGTGTTTGGTGATGATGATGGTATTGGTTTGAATGGTGTTTTGTGTAGGATGATGGTGTTGGTTTGAATGGTGGTGTTGGTAAGGATGATGGTATTGGTCTGGATGGCAGTGTTGGTGAGGATGATGGTCTCGATTTGAATGATGGTGTTGGTGAGGTTGATGGTATTGGTTTAAATGGTGGTGTTGTTCGTGAGTATGATGGTAATGGTTTGAATTGTGGTGTTTTTGGGGATGATGATGGTATTGGTTTGAATGGTGTTTTGTTTAGGATCATGGTATTGGTTTGAATGGTGGCGTTGATGACGATAATGGTATTGGTTTGAAAGGTGGTGTTGGTAAGGATGATGGTATTGGTTTAAAAGGTGTTGTGTTGTTGAAGATGATCATATTGGTTTGAATGGTGGTCTTGGTAAGGATGATGGTATTGTTTTCAATGGTGGTGTTCATGGGATAAATGGATTGGTTTGAATGGTGGTATTGGTGAGGATGATTGTATAGGTTTAAATGGTGGTGTTGGTGAGGATGACAGTATTGGTTTGGATGGCAGTGTTGGTGAGGATGATGGTAACGATTTGAATGGTGGTGTTTGTGAGGTTGATGGTATTGGTTTGAAAGGTGGTGTTGGTAAGGATGATGGTATTGTTTTCAATGTTGGTGTTCATGAGGATAATGGCATTGGTTTGAATGGTGGTGTTGGTGAGGATGATTGTACAGGTTTAAATGGTGGTGTTGGTGAGGATGACAGTATTGGTTTGGATGGTGGTGTTGGTGAGGACAATGGTATTGGTTTAAATGGTGGTGTTGTTGGTGAGGACGATGAAATTGGTTTGAATGGTTGTGTTGGTGAGGGTCATGGTATCGGTTTGAAAGGTGGTGTTGGTAAGGATGATGGTATTGGTTTAAAAGGTGTTGTGTTGTTGAAGACGATTACATTGGTTTGAATGGTGGTCTTGGTAAGGATGATGGTGTTGTTTTCAATGGTGATGTTCATGAGGATAATGGCATTGGTTTGAATAGTGGTATTGGTGAGGATGATTGTATAGGTTTAAATGGTGGTGTTGGTGAGGACGACGGTATTGGTTTGGATGGCAGTGTTGGTGAGGATGATGGTAACGATTTGAATGGTGGTGTAGGTGAGGTTAATGTTATTGGTATGAATGGTGGTGTTGGTGAGGATGATGGTATTTATTTGAATGGTGTTGTTGGTGAGAATGATGGTTTTGGTTTGATTTGTGGTGTTGGTAACGATGATACTATTGGATTGAATGGTGGTGTTGGTGAGGATGACGGTATTGGTTTGGATGGCAGTGTTGGTGAGGATGAAGGTATCGATTTCAATGGTCGTGTTGGTGAGGTTGATGGTATTGGTTTAAATGGTGGTGTTGTTCGTGATTATGAAGTTAATGGCTTGAATTGTGGTGTTGTTGGTGGTGATGATGGTATTGGCTTGAATGGTGTTTTGTTTAGGATGATGGTGTTGGTTTGAATGGTATTGTTGGTAAGGATGATGGTATTGGTCTGGATGGCAGTGTTGGTGAGGATGGTGGTCTCGATTTGAATGGTGGTGTTGGTGAGGTTGATGGTATTGGTTTAAATGGTGGTGTTGTTCGTGATTATGAAGTTAATGGCTTGAATTGTGGTGTTGTTGGTGGTGATGATGGTATTGGCTTGAATGGTGTTTTGTTTAGGATGATGGTGTTGGTTTGAATGGTATTGTTGGTAAGTATGATGGTATTGGTTTGGATGGCAGTGTTGGTGAGGATGATGGTATCGATTTGAATGGTGGTGTTGCTGAGGATGATGGTATTTGGTTTGATCGGAGGTGTTGGTTAGGATGATGTTATTGGTTTGAATGGTGGTGTTGTATGGTTGTTGATATTGATTTGAATGTTGGTGTTGGTGAGGAAGATTGTATAGGTTTAAATGGTGGTGTTGGTTAGGATGATGGTATTGGTTTGGATGGTAGTGTTGCGGAGGATGATGGTATTGGTTTAAATGGTAGTCTTGTTGGTGAGGACGATGATATTGGTTTGAATGTTGGTGTCGGTGAGGGTCATGGTATTGGTTTAAGTGATGGTGTTGTTTGTTAGATTGATGGTTTTGGTTTGAATGTTGGTGTTGGTGAGGTTGATGGTTTTGGTTTGAATGGTGGTGTTGGTAAGAATGATGGTATTGGTTTGGATGGCAGTGTTGGTGAGGATGATGGTATCGATTTGAATGGTGGCGTTGGTGAGGTTGATGGTATTGGTTTAAATGGTGGTGTTGTTCGTGATTATGAAGTTAATGGCTTGAATTGTGGTGTTGTTGGTGGTGATGATGGTATTGGCTTGAATATTGTTTTGTTTAGGATGATGGTGTTGGTTAAATGGTTGTGTTGTTCGTGAGGATGATTGTAATGGTTTGAATTGTGGTGTTGGTGAGGATGATTGTAAAGGTTTGAATTGTGGTGTTGGTGAGGATGATTGTATTGGTTTGGATGGTAGTGTTGCGGAGGATGATGGTATTGGTTTAAATGGTGGTGTTGTTGGTGAGGATGATGGTATAGGTTTAAATGGTGTTTATGTTTCTGAGGATGATGGTACTGATTTGAATTTTGTTGCTGGTGAGAAAGATGGTATTGGTTTGAATGCTGGTGTTGGTGAGGATGATGGTATTGGTTTGAATGGTGGTGTTGTTTAGGATGATGGTATTGGTTTGAATGGTGGTATTGGTGATGATCATTGTATTGGTTGAAGTGTTGGTGTTGTTCATGTGGATTCTGTTTTTGGTTTGAATGGTGGTGTTGATGTGGATGATAGTATAGATTGAATGTTGGAAGTGGTGAGGTTAATTTTATTGGTATGAATTCTGCTGTTGGTGTGGATGATGGTATTGGTTTGTACGGTGGTGTTGTTTAGGATGATGGTATTGGTTTGAATGTTGGTTTTCGGTGAGGGTCATGGTATTGAATTGGATGGTAGTGTTGGTGAGAATGATGGTATTGGTTTGGCTGGCAGCGTTGGGGAGGATGATGGTATTGGTTTAAATGGTGTTGTTATTTGTGAGGACGATGATATTGGTTTGAATGGTGGTATCGATGAGGGTCATGGTATTGGTTTAGGTGGTGGTGTTTTTTCTGAGGATCATGGTAATGGTTTGAATTCTGGTGATGTTGGTGATGATGATGGTACTGGTTTAAAAGGTGTTGTGTTGTTGAGGATGATTATATTGGTTTGAATGGTGGTCTTGGTAAGGATGATGGTATTGGTTAAATGGTTGTGTTGTTCGTGAGCATGATTGTAATGGTTTGAATTGTGGTGATGTTCGTGATGTTGATTGTATTGGTTTGAATAGTGGTGTTGGTGAGGATGATGGTATTGGTTTGAATGGTGGTGTTGTTTAGGATGATGGTATTGGTTTGAATGGTGGTATTGGTGATGATCATTGTATTGGTTGAAGTGTTGGTGTTGTTCATGTGGATTCTGTTTTTGGTTTGAATGGTGGTGTTGATGTGGATGATAGTATAGATTGAATGTTGGAAGTGGTGAGGTTAATTTTATTGGTATGAATTCTGCTGTTGGTGAGGATGATGGTATTGGTTTGTACGGTGGTGTTGTTTAGGATGATGGTATTGGTTTGAATGTTGGTTTTCGGTGAGGGTCATGGTATTGAATTGGATGGTAGTGTTGGTGAGAATGATGGTATTGGTTTGGCTGGCAGCGTTGGGGAGGATGATGGTATTGGTTTAAATGGTGTTGTTATTTGTGAGGACGATGATATTGGTTTGAATGGTGGTATCGATGAGGGTCATGGTATTGGTTTAGGTGGTGGTGTTTTTTCTGAGGATCATGGTAATGGTTTGAATTCTGGTGATGTTGGTGATGATGATGGTACTGGTTTAAAAGGTGTTGTGTTGTTGAGGATGATTATATTGGTTTGAATGGTGGTCTTGGTAAGGATGATGGTATTGGTTAAATGGTTGTGTTGTTCGTGAGCATGATTGTAATGGTTTGAATTGTGGTGATGTTCGTGATGTTGATTGTATTGGTTTGAATAGTGGTGTTGGTGAGGATGATGGTATTGGTTAAAATACTGGTTTTGTTTGGGAGGATGATGGTATTGTTTTGAATGGTGGCATTGTTCGTTTGGATGATGTTTTTAGTTTGATTGGTCGTGTTGGTAAGGATGAGGATATTGGTTTGTATGGTGGTATTGATGTGGATGATGGTATTGGTTTGAATGTTGGAAGTGGCGAGGTTAATGTTATTGGTATGAATTCTGCTGTTATTGAGGATGATGCTATTGGTTTGTATGGTGGTGTTGTTTAGGATGATGGTATTGGTTTGAATGTTGACTTTCGGTGAGGGTCATGGTATTGGATTGGATGGTAGTGTTGGTGAGGATGATGGTATTGGTTTGAAAGGTGCTGTTGCTGAGGAGGTTGGATTTGGTTTGTACGGTGGTGTTGTTTAGGATGATGGTATTGGTTTGAATGTTGGTTTTCGGTGAGGGTCATGGTATTGGATTGGATGGTAGTGTTGGTAAGGATGATGGTATTGGTTTAAAAGGTGTTGTGTTGTTGAAGACGATTACATTGGTTTGAATGGTGGTCTTGGTAAGGATGATTGTATAGGTTTAAATGGTGGTGTTGGTGAGGACGACGGTATTGGTTTGGATGGCAGTGTTGGTGAGGATGATGGTAACGATTTGAATGGTGGTGTAGGTGAGGTTAATGTTATTGGTATGAATGGTGGTGTTGGTGAGGATGATGGTATTTATTTGAATGGTGTTGTTGGTGAGAATGATGGTTTTGGTTTGATTTGTGGTGTTGGTAACGATGATACTATTGGATTGAATGGTGGTGTTGGTGAGGATGACGGTATTGGTTTGGATGGCAGTGTTGGTGAGGATGAAGGTATCGATTTCAATGGTCGTGTTGGTGAGGTTGATGGTATTGGTTTAAATGGTGGTGTTGTTCGTGATTATGAAGTTAATGGCTTGAATTGTGGTGTTGTTGGTGGTGATGATGGTATTGGCTTGAATGGTGTTTTGTTTAGGATGATGGTGTTGGTTTGAATGGTATTGTTGGTAAGGATGATGGTATTGGTCTGGATGGCAGTGTTGGTGAGGATGGTGGTCTCGATTTGAATGGTGGTGTTGGTGAGGTTGATGGTATTGGTTTAAATGGTGGTGTTGTTCGTGATTATGAAGTTAATGGCTTGAATTGTGGTGTTGTTGGTGGTGATGATGGTATTGGCTTGAATGGTGTTTTGTTTAGGATGATGGTGTTGGTTTGAATGGTATTGTTGGTAAGGATGATGGTATTGGTCTGGATATCAGTGTTGGTGAGGATGATGGTATCGATTTGAATGGTGGTGTTGCTGAGGATGATGGTATTTGGTTTGATCGGAGGTGTTGGTTAGGATGATGTTATTGGTTTGAATGGTGGTGTTGTATGGTTGTTGATATTGATTTGAATGTTGGTGTTGGTGAGGAAGATTGTATAGGTTTAAATGGTGGTGTTGGTTAGGATGATGGTATTGGTTTGGATGGTAGTGTTGCGGAGGATGATGGTATTGGTTTAAATGGTAGTCTTGTTGGTGAGGACGATGATATTGGTTTGAATGTTGGTGTCGGTGAGGGTCATGGTATTGGTTTAAGTGATGGTGTTGTTTGTTAGATTGATGGTTTTGGTTTGAATGTTGGTGTTGGTGAGGTTGATGGTTTTGGTTTGAATGGTGGTGTTGGTAAGAATGATGGTATTGGTTTGGATGGCAGTGTTGGTGAGGATGATGGTATCGATTTGAATGGTGGCGTTGGTGAGGTTGATGGTATTGGTTTAAATGGTGGTGTTGTTCGTGATTATGAAGTTAATGGCTTGAATTGTGGTGTTGTTGGTGGTGATGATGGTATTGGCTTGAATATTGTTTTGTTTAGGATGATGGTGTTGGTTAAATGGTTGTGTTGTTCGTGAGGATGATTGTAATGGTTTGAATTGTGGTGTTGGTGAGGATGATTGTAAAGGTTTGAATTGTGGTGTTGGTGAGGATGATTGTATTGGTTTGGATGGTAGTGTTGCGGAGGATGATGGTATTGGTTTAAATGGTGGTGTTGTTGGTGAGGATGATGGTATAGGTTTAAATGGTGTTTATGTTTCTGAGGATGATGGTACTGATTTGAATTTTGTTGCTGGTGAGAAAGATGGTATTGGTTTGAATGCTGGTGTTGGTGAGGATGATGGTATTGGTTTGAATGGTGGTGTTGTTTAGGATGATGGTATTGGTTTGAATGGTGGTATTGGTGATGATCATTGTATTGGTTGAAGTGTTGGTGTTGTTCATGTGGATTCTGTTTTTGGTTTGAATGGTGGTGTTGATGTGGATGATAGTATAGATTGAATGTTGGAAGTGGTGAGGTTAATTTTATTGGTATGAATTCTGCTGTTGGTGTGGATGATGGTATTGGTTTGTACGGTGGTGTTGTTTAGGATGATGGTATTGGTTTGAATGTTGGTTTTCGGTGAGGGTCATGGTATTGAATTGGATGGTAGTGTTGGTGAGAATGATGGTATTGGTTTGGCTGGCAGCGTTGGGGAGGATGATGGTATTGGTTTAAATGGTGTTGTTATTTGTGAGGACGATGATATTGGTTTGAATGGTGGTATCGATGAGGGTCATGGTATTGGTTTAGGTGGTGGTGTTTTTTCTGAGGATCATGGTAATGGTTTGAATTCTGGTGATGTTGGTGATGATGATGGTACTGGTTTAAAAGGTGTTGTGTTGTTGAGGATGATTATATTGGTTTGAATGGTGGTCTTGGTAAGGATGATGGTATTGGTTAAATGGTTGTGTTGTTCGTGAGCATGATTGTAATGGTTTGAATTGTGGTGATGTTCGTGATGTTGATTGTATTGGTTTGAATAGTGGTGTTGGTGAGGATGATGGTATTGGTTTGAATGGTGGTGTTGTTTAGGATGATGGTATTGGTTTGAATGGTGGTATTGGTGATGATCATTGTATTGGTTGAAGTGTTGGTGTTGTTCATGTGGATTCTGTTTTTGGTTTGAATGGTGGTGTTGATGTGGATGATAGTATAGATTGAATGTTGGAAGTGGTGAGGTTAATTTTATTGGTATGAATTCTGCTGTTGGTGAGGATGATGGTATTGGTTTGTACGGTGGTGTTGTTTAGGATGATGGTATTGGTTTGAATGTTGGTTTTCGGTGAGGGTCATGGTATTGAATTGGATGGTAGTGTTGGTGAGAATGATGGTATTGGTTTGGCTGGCAGCGTTGGGGAGGATGATGGTATTGGTTTAAATGGTGTTGTTATTTGTGAGGACGATGATATTGGTTTGAATGGTGGTATCGATGAGGGTCATGGTATTGGTTTAGGTGGTGGTGTTTTTTCTGAGGATCATGGTAATGGTTTGAATTCTGGTGATGTTGGTGATGATGATGGTACTGGTTTAAAAGGTGTTGTGTTGTTGAGGATGATTATATTGGTTTGAATGGTGGTCTTGGTAAGGATGATGGTATTGGTTAAATGGTTGTGTTGTTCGTGAGCATGATTGTAATGGTTTGAATTGTGGTGATGTTCGTGATGTTGATTGTATTGGTTTGAATAGTGGTGTTGGTGAGGATGATGGTATTGGTTAAAATACTGGTTTTGTTTGGGAGGATGATGGTATTGTTTTGAATGGTGGCATTGTTCGTTTGGATGATGTTTTTAGTTTGATTGGTCGTGTTGGTAAGGATGAGGATATTGGTTTGTATGGTGGTATTGATGTGGATGATGGTATTGGTTTGAATGTTGGAAGTGGCGAGGTTAATGTTATTGGTATGAATTCTGCTGTTATTGAGGATGATGCTATTGGTTTGTATGGTGGTGTTGTTTAGGATGATGGTATTGGTTTGAATGTTGACTTTCGGTGAGGGTCATGGTATTGGATTGGATGGTAGTGTTGGTGAGGATGATGGTATTGGTTTGAAAGGTGCTGTTGCTGAGGAGGTTGGATTTGGTTTGAATGGTGGTGTTGGTGAGGATGATGGTATTGAATTGGATGGTAGTGTTGGTGAGAATGATGGTATTGGTTTGGCTGGCAGCGTTGGGGAGGATGATGGTATTGGTTTAAATGGTGTTGTTATTTGTGAGGACGATGATATTGGTTTGAATGGTGGAATCGATGAGGGTCATGGTATTGGTTTAGGTGGTGGTGTTTTTTGTGAGGATCATGGTAATGGTTTGAATTCCGGTGATGTTGGTGATGATGATGGTATTGGTTTAAAAGGTGTTGTGTTGTTGAGGATGATTATATTGGTTTGAATGGTGTTTTGTTTAGGATGATGGTGTTGGTTTGAATGGTATTGTTGGTAAGGATGATGGTATTGGTCTGGATGGCAGTGTTGGTGAGGATGATGGTATCGATTTGAATGGTGGCGTTGCTGAGAATGATGGTACTGGTTTGGATGGTGGTGTTGGTGAGGATGATGGTATTGGTTTAAATGGTGGTGTTGTTGGTGAGGATGATGGTATAGGTTTAAATGGTGTTTATGTTTCTGAGGATGATGGTACTGATTTGAATTTTGTTGTTGGTGAGAATGATGGTATTGGTTTGAATGCTGGTGTTGGTGAGGATGACGGTATTGGTTTGAATGGTGGTATTGGTGATGATCATTGTATTGGTTGAAGTGTTGGTGTTGTTCATGTGGATGATGTTTTTGGTTTGAATGGTGGTGTTGATGTGGATGATAGTATAGGTTTGAATGTTGGAAGTGGTGAGGTTAATTTTCTTGGTATGAATTCTGCTGTTGGTGAGGATGATGGTATTGGTTTGTACGGTGATGTTGTTTAGGATGATGGTATTGGTTTGAATGTTTCGGTGAGGGTCATGGTATTGGATTGGATGGTAGTGTTGGTGAGAATGATGGTATTGGTTCGGATGGCAGTGTTGGGGAGGATGATGGTATTGGTTTAAATGGTGTTGTTATTTGTGAGGACGATGATATTGGTTTGAATGGTGGTATCGATTAGGGTCATGGTATTGGTTTAGGTGGTGGTGTTTTTTGTGAGGATGATGGTAATGGTTTGAATTCTAGTGATGTTGGTGATGATGATGGTACTGGTTTAAAAGGTGTTGTGTTATTGATGATTATATTGGTTTGAATGGTGGTCTTGGTAAGGATGATGGTATTGGTTAAATGGTTGTGTTGTTCGTGAGGATGATTATAATGGTTTGAATTGTGGTGATGTTCGTGATGTTGATTGTATTGGTTAGAATAGTGGTGTAGGTGAGAATGATGGTATTGTTTAAAATAGTGGTTTTGTTTGGGTGGATGATAGTATTGTTTTGAATGGTGGCATTGTTCGTGTGGATTATGTTTTTAGTTTGATTGTTCGTGTTGGTAAGGATGAGGATATTGGTTTGTATGGTGGTATTGATGTGGATGATGGTATTGGTTTGAATGTTGGAAGTGTCGAGGTTAATGGTATTGGTATGAATTCTGCTGTTATTGAGGATGATGGTATTGGTTTGTACGGTAGTGTTGTTTAGGCTGATTGTATTGGTTTGAATGTTGACTTTCGTGGAGGGTCATGGTATTGGATTAGATGGTAGTGTTGGTGAGGATGATGGTATTGGTTTAAATGGTGTTGTTATTTGTGAGGACGATGATATTAGTTTGAATGGTGGTATCGATGAGGGTCATGGTATTGGTTTAGGTGGTGGTGTTTTTTGTGAGGATCATGGTAATGGTTTGAATTCTGGTGATGTTGGTGATGATGATGGTATTGGTTTAAAAGGTGTTGTGTTGTTGAGGATGATTATATTGGTTTGAATGGTGTTCTTGTTAAGGATGATGGTATTGTTTTCACTGGTGGTGTTCATGAGGATATTGGTATTCGTTTGTATGGCAGTGTTGGTAAGGATGATGGTATTGGTTTGAATGGTGGCGTTGATGAGGATGATGGTATTGGTTTGAAAGGTGGTGTTGGTAAGGATGATGGTATTGGTTTAAAAGTTGTTGTGTTGTTGAAGATGATTATATTGGTTTGAATGGTGGTCTTGGTAAGGATGATGGTATTGTTTTCAATGGTGCTGTTCATGAGGATAATGGCATTGGTTGGAATGGTGGTGTTGGTGAGGATGATTGTATAGGTTTAAATGGTGGTGTTGGTGAGGATGACGGTATTGGTTTGGATGATGGTGTTGGTGAGGATGATGGTATTGGCTTAAATGTTGGTGTTGTTGGTGAGGACGATGGTATTGGTTTGAAAGGTGGTGTTGGTAAGGATGATGGTATTGTTTTCAATGGTGGTGTTCATGAGGATGATGGTATTGGTTTGAAAGGTGCTGTTGGTGAGGAGGTTGGATTTGGTTTGAATGGTGGTGTTGGTAAGGATGATGGTATTGTTTACAATGGTGATGTTGGTGAGGATGACGTTATTGGTTTGGATGGTGGTGTTGGTGAGGATGATTGTATAGGTTTAAATGGTGGTGTTGGTGAGGATGACGTTATTGGTTTGGATAGTGGTGTGGTGAGGATGATGGTATTGGTTTAAATGGTGGTGTTGTTGGTGAGGACGATGATATTGGTTTGAATGATGGTGTTGGTGAGGGTCATGGTATTGGTTTGAAAAGTGGTTTTGGTGACTATAATGGTATTGGTTTGGATGGCAGTGTTGGGAAGATGATGGTATTGGTTTAAATGGTGCTGTTATTTGTGAGGACGATGATATTATTTTGAATGGTGGTGGCGGTGAGGGTCATGGTATTGGTTTAGGTGGTGGTGTTTTTTGTGAGGATCATGGTAATGGTTTGAATTCTGGTGATGTTTGTGATGATGATGGTATTGGTTTGGATAGTGGTGTTGCTGAGGATGATGGTATTTGGTTTGATCGGAGGTGTTGGTTAGGATGATGTTATTGGTTTGAGTGGTGGTGTTGGTAAGGTTGTTGATAATGATTTGAATGTTGGTGTTGGTGAGGAAGATTGTATAGGATTAAATGGTGGTGTTGGTTAGGATGATGGTATTGGTTTGGATGGTAGTGTTGCAGAGGATGATGGTATTGGTTTAAATGTTTTTCTTGTTGGTGAGGACGATGATATTGGTTTGTATGGTGGTGTAGGTGAGGGTCATGGTATTGGTTTAATTGGTGGTGTTGTTTGTTAGGATGATGGTTTTGGTTTGAATGGTGGCATTGGTGAGGTTGATGGTATCGGTTTGAATGGTGGTGTTGGTGAGGATCATGGTATCGGTTTGAATGGTGGTGTTGGTAAGTATGATGGTATTGGTTTGGATGGCAGTGTTGGTGAGGATGATGGTATCGATTCGAATGGTGGCGTTGCTGAGAATGATGGTACTGGCCTGGATGGTGGTGTTGGTGAGGATGATGGTATAGGTTTAAATGGTGTTTATGTTTCTGAGGATGATGGTACTGATTTGAATTTTGTTGTTGGTGAGAATGATGGTATTGGTTTGAATGCTGGTGTTGGTGAGGATGATGGTATTGGTTTGAATGGTGGTATTGGTGATGATCATTGTATTGGTTGAAGTGTTAGTGTTGTTCATGTGGATGGTGTTTTTGGTTTGAATGGTGGTGTTGATGTGGATGATAGTATAGGTTTGAATGTTGGAATTGGTGAGGTTAATGTTATTGGTATGAATTCTGCTGTTGGTGTGGATGATGGTATTGGTTTGTACGGTGGTGTTGTTTAGGATGATGGTATTGGTTTGAATGTTGGTTTTCGGTGAGGGTCATGGTATTGGATTGGATGGTAGTGTTGGTGAGAATGATGGTATTGGTTTGGATGGCAGTGTTGGGGAGGATGATGGTATTGGTTTAAATGGTGTTGTTATTTGTGAGGACAATGATATTGGTTTGAATGGTGGTATCGATGAGGGTCATGGTATTGGTTTAGGTGGTGGTGTATTTTGTGAGGATCATGGTAATGGTTTGAATTCTGGTGATGTTGGTGATGATGATGGTACTGGTTTAAAAGGTGTTGTGTTGTTGATGATTACATTGGTTTGAATGGTTGTCTTGGTAAGGATGATGGTATTGTTTAAATGGTTGTGTTGTTCGTGAGGATGATTGTAATGGTTTGAATTGTGGTGATATTCGTGATGTTGGTTGTATTGGTTTGAATAGTGCTGTTGGTGAGAATGATGGTATTGGTTAAAATAGTGGTTTTGTTTGGGAGGATGATGGTATTGTTTTGTACGGTGGTGTTCTTTAGGATGATGGTATTGGTTTGAATGTTGACTTTCGGTGAGGGTCATGGTATTGGATTGGATGGTAGTGTTGGTGAGGATGATGGTATTGGTTTGAAAGGTGCTGTTGGTGAGGAGGTTGGATTTGGTTTGAATGGTGGTGTTGGTAAGGATGATGGTATTGGTTTGAAAAGTGGTGTTGGCGAGTATGGTATTGGTTTGGATGGCAGTTTTGGGGAGGATGATGGTATTGGTTTAAATGGTGGTATCGATGAGGGTCATGGTATTGGTTTAGGTGGTGGTGTTCTTTGTGAGGATCATGGTAATGGTTTGAATTCTGGTGATGTTTGTGATGATGATGGTATTGGTTTGGATAGTGGTGTTGCGGAGGATGATGGTATTGGTTTAAATGGTATTCTTGTTGGTGAGGACGATGATATTGGTTTGTATGGTGGTGTAGGTGAGGGTCATGGTATTGGTTTAAGTGGTGGTGTTGTTTGTTAGGATGATGGTATTGGTTTGAATGGTGGTGTTCGTGAGGATGATGGTATCGATTTGAATGGTGGCATTGCTGAGAATGATGGTACTGGCTTGGATGGTGGTGTTGGTGAGGATGATGGTATTGGTTTAAATGGTGGTGTTGTTGGTGAGGATGATGGTATAGGTTTAAATGGTGTTTTGTTTCTGAGGATGATGGTACTGATTTGAATTTTGTTGTTGGTGAGAATGATGGTATTGGTTTGAATGCTGGTGTTGGTGAGGATGATGGTATTGGTTTGAATGGTGGTATTGGTGATGATCATTGTATTGGTTGAAGTGTTGGTGTTGTTCATGTGGATGATGTTTTTGGTTTGAATGGTGGTGTTGATGTGGATGATAGTATAGGTTTGAATGTTGGAAGTGGTGAGGTTAATGTTATTGGTATGAATTCTGCTGTTGGTGAGGATGATGGTATTGGTTTGTATGGTGGTGTTGTTTAGGATGATGGTATTGGTTTGAATGTTGGTTTTCGGTGAGGGTCAAGGATTTGGATTGGATGGTAGTGTTGGTGAGAATGATGGTATTGGTTTGGATGGCAGTGTTGGGGAGGATGATGGTATTGGTTTAAATGGTGTTGTTATTTGTGAGGACGATGATATTGGTTTGAATGGTGGTATCGATGAGGGTCATGGTATTGGTTTAGGTGGTGGTGTTTTTTGTGAGGATCATGGTTATGGTTTGAATTCTGGTGATGTTGGTGATGATGATGGTACTGGTTTAAAAGGTGTTGTGTTGTTGATGATTATATTGGTTTGAATGGTGGTCTTGGTAAGGATGATGGTATTGGTTAAATGGTTGTGTTGTTCGTGAGGATGATTGTAATGGTTTGAATTGTGGTGATATTTGTGATGTTGATTGTATTGGTTTGAATAGTGCTGTTGGTGAGAATGATGGAATTGGTTAAAATAGTGGTTGTGTTTGGGAGGATGATGGTATTGTTTTGAATGGTGGCAATGTTCGTTTGGATGATGTTTTTAGTTTGATTGTTCGTGTTGGTAAGGATGAGGATATTGGTTTGTATGGTGGTATTGATATGGATGATGGTATTGGTTTGAATGTTGGAAGTGGCGAGGTTAATGTTATTGGTATGAATTCTGCTGTTATTGAGGATGATGGTATTGGTTTGTACGGTGGTGTTGTATAGGATGATGGTATTGGTTTGAATGTTGACTTTCGGTGAGGGTCATTGTATTGGATTGGATGGTAGTGTTGGTGAGGATGATGGTATTGGTTTGAATGTTGACTTTCGGTGAGGGTCATTGTATTGGATTGGATGGTAGTGTTGGTGAGGATGATGGTATTGGTTTGAAAGGTGCTGTTGGTGAGGAGGTTGGATTTGGTTTGAATGGTGGTGTTGGTAAGGATGATGGTATTGGTTTGAAAAGTGGTGTTGGCGAGTATAATGGTATTGGTTTGGATGGCAGTTTTGGGGAGGATGATGGTATTGGTTTAAATGGTGTTGTTATTTGTGAGGACGATGATATTGGTTTGAATGGTGGTATCGATGAGGGTCATGGTATTGGTTTAGGTGGTGGTGTTTTTTGTGAGGATCATGGTAATGGTTTGAATTCTGGTGATGTTTGTGATGATGATGGTATTGGTTTGGATAGTGGTGTTGCTGAGGATGATGGTATTTGTTTTGATCGGAGGTGTTGGTTAGGATGATGTTATTGGTTTGAGTGGTGGTGTTGGTAAGGTTGTTGATATTGATTTGAATGCTGGTGTTGGTGAGGAAGATTGTATAGGATTAAATGGTGGTGTTGTTTAGGATGATGGTATTTGTTTGGATGGTAGTGTTGCTGAGGATGATGGTATTGGTTTAAATGGTATTCATGTTGGTGAGGACGATGATATTGGTTTGTATGGTGGTGTAGGTGAGGGTCATGGTATTGGTTTAAGTGGTGGTGTTGTTTGTTAGGATGATGGTTTTGGTTTGAATGGTGGCGTTGGTGAGGATGATGGTATTGGTTTGAATGGTGGTGTTGGTGAGGATGATGGTATTGGTTTGGATGGCAGTGTTGGTGAGGATGATGGTATTGGTTTGAATGGTGGCGTTGCTGAGAATGATGGTACTGGCTTGGATGGTGGTGTTGGTGAGGATGATGGTATAGGTTTAAATGGTGTTTTGTGTTTCTGAGGATGATGGTACTGATTTGAATTTTGTTGTTGGTGAGAATGATGGTATTGGTTTGAATGCTGGTGTTGGTGAGGATGATGGTATTGGTTTGAATGGTGGTATTGGTGATGATCATTGTATTGGTTGAAGTGTTGGTGTTGTTCATGTGGATGATGTTTTTGGTTTGAATGGTGGTGTTGATGTGGATGATAGTATAGGTTTGAATGTTGGAAGTGGTGAGGTTAATGTTATTGGTATGAATTCTGCTGTTGGTGAGGATGATGGTATTGGTTTGTACGGTGGTGTTGTTTAGGATGATGGTATTGGTTTGAATGTTGGTTTTCGGTGAGGGTCAAGGATTGGGATTGGATGGTAGTGTTGGTGAGAATGATGGTATTGGTTTGGATGGCAGCGTTGGGGAGGATGATGGTATTGGTTTAAATGGTGTTGTTATTTGTGAGGACAATGATATTGGTTTGAATGGTGGTATCGATGAGGGTCATGGTATTGGTTTAGGTGGTGGTGTTTTTTGTGAGGATCATGGTAATGGTTTGAATTCTGGTGATGTTTGTGATGATGATGGTATTGGTTTGGATAGTGGTGTTGCTGAGGATGATGGTATTTGTTTTGATCGGAGGTGTTGGTTAGGATGATGTTATTGGTTTGAGTGGTGGTGTTGGTAAGGTTGTTGATATTGATTTGAATGCTGGTGTTGGTGAGGAAGATTGTATAGGATTAAATGGTGGTGTTGGTTAGGATGATGGTATTTGTTTGGATGGTAGTGTTGCTGAGGATGATGGTATTGGTTTAAATGGTATTCATGTTGGTGAGGACGATGATATTGGTTTGTATGGTGGTGTAGGTGAGGGTCATGGTATTGGTTTAAGTGGTGGTGTTGTTTGTTAGGATGATGGTTTTGGTTTGAATGGTGGCGTTGGTGAGGATGATGGTATTGGTTTGAATGGTGGTGTTGGTGAGGATGATGGTATTGGTTTGGATGGCAGTGTTGGTGAGGATGATGGTATTGGTTTGAATGGTGGCGTTGCTGAGAATGATGGTACTGGCTTGGATGGTGGTGTTGGTGAGGATGATGGTATAGGTTTAAATGGTGTTTTGTGTTTCTGAGGATGATGGTACTGATTTGTATTTTGTTGTTGGTGAGAATGATGGTATTGGTTTGAATGCTGGTGTTGGTGAGGATGATGGTATTGGTTTGAATGGTGGTATTGGTGATGATCATTGTATTGGTTGAAGTGTTGGTGTTGTTCATGTGGATGATGTTTTTGGTTTGAATGGTGGTGTTGATGTGGATGATAGTATAGGTTTGAATGTTGGAAGTGGTGAGGTTAATGTTATTGGTATGAATTCTGCTGTTGGTGAGGATGATGGTATTGGTTTGTACGGTGGTGTTGTTTAGGATGATGGTATTGGTTTGAATGTTGGTTTTCGGTGAGGGTCAAGGATTGGGATTGGATGGTAGTGTTGGTGAGAATGATGGTATTGGTTTGGATGGCAGTGTTGGGGAGGATGATGGTATTGGTTTAAATGGTGTTGTTATTTGTGAGGACGATGATATTGGTTTGAATGGTGGTATTGATGAGGGTCATGGTATTGGTTTAGGTGGTGGTGTTTTTTGTGAGGATGATGGTAATGGTTTGAATTCTGGTGATGTTGGTGATGATGATGGTACTGGTTTGAATGGTGTTTTGTTTAGGATCATGGTGTTGGTTTGAATGGTGGTGTTGGTAAGGATCATGGTATTGGTTTGAATGGTGGCGTTGATAACGATGATTATATTGGTTTGAAAGGTGGTGTTGGTAAGGATGATGGTATTGGTTTAAAAGGTGTTGTGTTGTTGAAGATGATCATATTGGTTTGAATGGTGGTCTTGGTAAGGATGATGGTATTGTTTTCAATGGTGGTGTTCATGGTTTGAATGGTGGTATTGGTGAGGATGATTGTATAGGTTTAAATGGTGGTGTTCATGGTTTGAATGGTGGTATTGGTGAGGATGATTGTATAGGTTTAAATGGTGGTGTTGGTGAGGATGACAGTATTGGTTTGGATGGCAGTGTTGGTGAGGATGATGGTAACGATTTGAATGGTGGTGTTGGTGAGGTTGATGGTATTGGTTTGAAAGGTGGCGTTGATGAGGATGATGGTATTGGTTTGAAAGGTGGTGTTGGTAAGGATGATGGTATTGGTTTAAAAGGTGTTGTGTTGTTGAAGATGATCATATTGGTTTGAATGGTGGTCTTGGTAAGGATGATGGTATTGTTTTCAATGTTGGTGTTCATGAGGATAATGGCATTGGTTTAAATGGTGGTGTTGGTGAGGACAATGGTATTGGTTTAAATGGTGGTGTTGTTGGTGAGGACGATGAAATTGGTTTGAATGGTTGTGTTGGTGAGGGTCATGGTATCGGTTTGAAAGGTGGTGTTGGTAAGGATGATGGTATTGGTTTAAAAGGTGTGTTATTGAAGATGATTATATTGGTTTGAATGGTGGTCTTGGTAAGGATGATGGTGTTGTTTTCAATGGTGATGTTCATGAGGATAATGGCATTGGTTTGAATAGTGGTATTGGTGAGGATGATTGTATAGGTTTAAATGGTGGTGTTGGTGAGGATGACGGTATTGGTTTGGATGGCAGTGTTGGTGAGGTTGACGGTATTGGTTTGGATGGTGGTGTTGGTGAGGTTGATGGTATTGGTTTAAATGGTGGTGTTGTTCGTGATTATGAAGTTAATGGCTTGAATTGTGGTGGTGTTGGTGAGGATGACGGTATTGGCTTGAATGGTGTTTTGTTTAGGATGATGGTGTTGGTTTGAATGTTGGAAGTGGCGAGGTTAATGTTATTGGTATGAATTCTGCTGTTATTGAGGATGATGCTATTGGTTTGTACGGTGGTGTTGTTTAGGATGATGGTAATGGTTTGAATTCTGGTGATGTTGGTGATGATGATGGTACTGGTTTGAATGGTGTTTTGTTTAGGATCATGGTGTTGGTTTGAATGGTGGTGTTGGTAAGGATCATGGTATTGGTTTGAATGGTGGCGTTGATGACGATGATGGTATTGGTTTGAAAGGTGGTGTTGGTAAGGATGATGGTATTGGTTTAAAAGGTGTTGTGTTGTTGAAGATGATCATATTGGTTTGAATGGTGGTCTTGGTAAGGATGATGGTATTGTTTTCAATGGTGGTGTTCATGGGATAAATGGATTGGTTTGGATAGTGGTGTTGCTGAGGATGATGGTATTTGGTTTGATCGGAGGTGTTGGTTAGGATGATGTTATTGGTTTGAGTGGTGGTGTTGGTAAGGTTGTTGATATTGATTTGAATGTTAGTGTTGGTGAGGAAGATTGTATAGGATTAAATGGTGGTGTTGGTTAGGATGATGGTATTGGTTTGGATGGTAGTGTTGCGGAGGATGATGGTATTGGTTTAAATGGTATTCATGTTGGTGAGGACGATGATATTGGTTTGTATGGTGGTGTAGGTGAGGGTCATGGTATTGGTTTAAGTGGTGGTGTTGTTTGTTAGGATGATGGTTTTGGTTTGAATGGTGGCGTTGGTGAGGATGATGGTATTGGTTTGGATGGCAGTGTTGGTGAGGATGATGGTATCGATTTGAATGGTGGCGTTGCTGAGAATGATGGTACTGGCTTGGATGGTGGTGTTGGTGAGGATGATGGTATAGGTTTAAATGGTGTTTATGTTTCTGAGGATGATGGTACTGATTTGAATTTTGTTGTTGGTGAGAATGATGGTATTGGTTTGAATGCTGGTGTTGGTGAGGATGATGGTATTGGTTTGAATGGTGGTATTGGTGAGGGTCATGGTATTGGATTGGATGGTAGTGTTGGTGAGGATGTTGGTATTGGTTTGAAAGGTGCTGTTGGTGAGGAGGTTGGATTTGGTTTGAATGGTGGTGTTGGTAAGGATGATGGTATTGGTTTGAAAAGTGGTGTTGGCGAGTATAATGGTATTGGTTTGGATGGCAGTTTTGGGGAGGATGATGGTATTGGTTTAAATGGTGTTGTTATTTGTGAGGATGATGATATTGGTTTGAATGGTGGTATCGATGAGGGTCATGGTATTGGTTTAGGTGGTGGTGTTTTTTGTGAGGATCATGGTAATGGTATGAATTCTGGTGATGTTTGTGATGATGATGGTATTGGTTTGGATAGTGGTGTTGCTGAGGATGATGGTATTTGTTTTGATCGGAGGTGTTGGTTAGGATGATGTTATTGGTTTGAGTGGTGGTGTTGGTAAGGTTGTTGATATTGATTTGAATGTTGGTGTTGGTGAGGAAGATTGTATAGGATTAAATGGTGGTGTTGGTTAGGATGATGGTATTGGTTTGGATGGTAGTGTTGCTGTGATGACGGTATTGGTTTAAATGGTATTCTTGTTGGTGAGGACGATGATATTGGTTTGTATGGTGGTGTAGGTGAGGGTCATGGTATTGGTTTAAGTGGTGGTGTTGTTTGTTAGGATGATGGTTTTTGTTTGAATGGTGGCGTTGGTGAGGATGATGGTATTGGTTTGAATGGTGGTGTTGGTAAGTATGATGGTATTGGTTTGGATGGCAGTGTTGGTGAGGATGATGGTATCGATTCGAATGGTGGCGTTGCTGAGAATGATGGTACTGGCCTGGATGGTGGTGTTGGTGAGGATGATGGTATAGGTTTAAATGGTGTTTATGTTTCTGAGGATGATGGTACTGATTTGAATTTTGTTGTTGGTGAGAATGATGGTATTGGTTTGAATGCTGGTGTTGGTGAGGATGATGGTATTGGTTTGAATGGTGGTATTGGTGATGATCATTGTATTGGTTGAAGTGTTGGTGTTGTTCATGTGGATGATGTTTTTGGTTTGAATGGTGGTGTTGATGTGGATGATAGTATAGGTTTGAATGTTGGAAGTGGTGAGGTTAATGTTATTGGTATGAATTCTGCTGTTGGTGAGGTTGATGGTTTTTGGTTGAATTGTGGTGTTAGTGAGAATGATGGTTTTGGTTTAATTTTTGCTGTTCTTGTTGAGGATGATGGTATTGGTTTAAATAGTGGTGTTGTTTAGGATGATTGTATTCGTTTGTATGGTGGTGTTGATGTGGGTGATGGTATTGGTTGAAATGGTGGTGTTGGTGAGGATGATGGTATTGGTTTGTATAATGCTTTTGGTTAGGATGATGGTATTGGTTTGAATGGTGGTGTTGCGGATGATAGTACTGTTTGGAATGGTGGTGTTGGTGTGGATGATGGTATTGGTTTGAATGGTGGAGTTGCTGAGGTTAATGTTATTGGTTTTTACGGTGGTGTTGTTTAGGATGATGGTATTGGTTTGAATGTTGGTTTTCGGTGAGGGTCATGGTATTGGATTGGATGGTAGTGTTGGTGAGAATGATGGTATTGGTTTGGATGGCAGTGTTGGGGAGGATGATGGTATTGGTTTAAATGGTGTTGTTATTTGTGAGGACGATGATATTGGTTTGAATGGTGGTATTGATGAGGGTCATGGTATTGGTTTAGGTGGTGGTGTTTTTTGTGAGGATGATGGTAATGGTTTGAATTCTGGTAATGTTGGTGATGATGATGGTACTGGTTTAAAAGGTGTTGTGTTGTTGATGATTATATTGGTTTGAATGGTGGTCTTGGTAAGGATGATGGTATTGGTTAAATGGTTGTGTTGTTCGTGAGGATGATTGTAATGGTTTGAATTGTGGTGATATTCATGATGTTGATTGTATTGGTTTGAATAGTGCTGTTGGTGAGAATGATGGTATTGGTTAAAATAGTGGTTTTGTTTGGGAGGATGATGGTATTGTTTTGTACGGTGGTGTTGTTTAGGATGATGTTATTGGTTTGAATGTTGACTTTCGGTGAGGGTCATGGTATTGGATTGGATGGTAGTGTTGGTGAGGATGATGGTATTGGTTTGAAAGGTGCTGTTGGTGAGGAGGTTGGATTTGGTTTGAATGGTGGTGTTGGTAAGGATAATGGTATTGGTTTGAAAAGTGGTGTTGGCGAGTATGGTATTGGTTTGGATGGCAGTTTTGGGGAGGATGATGGTATTGGTTTAAATGGTGGTATCGATGAGGGTCATGGTATTGGTTTAGGTGGTGGTGTTCTTTGTGAGGATCATGGTAATGGTTTGAATTCTGGTGATGTTTGTGTTGATGATGGTATTGGTTTGGATAGTGGTGTTGCTGAGGATGATGATATTTGGTTTGATCGGAGGTGTTGGTTAGGATGATGTTATTGGTTTGAGTGGTGGTATTGGTAAGGTTGTTGATATTGTTTTGAATGTTAGTGTTGGTGAGGAAGATTGTATAGGATTAAATGGTGGTGTTGGTTAGGATGATGGTATTGGTTTGGATGGTAGTGTTGCGGAGGATGATGGTATTGGTTTAAATGGTATTCATGTTGGTGAGGACGATGATATTGGTTTGTATGGTGGTGTAGGTGAGGGTCATGGTATTGGTTTAAGTGGTGGTGTTGTTTGTTAGGATGATGGTTTTGGTTTGAATGGTGGCGTTGGTGAGGATGATGGTATTGGTTTGAATGGTGGTGTTGGTAAGTATGATGGTATCGATTTGAATGGTGGCGTTGCTGAGAATGATGGTACTGGCTTGGATGGTGGTGTTGGTGAGGATGATGGTATAGGTTTAAATGGTGTTTATGTTTCTGAGGATGATGGTACTGATTTGAATTTTGTTGTTGGTGAGAATGATGGTATTGGTTTGAATGCTGGTGTTGGTGAGGATGATGGTATTGGTTTGAATGCTGGTGTTGGTGAGGATGATGGTATTGGTTTGAATGGTGGTATTGGTGATGATCATTGTATTGGTTGAAGTGTTGGTGTTGTTCATGTGGATGATGTTTTTGGTTTGAATGGTGGTGTTGATGTGGATGATAGTATAGGTTTGAATGTTGGAAGTGGTGAGGTTAATGTTATTGGTATGAATTCTGCTGTTGGTGAGGTTGATGGTTTTTGGTTGAATTGTGGTGTTAGTGAGAATGATGGTTTTGGTTTAATTTTTGCTGTTCTTGTTGAGGATGATGGTATTGGTTTAAATAGTGGTGTTGTTTAGGATGATTGTATTCGTTTGTATGGTGGTGTTGATGTGGGTGATGGTATTGGTTGAAATGGTGGTGTTGGTGAGGATGATGGTATTGGTTTGTATAATGCTTTTGGTTAGGATGATGGTATTGGTTTGAATGGTGGTGTTGCGGATGATAGTACTGTTTGGAATGGTGGTGTTGGTGTGGATGATGGTATTGGTTTGAATGGTGGAGTTGCTGAGGTTAATGTTATTGGTTTTTACGGTGGTGTTGTTTAGGATGATGGTATTGGTTTGAATGTTGGTTTTCGGTGAGGGTCATGGTATTGGATTGGATGGTAGTGTTGGTGAGAATGATGGTATTGGTTTGGATGGCAGTGTTGGTGAGGATGATGGTATCGATTTGAATGGTGGCGTTGCTGAGGTTGATTCTACTGATTTGAATTTTGTTGTTGGTGAGAATGATGGTATTGGTTTGAATGGTGTTTATGTTTCTGAGGATGATGGTACTGATTTGAATTTTGTTGTTGGTGAGAATGATGGTATTGGTTTGAATGCTGGTGTTGGTGAGGATGATGGTATTGGTTTGAATGGTGGTATTGGTGATGATCATTGTATTGGTTGAAGTGTTGGTGTTGTTCATGTGGATGATGTTTTTGGTTTGAATGGTGGTGTTGATGTGGATGATAGTATAGGTTTGAATGTTGGAAGTGGTGAGGTTAATGTTATTGGTATGAATTCTGCTGTTGGTGAGGATGATGGTATTGGTTTGTACGGTGGTGTTGTTTAGGATGATGGTATTGGATGGTTTGGATGGTAGTGTTGCTGAGGATGATGGTATTGGTTTAAATGGTATTCTTGTTGGTGAGGACGATGATATTGGTTTGTATGTTGGTGTAGGTGAGTGTCATGGTATTGGTTTAAGTGGTGGTGTTGTTTGTTAGGATGATGGTTTTGGTTTGAATGGTGGCGTTGGTGAGGATGATGGTATTGGTTTGAATGGTGGTGTTGGTGAGGATGATGGTATTGGTTTGGATGGCAGTGTTGGTGAGGATGATGGTATCGATTTGAATGGTGGCGTTGCTGAGAATGATGGTACTGGCTTGGATGGTGGTGTTGGTGTGGATGATGGTATAGGTTTAAATGGTGTTTATGTTTCTGAGGATGATGGTACTGATTTGAATTTTGTTGTTGGTGAGAATGATGGTATTGGTTTGAATGCTGGTGTTGGTGAGGATGATGGTATTGGTTTGAATGGTGGTATTGGTGATGATCATTGTATTGGTTGAAGTGTTGGTGTTGTTCATGTGGATGATGTTTTTGGTTTGAATGGTGGTGTTGATGTGGATGATAGTATAGGTTTGAATGTTGGAAGTGGTGAGGTTAATGTTATTGGTATGAATTCTGCTGTTGGTGAGGATGATGGTATTGGTTTGTACGGTGGTGTTGTTTAGGATGATGGTATTGGTTTGAATGTTGGTTTTCAGTGAGGGTCAAGGATTTGGATTGGATGGTAGTGTTGGTGAGAATGATGGTATTGGTTTGGATGGCAGTGTTGGGGAGGATGATGGTATTGGTTTAAATGGTGTTGTTATTTGTGAGGATGATGATATTGGTTTGAATGGTGGTATCGATGAGGGTCATGTTATTGGTTTAGGTGGTGGTGTTTTTTGTGAGGATCATGGTAATTGTTTGAATTCTGGTGATGTTGGTGATGATGATGGTACTGGTTTAAAAGGTGTTGTGTTATTGATAATTATATTGGTTTGAATGGTGGTCTTGGTAAGGATGATGGTATTGGTTAAATGGTTGTGTTGTTCGTGAGGATGATTATAATGGTTTGAATTGTGGTGATGTTCGTGATGTTGATTGTATTGGTTAGAATAGTGGTGTTCGTGAGAATGATGGTATTGGTTAAAATAGTGGTTTGAATGGTGGTGTTGGTGAGCATGATAGTGTTGGTTTGAATTTTTGGTGTTGGTTAGGATGATGGTATTGGTTTGTATGATGCTTTTTGTTAGGATGATAGTATTGGGTTGAATCGTGCTGCTGGTGAGGATGTCAGTATTGGTCCAAATGTTGGTATTGTTGGTCAGGATGATGGTATTGATTTGAATGGTGATGTTGATGAGAATGATGCTTATTGTTTGAATTGTGGTGTTGGTGAGAATGATTGTATTTCATTGAATGGTGGTGTTGTTGGTGAGGATGATGGTATTGGTTTGAATGGTGGAGTTGGTGAGGTTAATGTTATTGGATTGAATGGTGCTGTTGGTGAGCATGATGGTTTTGGTCCAAATGTTGGTATTGTTGGTGAGGATGATGGCATTGATTTGAATGGTGATATTGACGAGAATGATGCTTTTTTTTGAATTCTGGTTTGGT
Source organism: Hypanus sabinus (assembly GCF_030144855.1). Taxonomy (NCBI): domain Eukaryota; kingdom Metazoa; phylum Chordata; class Chondrichthyes; order Myliobatiformes; family Dasyatidae; genus Hypanus; species Hypanus sabinus. The sequence continues at coordinate 77,691,449 of NC_082709.1, forward strand.
GAGAATGATGGTTTTGGTTTAAATTTTGCTGTTCTTGGTGAGGATGATGGTATTGGTTTAAATGGTGGTGCTGTTGAGGATGATTGTGTTGGTCTGAATGGTGCTGTTGATGCGGATGATAGTATTGGTTTAAATGCTGGTGTTGGTGAGGATGATTGATTTGGTTTCGAATGGTTGTGTTGATGTGGATGGTGGTATTGGTTTAAATGGTGGATTTTCTGAGGTTAATGTTATTAGTTTGAATGATGGTGTTGGTGAGGGTGATTTTACTGGTTTGAATTTTTGGTGTTGGTTAGGATGATGGTATTTGTTTGTATGATGCTCTTGGTTAGAATGATGGTTCTAGTTTGAATGGTGGTGTTGGTAAGGATGATTGTATTTGATTGAATGGTGGTGCTGTTGGTGAGAATGATGGTAATGGTTTGAATGTTGGCGTTTGTGTGGGTGATTGTATTGGTTTGAATGGTGGAGTTGGTGAGGATGATGGTATTCGTTTGAATTGTGGTTTTTGTTAGGTTGATGGTTTTTGTTTGAATGTTGGTGTTCTTTTTGAGGATGATGGTATTGGTTTAAATGGTGGAGTTGGTGAGGATGATTGATTTGGTTTGGAATGGTGGTGTTAATGTGGATGATGATATTGGTTTGAATTTTTGGTGTTGGTTAGGATGATGGTATTGGTTTGTATGATGCTTTTGGTTAGGTGGATTGTATTGGGTTGAATGGTGATGTTCTTGGTGAGGATGATGGTATTGGTTTGAATGGTGGAGTTGGTGAGTTTAACAATATTGGTTTGAACGGTGGTGTTTGTTAGGATGATGGTTTTGATTTGAATGCTGCTTTTGGTTGGATGATGGTATTGGTTTGAATGGTGGTGTTGGAGAGGATGATAGTATTGGTTTGAATGGTGGCATTGGTGTGGATGATGGTATTGGTTTGAATGGTGGTGTTGGCGAGGATGATGGTTTTGGTTTAAGTTTTGGTGTTCTTATTGAGGTTGATGGTATTGGTTTTAAAGGTGGTGTTGGGGATGATGATTGTTTTTGCTTTGAATGGTGATGTTGATGTGGATGATGATATTGGTTTAATTGGTGGAGTTGCTGAGTTTAATGTTATTGGTTTGAATGGTGGTTTTGTTGAGGTGATGGTATAGGTTTCAAATTTTCGTGTTGGTTAGAATGATGGTATTTGTTTGTATGATGCTTTTGCTTAGAATGATGGTTCTAGTTTGAATGGTGGTGTTGTTAAGAATGATAGTATTGGATTGAACGGTGGTGCTGTTGGTGAGGATGATGGTATTGGTTTGAATGGTGGTGTTGGTGAGGATCATGTTATTGGTTTAAGTGGTGGTGCTGTTTCTCAGGACGATGGTATTGATTTGAATGGTGATGTTGGTGAGAATGATGGTTTTTGGTTGAATTGTGGTGTTAGTGAGAATGATGGTTTTGGTTTAATTTTTGCTGTTCTTGTTGAGGATGATGGTATTGGTTTAAATAGTGGTGTTGTTTAGGATGATTGTATTCGTTTGTATGGTGGTGTTGATGTGGGTGATGGTATTGGTTGAAATGGTGGTGTTGGTGAGGATGATGGTATTGGTTTGTATGATGCTTTTGGTTAGGATGATGGTATTGGTTTGAATGGTGGTGTTGTTGCGGATGATAGTACTGTTTGGAATGGTGGTGTTGGTGTGGATGATGGTATTGGTTTGAATGGTGGAGTTGCTGAGGTTAATGTTATTGGTTTGAATGGAGGTGTTGTTGAGGGTGAAGGTATTGGTTTGTATTTTTAGTGTTGGTTAGGGTGATTGTATTTGTTTGTATGATGGTTTTGGTTAGAATGATGGTTCTAGATTGAATGGTTGTGTTGGTAAGGATGATGTCATTGTTTTGAATGGTGGTGCTGTGGTGAGGATGATGGTATTGGTTTGAATGGTGGAGTTGGTGAGGTTACTGTTATTGGTTTGAGTGGTGGTGTTGGTTAGGATGATGTCATTGTTTTGAATGTTTGTGTTGGTTAGGATGATGGTATTGGTTTGAATGGTGCTTTTGTTTAGGATGATGGTTTTGTTTTGAATTGTGGTGTTGGTAAGGATTATAATATTGGTTTGAATGGTTGTGTTGTTGTGGATGGTGGTATTGGTTTGAATTGTGGTGTTGGTAATGATGATGGTATTGATTTGAATTGAGGTGTTGATGAAGATGATGGTAATGCTTTGAATGGTGATGTTGGTGAGGATGATAGTATTGGTTTGAATGGTGGAGTTGCTGAGGTTAATGTTATTGGTTTGAATGGAGGTGTTGTTGAGGGTGAAGGTATTGGTTTGTATTTTTAGTGTTGGTTAGGATGATTGTATTTGTTTGTATGATGGTTTTGGTTAGAATGATGGTTCTAGATTGAATGGTTGTGTTGGTAAGGATGATGTCATTGTTTTGAATGGTGGTGCTGTGGTGAGGATGATGGTATTGGTTTGAATGGTGGAGTTGGTGAGGTTACTGTTATTGGTTTGAGTGGTGGTGTTGGTTAGGATGATGTCATTGTTTTGAATGTTTGTGTTGGTTAGGATGATGGTATTGGTTTGAATGGTGCTTTTGTTTAGGATGATGGTTTTGTTTTGAATTGTGGTGTTGGTAAGGATTATAATATTGGTTTGAATGGTTGTGTTGTTGTGGATGGTGGTATTGGTTTGAATTGTGGTGTTGGTAATGATGATGGTATTGATTTGAATTGAGGTGTTGATGAAGATGATGGTAATGCTTTGAATGGTGATGTTGGTGAGGATGATAGTATTGGTTTGAATGGTGGTGTTGGTGAGGATGATGGTTTTGGTTTACCTTTTGGTCTTTTTGAGGTTGATGGTATTGGCTTAAATGGTGGTGTTGGTGAGAATGATGGTTTTGGTTTAATTTTTGCTGTTCTTGTTGAGGATGATGGTATTGGTTTAAATAGTGGTGTTGTTTAGGATGATTGTATTCGTTTGTATGGTGGTGTTGATGTGGGTGATGGTATTGGTTGAAATGGTGGTGTTGGTGAGGATGATGGTATTGGTTTGTATGATGCTTTTGGTTAGGATGATGGTATTGGTTTGAATGGTGGTGTTGTTGCGGATGATAGTACTGTTTGGAATGGTGGTGTTGGTGAGGGTCATGGTATTGGTTTAAGTGGTGGTGTTGTTTGTTAGGATGATGGTTTTGGTTTGAATGGTGGCGTTGGTGAGGATGATGGTATTGGTTTGATCGGTGGTGTTGGTAAGTATGATGGTATTGGTTTGGATGGCAGTGTTGGTGAGGATGATGGTATCGATTTGAATGGTGGCGTTGCTGAGGTTGATTCTACTGATTTGAATTTTGTTGTTGGTGAGAATGATGGTATTGGTTTGAATGCTGGTGTTGGTGAGGATGATGGTATTGGTTTGAATGGTGGTATTGGTGATGATCATTGTATTGGTTGAAGTGTTGGTGTTGTTCATGTGGATGATGTTTTTGGTTTGAATGGTGGTGTTGATGTGGATGATAGTATAGGTTTGAATGTTGGAAGTGGTGAGGTTAATGTTATTGGTATGAATTCTGCTGTTGGTGAGGATGATGGTATTGGTTTGTACGGTGGTGTTGTTTAGGATGATGGTATTGGATGGTTTGGATGGTAGTGTTGCTGAGGATGATGGTATTGGTTTAAATGGTATTCTTGTTGGTGAGGACGATGATATTGGTTTGTATGTTGGTGTAGGTGAGTGTCATGGTATTGGTTTAAGTGGTGGTGTTGTTTGTTAGGATGATGGTTTTGGTTTGAATGGTGGCGTTGGTGAGGATGATGGTATTGGTTTGAATGGTGGTGTTGGTGAGGATGATGGTATTGGTTTGGATGGCAGTGTTGGTGAGGATGATGGTATCGATTTGAATGGTGGCGTTGCTGAGAATGATGGTACTGGCTTGGATGGTGGTGTTGGTGTGGATGATGGTATAGGTTTAAATGGTGTTTATGTTTCTGAGGATGATGGTACTGATTTGAATTTTGTTGTTGGTGAGAATGATGGTATTGGTTTGAATGCTGGTGTTGGTGAGGATGATGGTATTGGTTTGAATGGTGGTATTGGTGATGATCATTGTATTGGTTGAAGTGTTGGTGTTGTTCATGTGGATGATGTTTTTGGTTTGAATGGTGGTGTTGATGTGGATGATAGTATAGGTTTGAATGTTGGAAGTGGTGAGGTTAATGTTATTGGTATGAATTCTGCTGTTGGTGAGGATGATGGTATTGGTTTGTACGGTGGTGTTGTTTAGGATGATGGTATTGGTTTGAATGTTGGTTTTCAGTGAGGGTCAAGGATTTGGATTGGATGGTAGTGTTGGTGAGAATGATGGTATTGGTTTGGATGGCAGTGTTGGGGAGGATGATGGTATTGGTTTAAATGGTGTTGTTATTTGTGAGGATGATGATATTGGTTTGAATGGTGGTATCGATGAGGGTCATGTTATTGGTTTAGGTGGTGGTGTTTTTTGTGAGGATCATGGTAATTGTTTGAATTCTGGTGATGTTGGTGATGATGATGGTACTGGTTTAAAAGGTGTTGTGTTATTGATAATTATATTGGTTTGAATGGTGGTCTTGGTAAGGATGATGGTATTGGTTAAATGGTTGTGTTGTTCGTGAGGATGATTATAATGGTTTGAATTGTGGTGATGTTCGTGATGTTGATTGTATTGGTTAGAATAGTGGTGTTCGTGAGAATGATGGTATTGGTTAAAATAGTGGTTTGAATGGTGGTGTTGGTGAGCATGATAGTGTTGGTTTGAATTTTTGGTGTTGGTTAGGATGATGGTATTGGTTTGTATGATGCTTTTTGTTAGGATGATAGTATTGGGTTGAATCGTGCTGCTGGTGAGGATGTCAGTATTGGTCCAAATGTTGGTATTGTTGGTCAGGATGATGGTATTGATTTGAATGGTGATGTTGATGAGAATGATGCTTATTGTTTGAATTGTGGTGTTGGTGAGAATGATTGTATTTCATTGAATGGTGGTGTTGTTGGTGAGGATGATGGTATTGGTTTGAATGGTGGAGTTGGTGAGGTTAATGTTATTGGATTGAATGGTGCTGTTGGTGAGCATGATGGTTTTGGTCCAAATGTTGGTATTGTTGGTGAGGATGATGGCATTGATTTGAATGGTGATATTGACGAGAATGATGCTTTTTTTTGAATTCTGGTTTGGTGAGAATGATGGTTTTGGTTTAAATTTTGCTGTTCTTGGTGAGGATGATGGTATTGGTTTAAATGGTGGTGCTGTTGAGGATGATTGTGTTGGTCTGAATGGTGCTGTTGATGCGGATGATAGTATTGGTTTAAATGCTGGTGTTGGTGAGGATGATTGATTTGGTTTCGAATGGTTGTGTTGATGTGGATGGTGGTATTGGTTTAAATGGTGGATTTTCTGAGGTTAATGTTATTAGTTTGAATGATGGTGTTGGTGAGGGTGATTTTACTGGTTTGAATTTTTGGTGTTGGTTAGGATGATGGTATTTGTTTGTATGATGCTCTTGGTTAGAATGATGGTTCTAGTTTGAATGGTGGTGTTGGTAAGGATGATTGTATTTGATTGAATGGTGGTGCTGTTGGTGAGAATGATGGTAATGGTTTGAATGTTGGCGTTTGTGTGGGTGATTGTATTGGTTTGAATGGTGGAGTTGGTGAGGATGATGGTATTCGTTTGAATTGTGGTTTTTGTTAGGTTGATGGTTTTTGTTTGAATGTTGGTGTTCTTTTTGAGGATGATGGTATTGGTTTAAATGGTGGAGTTGGTGAGGATGATTGATTTGGTTTGGAATGGTGGTGTTAATGTGGATGATGATATTGGTTTGAATTTTTGGTGTTGGTTAGGATGATGGTATTGGTTTGTATGATGCTTTTGGTTAGGTGGATTGTATTGGGTTGAATGGTGATGTTCTTGGTGAGGATGATGGTATTGGTTTGAATGGTGGAGTTGGTGAGTTTAACAATATTGGTTTGAACGGTGGTGTTTGTTAGGATGATGGTTTTGATTTGAATGCTGCTTTTGGTTGGATGATGGTATTGGTTTGAATGGTGGTGTTGGAGAGGATGATAGTATTGGTTTGAATGGTGGCATTGGTGTGGATGATGGTATTGGTTTGAATGGTGGTGTTGGCGAGGATGATGGTTTTGGTTTAAGTTTTGGTGTTCTTATTGAGGTTGATGGTATTGGTTTTAAAGGTGGTGTTGGGGATGATGATTGTTTTTGCTTTGAATGGTGATGTTGATGTGGATGATGATATTGGTTTAATTGGTGGAGTTGCTGAGTTTAATGTTATTGGTTTGAATGGTGGTTTTGTTGAGGTGATGGTATAGGTTTCAAATTTTCGTGTTGGTTAGAATGATGGTATTTGTTTGTATGATGCTTTTGCTTAGAATGATGGTTCTAGTTTGAATGGTGGTGTTGTTAAGAATGATAGTATTGGATTGAACGGTGGTGCTGTTGGTGAGGATGATGGTATTGGTTTGAATGGTGGTGTTGGTGAGGATCATGTTATTGGTTTAAGTGGTGGTGCTGTTTCTCAGGACGATGGTATTGATTTGAATGGTGATGTTGGTGAGAATGATGGTTTTTGGTTGAATTGTGGTGTTAGTGAGAATGATGGTTTTGGTTTAATTTTTGCTGTTCTTGTTGAGGATGATGGTATTGGTTTAAATAGTGGTGTTGTTTAGGATGATTGTATTCGTTTGTATGGTGGTGTTGATGTGGGTGATGGTATTGGTTGAAATGGTGGTGTTGGTGAGGATGATGGTATTGGTTTGTATGATGCTTTTGGTTAGGATGATGGTATTGGTTTGAATGGTGGTGTTGTTGCGGATGATAGTACTGTTTGGAATGGTGGTGTTGGTGTGGATGATGGTATTGGTTTGAATGGTGGAGTTGCTGAGGTTAATGTTATTGGTTTGAATGGAGGTGTTGTTGAGGGTGAAGGTATTGGTTTGTATTTTTAGTGTTGGTTAGGGTGATTGTATTTGTTTGTATGATGGTTTTGGTTAGAATGATGGTTCTAGATTGAATGGTTGTGTTGGTAAGGATGATGTCATTGTTTTGAATGGTGGTGCTGTGGTGAGGATGATGGTATTGGTTTGAATGGTGGAGTTGGTGAGGTTACTGTTATTGGTTTGAGTGGTGGTGTTGGTTAGGATGATGTCATTGTTTTGAATGTTTGTGTTGGTTAGGATGATGGTATTGGTTTGAATGGTGCTTTTGTTTAGGATGATGGTTTTGTTTTGAATTGTGGTGTTGGTAAGGATTATAATATTGGTTTGAATGGTTGTGTTGTTGTGGATGGTGGTATTGGTTTGAATTGTGGTGTTGGTAATGATGATGGTATTGATTTGAATTGAGGTGTTGATGAAGATGATGGTAATGCTTTGAATGGTGATGTTGGTGAGGATGATAGTATTGGTTTGAATGGTGGTGTTGGTGAGGATGATGGTTTTGGTTTACCTTTTGGTCTTTTTGAGGTTGATGGTATTGGCTTAAATGGTGGTGTTGGTGAGAATGATGGTTTTGGTTTAATTTTTGCTGTTCTTGTTGAGGATGATGGTATTGGTTTAAATAGTGGTGTTGTTTAGGATGATTGTATTCGTTTGTATGGTGGTGTTGATGTGGGTGATGGTATTGGTTGAAATGGTGGTGTTGGTGAGGATGATGGTATTGGTTTGTATGATGCTTTTGGTTAGGATGATGGTATTGGTTTGAATGCTGGTGTTGTTGCGGATGATAGTACTGTTTGGAATGGTGGTGTTGGTGTGGATGATGGTATTGGTTTGAATGGTGGAGTTGCTGAGGTTAATGTTATTGGTTTGAATGGAGGTGTTGTTGAGGGTGAAGGTATTGGTTTGTATTTTTAGTGTTGGTTAGGATGATGGTATTTGTTTGTATGATGGTTTTGGTTAGAATGATGGTTCTAGTTTGAATGGTGGTGTTGGTAAGGATGATTTTATTTAATTGAATGGTGGTGCTGTTGGTGAGGATGATGGTATTGGTTTGAATGGTGGAGTTGGTGAGGATACTGTTATTGGTTTGAGTGGTGGTGTTGGTTAGGATGATGTCATTGTTTTGAATGTTTGTGTTGGTTAGGATGATGGTATTGGTTTGAATGATGCTTTTGTTTAGGATGATGGTTTTGTTTTGAATTGTGGTGTTGGTAAGGATTATAATATTGGTTTGAATGGTTGTGTTGTTGTGGATGGTGGTATTGGTTTGAATTGTGGTGTTGGTAATGATGATGGTATTGATTTGAATTGAGGTGTTGATGAAGATGATGGTAATGCTTTGAATGGTGGTGTTGGTGAGGATGATGGTTTTGATTTACCTTTTGGTCTTTTTGAGGTTGATGGTATTGGCTTAAATGGCGGTGTTGGTGAGGATGATTGTTTTGGTTTTGAATGGTGGTGTTGATGTGGATGGTGGTATTGGTTTAAATGGTGGAGTTGCTGAGGTTAATGTTATTGGTTTGAATGGTGGTGTTGGTGAGGGTGTTGGTGGGTATTCGTTTCTATGATGTTTTTGGTTAGGATGATAGTATTGGGTTGAATGGTGGTTTTGTTGGTGAGGATGATGGTATTGGTTTGAATGGTGGTGTTGGTAAGGATGATAGTATTGGTTTGAATGGTGATGATGGTATTGGTTTAAATGGTGGAGTTGGTGAGGTTAACAATATTGGTTTTGAATGATGGAGTTTGTTAGGATGATGGTTTTATTTGAATGACACTTTTGGTTGGATGATGGTATTGGTTTGAATGGTGATGTTGGAGAGGATGTTTGTATTGGTTTGAATGGTAGTGTTGGTGAGGATCATGGTATTGTTTTAAATGGTGTTATTGTTGGTGAGGATGATGGTATTGATTTGAATGGTGATGTTTGTTAGGATGATGGTATTGGTTTAAATTGTGGTGGTGTTGTTGAGGAAGATTGTTTTGGTTTGAATGGTGGTATTGATGTGGATGATGGTATTGCTTTGAATTGTGTTGTTGGTGTGGATGATGGTATTGGTTTGAATAGTAGAGTTGGTGAGCTAAATGATATTTGTTTGAATGGTGGTGTTGGTGAGGATGATGTTATTGGTCTGAATGGTGGTTTTTACTGGGATAATGGTTTTGGTTTGAATGATGCTTTTGGTTGCATGATGGTATTGGTTTGTCTGGTGGTGCTTGAGAGGATGATAGTTTTGGTTTAAATATTGGTGTTGGTGAGTATGGTGGTATTTGTTTGAATGTTTGTGTTTGTTAGGATGTTGGTATTGGTTTGAATAATGCTTTTGGTTAGGATGATGGTATTGGTTTGACTGGTGGAGTTGGTGAGGTTAATGATATTGGTTTGAATGGTGGTGTTGGTGAGGATGATGGTATTGATCTAAATGTTGGTATTGTTGGTGCGGATGATAGTGTTGGTTTAAATTTTGCTGTTCTTGGTGAGGATGATGGTATTGGTTTGACTGGTGGAGTTGGTGAGGTTAATGATATTGGTTGGAATGGTGGTGTTGGTGAGCATGATGGTATTGGTTTGAATAGTGGTGTTTGTTAGGATGATTGTTTTGGTTTGACTGATGATTTTGTTTGGATGATGGTATTGTTTTGAATGGTGGTGTTGGGGAGGATGATTGTATTGGTTTGAATGGTGGTGGTGGTGAGGATCATGGTATTGGTTTAAGTTGTGGCGTTGTTTCCGAGGATGATGATTTTGGTTTGAATGTTGCTGTTGGTGAGGATGATGGTATTGATCTAAATGTTGATATTGTTGGTGAGGATGATTGTGTTGGTTTAAATTTTGCTGTTCTTGATGAGGATGATGGTATTGGTTTTAATGGTGGTGTTGGTGAGGATGATTGTCTTGGTTTGAATGGTGGTGTTGATGTGGATGATGGTATTGGTTTGAATAATGCTTTTGGTTACAATGATGGTTTTGTTTTGGATTGTCATGTTGGTAAGGATGATAGTATTGGTTTGAATGGTGGTGTTGGTGAGGATGATGGTATTGGTTTGAATTATGGTGTTGGATAAGATGATGGTATTGGTTTGATTGGTGGTGTTGGTAAGGTTGATGACATTGGTTAGAATGTTGTTGTTTGTGAGGAAGATGTTATTGGTTTAAATGGTGGTATTCTTGGTAAGGATGATGGTATTGATTGGAATGGTGATGTTGGTGAGAATGATGGTTTTGGTTTGATTTGTTTTGTTGGTAACAATGATAGTATTGTGTTGAATGGTGGTGTTGTTGGTGAGGATGATGGTACTGGTTTGAATGGTGGTGTTGGTGAGGATGATGGTTTTGGTTTATGTTTTGGTGTTCTTTTTCAGGTTGAGGGTATTGGTTTAAAAGGTGGTGTTGGTGAGGATGATTGTTTTGGTTTTGAATGGTGGTTTTGATGTGGATGATGGTATTGGTTTAAATGGTGGAGTTGCTGAGTTTAATGTTATTTGTTTGAATGGTGGTGTTGGTGAGGGTGATGGTATTGGTTTGAATATTTCGTGTTGGTTAGGATGATTGTATTTGTTTGTATGATGCTTTTGGTTAGATGGATGGTTCTAGTTTGAATGGTGGTGTTTGTGAGGATGATGGTTTTGGTTTGAATGGTGGAGTTGATGAGGTTACTGTTATTGGTTTGAACGTTTGTGTTGGTTAGGATGATGGTATTGGTTTGAAAGATGATTTTGGTTAGGATGATGGTTTTGTTTTGAAATGTGGTGTTGGTAAGGATGATAGTATTAGTTTGAATGGTTCTGTTGTTGTTGATGATGGTATTGGATTGAATTGTGGTGGTGAGGATGATGGTATTGGTTTGAATGGTTGTGTTGTTGTGGATGATGGTATTTGTTTGAATGGTGGTGTTGGATAGGATGATGATATTAGTTAGGATGGTGGTGTTGGTTAGGATGATGATACGGGTTAGAATGGTGGTGTTCATTAGAATGATGGTATTGGTTTGAATGATGTTGGTGAGGTTGATGGTATTGATTTAAATGGTTGTGTTGTTGTGGATGATGGCATTTGTTTGAATGGTGGTGTTGGTAAGGATGATAGTATTGGTTTGAATGGTGGTGTTGGTTAGGATGATGGTATTGGTTTGAATGGTTGTGTTGTTGTAGATGATGTTATTGGTTTGAATGGTGGTGTTGGTGTGGATGATGCTTTTGGTTAGAATGATGGTTCTAGTTTGAATGGTGGTGTTTGTGAGGATGATGGTATTGGTTTGAATGGTGGAGTTGATGAGGTTACTGTTATTGGTTTGAACGTTTGTGTTGGTTAGGATGATGGTATTGGTTTGAAAGATGATTTTGGTTAGGATGATGGTTTTGTTTTGAAATGTGGTGTTGGTAAGGATGATAGTATTAGTTTGAATGGTTCTGTTGTTGTTGATGATGGTATTGGATTGAATTGTGGTGTTGGTGAGGATGATGGTAATGGTTTGAATGGTGGTGAAGGTGAGTATGATAGTATTGGTTTGAATGGTGGCGTTGGTGTAATTGATGGTATTGGTTTGAATGGTGGAGTTGGTGTCGATGATGGCACTGGTTTGAATTGTGGTGTTTGTTAGGATGATGATATTGGTTTAAATTGTGGTGGTGTTGTTGAGGGTGATTGTTTTGGTTTGAATGGTGGTGTTGATGTGGATGATGGTATTGTTTTGAATGGTGGTGTTGGTTAGGATGATGGTATTTGTTTGAATGTTTGTGTTTGTTAGGATGTTGGTATTGGTTTGAATGATGCTTTTGGTTACGATGATGGTTTTGTTTTGAATTGTCGTGTTGGTAAGGATGATAGTATTGGTTTGAATAGTGGTGTTGGTGAGGATGATGGTATTGGTTTGAATGTTTGTGTTTGTTAGGATGTTGGTATTGGTTTGAATGATGCTTTTGGTTACGATGATGGTTTTGTTTTGAATTGTTGTGTTGGTAAGGATGATAGTATTGGTTTGAATAGTGGTGTTGGTGAGGATGATGGTATTGGTTTGAATGGTGGTGTTGGATAAGATGATGGTATTGGTTTGAATGGTGCTGTTGGTAAGGTTGATGATGTTGGTTAGAATGTTGTTGTTTGTGAAGATGATGGTATTGGTTTAAATGGTGGTATTCTTGGTAAGGATGATGGTATTGATTGGAATGGTGATGTTGGTGAGAATGATGGTTTTTGTTTGATTTGTTTTGTTGGTAACAATGATAGTATTGTGTTGAATGGTGGTGTTGTTGGTGAGGGTGATGGTATTGGTTTGAATGGTGGTGTTGGTGAGGATGATTGTGTTGGTTTGAATAGTGGTGTTGATGTTGATGATGGTATTGGTTTAAATGGTGGAGTTGCTGAGGTTAATGTTATTGTTTTGAATGGTGGTGTTGGTGGTTTGAATATTTGGTGTTGGTTAGGATGATGGTATTTGTTTGTATGATGCTTTTGGTTAGATTGATGGTTCTAGTTTGAATGGTGGTGTTTGTGAGGATGATGGTATTGGTTTGAATGGTGGAGTTGGTGAGGTTACAGTTATTGGTTTGAATGTTTGTGTTGGTTAGGATGATGGTATTGTTTTGAATGATGCTTTTGGTTAGGATGAAGGATTTGTTTTGAATTGTGGTGTTGGTAAGGATGATAGTATTGGTTTGAATGGTGATGTTTGTTAGGATGATGGTTAATGTTTGAATAGTTGTGTTGTTGTTGATGATGGTACTGGATTGAATTGTGTTGTTTGTAACGATGGTTTGTAACGATTGAGGTGTTGGTGAGGATGACGGTAATGGTTTGAATGGTGGTGTTGGTGAGTTTGATGGTTTTGATATAAATGTTGGTGTTATTTTTGAGGATGATGGAATTGGTTTAAATGGTGGAATTGGTGAGGATGATCGATTTGGATGGAATGGTGGTGTTAATGTGGATGATGGTATTGGTTTGAATGGTGGAGTTGGTGAGGTTAATGTTATTGGTTTGAATGGTGTTTTTGGTGAGCATGATGGTATTGGTTTGAATTTCTGGTGTTGGTTAGGATGATGGTATTGGTTTTTATGATGCTTTTGGTTAGGATGATAGTATTGGGTTGAATGGTGGTGTTGTCGGTGAGGATGATGGTATTGTTTTGAATGGTGATGTTGGTGAGGATGATAGTATTGGTTTGAATGTTGGTGTTGGTGTGGATGATGGTATTGGTTTGAATGGTGGAGTTGGTGAGGTTAACAATATTGGTTTGAATGGTGGAGTTTGTTAGGATGATGGTTTTGATTTGAATGACGCTTTTGGTTGGATGATGGTATTGGTTTGAATGGTGGTGTTGGAGAGGATGTTGGTATTGGTTTGAATGGTAGTGTTGGTGAGGATCATGGTATTGTTTTAAATGGTGTTAATGTTGGTGAGGATGATGGTATTGATTTCAATGGTGCTTTTGGTGAGAATGATGGTTTTGGTTTGATTTGTGGTGTTGGTAACGATGATAGTATTGGATTGAAAGGTGGCGTTGGTGTCAATGTTGGTATTGGTTTGAACAATGCTTTTGGTTAGGATGATGGTTTTGTTTTGAATTGTTGTGTTGGTAAGGATGATAGTATTGGTTTGATTGGTGGTGTTGGTGAGGATGATGGTATTGGTTTGAATGGTGCTGTTGGTAAGGTTGATGATATTGGTTAGAATGTTGTTGTTTGTGAAGATGATGGTATTGGTTTAAATGGTGGTATTCTTGGTAAGGATGATGGTATTGATTGGAATGTTGATGTTGGTGAGAATGATGTTTTTGGTTTGATTTGTTTTGTTGGTAACAATGATAGTATTGGTTTGAATGGTGGTGTTGGTGTGGATGATGATATTGGGTTGAATGGTGGTGTTGGTGAGGATGATGGTATTGGTTTGAATTGTGTTTTTTTGTTAGGATAATGGTTTTGTTTCAATGAAGCTTTTGGTTGCATGATGTTATTGGTTTGAATGGTGGTGTTGGTAAGGATGATGGTTTTGGTTTACGTTTTGGTGTTCTTTTTGAGGTTGGTGATATTGGTTTAAAAGGTGGTGTTGGTGAGGATGATTGTTTTGGTTTTGATGTGGATGATAGTATTGGTTTAAATGGTGGAGTTGCTGAGGTTAATGTTTTGAATGGTGGTGTTGGTTAGGATGATGGTATTTGTTTGAATGTTTGTGTTTGTTAGGATGATGGTTTTGGTTTGAATGGTTGTGTTGTTGTTGATGATGGTATTGGATTGAATTGTGGTGTTTGTAACGATGATGGTATTGATTTGAATTGAGGTGTTGGTGAGGATGATGGTATAGGTTTGAATGGTGGTGTTGGTGTGGATGATGGTATTGGTTTGAATGATGCTTTTGGTTGGATGATCATATTGGTTTGAATGGTGAGGTTGGTGTGGATGATGGTTTTGATATAAATGTTGGTGTTCTTTCTGAGGATGATGGAATTGGTTTAACTGGTGGAGTAGGTGAGGATGATTGATTTGGTTTGGAATGGTGTTGTTAATGTAGATTATTGTATTGGTTTGAATGGTGGAGTTGGTTAGGTTAATGTTATTGGTTTGAATGGTGTTGTTGGTGAGCATGAGGGTATTGGTTTGAATTTTTAGTGTTGGTTAAAATGATAGTATTGGTTTTTATGATGCTTTTGGTTATGATGATAGTATTGGGTTGAATGGTGGTGTTGTTGGTGTGGATGATGGTATTGGTTTGAATGGTGGTGTTGGTGAGGATGATAGTATTGGTTTGAATGGTGGTTTTGGTAAAGATGATGGTATTGGTTTGAAAAGTGGTGTTGGTGAGTATAATGGTATTGGTTTGGATGGCAGTGTTGGTGAGGATGATGGTATTGGTTTGAATGGTTGTGTTGTAGTGGATGATGGTATTGGTTTGAGTGGTGGTGTTGGTAAGGTTGATGATATTGGTTAGAATGTTGTTGTTTGTGAGGATGATGGTATTGGCGTAAATGGTGGTATTCTTGGTAAGGATGATGGTATTGATTGGAAAGGTGATGATGGTTTTGGTTTGATTTGTTTTTTTGGTAACAATGATAGTATTTGTTTGAATGGTGGTGTTGGTGTGGATGATGATATTGGTTTGAATGGTGGTGTTGGTGAGGATGATGGTATTGGTTTGAATTGTGTTTTTTGTTAGGATGATGGTTTTGTTTGAATGATGCTTTTGGTTGCATGATGGTATTGGTTTGAATGGTGGTGTTGGTGAGGATGATGGTTTTGGTTTAAGTTTTGGTGTTCTTTTTGAGGTTGTTGGTATTGGTTTAAAAGGTGGTGTTGGT
Source organism: Hypanus sabinus (assembly GCF_030144855.1). NCBI lineage: Eukaryota > Metazoa > Chordata > Chondrichthyes > Myliobatiformes > Dasyatidae > Hypanus > Hypanus sabinus. The sequence goes on from NC_082709.1 coordinate 77,706,722, forward strand.
GAGGATGATTGTTTTGGTTTTGAATGGTGGTTTTGATGTGGATGATGGTATTGGTTCAAAAGGTGGCGTTGCTGAGGTTAATATTATTGGTTTGAATGGTGGTGTTGGTGAGGGTGATGGTATTGATTTAAATGGTGGTATTGTTGGTTATGATGATGGTATTTATTTGAATGGTGATGTTGGTGAGAATGATGGTTTTGGTTTGATTTGTGGTGTTGGTAACGATGATAGTATTGGATTGAATGGTGGTGTTGGTGAGGATGATGGTATTGGTTTGAATGGTTGTGTTGTTGTGGTTGATGGTATTGGTTTGAATGGTGGTGTTGGATAGGATGATGGTATTGGTTTAAGTTTTGGTGTTCTTTTTGAGGTTGGTGGTATTGGTTTAAAAGGTGGTGTTGGTGAGGATGATTGTTTTGGTTTTGAATGGTGGTTTTGATGTGGATGATGGTATTGGTTCAAAAGGTGGCGTTGCTGAGGTTAATATTATTGGTTTGAATGGTGTTGTTGGTGAGGGTGATGGTATTGATTTAAATGGTGGTATTGTTGGTTATGATGATGGTATTTATTTGAATGGTGATGTTGGTGAGAATGATGGTTTTGGTTTGATTTGTGGTGTTGGTAACGATGATAGTATTGGATTGAATGGTGGTGTTGGTGAGGATGATGGTATTGGTTTGAATGGTTGTGTTGTTGTGGTTGATGGTATTGGTTTGAATGGTGGTGTTGGATAGGATGATGGTTTTGGTTTAAGTTTTTGTGTTCTTTTTGAGGTTGATGGTATTGGTTTAAAAGGTGGTGTTGGTGAAGATGATGGTAATGGTTTGAATGGTGGTGTTGGTGAGGATGATGGTATTGGTTTGAATGATGGAGTTAGTGAGGATGATGGTTTTGGTTTGAATGATGCTTTTGTTTGGATGATCATATTGGTTTGAATGGTGGTGTTGGTAAGGATGATGATGTTGGTTAGAATGTTGGTGTTGGTTAGGACGATGGTTTTGGTTTAAATTGTTTTGTTGTTGGTGAGGATGATGGTATTGATTTGAATGGTGATGTTGTTGAGAATGATTGTATTGGTTGGAATTGTAGTGTTGGTAATGATGATACTATTGTTTTGAATGGTGGTGTTGTTGTAGATTATGGTATTTGTTTGAATGGTGGAGTTGGTGTGGTTAACAATATTGGTTTGAATGGTTTTGTTGGTTAAGATGATGGTTTTAGTTTGAATGATGCTTTTGTTTGTACGATGGTATTGGTTTGAATGGCGGAGTTGGTGCGGTTAACGTTATTGGTTTGAATGGTGGTGTAGGTGAGGTTAATGTTATTGGTATGAATGGTGGTGTTGGTGAGGATGATGGTATTTATTTGAATGGTGTTGTTGGTGAGAATGATGGTTTTGGTTTGATTTGTGGTGTTGGTAACGATGATACTATTGGATTGAATGGTGGTGTTGGTGAGGATGATGGTATTGGTTTGAATGGTTGTGTTGTAGTGGATGATGGTATTGCTTTGAATGTTGGTGTTGGTAAGGTTGATGATATTGGTTAGAATGTTGTTGTTTGTGAGGATGATGGTATTGGTGTAAATGGTGGTATTCTTCATAAGGATGATGGTATTGATTGGAATGGTGATGTTGGTGAGAATGATGGTTTTGGTTTGATTTGTTTTTTTGGTAACAATGATAGTATTGGTTTGAATGGTGATGTTGGTGTGGATGATGATATTGGTTTGAATGGTGGTGTTGGATAAGATGATGGTATTGGTTTGAATTGTGTTTTTGTTAGGATGATGGTTTTGTTTGAATGATGCTTTTGGTTGGATGATGGTATTGGTTTGAATGGTGGTATTCTTGGTAAGGATGATTGTATTGATTGGAATTGAGATGTTGGTGAGAATAATGGTTTGGGTTTGATTTGTTTTGTTGGTAACAATGACAGTATTGGTTTGAATGGTGGTGTTGATGTGGATGATGATATTGGTTTAAAAGGTGGTGTTGGTGAGGACGATTTTTTTGGTTTTGAATGGTGGTTTTGATGTGGATGTTGGTATTGTTTTAAATGGTGGAGTTGCTGACGTTAATATTATTGGTTTGCATGGTGGTGTCGGTGAGGGTGATGGCATTGGTTTGAATATTTGGTGTTGGTTATGATGATGGTATTTGTTTGTATTATGCTTTTGGTTAGTATGATGGTTCTGGTTTGAATGGTGGTGTTTGTGAGGATGATGGTATTGGTTTGAATTGTGGAGTTGGTGAGGTTACTGTTATTGGTTTGAATGGTTGTGTTGGTTAGGATGATGGTATTGTTTTGAATGATGCTTTTAGTTAGGATGATGGTTTTGTTTTGAATTGTGGTGTTGGTAAGAATGATGGTATTGGTTTGAATGATGGTGTTTGTTAGGATGATGGTTTTGGTTTGTATGATTGTGTTGTTGTTGATGATGGTATTGGATTGAATTGTGGTGTTGGTAACGATGATGGTATTGACTTGAATTGAGGTGTTGGTGAGGATGATGGTAATGGTTTGAATGGTGGTGTTGGTGAGGATGATAGTATTGGTTTGAATGGTGGTGTTGGTGTGGATGATGGTATTGGTTTGAATGATGGAGTTAGTGAGGATGATGGTATTGGTTTGAATGATGCTTTTGGTTGGATGATCATATTGGTTTGAATGGTGGTGTTGGTAAGGATGATGTTATTGGTTAGAATGTTGGTGTTGGTTAGGATGATGGTATTGGTTTAAATTGTTTTGTTGTTGGTGAGGATGATGGTATTGATTTGAATGGTGATGTTGTTGAGAATGATTGTATTGGTTGGAATTGTAGTGTTGGTAATGATGATAGTATTGTTTTGAATGGTGGTGTTGGTGTGGATGATGGTATTTGTTTCAATGGTGGAGTTGATGAGGTTAGCAATATTGGTTTGAATGGTTTTGTTGGTTAGGATGATGGTTTTGGTTTGAATGATGCTTTTGTTTGTATGATGGTATTGGTTTGAATGGTGGTGTTGGTGAGGATGATGGTATTGGTTTAAATGGTGGTGTTGGTAAGGATGATAGTATTGTTTTGAATTGTGGTGTTGTGGAGGATGATGGTATTGGTTTGAATGGTTGTGTTGTAGTGGATGATGGTATTGCTTTGAATGTTGGTGGTAAGGTTGATGATATTGGTTAGAATGTTGTTGTTTGTGAGGATGATGGTATTGGTGTAAATGGTGGTATTCTTTGTAAGGATGATGGTATTGATTGGAATGGTGATGTTGGTGAGAATGATGGTTTTGGTTTGATTTGTTTTTTTGGTAACAATGATAGTATTTGTTTGAATGGTGGTGTTGGTGTGGATGATGATATTGGTTTGAATGGTGGTGTTGGTGAGGATGATGGTATTGGTTTGAATTGTGTTTTTTGTTAGGATGATGGTTTTGTTTGAATGATGCTTTTGGTTGCATGATGGTATTGGTTTGAATGGTGATGTTGGTGAGGATGATGGTTTTGGTTTAAGTTTTGGTGTTCTTTTTGAGGTTGGTGGTATTGGTTTAAAAGGTGCTGTTGGTGAGGATGATTGTTTTGGTTTTGAATGGTGGTTTTGATGTGGATGATGGTATTGGTTCAAAAGGTGGTGTTGCTGAGGTTAATATTATTGGTTTGAATGGTGGTGTTGGTGAGGGTGATGGTATTGATTTAAATGGTGGTATTGTTGGTTATGATGATGGTATTTATTTGAATGGTGATGTTGGTGAGAATGATGGTTTTGGTTTGATTTGTGGTGTTGGTAACGATGATAGTATTGGATTGAATGGTGGTGTTGGTGAGGATGATGGTATTGGTTTGAATGGTTGTGTTGTTGTGGTTGATGGTATTGGTTTGAATGGTGGTGTTGGATAGGATGATGGTATTGGTTTGATTGGTGGTGTTGGTGAGGATGATGGTATTGGTTTGAATTGTGTTGTTTGTTAGGATGATGGTATTGGTTTAAATTGTGGTGGTGTTGTTGAGGATGATGGTTTTGGTTTAAGTTTTGGTGTTCTTTTTGAGTTTGATGGTATTGGTTTAAAAGGTGGTGTTGGTGAAGATGATGGTAATGGTTTGAATGGTGGTGTTGGTGAGGATGATGGTTTTGGTTTGAATGATGCCTTTGTTTGGATGATCATATTGGTTTGAATGGTGGTGTTGGTGAGGATGATAGTATTGGTTTGAATGGTGGAGTTGGTGAGGTTAACAATATTGGTTTGAATGGTGGAATTTGTTAGGATGATCGTTTTGATTTGAATGACGCTTTTGGCTGGATGATGGTATTGGTTTGAATGGTGGTGTTGGACAGGATGTTGGTATTGGTTTGAATGGTAGTGTTGGTGAGGATCATGGTATTGTTTTAAATGGTGTTATTGTTGGTGAGGATGATGGTATTGATTTGAATGGTGATGTTCGCGAGAATGATGGTTTTGGTTTGATTGGTGGTGTTGGTAACGATGATAGTATTGGATTGAATGGTGGCGTTGGTGTCGATGATGGCACTGGTTTGAATTGTGGTGTTTGATAGGATGGTGGTATTGGTTTAAATTGTGGTGGTGTTGTTGAGGATGATTGTTTTGGTTTGAATGGTGGTGTTGGTGAGGATGATGGTTTTGGTTTAAGTTTTGGTGTTCTTTTTGAGGTTGATGGTATTGGTTTAAAAGGTGGTGTTGGTGAGGATGATGGTATTGGTTTGAATGATGGAGTTAGTGATGATGATGGTTTTGGTTTGAATGATGCTTTTGTTTGGATGATCATATTGGTTTGAATGGTGGTGTTGGTAAGGATGATGATGTTGGTTAGAATGTTGGTGTTGGTTAGGACGATGGTTTTGGTTTAAATTGTTTTGTTGTTGGTGAGGATGATGGTATTGATTTGAATGGTGATGTTGTTGAGAATGATTGTATTGGTTGGAATTGTAGTGTTGGTAATGATGATACTATTGTTTTGAATGGTGGTGTTGTTGTAGATTATGGTATTTGTTTGAATGGTGGAGTTGGTGTGGTTAACAATATTGGTTTGAATGGTTTTGTTGGTTAAGATGATGGTTTTGGTTTGAATGATGCTTTTGTTTGTACGATGGTATTGGTTTGAATGGCGGAGTTGGTGCGGTTAACGTTATTGGTTTGAATGGTGGTGTAGGTGAGGTTAATGTTATTGGTATGAATGGTGATGTTGGTGAGGATGATGGTATTTATTTGAATGGTGTTGTTGGTGAGAATGATGGTTTTGGTTTGATTTGTGGTGTTGGTAACGATGATACTATTGGATTGAATGGTGGTGTTGGTGATGATGATGGTATTGGTTTGAATGGTTGTGTTGTAGTGGATGATGGTATTGCTTTGAATGTTGGTGTTGGTAAGGTTGATGATATTGGTTAGAATGTTGTTGTTTGTGAGGATGATGGTATTGGTGTAAATGGTGGTATTCTTCATAAGGATGATGGTATTGATTGGAATGGTGATGTTGGTGAGAATGATGGTTTTGGTTTGATTTGTTTTTTTGGTAACAATGATAGTATTGGTTTGAATGGTGGTGTTGGTGTGGATGATGATATTGGTTTGAATGGTGGTGTTGGATAAGATGATGGTATTGGTTTGAATTGTGTTTTTGTTAGGATGATGGTTTTGGTTTGTATGGTTGTGTTGTTGTTGATGATGGTATTGGATTGAATTGTGGTGTGGTAACGATGATGGTATTGGTTTGAATTGTGGTGTTTGTTAGGATGATGGTTTTGGTTTGAATGATGCTTTTGGTTGGATGATCATATTGGTTTGAATGGTGGTGTTGGTAAGGATGATGATATAGGTTAGAATGTTGGTGTTGGTTAGTATTGTTTAGTATGATGGTATTGGTTTTAATTGTTTTGTTGTTGGTGAAGATGATGGTATTGATTTGAATGGTGATGTTGTTGAGAATGATTGTATTGGTTGGAATTGTAGTGTTGGTAATGATGATAGTATTCTTTTGAATGGTGGTGTTGGTGTGGATGATGGTATTTGTTTGAATGGTGGAGTTGGTGAGGTTAACAATATTGGTTTGAATGGTTTTGTTGGTTAGGATGATGGTTTTGGTTTGAATGATGCTTTTGTTTGGATGCTGGTATTGGTTTGCATGGTGGAGTTGGTGAGGTTAATGTTATTGGTTTGAATTCTGGTGTTGGAGAGGATGGTGGTATTGGTTGAAGTGGTGGTGTTGTTTGTGAAGATGATGATTTTGGTTTGAATGGTGCTGTTGGTGAGGATGATGGTATTGATTTAAATGGTGGTATTGTTGGTTATGATGATGGTATTTATTTGAATGGTGATGTTGGTGAGAATGATGGTTTTGGTTTGATTTGTGGTGTTGGTAACGATGATACTATTGGATTGAATGGTGGTGTTGGTGATGATGATGGTATTGGTTTGAATGGTTGTGTTGTAGTGGATGATGATATTGGTTTAAAAGGTGGTGTTGGTGAGGACGATTTTTTTGGTTTTGAATGGTGGTTTTGATGTGGATGTTGGTATTGGTTTAAATGGTGGAGTTGCTGACGTTAATATTATTGGTTTGCATGGTGGTGTCGGTGAGGGTGATGGCATTGGTTTGAATATTTGGTGTTGGTTATGATGATGGTATTTGTTTGTATTATGCTTTTGGTTAGTATGATGGTTCTGGTTTGAATGGTGGTGTTTGTGAGGATGATGGTATTGGTTTGAATTGTGGAGTTGGTGAGGTTACTGTTATTGGTTTGAATGGTTGTGTTGGTTAGGATGACGGTATTGTTTTGAATGATGCTTTTAGTTAGGATGATGGTTTTGTTTTGAATTGTGGTGTTGGTAAGAATGATAGTATTGGTTTGAATGATGGTGTTTGTTAGGATGATGGTTTTGGTTTGTATGATTGTGTTGTTGTTGATGATGGTATTGGATTGAATTGTGGTGTTGGTAACGATGATGGTATTGACTTGAATTGAGGTGTTGGTGAGGATGATGGTAATGGTTTGAATGGTGGTGTTGGTGAGGATGATAGTATTGGTTTAAATTGTTTTGTTGTTGGTGAGGATGATGGTATTGATTTGAATGGTGATGTTGTTGAGAATGATTGTATTGGTTGGAATTGTAGTGTTGGTAATGATGATAGTATTGTTTTGAATGGTGGTGTTGGTGTGGATGATGGTATTTGTTTCAATGGTGGAGTTGATGAGGTTAGCAATACTGGTTTGAATGGTTTTGTTGGTTAGGATGATGGTTTTGGTTTGAATGATGCTTTTGTTTGTATGATGGTATTGGTTTGAATGGTGGTGTTGGTGAGGATGATGGTATTGGTTTAAATGGTGGTGTTGGTAAGGTTGATAGTATTGTTTTGAATTGTGGTGTTGGTGAGGACGATGGTATTGGTTTGAATGGTTGTGTTGTTGTGGATGATGGTATTTGTTTGAATGGTAGTGTTGGATAGGATGATGATATTAGTTAGAATGGTGGTGTTGGTTAGGATGATGATACGGGTTAGAATGGTGGTGTTCATTAGAATGATGGTATTGGTTTGAATGATGTTGGTGAGGTTGATGGTATTGATTTAAATGGTTGTGTTGTTGTGGATGATGGCATTTGTTTGAATGGTGGTGTTGGTAAGGATGATAGTATTGGTTTGAATGGTGGTGTTGGTTAGGATGATGGTATTGGTTTGAATGGTTGTGTTGTTGTAGATGATGTTATTGGTTTGAATGGTGGTGTTGGTGTGGATGATGCTTTTGGTTAGAATGATGGTTCTAGTTTGAATGGTGGTGTTTGTGAGGATGATGGTATTGGTTTGAATGATGTTGGTGAGGTTGATGGTATTGATTTAAATGGTTGTGTTGTTGTGGATGATGGCATTTGTTTGAATGGTGGTGTTGGTAAGGATGATAGTATTGGTTTGAATGGTGGTGTTGGTTAGGATGATGGTATTGGTTTGAATGGTTGTGTTGTTGTAGATGATGTTATTGGTTTGAATGGTGGTGTTGGTGTGGATGATGCTTTTGGTTAGAATGATGGTTCTAGTTTGAATGGTGGTGTTTGTGAGGATGATGGTATTGGTTTGATTGGTGGAGTTGGTGAGGTTACTGTTATTGGATTGCATGTTTGTGTTGGTTAGAATGATGGTATTGTTTTGAATGATGCTTTTGGTTAAGGTGATGGTTTTGTTTTGAATTGTGGTGTTGGTAAGGATGATAGTATTGGTTTGAATGGTGGTGTTTGTTAGGATGATGGTTTTGGTTTGTATGGTTGTGTTGTTGTTGATGATGGTATTGGATTGAATTGTGGTGTGGTAACGATGATGGTATTGGTTTGAATTGTGGTGTTTGTTAGGATGATGGTTTTGGTTTGAATGATGCTTTTGGTTGGATGATCATATTGGTTTGAATGGTGGTGTTGGTAAGGATGATGATATAGGTTAGAATGTTTCTGTTGGTTAGTATTGTTTAGTATGATGGTATTGGTTTTAATTGTTTTGTTGTTGGTGAAGATGATGGTATTGATTTGAATGGTGATGTTGTTGAGAATGATTGTATTGGTTGGAATTGTAGTGTTGGTAATGATGATAGTATTCTTTTGAATGGTGGTGTTGGTGTGGATGATGGTATTTGTTTGAATGGTGGAGTTGGTGAGGTTAACAATATTGGTTTGAATGGTTTTGTTGGTTAGGATGATGGTTTTGGTTTGAATGATGCTTTTGTTTGGATGCTGGTATTGGTTTGCATGGTGGAGTTGGTGAGGTTAATGTTATTGGTTTGAATTCTGGTGTTGGAGAGGATGGTGGTATTGGTTGAAGTGGTGGTGTTGTTTGTGAAGATGATGATTTTGGTTTGAATGGTGCTGTTGGTGAGGATGATGGTATTGATTTAAATGGTGGTATTGTTGGTTATGATGATGGTATTTATTTGAATGGTGATGTTGGTGAGAATGATGGTTTTGGTTTGATTTGTGGTGTTGGTAACGATGATAGTATTGGATTGAATGGTGGTGTTGGTGAGGATGATGGTATTGGTTTGAATGGTTGTGTTGTTGTGGTTGATGGTATTGGTTTGAATGGTGGTGTTGGATAGGATGATGGTATTGCTTTGAATGTTGGTGTTGGTAAGGTTGATGATATTGGTTAGAATGTTGTTGTTTGTGAGGATGATGGTATTGGTGTAAATGGTGGTATTCTTCATAAGGATGATGGTATTGATTGGAATGGTGATGTTGGTGAGAATGATGGTTTTGGTTTGATTTGTTTTTTGGTAACAATGATAGTATTGGTTTGAATGGTGGTGTTGGTGTGGATGATGATATTGGTTTGAATGGTGGTGTTGGATAAGATGATGGTATTGGTTTGAATTGTGTTTTTGTTAGGATGATGGTTTTGTTTGAATGATGCTTTTGGTTGGATGATGGTATTGGTTTGAATGGTGGTATTCTTGGTAAGGATGATTGTATTGATTGGAATTGTGATGTTGGTGAGAATAATGGTTTTGGTTTGATTTGTTTTATTGGTAACAATGACAGTATTGGTTTGAATGGTGGTGTTGATGTGGATGATGATATTGGTTTAAAAGGTGGTGTTGGTGAGGACGATTTTTTTGGTTTTGAATGGTGGTTTTGATGTGGATGTTGGTATTGGTTTAAATGGTGGAGTTGCTGACGTTAATATTATTGGTTTGCATGGTGGTGTTGGTGAGGGTGATGGCATTGGTTTGAATATTTGGTGTTGGTTATGATGATGGTATTTGTTTGTATTATGCTTTTGGTTAGTATGATGGTTCTGGTTTGAATGGTGGTGTTGGTGTGGATGATGGTATTGGTTTGAATGATGGAGTTAGTGAGGATGATGGTATTGGTTTGAATGATGCTTTTGGTTGGATGATCATATTGGTTTGAATGGTGGTGTTGGTAAGGATGATGGTTTTGGTTTGAATGATGCTTTTGTTTGGATGCTGGTATTGGTTTGCATGGTGGAGTTGGTGAGGTTAATGTTATTGGTTTGAATGATGGTGTTGGTGAGGATGATGGTATTGGTTTGAATTCTGGTGTTGGAGAGGATGGTGGTATTGGTTGAAGTGGTGGTGTTGTTTGTGAAGATGATGATTTTGGTTTGAATGGTGCTGTTGGTGAGGATGATGGTATTGATTTAAATGGTGGTATTGTTGGTTATGATGATGGTATTTATTTGAATGGTGATGTTGGTGAGAATGATGGTTTTGGTTTGATTTGTGGTGTTGGTAACGATGATAGTATTGGATTGAATGGTGGTGTTGGTGAGGATGATGGTATTGGTTTGAATGGTTGTGTTGTTGTGGTTGATGGTATTGGTTTGAATGGTGGTGTTGGATAGGATGATGGTATTGGTTTGAATGGTTGTGTTGTTGTGGTTAATGGTATTGGTTTGAATGGTGGTGTTGGATAGGATGATGGTATTGGTTTGATTGGTGGTGTTGGTGAGGATGATGGTATTGGTTTGAATTGTGTTGTTTGTTAGGATGATGGTATTGGTTTAAATTGTGGTGGTGTTGTTGAGGATGATTGTTTTGGTTTGAGTGGTGGTGTTGATGTGAATGATGGTATTGTTTTGAATGGTGGTGTTGGTGAGGATGATAGTATTGATTTAAATGGTGATGTTAATGAGAATGCTGGTATTGGTTTGAATGGCGGTGTTGGTGAGGTTGACGGTGTTGGTTTGAATTCTTTTGTTGTTTGTGAGAATGATGGTATTGGTTTGAATGGTGTTGTTGTGTGTGGTTGATGGTTTTGGTTTGAATGGTGGAGTTTGTTAGGATGATGGTATTGGTTTGTATAATGCTTTTGGTTAGGATGATGGCTTTGGTTTGAATGGTGGTGTTGGTAAGGATGATAGTATTGGTTTGAATGGTGGTGCTGGTGAGGATGATAGAATTGGTTTGAATGGTGTTGTTGGTGTGGATGATGCTATTGGTTTGAATGGTAGAGTTGGTGAGCTTAATGATATTGGTTTGAATGATGGTGTTGGTGAGGATGATGGTATTGCTCTGAATGGTGGTGTTGATGTGCATTATGGTATTGGTTTGAATTGTGGATTTGGTGTGGTTACTGTTATTGGTTTGAATGCTGGTTTTGTTTAGGATGATGGTATTGTTTGAATAATGCTTTTGGTTAGGATGATGGTTTTGTTTTGAATTGTGGTGTTGGTAAGATGATAGTATTGGTTTGAATGGTGGTGTTGATGAAGATGGTGGTATTGGTTTGAATGGTGGTGTTGTTGTGGATGATGGTATTGGTTTGAGTGGTGGTGTTGGATAGGATGATGCTATTGGTTTAAATTGTTTTGTTGTTGGTGAGGATGATGGTTTTGGTTTATGTTTTGGTGTTCTTTTTCAGGTTGAGGGTATTGGTTTAAAAGGTGGTGTTGGTGAGGATGATTGTTTTGGTTTTGAATGGTGGTTTTGATGTGGATGATGGTATTGGTTTAAATGGTGGAGTTGCTGAGTTTAATGTTATTTGTTTGAATGGTGGTGTTGGTGAGGGTGATGGTATTGGTTTGAATATTTCGTGTTGGTTAGGATGATTGTATTTGTTTGTATGATGCTTTTGGTTAGATGGATGGTTCTAGTTTGAATGGTGGTGTTTGTGAGGATGATGGTTTTGGTTTGAATGGTGGAGTTGATGAGGTTACTGTTATTGGTTTGAACGTTTGTGTTGGTTAGGATGATGGTATTGGTTTGAAAGATGATTTTGGTTAGGATGATGGTTTTGTTTTGAAATGTGGTGTTGGTAAGGATGATAGTATTAGTTTGAATGGTTCTGTTGTTGTTGATGATGGTATTGGATTGAATTGTGGTGGTGAGGATGATGGTATTGGTTTGAATGGTTGTGTTGTTGTGGATGATGGTATTTGTTTGAATGGTGGTGTTGGATAGGATGATGATATTAGTTAGGATGGTGGTGTTGGTTAGGATGATGATACGGGTTAGAATGGTGGTGTTCATTAGAATGATGGTATTGGTTTGAATGATGTTGGTGAGGTTGATGGTATTGATTTAAATGGTTGTGTTGTTGTGGATGATGGCATTTGTTTGAATGGTGGTGTTGGTAAGGATGATAGTATTGGTTTGAATGGTGGTGTTGGTTAGGATGATGGTATTGGTTTGAATGGTTGTGTTGTTGTAGATGATGTTATTGGTTTGAATGGTGGTGTTGGTGTGGATGATGCTTTTGGTTAGAATGATGGTTCTAGTTTGAATGGTGGTGTTTGTGAGGATGATGGTATTGGTTTGATTGGTGGAGTTGGTGAGGTTACTGTTATTGGATTGCATGTTTGTGTTGGTTAGAATGATGGTATTGTTTTGAATGATGCTTTTGGTTAAGGTGATGGTTTTGTTTTGAATTGTGGTGTTGGTAAGGATGATAGTATTGGTTTGAATGGTGGTGTTTGTTAGGATGATGGTTTTGGTTTGTATGGTTGTGTTGTTGTTGATGATGGTATTGGATTGAATTGTGGTGTGGTAACGATGATGGTATTGGTTTGAATTGTGGTGTTTGTTAGGATGATGGTTTTGGTTTGAATGATGCTTTTGGTTGGATGATCATATTGGTTTGAATGGTGGTGTTGGTAAGGATGATGATATAGGTTAGAATGTTTCTGTTGGTTAGTATTGTTTAGTATGATGGTATTGGTTTTAATTGTTTTGTTGTTGGTGAAGATGATGGTATTGATTTGAATGGTGATGTTGTTGAGAATGATTGTATTGGTTGGAATTGTAGTGTTGGTAATGATGATAGTATTCTTTTGAATGGTGGTGTTGGTGTGGATGATGGTATTTGTTTGAATGGTGGAGTTGGTGAGGTTAACAATATTGGTTTGAATGGTTTTGTTGGTTAGGATGATGGTTTTGGTTTGAATGATGCTTTTGTTTGGATGCTGGTATTGGTTTGCATGGTGGAGTTGGTGAGGTTAATGTTATTGGTTTGAATTCTGGTGTTGGAGAGGATGGTGGTATTGGTTGAAGTGGTGGTGTTGTTTGTGAAGATGATGATTTTGGTTTGAATGGTGCTGTTGGTGAGGATGATGGTATTGATTTAAATGGTGGTATTGTTGGTTATGATGATGGTATTTATTTGAATGGTGATGTTGGTGAGAATGATGGTTTTGGTTTGATTTGTGGTGTTGGTAACGATGATACTATTGGATTGAATGGTGGTGTTGGTGATGATGATGGTATTGGTTTGAATGGTTGTGTTGTAGTGGATGATGATATTGGTTTAAAAGGTGGTGTTGGTGAGGACGATTTTTTTGGTTTTGAATGGTGGTTTTGATGTGGATGTTGGTATTGGTTTAAATGGTGGAGTTGCTGACGTTAATATTATTGGTTTGCATGGTGGTGTCGGTGAGGGTGATGGCATTGGTTTGAATATTTGGTGTTGGTTATGATGATGGTATTTGTTTGTATTATGCTTTTGGTTAGTATGATGGTTCTGGTTTGAATGGTGGTGTTTGTGAGGATGATGGTATTGGTTTGAATTGTGGAGTTGGTGAGGTTACTGTTATTGGTTTGAATGGTTGTGTTGGTTAGGATGACGGTATTGTTTTGAATGATGCTTTTAGTTAGGATGATGGTTTTGTTTTGAATTGTGGTGTTGGTAAGAATGATAGTATTGGTTTGAATGATGGTGTTTGTTAGGATGATGGTTTTGGTTTGTATGATTGTGTTGTTGTTGATGATGGTATTGGATTGAATTGTGGTGTTGGTAACGATGATGGTATTGACTTGAATTGAGGTGTTGGTGAGGATGATGGTAATGGTTTGAATGGTGGTGTTGGTGAGGATGATAGTATTGGTTTAAATTGTTTTGTTGTTGGTGAGGATGATGGTATTGATTTGAATGGTGATGTTGTTGAGAATGATTGTATTGGTTGGAATTGTAGTGTTGGTAATGATGATAGTATTGTTTTGAATGGTGGTGTTGGTGTGGATGATGGTATTTGTTTCAATGGTGGAGTTGATGAGGTTAGCAATACTGGTTTGAATGGTTTTGTTGGTTAGGATGATGGTTTTGGTTTGAATGATGCTTTTGTTTGTATGATGGTATTGGTTTGAATGGTGGTGTTGGTGAGGATGATGGTATTGGTTTAAATGGTGGTGTTGGTAAGGTTGATAGTATTGTTTTGAATTGTGGTGTTGGTGAGGACGATGGTATTGGTTTGAATGGTTGTGTTGTTGTGGATGATGGTATTTGTTTGAATGGTAGTGTTGGATAGGATGATGATATTAGTTAGAATGGTGGTGTTGGTTAGGATGATGATACGGGTTAGAATGGTGGTGTTCATTAGAATGATGGTATTGGTTTGAATGATGTTGGTGAGGTTGATGGTATTGATTTAAATGGTTGTGTTGTTGTGGATGATGGCATTTGTTTGAATGGTGGTGTTGGTAAGGATGATAGTATTGGTTTGAATGGTGGTGTTGGTTAGGATGATGGTATTGGTTTGAATGGTTGTGTTGTTGTAGATGATGTTATTGGTTTGAATGGTGGTGTTGGTGTGGATGATGCTTTTGGTTAGAATGATGGTTCTAGTTTGAATGGTGGTGTTTGTGAGGATGATGGTATTGGTTTGAATGATGTTGGTGAGGTTGATGGTATTGATTTAAATGGTTGTGTTGTTGTGGATGATGGCATTTGTTTGAATGGTGGTGTTGGTAAGGATGATAGTATTGGTTTGAATGGTGGTGTTGGTTAGGATGATGGTATTGGTTTGAATGGTTGTGTTGTTGTAGATGATGTTATTGGTTTGAATGGTGGTGTTGGTGTGGATGATGCTTTTGGTTAGAATGATGGTTCTAGTTTGAATGGTGGTGTTTGTGAGGATGATGGTATTGATTTAAATGGTGGTATTGTTGGTTATGATGATGGTATTTATTTGAATGGTGATGTTGGTGAGAATGATGGTTTTGGTTTGATTTGTGGTGTTGGTAACGATGATAGTATTGGATTGAATGGTGGTGTTGGTGAGGATGATGGTATTGGTTTGAATGGTTGTGTTGTTGTGGTTGATGGTATTGGTTTGAATGGTGGTGTTGGATAGGATGATGGTATTGCTTTGAATGTTGGTGTTGGTAAGGTTGATGATATTGGTTAGAATGTTGTTGTTTGTGAGGATGATGGTATTGGTGTAAATGGTGGTATTCTTCATAAGGATGATGGTATTGATTGGAATGGTGATGTTGGTGAGAATGATGGTTTTGGTTTGATTTGTTTTTTGGTAACAATGATAGTATTGGTTTGAATGGTGGTGTTGGTGTGGATGATGATATTGGTTTGAATGGTGGTGTTGGATAAGATGATGGTATTGGTTTGAATTGTGTTTTTGTTAGGATGATGGTTTTGTTTGAATGATGCTTTTGGTTGGATGATGGTATTGGTTTGAATGGTGGTATTCTTGGTAAGGATGATTGTATTGATTGGAATTGTGATGTTGGTGAGAATAATGGTTTTGGTTTGATTTGTTTTATTGGTAACAATGACAGTATTGGTTTGAATGGTGGTGTTGATGTGGATGATGATATTGGTTTAAAAGGTGGTGTTGGTGAGGACGATTTTTTTGGTTTTGAATGGTGGTTTTGATGTGGATGTTGGTATTGGTTTAAATGGTGGAGTTGCTGACGTTAATATTATTGGTTTGCATGGTGGTGTTGGTGAGGGTGATGGCATTGGTTTGAATATTTGGTGTTGGTTATGATGATGGTATTTGTTTGTATTATGCTTTTGGTTAGTATGATGGTTCTGGTTTGAATGGTGGTGTTGGTGTGGATGATGGTATTGGTTTGAATGATGGAGTTAGTGAGGATGATGGTATTGGTTTGAATGATGCTTTTGGTTGGATGATCATATTGGTTTGAATGGTGGTGTTGGTAAGGATGATGGTTTTGGTTTGAATGATGCTTTTGTTTGGATGCTGGTATTGGTTTGCATGGTGGAGTTGGTGAGGTTAATGTTATTGGTTTGAATGATGGTGTTGGTGAGGATGATGGTATTGGTTTGAATTCTGGTGTTGGAGAGGATGGTGGTATTGGTTGAAGTGGTGGTGTTGTTTGTGAAGATGATGATTTTGGTTTGAATGGTGCTGTTGGTGAGGATGATGGTATTGATTTAAATGGTGGTATTGTTGGTTATGATGATGGTATTTATTTGAATGGTGATGTTGGTGAGAATGATGGTTTTGGTTTGATTTGTGGTGTTGGTAACGATGATAGTATTGGATTGAATGGTGGTGTTGGTGAGGATGATGGTATTGGTTTGAATGGTTGTGTTGTTGTGGTTGATGGTATTGGTTTGAATGGTGGTGTTGGATAGGATGATGGTATTGGTTTGAATGGTTGTGTTGTTGTGGTTAATGGTATTGGTTTGAATGGTGGTGTTGGATAGGATGATGGTATTGGTTTGATTGGTGGTGTTGGTGAGGATGATGGTATTGGTTTGAATTGTGTTGTTTGTTAGGATGATGGTATTGGTTTAAATTGTGGTGGTGTTGTTGAGGATGATTGTTTTGGTTTGAGTGGTGGTGTTGATGTGAATGATGGTATTGTTTTGAATGGTGGTGTTGGTGAGGATGATAGTATTGATTTAAATGGTGATGTTAATGAGAATGCTGGTATTGGTTTGAATGGCGGTGTTGGTGAGGTTGACGGTGTTGGTTTGAATTCTTTTGTTGTTTGTGAGAATGATGGTATTGGTTTGAATGGTGTTGTTGTGTGTGGTTGATGGTTTTGGTTTGAATGGTGGAGTTTGTTAGGATGATGGTATTGGTTTGTATAATGCTTTTGGTTAGGATGATGGCTTTGGTTTGAATGGTGGTGTTGGTAAGGATGATAGTATTGGTTTGAATGGTGGTGCTGGTGAGGATGATAGAATTGGTTTGAATGGTGTTGTTGGTGTGGATGATGCTATTGGTTTGAATGGTAGAGTTGGTGAGCTTAATGATATTGGTTTGAATGATGGTGTTGGTGAGGATGATGGTATTGCTCTGAATGGTGGTGTTGATGTGCATTATGGTATTGGTTTGAATTGTGGATTTGGTGTGGTTACTGTTATTGGTTTGAATGCTGGTTTTGTTTAGGATGATGGTATTGTTTGAATAATGCTTTTGGTTAGGATGATGGTTTTGTTTTGAATTGTGGTGTTGGTAAGATGATAGTATTGGTTTGAATGGTGGTGTTGATGAAGATGGTGGTATTGGTTTGAATGGTGGTGTTGTTGTGGATGATGGTATTGGTTTGAGTGGTGGTGTTGGATAGGATGATGCTATTGGTTTAAATTGTTTTGTTGTTGGTGAGGATGATGGTTTTGGTTTATGTTTTGGTGTTCTTTTTCAGGTTGAGGGTATTGGTTTAAAAGGTGGTGTTGGTGAGGATGATTGTTTTGGTTTTGAATGGTGGTTTTGATGTGGATGATGGTATTGGTTTAAATGGTGGAGTTGCTGAGTTTAATGTTATTTGTTTGAATGGTGGTGTTGGTGAGGGTGATGGTATTGGTTTGAATATTTCGTGTTGGTTAGGATGATTGTATTTGTTTGTATGATGCTTTTGGTTAGATGGATGGTTCTAGTTTGAATGGTGGTGTTTGTGAGGATGATGGTTTTGGTTTGAATGGTGGAGTTGATGAGGTTACTGTTATTGGTTTGAACGTTTGTGTTGGTTAGGATGATGGTATTGGTTTGAAAGATGATTTTGGTTAGGATGATGGTTTTGTTTTGAAATGTGGTGTTGGTAAGGATGATAGTATTAGTTTGAATGGTTCTGTTGTTGTTGATGATGGTATTGGATTGAATTGTGGTGGTGAGGATGATGGTATTGGTTTGAATGGTTGTGTTGTTGTGGATGATGGTATTTGTTTGAATGGTGGTGTTGGATAGGATGATGATATTAGTTAGGATGGTGGTGTTGGTTAGGATGATGATACGGGTTAGAATGGTGGTGTTCATTAGAATGATGGTATTGGTTTGAATGATGTTGGTGAGGTTGATGGTATTGATTTAAATGGTTGTGTTGTTGTGGATGATGGCATTTGTTTGAATGGTGGTGTTGGTAAGGATGATAGTATTGGTTTGAATGGTGGTGTTGGTTAGGATGATGGTATTGGTTTGAATGGTTGTGTTGTTGTAGATGATGTTATTGGTTTGAATGGTGGTGTTGGTGTGGATGATGCTTTTGGTTAGAATGATGGTTCTAGTTTGAATGGTGGTGTTTGTGAGGATGATGGTATTGGTTTGATTGGTGGAGTTGGTGAGGTTACTGTTATTGGATTGCATGTTTGTGTTGGTTAGAATGATGGTATTGTTTTGAATGATGCTTTTGGTTAAGGTGATGGTTTTGTTTTGAATTGTGGTGTTGGTAAGGATGATAGTATTGGTTTGAATGGTGGTGTTTGTTAGGATGATGGTTTTGGTTTGTATGGTTGTGTTGTTGTTGATGATGGTATTGGATTGAATTGTGGTGTGGTAACGATGATGGTATTGGTTTGAATTGTGGTGTTTGTTAGGATGATGGTTTTGGTTTGAATGATGCTTTTGGTTGGATGATCATATTGGTTTGAATGGTGGTGTTGGTAAGGATGATGATATAGGTTAGAATGTTTCTGTTGGTTAGTATTGTTTAGTATGATGGTATTGGTTTTAATTGTTTTGTTGTTGGTGAAGATGATGGTATTGATTTGAATGGTGATGTTGTTGAGAATGATTGTATTGGTTGGAATTGTAGTGTTGGTAATGATGATAGTATTCTTTTGAATGGTGGTGTTGGTGTGGATGATGGTATTTGTTTGAATGGTGGAGTTGGTGAGGTTAACAATATTGGTTTGAATGGTTTTGTTGG
The DNA here is from genome assembly GCF_030144855.1 of Hypanus sabinus. Lineage (NCBI taxonomy): Eukaryota > Metazoa > Chordata > Chondrichthyes > Myliobatiformes > Dasyatidae > Hypanus > Hypanus sabinus. Next base: position 77,725,571 of record NC_082709.1, read on the forward strand.
TTAGGATGATGGTTTTGGTTTGAATGATGCTTTTGTTTGGATGCTGGTATTGGTTTGCATGGTGGAGTTGGTGAGGTTAATGTTATTGGTTTGAATTCTGGTGTTGGAGAGGATGGTGGTATTGGTTGAAGTGGTGGTGTTGTTTGTGAAGATGATGATTTTGGTTTGAATGGTGCTGTTGGTGAGGATGATGGTATTGATTTAAATGGTGGTATTGTTGGTTATGATGATGGTATTTATTTGAATGGTGATGTTGGTGAGAATGATGGTTTTGGTTTGATTTGTGGTGTTGGTAACGATGATACTATTGGATTGAATGGTGGTGTTGGTGATGATGATGGTATTGGTTTGAATGGTTGTGTTGTAGTGGATGATGATATTGGTTTAAAAGGTGGTGTTGGTGAGGACGATTTTTTTGGTTTTGAATGGTGGTTTTGATGTGGATGTTGGTATTGGTTTAAATGGTGGAGTTGCTGACGTTAATATTATTGGTTTGCATGGTGGTGTCGGTGAGGGTGATGGCATTGGTTTGAATATTTGGTGTTGGTTATGATGATGGTATTTGTTTGTATTATGCTTTTGGTTAGTATGATGGTTCTGGTTTGAATGGTGGTGTTTGTGAGGATGATGGTATTGGTTTGAATTGTGGAGTTGGTGAGGTTACTGTTATTGGTTTGAATGGTTGTGTTGGTTAGGATGACGGTATTGTTTTGAATGATGCTTTTAGTTAGGATGATGGTTTTGTTTTGAATTGTGGTGTTGGTAAGAATGATAGTATTGGTTTGAATGATGGTGTTTGTTAGGATGATGGTTTTGGTTTGTATGATTGTGTTGTTGTTGATGATGGTATTGGATTGAATTGTGGTGTTGGTAACGATGATGGTATTGACTTGAATTGAGGTGTTGGTGAGGATGATGGTAATGGTTTGAATGGTGGTGTTGGTGAGGATGATAGTATTGGTTTAAATTGTTTTGTTGTTGGTGAGGATGATGGTATTGATTTGAATGGTGATGTTGTTGAGAATGATTGTATTGGTTGGAATTGTAGTGTTGGTAATGATGATAGTATTGTTTTGAATGGTGGTGTTGGTGTGGATGATGGTATTTGTTTCAATGGTGGAGTTGATGAGGTTAGCAATACTGGTTTGAATGGTTTTGTTGGTTAGGATGATGGTTTTGGTTTGAATGATGCTTTTGTTTGTATGATGGTATTGGTTTGAATGGTGGTGTTGGTGAGGATGATGGTATTGGTTTAAATGGTGGTGTTGGTAAGGTTGATAGTATTGTTTTGAATTGTGGTGTTGGTGAGGACGATGGTATTGGTTTGAATGGTTGTGTTGTTGTGGATGATGGTATTTGTTTGAATGGTAGTGTTGGATAGGATGATGATATTAGTTAGAATGGTGGTGTTGGTTAGGATGATGATACGGGTTAGAATGGTGGTGTTCATTAGAATGATGGTATTGGTTTGAATGATGTTGGTGAGGTTGATGGTATTGATTTAAATGGTTGTGTTGTTGTGGATGATGGCATTTGTTTGAATGGTGGTGTTGGTAAGGATGATAGTATTGGTTTGAATGGTGGTGTTGGTTAGGATGATGGTATTGGTTTGAATGGTTGTGTTGTTGTAGATGATGTTATTGGTTTGAATGGTGGTGTTGGTGTGGATGATGCTTTTGGTTAGAATGATGGTTCTAGTTTGAATGGTGGTGTTTGTGAGGATGATGGTATTGGTTTGAATGATGTTGGTGAGGTTGATGGTATTGATTTAAATGGTTGTGTTGTTGTGGATGATGGCATTTGTTTGAATGGTGGTGTTGGTAAGGATGATAGTATTGGTTTGAATGGTGGTGTTGGTTAGGATGATGGTATTGGTTTGAATGGTTGTGTTGTTGTAGATGATGTTATTGGTTTGAATGGTGGTGTTGGTGTGGATGATGCTTTTGGTTAGAATGATGGTTCTAGTTTGAATGGTGGTGTTTGTGAGGATGATGGTATTGGTTTGATTGGTGGAGTTGGTGAGGTTACTGTTATTGGATTGCATGTTTGTGTTGGTTAGAATGATGGTATTGTTTTGAATGATGCTTTTGGTTAAGGTGATGGTTTTGTTTTGAATTGTGGTGTTGGTAAGGATGATAGTATTGGTTTGAATGGTGGTGTTTGTTAGGATGATGGTTTTGGTTTGTATGGTTGTGTTGTTGTTGATGATGGTATTGGATTGAATTGTGGTGTGGTAACGATGATGGTATTGGTTTGAATTGTGGTGTTTGTTAGGATGATGGTTTTGGTTTGAATGATGCTTTTGGTTGGATGATCATATTGGTTTGAATGGTGGTGTTGGTAAGGATGATGATATAGGTTAGAATGTTTCTGTTGGTTAGTATTGTTTAGTATGATGGTATTGGTTTTAATTGTTTTGTTGTTGGTGAAGATGATGGTATTGATTTGAATGGTGATGTTGTTGAGAATGATTGTATTGGTTGGAATTGTAGTGTTGGTAATGATGATAGTATTCTTTTGAATGGTGGTGTTGGTGTGGATGATGGTATTTGTTTGAATGGTGGAGTTGGTGAGGTTAACAATATTGGTTTGAATGGTTTTGTTGGTTAGGATGATGGTTTTGGTTTGAATGATGCTTTTGTTTGGATGCTGGTATTGGTTTGCATGGTGGAGTTGGTGAGGTTAATGTTATTGGTTTGAATTCTGGTGTTGGAGAGGATGGTGGTATTGGTTGAAGTGGTGGTGTTGTTTGTGAAGATGATGATTTTGGTTTGAATGGTGCTGTTGGTGAGGATGATGGTATTGATTTAAATGGTGGTATTGTTGGTTATGATGATGGTATTTATTTGAATGGTGATGTTGGTGAGAATGATGGTTTTGGTTTGATTTGTGGTGTTGGTAACGATGATAGTATTGGATTGAATGGTGGTGTTGGTGAGGATGATGGTATTGGTTTGAATGGTTGTGTTGTTGTGGTTGATGGTATTGGTTTGAATGGTGGTGTTGGATAGGATGATGGTATTGCTTTGAATGTTGGTGTTGGTAAGGTTGATGATATTGGTTAGAATGTTGTTGTTTGTGAGGATGATGGTATTGGTGTAAATGGTGGTATTCTTCATAAGGATGATGGTATTGATTGGAATGGTGATGTTGGTGAGAATGATGGTTTTGGTTTGATTTGTTTTTTGGTAACAATGATAGTATTGGTTTGAATGGTGGTGTTGGTGTGGATGATGATATTGGTTTGAATGGTGGTGTTGGATAAGATGATGGTATTGGTTTGAATTGTGTTTTTGTTAGGATGATGGTTTTGTTTGAATGATGCTTTTGGTTGGATGATGGTATTGGTTTGAATGGTGGTATTCTTGGTAAGGATGATTGTATTGATTGGAATTGTGATGTTGGTGAGAATAATGGTTTTGGTTTGATTTGTTTTATTGGTAACAATGACAGTATTGGTTTGAATGGTGGTGTTGATGTGGATGATGATATTGGTTTAAAAGGTGGTGTTGGTGAGGACGATTTTTTTGGTTTTGAATGGTGGTTTTGATGTGGATGTTGGTATTGGTTTAAATGGTGGAGTTGCTGACGTTAATATTATTGGTTTGCATGGTGGTGTTGGTGAGGGTGATGGCATTGGTTTGAATATTTGGTGTTGGTTATGATGATGGTATTTGTTTGTATTATGCTTTTGGTTAGTATGATGGTTCTGGTTTGAATGGTGGTGTTGGTGTGGATGATGGTATTGGTTTGAATGATGGAGTTAGTGAGGATGATGGTATTGGTTTGAATGATGCTTTTGGTTGGATGATCATATTGGTTTGAATGGTGGTGTTGGTAAGGATGATGGTTTTGGTTTGAATGATGCTTTTGTTTGGATGCTGGTATTGGTTTGCATGGTGGAGTTGGTGAGGTTAATGTTATTGGTTTGAATGATGGTGTTGGTGAGGATGATGGTATTGGTTTGAATTCTGGTGTTGGAGAGGATGGTGGTATTGGTTGAAGTGGTGGTGTTGTTTGTGAAGATGATGATTTTGGTTTGAATGGTGCTGTTGGTGAGGATGATGGTATTGATTTAAATGGTGGTATTGTTGGTTATGATGATGGTATTTATTTGAATGGTGATGTTGGTGAGAATGATGGTTTTGGTTTGATTTGTGGTGTTGGTAACGATGATAGTATTGGATTGAATGGTGGTGTTGGTGAGGATGATGGTATTGGTTTGAATGGTTGTGTTGTTGTGGTTGATGGTATTGGTTTGAATGGTGGTGTTGGATAGGATGATGGTATTGGTTTGAATGGTTGTGTTGTTGTGGTTAATGGTATTGGTTTGAATGGTGGTGTTGGATAGGATGATGGTATTGGTTTGATTGGTGGTGTTGGTGAGGATGATGGTATTGGTTTGAATTGTGTTGTTTGTTAGGATGATGGTATTGGTTTAAATTGTGGTGGTGTTGTTGAGGATGATTGTTTTGGTTTGAGTGGTGGTGTTGATGTGAATGATGGTATTGTTTTGAATGGTGGTGTTGGTGAGGATGATAGTATTGATTTAAATGGTGATGTTAATGAGAATGCTGGTATTGGTTTGAATGGCGGTGTTGGTGAGGTTGACGGTGTTGGTTTGAATTCTTTTGTTGTTTGTGAGAATGATGGTATTGGTTTGAATGGTGTTGTTGTGTGTGGTTGATGGTTTTGGTTTGAATGGTGGAGTTTGTTAGGATGATGGTATTGGTTTGTATAATGCTTTTGGTTAGGATGATGGCTTTGGTTTGAATGGTGGTGTTGGTAAGGATGATAGTATTGGTTTGAATGGTGGTGCTGGTGAGGATGATAGAATTGGTTTGAATGGTGTTGTTGGTGTGGATGATGCTATTGGTTTGAATGGTAGAGTTGGTGAGCTTAATGATATTGGTTTGAATGATGGTGTTGGTGAGGATGATGGTATTGCTCTGAATGGTGGTGTTGATGTGCATTATGGTATTGGTTTGAATTGTGGATTTGGTGTGGTTACTGTTATTGGTTTGAATGCTGGTTTTGTTTAGGATGATGGTATTGTTTGAATAATGCTTTTGGTTAGGATGATGGTTTTGTTTTGAATTGTGGTGTTGGTAAGATGATAGTATTGGTTTGAATGGTGGTGTTGATGAAGATGGTGGTATTGGTTTGAATGGTGGTGTTGTTGTGGATGATGGTATTGGTTTGAGTGGTGGTGTTGGATAGGATGATGCTATTGGTTTAAATTGTTTTGTTGTTGGTGAGGATGATGGTATTGATGTGAATGGTGATGTTGGTGAGAATGATTGTCCTGTTTTGAATTGTGGTGTTGGTAATGATGATGGCATTGATTTGAATTGAGTTGTTGGTGAGGATGATGGTATTTGTTTGAATGGTGGAGCTGGTGAGGTTAATGATATTGGTTTGAATAGTGGTGTTGGTGAGCATGATGGTGTTGGTTTTAATAGTGGTGTTTGTTAGGATGATGTTTTTGTTTTGAATGTTGGTGTTGGGGAGGAGGATGGTATTGGTTTGAATGGTGTTGTTGGGGAGGATCGTGGTTTTGGTTTAAGTGTTAGTGTTGTTTGTGAGGATGATGATTTTGGATTGAATGGTGCTGTTGGTGAGGATGATGGTATTGGTCTAAATGGTGGTATTGTTGTTGAGGATGATGGTATTGATTTGAATGGTGAAGTTGGTGAGAATGATGGTTTTGGTTTGAATTGTTGTGTTGGTAACAAGGATAGTATTTGTTTGAATGGTGGCATTGGTGAGGATGATGGTATTGATTTGAATGGTGGAGTTGGTGAGGTTAATGATATTGGTTTGAATGGTGTTATTGGTGAGGATGATGGTTTTGGTTTGAATGGTGGTGGTGGTGAGGATCATGGTTTAGGTTTGAATGGTGGTGTTGGTTAGGCTTATGGTATTGTTTTGAATAATGCTTTTGGTTAGAATGGTGGTATTGGTTTGAATGGTGCTGTTGGTTAGGATGATGGTATTGGTCTGAATTGTGGTGTTGGTGAGGATGATGGTATTGATTTGAGTGATGGTGTTGTTGGTGAGGATGATGTTATCGGATTGAATGGTAGTGTTGGTGAGGATCATGATATTGGTTAAAGTGGCCGTGTTTTTTGTGAGCATGATGGTTTTGGTTTGAATGGTGGTGTTTGTGAGGTCAATGGTCGGTTTAAATGGTGGCGTTGTTCTTGATGATGATGGTAATGGTTTGAATTGTGGTGTTGTTGGTGAGGATGATAGTATTGGCTTGAATGGTGGTGTTGGTGAGGATGATGGTTTTGGTTTGGATGGTGGTGTTGTTGGTGAGGATGATGGTGCTGGTTTGAATGTTGGTGTTGTTGGTGAGGATAATGTCGTGTTGCAATGGGCGTAGCTGTTGTTTTGCTCGTGCCTTTGTCTGTCTGTGTCATTTTGTGGATATTGTTGTGACTATTCCTCTGAGGGTCTGTTGGGGACGGTGGGGATACTGGTGTGGGTAGATTGGGGACACACATTCTGCCTTGGGTGATGAGCCCACTCTGATTCTGTCCAGGATCACGGTGGTTTGGTTGTTGGGAATGAGTCCGTGATGGAAGAGGTGACTTTTCTTGGATCATTGAACAAATGGTGTGCCCTAGAGCAGCCCACTGGATCCACCCGTGAGCTTGGTTTGAAATGAGTTTCACGTTATCCATTGTATTTCATGTGATCTGAATAAATTTGCATTGGTTATAGGTCTTAGATTAAAGAGGTGCTTAGACGGGTGATTTCAGCTCTGCCACTGCTTTGAAGCACACCATCGATATTACAGAGCGCAGCGTCCACATGCTTTGAGCTGGGAATCACGGTGATTAACTCCCGCTTACTGCAGCCTCAACCCTCAGAGACCTCTAACACAACACACCTCTGAAGTCAGCTCCATTAATGTCTGATTACAGAAAAAGCAGGGGGATGGTGAAGGACAGAGAGAGGGGTGGGAGAGGCCAGTCAGCCGTACAACTCTTGAGCTGTGACACGTCACTCGGATTTCGCAGGATCCACCCTGGACCCAACACATAGATGCAATCATAAAGAGGGCATGCAGGCAGCTATGTTAAATTAGGAGTTGGAGGAAATTTGATAAGTCACCAAAATGGCAAATTTTCTGCAGATGTATGGTGGGGAGCATTCTGACAGGTTGCATCACCGTCTGGTGTGGGATCTCCAATGCACAGGAACACAAGAGGGTGTGTATACTCAACCAGCTCCAACCGCCCCGCCATCGAAGAAGTCTTCAAAAGGCGGTGCCTCAGGAAAGGGGCATCCACCATTAAGAGCTCCCGTCACCCAAGACTTTCCCTCTTCTCGTTGCTACCATCAGGGATGAGGTATGGGACCCTGAAGATACACATCTTAGAAACAGCTTCTTCCCCTCCACCATCTGAATGAACAGTGAACCCTACTTCACTGTTCCTCTTTTGCAGTATTTATTTATATTGTAACATAAAATAATTTGTCATGTTCGCAATGTACCCCTGCCAGAAAACGACAAATTTCTTATCAGTGACAGTAAACCTGGAAATAATTATGCCAAGTTATCAATGATGCTCTGTGCCGGTTTGAGGAGATATGGGGTTCTGTCAGGTCAGAGTTTTGGAGAGAGCTGATTACTGGAGTAGCCCTGGTTTTGGGTCAGGGGGTTAGTGCAGTGGCCCGAGTGGGTCACTTCACTCAGAGACACTGCAATCTGCTGCAGGAACTCAGCGGTCGAGCAGCTTCTGCGGGAAGGAATTTAACGAAAGCCCAATTCAGCATCACCTTGGTTCTCTGGATGGACTTCCAGTTGCTGACCTGCCCTGCCCATGGGAATCCTCTGGCAGCCAGGTCTTCTCTCCTCCAGAAACTCTGCTGTTCCCAGGCCAGTTCCCCACATACAGGCCTGTCGGTGAAATGTCTCAAAGAGCAGGGGGGAGCTCCGAATCCTATGGAGTCCATCTGCCCCTGACCCCAGTCAGTTAACCCTCCACCTTCACCCTCATTCTTACCCCTTCTCTCCCTCCCTCTCCTCCCCTCCCCATCTCCAGTGTGTGATATATTCTCTGCTGTTGTCCTGCCTGTACACTCCCCCTGACTGTGCAGACAGATGTAGATCACTCATTCGGAACCGCAACCCCCCTGCCATCTCCACACAGCAGCTGCCGATATTGTCTCTGACAAAATCCTATTTTTTAATTGAGATTTGCGAGCTCCCTGATGTCCGTGATGGAATATATATTCTCCTCTACCCCGGGATCTCTCGTACCGGACATAGCACCCACCCCCATTACTGAGCCCCCTTTTCGCTGCAAAGCCAACTCCACCCATCGATGATGCCTTCCCCGCCGGCCCCTTTCCCGGTTACGAAAGACAACCAGAGCTGCCAGGGTTTTCTAATAAAACTGGAGAATGTGGGAGATGTTCAGCAGGTTAGTCAGCACCTGGAGGACCAGAACCCCTCCTCCCACACTCCCTCTTGATTGTTCACCCTTTTCCTCAGACGTTGCTCACTGATCTCCTTGAGGCTGGTACCAGTGGGTCCTCGTACCATCCTGAATCAGTCAGAATCACTTTCTGTTGTGCATTTGCAGTTTGTTGCCTTTCTCATCCGTCCTGTTGTGGGTAGTTTCCCACTGAGTCTATTGTGTTTCTTGTACTTACTGTGAATGCCCGCAAGAAAGTGAATCTCGGGGTTGTATATGGTGAAATAGATGTACTCTGATAATAAATTTACTTTGAACTTTGAATTGTCACTGACTAGAAGTTTGTTGTTTTGCGGCAGGAATGCAGTGCAAGGCATCAAAAATACTGAAGATTGCAGTATGAATATGTAAAAGGAATAAACAAGTGGTGCAAAAAGAGCTAAATAGGGAGATGGTGTTTATGGACGGTTCAGCAATCTGATGGCAGTGGGGAAGGAGCTGTTCCTAAAACATGGAGTGTTTGTCTTCAGGCTCCTGTGCCTCCTCCCTGCTGGCAGAGATGAGTAAAGGGCACCGCAGTCGCCTCAGGCAGGCATCAGCCATGGGGGTTCAATTCCCACAGCTGCCTGTAAGGAGTTTGTTCATTCTCCTCAGTGACTGGCTGGGTTTTCTCCGACGTCGAGGTTAGTATGTTGTGGGTGGGCTAGGGTCGTGCTGGAAGCGTGGTGACACTGATGGGCTGCCTTCTGCTCATCCTTGGTCTGTGTGGGTCATTAGCACAAAACTATGCATTTCGCTCTATGTTTCAAAATCTTTAATATCTGCATAGTAAGAACATAGAGCACAGTACAGGCCCTTCAGCCCACAAAGTTGTGCCAACCTTTTAACCTACTCTTACATCAACTTAACTCTTCCCTCCATGTTTCTGTTATCAATGATGGGTGCTGACCTTTGACAGACAGACATACTTTATTGATCCCGAGGGAAGTTAGGTTTCGTTACAGTCACACCAACCAAGAATAGTGTAGAAATATAGCAATATGAAACCACAAATAATTAAATAATAATAAGTAAGTTATGTCAAGTGGAAATAAGTCCAGGACCAGCCTATTGGCTCAGGGTGTCTGACACTCCGAGGGAGGAGTTGTAAAGTTTGATGACCACAAACAGGAATGACTTCCCATGACGCTCAGTGTTGCATCTCGGTGGAATGAGCCTCTGGTTGAATGTACTCCTGTGCCTAACCAGTACATTATGGAGTGGATGGAAGTCATTGTCCAAGATGGCATGCAACTTAGACAGCATCCTCTTTTCAGACACCACCGTCAGAGAGTCCAGTTCCACCCCCACAACATCACTGGCCTTACGAATGAGTTTGTTGAGTTTTTGGAAGACGTAGGGAGGTTGGTGCCCATGATGGAGGTAGCTGCGGCCCAGTTGCTCTGTCCCTCTCCCTCTCTGTCCCTGTGGCCCTGCAGCTGAGTGGTGCTGTGGACTTGGAGCCGGATCCACTCCCTGGGAAGGTATTTGTGGCAACACTCCCTGGAGAACTCCATCCTCGCTGGCCCCTGTCTGTCTCTTGGGCTGCCTCCTGCTCACCTGTTCTCCCTTTACCAGTGTGCGTCCACATCCCAGAACATGCCGTCCACACAACTCTGCCTCACGGATTCCCCGAAGGAACGCCAGTTCTTCCTCGAGCAAAATTATGAGTGGCGTAGTTCAAATTTAATTGTCATTCAACCATACATGAATACCCATGAAACAGCGTTACTCCAGGGATAGGTGCAAAATACAACACCAACAGTCACACACAGTGCATATGGCATGTAGGAGGTAGCAGTAGAGTCACACGGAAGAATAATCTAGCACAAGCCCCTAGGTATCATGTCCCGTTGATTGATAGTGCCTGGATGTTGTCAGCAAGAGCAAGACGTATCAGTACACGGACAAATGCAATCCAGCTTGTTTTCAACTGTGTGAGTGATATGTTGGCACGTGGCGAAGTGGTTAAGGTGTTGGTCTGGTGATCTGAAGGTCGCTAGTTCAAGCCTTGGCTGAGGCAGCTTGTTGTGTCCTTGAACAAGGTACTTAACCACACATTGCTCTGCGACGACACTGGTGCCAAGCTGTATCGGCCCTTGCCCTTCCCTTGGACAACATCAGTGTCATGGAGAGGAGAGACTTGCAGCATGGGCAACTGCCGGTCTCCCATACAACCTTGCCCAGGCCTCAGTCAACTTCGAAATCGATGGACAGCCGAAGAAAATGGAGGTAGGCACCGATGGGAGAGGCCAGCCACCAATCAGCATGGACTCCAGCTCACCTGCTGTGCCTCTGCTCTCTTCCGCACTGCTGGCTGCAACAGGGGACCCCAGGGCTTGGGGCCTAGTCCATGCTACAACCGAGGCCACGCAGCTCCCCGCTGCAGTCTTGTCAATGAATCAATGCACTGTTGTTCTGCATTATCCATATCTAACAGGGTCTTAGGACCACAATGATAACGTCCAATACAATCACCCACTCTGTTTGTTAGACTGCGCACCACCTCCGACTCCTTCCCATAGTAGGCGGGAACAGGGTGCACACTGGGCTACAGTACTTCATGTTCTTGATAACCTGCAGAGTCCTGCCATCATAAAAAAGACATAAATGATGAACATTTACCTTTGGTTGAACACCGAGTGGCCATTGTGGCCAGGCACACCAACATTTTACCAGAAAACAGACTAGGTTATAGATAGAGTAGATGCAAATAGACTTTATCGACAGGTTAAATGCAAGTGGGTTTATATAAAATGGGTAAATGCAGGCAGGCTTTTTCCACTGAGGTTGGGTGAGAATCGACCTAGAGGTTATGGGCTAAAGGTGGAAGGTGAAATTTTTAAAAGGAACATGAGAGGGAACTTTTTCACTCAGTGATTGGTGAGAGCTGCCAGCTGAAGTGGGGCACTCCTCTGACTTCATGAATAGTTGTGAAGAAAAAGAATTTCAGAATGTATATGGTATACATTGACATTAAATGCACCTTTGAAATGTGGGTTCAATTTCAACTTTTAACAGAAGTTTGGATAGGTAGGGGTTTGGAGGGCCATGGTTTGGGTGCAGGTGGACGGGACTAGGCAGGGTAATAATTCTGCATGGACTAGATAGGCTGAAGGGCCTATTTCTGTGCTCTAGTGGTCTATGACTCTATACACTTTGAACTCAGGCCTTAGAATCAGAGAGTAATATAGCAGAGGTAAAGGCCACGTGGTCCAACTGGCCCAAGCCAGCCACAGCATCTCCCTGCTTGTCCCAGTCCAGTCCATAACCCCTCAAGCCTGTCCCTTCATGTACCTATCCAAATGCGCCTGGAACGTTGCAGTTGTACCCACCTCTACCACTTCCTCTGGAAGTTCATCCCAGGTTCTGTCTACCCTCTGTGTGAAGAAGGCACCTCTCCCCTCTTGTATCTGCGCTCTCTAGTTTTGGACTCCCTGAGGAAAAGGCTATGACCGTTCACCTTATCCACACCCCTCATGAGTTTATAAACTTCTATGAGGCCACCTCTCACTCCCCTGCACTCTGGGAAATAAAGGCCCATCATAGCCAATCTGCCAGTCTAACTCAAACCCTTCAGTTCAGGTGGCATCCTCATCAATCTTTTTGGTAGCCTCTCTGGTTTGACAATGTCTTTCCTGTTGCTGAGGAGGTCCTCCGTGGGTCAATGCCGACAATGGATGTTGCATCCTTGCAGGAGTCCAGTAACAAGCCTGGGCAGTACGATACGGAGAGCAGGCTGTGGTCCGTGCAGCGAACTCCCCCTCTCCACGCAGCTGATGAATCCATACTGATAAAGTTTGGCACCAGCGGTGTCACAGGAGTTGCCAGTCAATGCCAATCTCGACGTTGGGCTGCCTTAGGGGACTCTTGCTCCATACCTTTCCTTGGGATTTACTCCTGAAGCCTTCCGAATGAGTGGGTGCAGCCACAAGGCGGTGGAGGTTTGAGATCAGAGTTTTCCTTCTCCTAGATGAGCTGCCAAGCACGGCTGACGAACCCCATCTGCCTGAAGCGATGGTTTTAAGGTGCCAGTGAACCACCTTTGGCCCTTCTCCCGTCAGTAGAAATGGTTCCACCTGGCTTAGTATCTAAGCCACACATGAAGGATAACCAAAACTGTACACGATACTCCAGCCTGGTCTCGCTGGTGCCATTTCTGCAACTCATGTGATTGTTTGGGATGTGAGTTTCCAGGAGTTGGGCTATCAGATCCAGTCTCTCTATAACAGCATCTCCATCCATTCCTCACTGAATGCATGAACCTGTGGTAACTGGACTGGATCCCGACCTCTTGATTGTCTATGTGGAATTTGCACGTACTTTCTGGGACCCCATTAGGTATTCCCAGTGCTCTGGTTTTCTCCAACATTATTGGATGTCAGGGAAAAGTTTTTTACACAGAGTGGTGGGTGCACGGTACACCCAGCTGGGGTGGTGGGAGAGCCAGATCCATTAGGGAGATTTAAGAGACTCTTATGGATAAGAGAAAAATGGAGGGCCAAGTAGCAGGGCAGGGTTAGATAGATCTTAGAGTAGTTCAGCACAACATTGTGGGCTGAATGGCCTGTACTGTGCTGTAATGTCCTCTGATCTATGTTCTATCCCAATGACATGAGGTGTACGGCTTTATTTGTCACATACATTGAAACAAATAGTGAAATGTGTAATTTGTGTCGATGACCAACACAGTCCGAGCATGTGCAGCCTGCAAGTGTTGTCACACTTGTATTCACCAGTTCACTAACCCCAACCCAAATACCTTCGTCACTCTCATACCATCCCCCAGTTCACTAACCCCAACCCAAATACCTTCGTCACTCTCATACCATCCCCCAGTTCACTAACCCCAGCCCAAATACCTTTGTCACTCTCATACCATCCCCCAGTTCACTAACCCCAACCCAAGTACCTTCGTCACTCTGATACCATCCCCCAGTTCACTAACCCCAACCCAAATACCTTCGTCACTCTCATACCATCCCCCAGTTCACTAACCCCAACCCAAGTACCTTCGTCACTCTGATACCATCCCCCAGTTCACTAACCCCAACCCAAATACCTTTGTCACTCTCATACCATCCTCCAGTTCACTAACCCCAACCCAAATACCTTCGTCACTCTGATACCATCCCCCAGTTCACTAACCCCAACCCAAATACCTTCGTCACTCTGATACCATCCCCCAGTTCACTAACCCCAACCCAAATACCTTCGTCACTCTGATACCATCCCCCAGTTCACTAACCCCAACCCAAATACCTTCGTCACTCTGATACCATCCCCCAGTTCACTAACCCCAACCCAAATACCTTCGTCACTCTGATACCATCCCCCAGTTCACTAACCCCAACCCAAATACCTTCGTCACTCTGATACCATCCCCCAGTTCACTAACCCCAACCCAAATACCTTCGTCACTCTGATACCATCCCCCAGTTCACTAACCCCAACCCAAATACCTTCGTCACTCTCATACCATCCCCCAGTTCACTAACCCCAACCCAAATACCTTCGTTACTCTCATACCATCCCCCAGTTCACTAACCCCGACCCAAATAACCTTGGGTTGTGGGACTGTGGCAGACTAAGACAGAGTGGAATATTTCCTTTAGTGAGTGAGACTAGGACTTTAAACATGGTCATTAAACACTTCTTCCTTCTTTGGAATCTGGGAGGAAACTGGAGCAATACACACGGTCATGGGGGGAGCCTGCAAACTCCTTACAGACTGCGGCGGGAACTGAACCTGGGTGTCTGGCGCTGTAAAGCGTTATGCTAGCCACTGGGCTACAGCGCCGCCCCCAATTCTCAAAGGGGTTGGCTGAGGAACATACTGGAGGAGGATGGGGATGTGAAAAGCCAGTGGGCTGAGCTGGGAAGGGGTTACTAGGGCTGGGAGCAGACTTCAACGACTGCCCCTGCACTCGGGGTCAGTGGGAGGGTCCGGGGGAAGATGTGACATGGACCGCGTGCTGAGAGGGCAGTTTCCGACAGCGGGAATTCTCCACTCTGCTCCTTTCTGAGGGGCGTGTTCAGTCACAGTTATTTTGAGACAAATTACACCATTGAATGTGAAGCGTTTCTTCCATTAACATCCATTTCCTTCACTTAATTTCGTGGCATGTCTGTCAGCTAAACATCGGAGTGGAGTTTTGGAGTCTAATAGCTCCACGGAGACTCTAATCCAGAGAATGTGCTCATGAATAAACAGCAGATTGTGGGTTCCAATTCAGGGAGTTCAGACAACTACTCCACACTAATCTTCTTGTTGCAGCAAATAAAAGGTTAACCCTTTGTGACTGCATTGCAGAACATTCCGGAATAGCTGCAGAACAGCAGGGTTGTGGCAGGGGCACATCCCAGATTTGAGAACACAGAGCGCAGAACATGAAAGCACAGCGCAGGCCATTCAGCCCACAATATTATGCCAACCTCTGAGATCAAACTTACCCTTCCCTTCGAAATCACCTTCCATTTTTCTATCATCCATGTGCCTATCAAAGAGTCCCTTCCACACACCCAACACTCTCTACGTCAAAACCTAACTCTGACATGTATCCCTATATTTTCCTCCAATCGCCTTAAAATGTATATCTCCACTTATTAGCCATTTATGCTCTGGGGTAAAGTCTCTCGCGATGCCTCTTCTCATCCTGAACACCTCTCATCCTCCTTTGTCCCAAAGAGAAAACTCTAACTTGCTCAACCTATCTTCATAAGACACGCTCTCTAATCCAGGCAGCATCCTGGTAAATCTCCTCTGCACCCTCTCTAAAGCTTCCACACCCTTCCTACAATGAGGTGACCAGAACTGAGCAACAGTGTGGTCACACCATAGCTTTATGGAGCTGCAACATTCCCCAGAGGCTCTTGATCTCAGCTCCCCAACAAATGAACACCAACACAGCATACACCTTCTTAATAACCGTATCTACATGCGTTGAGGGATCTATGGACATGGACCTCAAGGTCCCTCTGTTCCTTCACACTGCTAAGGATTCTGTCATTAACCCCACATTGTGCCTTCAGATTTGACCTTCAAAAATGAGTCATTTCATTGGTTTATTTTGGTTACGTTTTTATTTCCGGCCGCCCTACTGTAGGAAGGATGTCGAGGCTTTGGACAGGGTGCAGAAAAGGTTTACCAGGTCCTGACGAAGGGTCTCGGCCCGAAACGTCGACAGCGCTTCTCCCTATAGACGCTGCCTGGCCTGCTGTGTTCCACCAGCATTTTGTGTGTGTTACCAGGACGTTGCCTGGATTAGAGAGTGTGTGTTATAATGAGTGTGTATATAAAGCTTGTGTTGTTTGTGTTGTTATAATGAGTGTGTGTTATAATGAGAGGTTGGACAAGCTTGTGTTGTTTATTTTGGAGCATCGGGGGCTGAGGGGAGTTCTGAAAGAGGCTTATATCATTGTGAGAAGCATAGACAGAGTAGACAGACAGTATGTATTTCCCAGGGTTGAACAGTCTAATTCCAGAAGTCATGCATTTAAGGTGAGAGTGGGTAGTTCAAAAGAGAGGTGAGGAGCAAGTTGTTGGCACACAGAATGCTGTGTGCCTGGAACACACTGTCTGGGGTGGTGGCAGAGGCAGACACAGTAGGGACATCTAAGAGATGTTTAGATAGGCACATGAATATGCGGAAATCAGAGGAATGTGGGCATTGTGTGGGCATAAGGAATTAGTTTAGTGAACAGTTTGTCCTGCATGCTGTTCAAACAGATCAAACACAGGTGGAGTTGTGAGTTGGTTGCTTCAGAGACCCTGAACCACTGGTGTGTGTGAGAGAGTGAGTGTCTGTGTGTGTGTGTGTGTGCATGTGTGTCAGAGAAAGTGTTTTTGTGCATCTGTGTGTATATGAGAGAGTGTATGTGTGTATGATTGTGCGTCTGCATGTGTGTGCTATGTGAGAGGGTATAGATAGACAGACAGATACTTTATTGATCCCAAAGGAAATTACAGTGTCACAGTAGCATTACAAGTGCACAGATATAAATATTAGAAGGGAAGTAAGAAAGAGTAAAAATAAGTTACCTCAAACAGTCTAACAGGAGGGGGTCATCACTTCCCCGGCTATAGGTTGACTCATTATAGAGCCTAGTGGCCGAGGGTAAGGATGACCTCATGTAGCGCTCTTTGGGGCAGCGCAGTTGTCTTAGTCTATCACTGAAAATGCTCCTTTGTTCAGCCAAGGCGGCACGCAGAGGGTGAGGAACATTATCCAGAATTGCCAGGATTTTCCGTAGGGTCCTTTGTTCTACCACAGCCTCCAGCGAGTCCAGTTTGACTCCTAGAACAGAGACAGCCTTTCTAATTTATGTGTATGTGTGTATTTGTATGTGAAGAGCGTGTTTCTGTGTGCTGTGTGCATTTGTGCATGTGTGTGTGCTTACAATGTGTGGTTGTGTTTTTACTAATATTCCACATGTGCCGGTATATGTACAGACTGTGCCTGAAGTCGCAGTGTAACCAAGTGGGTATCAGGGGCCGGCTGACTGATGATCTCCAGGGGTTGGAGTTGGGTGGTGAGTCTGGACCATACATGATCACATTCTGCATCGCCTTATTTTACTGTTATTGGCTTGTACGTGCGAGGACTGTGCCTCAAGGCATGGTGTTACAGGGCTCTTATAGTGTGATTGTGATCTTGGGTGTGCTTAGTGTGTGTGACTGTTGGTAATGTGTCTTTGCACCTTGACCCCGTAGTAACACTGTCTCGTTCGGCTGTACTTGTGAGTATTCATGTATGGTTAAGTGACAATTAAACTTGAATTGAATGTCTGTGTGTATGCAGATGTATGTGAGAGAGTGTTATGTGTACATGTGTGTATATGTATGTGTCTGTGTGTGTATTTGTGTATGTGTGAATGAGTGTGTGAGTGTGTGTTTGTGTTTGTGTGAGTGTGTGAATGAGTGTGTGTGAGTTTGTGTGTGTTTGTGTGTGTTTGTGTGAGTGAGTGTGTGTGTGAGTTTGTGTGTGTTTGTGTGAGTGAATATGTGAGTGTGTGTGTGTGTGAGTGAGTGTGTGTGAGTTTGTGTGTGTTTGTGTGTGTGTTTATGTGAGTGTGTGTGTGAGTGAGTGTGTGTGAGTTTGTGTGTGTTTGTGTGTGTGTTTATGTGAGTGTGTGAGTGTGTTTGTGTGTGTGAGTGTATACACACGTGTGTGGATCTCTGGCAAGCTGCCTGTGGAATTAGCTCAGGATCACTGACATGGAAGCTTTCCTACTTCACAGGGATGTGTTGCCTCCTGAAATGCAAAGTGAGGTCGGGGCTGAACTACATCAGGCAATGATCGCCCAGCTGTAATTACTGGCTGTTTGCTTAATTGCACCCTTTCTGCTGGGCTCTGTCCCCTTTGAAAGAGGCTCTGAACCATCGTTTAGTTTTAAAATAGCAGTGTTGTGCTTTGCGAGATTACTAATAAGCACTGCCTTCTACTGCAGCGGAATTTAAATGAAGGGCCCATTGTTCCCCGTGCCAAACTCAGACTGAAACCAATCTCAGTCTCACAGTCACCAGAGGAGCGACTGAAGTTATTATTCCTGCTCTTCCTCGTGGCCTGCCTTTCATCCCAGATCCGAAGGGAAGGGGCGACCCTGTTCTTGGAGGCACGTATGGCAGATGAGCCCTTAGGAGGGGGTGGTGAGGGATGAGTGTGGCATCAGTGCCCTTCACACGGGCATAGCTGGTCAGGTGGGGGTGGGGGTGTGATTCCAGGAATTAAAGGGTTAATGTATGAGGAGCATTTGATGGCTCTGGGTCTGTACTAACTGGAGTTTAGAAGAATGGGGGGGGGTGTACAATCTCACTGAAACCTATTGAATATTGAAAGGCCTCGGTAGAGTGGATGTGGAGAGGACGTTTCCTGTTGTGGGTGAGTCTAGGACCAGAGGGCACAGCCTCAGAAGGGAAGGACATCACTTTGTAACATAGACAAGGAGGAATTTCTTTAGCCGAAGGGTGGTGAATCTGAGGCAGTCATTACCACCAGCATTTTGTGTGTGTTGTTTGTAAGTCATTACCAGAGATGGCTCTGGAGGCCCAGTATATTTAAAGCGGAGGTTGGTAGGTTCATGATTCACGATTAGTCAGGGTGCCAAAGGTTTCGGGGAGAAGGCAGGAGAATGGGATTGAGAGGGACAATAAGTCAGCATGATGAAATGGGGGAGTAGACTTGATGGGCCGAATAGCCTAATTTGCTCCTCTGTCTTATGGTCTTCAGAATCAGAATCAAGGCATGTGTCATGAAATTTGTTGTTCTGCAGTTGTGCTACATTACTATACATAATATAAAACTATAGGTTACAATGAGATATATAAATGATGAATTAAATAAATAGTGAAAACAGGGAGGGAAAAATAGTGAGGCAATGTTCATGTGTTCACTGCCCATTCAGAAATCTGATGGCAGAGTGGAAGAAACTATCCCTGGATCGTTGAGTGCGTGTCCTCAGGCTCCTGCACCTGATGGTAGCAATGAGAAGATTGCATGACCTGGGTGATGGGGTCCTTGATGACAGGTACTGCCTTTCTGAGGCATCACCTTTCTAAAGTGCTGGGGAGGTTGGAGCCCGTGATGGAGCTGGCTGAGTTTGCAACTTCCTGCAGTTCTTTCTAATCCTGTGAAGTGGTCCCCCCCCCCCCCCACCAGACGGTGATGCAACCTGTTTGACTGCTCTCCCCGGTACATCTGTAGAAATTTGCAAGTGTCCTTGGTGACACACCAAATCTCCTCAAACTCCTAATAAAGTATAGTTGCTGTTGTGTCTTCATTGTAATTGCATCAATATGTTGGGCCCAGAATATCCTCAGAGATGTTGACATTCAGGAACTTGAAACTACTATCCCTTTCCACTGCTGATCCCTCAAAGTGTACTGATGTGTGTTCCCTCAACTTCCCCTTCCTGAGTCCAAAATCAATTCCTCGGTCTTCCTGATGTTGAGTGCAAGGTTGTTACTTCAACAACACTCAACATTCTTGTGGTCTTATGGGTACAGAGTATGGGTGGGGGTATAATGTGTAGGAGGGAGTGTGGGTGTGTAGAGTGGATGGGTGAAGAGTCGGGAGGTGACTGGGGATGGGTGAGGGGGTTGTAGTATGTGGGGTTAGGTGGGATGGTGAGCGGAGGTGTGTAGTATGTGGGGGGGTGCAGTTGGAGTAGAGTGAGGGGGTGAGTGGGGTGTATAGTATGTGGGGTTGAGTGAGGGGGAAATGCTACAGCCTCTGTGACCCCTCCCCTCCGCTGTCGATGTGTCTCCTGCAGTGCTGAGCTGTGACTGATGTTGCTTCTCGTGGATTTTGTTTACTAATCCCCTGAATGTGCACTGAATACATCTTCCCTCACTCCCCTCATCTTTCTGATGCACCCTCTCATTGCAGTTTCAATCGCCCCCCTCCTTACCAACTCAACTACCTCTCCTTGCTGATTGAACACCCCCAGTTACGAATTCACCCTCCTCTCATTGCTGTTTCATCTGTCCCTTGTTAGTGATTCAACCTCCCTTTCCTTACCATTCTCTTCTTACAAATTCAAATACCCCTGTTACCAATTCAACCACCTCTGCCCTCTGCTTTTCCGTGCACGTTAGCACCTCAGAATTCCGGGGAACAAACTCCCTCGCTCCACTCTCGGTCTCGGGACTCAGTGACCACCCCCTCCCCATGTCTGTGTCACTGTTGCGGGGGCTCTGAACATTCTCTGTGACCAGCCCTCTGCCTAGCTCACTCAACCCCAAACCGGAAAATCAGCGAGGCAGCAAGGTTTAGTATCTCAGCCAGGAACAGGTGGATTAAAGATCCTACCCGACCTGAATCCCTGTCCCAATCCAAGAACAGGTGGATTAAAGATTAAATATTAGCTTGATTTTTCACACGTACATCGAAACGCACAGTCTGAGGAGGAGCAGGGCAGAGCTGTGCTTCTGGCATGCCCACAACTCACAGAGCCTGGGTGGCAACCAAAGCATTCAGGTCCAAACACACGCGGTCACGGGGGGCAATCTACAAACTCCTTACAGACAGCGGCAGGAATTGAACCCGGCTCGTACTGTAAAGTGTTGCGCAAACTGCCATGCTACTGTGCTGTCCTATCAATAATTAGCTAGGAAACTTCTTGGCAAGTCCGTGGGCTGTCGAGGGTCCTACCCGACTTGAATCCCTGTCCCAATTCTGAGGGAATGTCTATGTCTGGGTGTCCTTGGAGAGGGAGAACATGGTGATTACTGACTCCTCAGAGGCCTTCAGGGGCTGGAGTGGCCCTTGACAGTATTAACTTTGAAATGACGTATAATGTTGTAACTATAGGGGTACACTCAGTGGCCACTTTTTTAGGTTCGGGAGTGGAGACCGGTGTGTTCTTCGAGATGCTTCTCTGCACACCTCTGCTGTAAAGCAGTGACTGTCAGCTTCCTATCAGCTTGAACCAGTCAGGCCACTCGCCCCTGACCCAGGCATTGTTGCCCACAGAACTGCCACTCACTAGATGTTTTATTGTGTTTTGCATCATTTGCTATAAACTCTAGAGACTATTGTGTGTGAAAATCCCAGGATATCAGCATGCTCTGAGATACTCAAACCACCCCTTCTGGCACCAATAATTGTTGCATGGTCAAAGTCACATTTCTTCCCCATTCTGATGTTTGGTCTGAACAACAACTGAACCTCTTGGCCTTGTCTGCGTGCTTTCATGCACTGAGCTGCTGTCATTTCATTGGCTGATTAAATATTTGTATTAACACAGGACACCGCCTCAGAATAGAGGGGTGTCCTTTTAGAATGGAGATGAGGAGGGATTTCTTTAACCAGAGGGTGGTGAATCTGTGGAATTCTTTGCCACAAACAGCTGTGGAGGCCAAGTCTTGAGTACATTTAAGGCAGAGGTTGGTAGATTCTCGATTGGTCAGGGCATGAAGGGATACAGGGAGAAACGGGAGATTGGGGCTGAGAGGAAAATTGGGTCAGCCATGATGAAATGGTGGAGCAGACATGATGGGCCAAATGGCCTAATTCTGCTCCTACATCTTTTGGTCTTAATGAGCAGATGTACAGGTATATCTAATAAAGTGGCACTGGGAGTACATAAATAATGTAGTACATTGTTGGGGATCAGATTTAAACCCGTAATCTGAAAATCATAGACCTATTAAGGACAGTTAGCTTGGCTTTATGTGGCACTATCGTGTACTGGTTATCCCAACGCTTGCCTGATTGGGGTTTGATACTCGCCTCTGCTCTAAGGAGTTTCTATGTTCTCCCCGTGACTGCGTGGGTTTCCCTGGGTGCTCTGGTTTCGTCCTACAGTCCAAAGGCATACAGGTTGAATTGTGGGCATGCCTCACTGTCACCAGAAGCAGGACGACGCTAGAGACCTGGCCCCAACACATCCTCCAACTGTGCTGGTCAACGACGTAAATAACATTTCACCGAATGTTTCTACGTACAATAAAGCTGAAGGTTGAAAGAGTGCGGAGAAAATTTACAAGGATCTTGACAGGACTTGAGGACCTGAATTATAGGAAAAGGTTGAATAATAATAATAATAATTTATTTATAGAGCACCTTCCACGTGGACAATGTGTCTCAAAGTCCTTTACAACGCGACAAAGTGCAAACGTGAAAAAGAATAGGTTAGGAATTAATTCCCTACAGTGTAAGAGAATGAGTGGCAATTTAGTGGAGGCATACAAAATTATGAGGGTTATAGATAGGGTAAATATTAACAGGCTTTTTCCACTGAGGTTGGATGACGAGCACTAGAGGTCATAGGTTAAGGGTGAAAGGTGAGATGTTTAAGGTGAACCTGGGGGGGAAATCTCATGCTCCTGGAGAGTGGTGGCAGAGTGGAGCAAGCTGCCATTGGAAGTAGTGGATGTGGGTTAGATTGCAACTTTTAAAAGGAGTTTGGACGGGCACATGGGTGGGAGGGGTAAGGGGGGCTCAATGAGACTAGGCAGATTAATAATTTGGCATGCGCTAGATTGGCAGTGTTCTATAATTGATTTGTTTGCTTTTAACATTCGCCTTTTCCCCCTACTTCTGTTTTCTTCAGTCCCTGGGAGCAAGCTGCTGTCTCCTTGAGCTCAGATTCCTTGTTTTCCTGTGACCCTTAAGCCGTTATTCATGACCGGGATGAGTTACACTGCTGACTACAGTGACAGTCTCTGATGAGAGTCTCATTCCAAAATGTAGACTCTTTATTCCCCTCCTCAGATGCCGCCCGACCTGCTGCGTTCCTCCAGTATTCCGTATGTGTTTCTCTGGATTTCCAGCATCTGTGTTTACGAGTGGCAGCCTCTGCCATTTTCCATGAGCTGATATGAATTCAAAGTACATTTATTATCAAAGTATGCATACAATATACAACCTGGAGACTCGTCTTCTTACAGGCAGCCAGCAAACAAAGAAACCCAATAGAGCCCATTAAAAATAAGACCCAATGTGCAGGGGAAAAAGATTGTGCAAACTATATAAATAAGCAAATAATATTCAGAGCTGAAGTTCATGAGAGTGAGTCCACAATCACGAAGGCAGCCATCACTGTAGCCGAGCGAGGAGGCCATTAGTTGCAGGCCACAGCCTCAGGTCAGTGCAGAGACGAGTAAACCTCATAGAGCAGTGAGCTGAACACTGGTCCCGACACCCTGACCTTTTCAATCTGGTCCAGCGCTTAAATCACCCGAATAAAGGGTAGCTCCTTGGTTTCAGACCCAGGCCCTACCGATTCGTTGTGCTCTTGGGCCTGGGACCTGCCACCTTGATTTGGTCCGTACCTGAACTTTCCAATTCGGCCCTGTGCTTAACTCAGTTAAACCTTGGCTTGTTCCTCGTTCTCGGGCCCAGGCTTCGACCCTGCTTCGCCTCAGTTCGGCCGCTCCGAATTGCCTCCTAGTCTGCTCCAGCAGCCAAACATTTGGCTCATTCCCCATCCTTGGGCCCAGGCCCTGATGCTTTGATTCGGCCTGTGCACACAACGCCACAACCATCCTGAACCCTCAACATTTCAGTTTGCACTGCAATAATGCCAGGTCCAAAACCTCAGCTCCAGAGTGGAAGTTACAGACTATTGATCGCAGTGATCAGTCACCAGAAAAATTGTCCTCCAACCAGATGATCGGCTCACAGTCCCCTATAGTAATGTGATTTGCATCAGTTTTTACTTTGTTGTCTGTGGGTATGTATAAATGATTTGGATGAAGATATGGATGGAGGTGTTCGTAGTTTGCAGACAATACAAAGATGGTCGACAGTGTAAAGGACTACCAAAGGATACAGTGGGATTACAGATCAGTTCCAGACATGGGCAGAGAGTGGCTGATGGAGTTTAATTCACACAAGTGTGGAAGATTGCACTTTGGGAGGGCAAACATAAGGGGAAAGTATTCAGTGTACAGTAGGGCCCTGAGGGCCATTGATGTACGGAGGGATGTTGGGTTGCAAGTCCATTGCTCCCTGAAGGTGGCAACACAAGTAGGTAGGGTGGTAAAGAAGGTGTACAGCACTCTTGCCTTCGTCAGTCAGGCTGCTGAGTCAAAAGTCCAGGAATCACGTTGTGGCTGTGTAAGTCTTTGGAGCATCGTGTGCAGCCCTCTTATAGGAAGGGCCTGGGGGCTTTGGAGAGGGGGCAGAAGAGGTTCACCAGGATTACAGAGCCTAGGCTATAAGGAGAGGATGGACAAACCTGGATTGTTTCCTCTGGAGTCGGAGTGAGGGGATGCCTGAGGTAAAGTGTCAGGAGACATAGATAGCGTAAATCGGGCCTATATCCCCGAATAGAAATGTTGATCAGTAGAGGCCGTGGATCTATTGGGAGAGGAGAAAACTGAGAGGATTTTTCATTCCATTTATTTATTCAGAGATTCAGCACAGAATAGGCCCTTCCGGCCCATGAACTGTATTGCCCAGCAGGCCACCTATTTAACTCTAGCCTAATCACAGGACAGTTACAATGACTAGTTAACCTACTAACCGGTACATCTTTGGGCTGTGGGAGGAAGGCCATGCACTCATAGGAAAACCGCAGAGGACACTGGAAATGATCTCTGAGCTGTGATAGCTTGGCAGTGACTATGGTGCTCTGTTTTTCATCCAGAGTCTGCTGGGAGCCTGTGGTCGGGAGGAAGCGAGTACGATAGATGAATAGGCAGGGAATGGAGAGACACTGACCTTGTGCGGGCAGCTGGCAGTAGATTGGATTGTCATCGTGGTCACCACAGATGTGCTGGGCTGAAGGGTCTGCTCCTGTTCTGCATCCTATCCTAATGCATTCTTCAAAAAGGCTTACGGTCACAACACAGAGGCGGGATCCAGCTGGGGGGCTGTTTCCCAACCTGTCTCAGTGCAACGGCAGGTATGATGCCTTGTGTCCAAAGGTTTCAGATTCTCTCTGTCTCTCTCTCTCTCTCTCTCTCTCTCTCTCTCTCTCTCTCTCTCTCTCTCTTCCCTCTCTGTCTGTCTCTATCTCTCTGTCTTGCTCTCTGTTTCTTTCACAGATACACACACACATATACTCTCTCACACACACAGATAGAGACACACACATACACTCTCTCACACACACACGCACACACACAGATATACAAGCACAGACAGACCAAAAGACTATCTAATAACTTAAAATGCAAAGCTGAAATTAAATTTTCATGTGGTCTTAATGGATATGATTCAGATAAAACGATGCTTCCCCTGAGCTGATGGAAGTGTAAAGGGATTTTTGATATTTGAAATTGGTTCCTGTGCCCCAACAATGCGGAGCGACATGAATAGTCGAGAGTCTTATCTAACCTGTCCATGTGCTGGAGATCAGACAAACTACATTTCACGCTGGATGAGGTTGTAGAGCCGCTGGGCAGGGGAGGATTGCAGGGAAACCAGGCAGGACTGTCAGTGTTAGAGCCCAGAACAGCACGCATGCCCCAGCACCCCAACCCACACGGATTGTATCCCGAGCCCAGCACCCCCCCACCCCACACAGATTGTATCCCGAGCTCTGTACCCTCCCCAAACAGATTGTATCCCGAGCCCAGCAACCCCCCACCCCACACAGATTGTATCCCGAGCCCAGCACCTCCCCCCACACAGATTATATCCCGAGCCCAGCAACCCCCCCACCCCACACAGATTGTATCCCGAGCTCTGTACCCCACCAAACAGATTGTATCCCGAGCCCAGCACGGCCCCACATGGATTGTATCCCGAGCCCAGCACACCCCCCACCCCACACAGATTGAATCCCAAGCTCTGTACCCCCCCCCCACAGATTGTATCCCAAGCTCAGCACCCCCTCACCCCACACAGATTGAATCCCAAGCTCTGTACCCCCCCACAGATTGTATCCCGAGCCCAGCACCCCCCCACCCCACACAGATTGAATCCCAAGCTCTGTACCCCCCCCCACAGATTGTATCCCGAACCCAGCACCCCCCCACCCCACACAGATTGAATCCCGAGCTCTGTACCCCCCCCCACAGATTGTATCCCAAGCTCAGCACCCCCCCCACCCCACACAGATTGAATCCCAAGCTCTGTACCCCCCCCACAGATTGTATCCCGAGCCCAGCACCCCCCCCACCCCACACAGATTGAATCCCGAGCTCTGTACCCCCCCACAGATTGTATCCCGAGCCCAGCACCCCCCCACCCCACACAGATTGAATCCCGAGCTCTGTACCCCCCACACAGATTGTATCCCGAGCCCAGCGCTCCCCCCACATGGATTGTATCCCGAGCCCAGCGCCCCCCCCACACGGATTGTATCCCGAGCCCAGCACCCCCCCACCCCACATGGATTGAATCCCGAGCTCTGAACCCCCCCCACATGGATTGTATTCCGAGCCCAGCACCCCCCCCACATGGATTGTATCCCGAGCCCAGCACCCCCCCACCCCACACAGATTGAATCCCGAGCTCTGTACCCCCCCCCCACAGATTGTATCCCAAGCTCAGCACCCCCCCACCCCACACAGATTGAATCCCGAGCTCTGTACCCCCCACACAGATTGAATCCCAAGCTCTGTACCCCCCCCACAGATTGTATCCTGAGCCCAGCACCCCCCCACCCCACACAGATTGAATCCCGAGCTCTGTACCCCCCCCCACAGATTGTATCCCAAGCTCAGCACCCCCCCACCCCACACAGATTGAATCCCGAGCTCTGTACCCCCCACACAGATTGAATCCCAAGCTCTGTACCCCCCCCCACAGATTGTATCCTGAGCCCAGCACCCCCCCACCCCACACAGATTGAATCCCGAGCTCTGTACCCCCCCGCCATATGGATTGTATCCCGAGCCCAGCACCCCCCCACCCCACACAGATTGAATCCCGAGCTCTGTACCCCCCCCCAACAGATTGTATCCCAAGCTCAGCACCCCCCCACCCCACACAGATTGAATCCCGAGCTCTGAACCCCCCCCACATGGATTGTATCCCGAGCCCAGCACCCCCCCACCCCACACAGATTGAATCCCGAGCTCTGTACCCCCCCCCCACAGATTGTATCCCAAGCTCAGCACCCCCCCACCCCACACAGATTGTATCCCGAGCTCTGTACCCCACCAAACAGATTGTATCCCGAGCCCAGCACGGCCCCACATGGATTGTATCCCGAGCCCAGCACACCCCCCACCCCACACAGATTGAATCCCAAGCTCTGTACCCCCCCCCACAGATTGTATCCCAAGCTCAGCACCCCCTCACCCCACACAGATTGAATCCCAAGCTCTGTACCCCCCCACAGATTGTATCCCGAGCCCAGCACCCCCCCACCCCACACAGATTGAATCCCAAGCTCTGTACCCCCCCCACAGATTGTATCCCGAACCCAGCACCCCCCCACCCCACACAGATTGAATCCCGAGCTCTGTACCCCCCCCCACAGATTGTATCCCAAGCTCAGCACCCCCCCACCCCACACAGATTGAATCCCAAGCTCTGTACCCCCCCCACAGATTGTATCCCGAGCCCAGCACCCCCCCCACCCCACACAGATTGAATCCCGAGCTCTGTACCCCCCCAGAGATTGTATCCCGAGCCCAGCACCCCCCCACCCCACACAGATTGAATCCCGAGCTCTGTACCCCCCACACAGATTGTATCCCGAGCCCAGCGCTCCCCCCACATGGATTGTATCCCGAGCCCAGCGCCCCCCCCACACGGATTGTATCCCGAGCCCAGCACCCCCCCACCCCACATGGATTGAATCCCGAGCTCTGAACCCCCCCCACATGGATTGTATTCCGAGCCCAGCACCCCCCCCACATGGATTGTATCCCGAGCCCAGCACCCCCCCACCCCACACAGATTGAATCCCGAGCTCTGTACCCCCCCCCACAGATTGTATCCCAAGCTCAGCACCCCCCCACCCCACACAGATTGAATCCCGAGCTCTGTACCCCCCACACAGATTGAATCCCAAGCTCTGTACCCCCCCCCACAGATTGTATCCTGAGCCCAGCACCCCCCCACCCCACACAGATTGAATCCCGAGCTCTGTACCCCCCCCCACAGATTGTATCCCAAGCTCAGCACCCCCCCACCCCACACAGATTGAATCCCGAGCTCTGTACCCCCCACACAGATTGAATCCCAAGCTCTGTACCCCCCCCCCACAGATTGTATCCTGAGCCCAGCACCCCCCCACCCCACACAGATTGAATCCCGAGCTCTGTACCCCCCCGCCATATGGATTGTATCCCGAGCCCAGCACCCCCCCACCCCACACAGATTGAATCCCGAGCTCTGTACCCCCCCCAACAGATTGTATCCCAAGCCCAGCACCCCCCCACCCCACACAGATTGAATCCCGAGCTCTGTACCCCCCCCCACAGATTGTATCCCAAGCTCAGCACCCCCCCACCCCACACAGATTGAATCCCGAGCTCTGTACCCCCCACACAGATTGAATCCCAAGCTCTGTACCCCCCCCCCACAGATTGTATCCTGAGCCCAGCACCCCCCCACCCTACACAGATTGAATCCCGAGCTCTGAACCCCCCCCACATGGATTGTATTCCGAGCCCAGCGCCCCCCCCCACATGGATTGTATCCCAAGCCCAGCACCCCCCCACCCCACACAGATTGAATCCCGAACTCTGTACCCCCCCCACAGATTGTATCCCGAGCCCAGCACCCCCCCACCCCACACAGATTGAATCCCGAACTCTGTACCCCCCCCCACAGATTGTATCCCGAGCCCAGCACCCCCCCACCCCACACAGATTGAATCCCAAGCTCTATACCCCCACCACAGATTGTATCCCGAGCCCAGCACCTTCCCACCCCACACAGATTGAATCCCGAGCTCTGTACCCCCCACACAGATTGAATCCCGAGCTCTGTACCCCCCCCACAGATTGTATCCTGAGCCCAGCACCCTCCCGCCCCACACAGATTGAATCCCGAGCTCTGTACCCCCCCGCCACATGGATTGTATCCCGAGCCCAGCACCCCCCCACCCCACATGGATTGTATCCCATTGTAGGCTTATTCATTGCTTAAAATGCAAGCGGTCCAGGGAAGGTTCACGGGAATGATTCCAGAATGAAAGGGTTAACGCATGAGGAGTATTTGATGGATTTAAACTCTACACAGTGGAGTTTAGAAGAATGAGGAGAATCTCATTGAAACCTATCAAATACTAAAAGGCCTAGATAGAGTGGATGTGGAGAGGTTGTTTCCTGTAGTGGGAGAGTCTAGGAACAGACTCTGAGTAGAGGGACGTTCCCACAGAACAGAGAGGAGGAGAAATTTCATTAGCTAGAGCCTGGTGCATCTGTGGAATTCATTGCCACAGACAGCTGTGGAGGCCAAGTCACTGGGTACATTTAAAGTGGAGGTCGATAGGTCTATCGACCTATCAAAGGTCGATCAACGGTAAGGGTATCAAAGCTTATCAGCAGAAGGTTATGAGATGGATTTTTAGAGCAGCTTGTGGTTGAGCTCACTAGGGGAAAGGCAATTCTGGTTTGGGTGTTGTGTAATGAACCAGAATTGATTAGGGAGCTTAGGGAAAAGAACTCTTGGGAGACAGTGATCATAATACGATAGAATTCACCTGGCAATTTGAGAGGAATCGATGAAGTCAGATGTGTCAGTATTGCAGTGAAGTAAACAGTATTATAGGGAGAAGGCAGAAGATTGGGGCTGAGCGGAAAATTGGATCAGCCATGATAAAATGGTGGAGCAAACTCGATGGTCCAGACAGCCTGATTCTGCTCCTATATCTTACGGTCTTATGGTAAAGAGAATTAAAGAGGCATGAGAGAGGAGATGGCCAAAGTTGATTGGAAGGAGACATTATCAGGGATGATAGCAGAACAGCAATGACTGGAGTTTCTGTGGACAATTTGGATGCAATAGATACATCCAAAGATGAAGGGAGTTCTAAAGGGAGGACAAGGCAACTGAGGCTGACAAGGGAAGTCAAAGACAGCATAAAAGCAAAGAAGAGGGCACATAATATAGCAAAAACCAGTGGGGACTTAGATCAAAGATGATGCCAGAAGCTTTTTCTCAGATATATAAAGGGTAAAAGGGAGGTGAGAGTGGATATTGGACTGCTGGAAAATGACGCTGGAGAGGCAGTAATGGGGGTCAAAGAAATAGCAGATGGACTTATCATTTTGTGTCAGTCACTGTGGAAGACATTAGCAGCATGCCAGAAATTTGCGAATGTCAGGGGGCAGAAGTGAGTGTTGCTGTTACTAAGGAGAAGGTGCCTGGGAAGCTGGAAGGACTGAAAGTAGATAAGTCACCTGGACCAGATGGACAACTCTCCAGGGTTCGGAGAGAGGTACCTGAAGAGATTGTGGAGGCATTAGTAATGATCTTTCAAGAATCGCTAGATTTTGGAATGGTTCTGGAGGACTGGAAAATTGCAAATGTCACTCCACTCTTTAGCAGCGAAGGAAGGTAGAAGAAAGGAGATTTTGGGCCTTTTCTGGTTGGTTTGCTGGTGACAAGTAAAGTTCTGCAGGGGTAAGTTTTGGGATTGCTTCTTTTCATGTTATATGTGAATGATTTTTGATGACAGAGCTGATGACTCTGTGGCCAAGTTCACAGACAATAAAAAGATGGAGGGACAGGTAGCATTGAGGAAGGAAGGAGGCTGCAGAAGGACTGGGACCAGTTGAGAAAGTGGGAAATGAAACGGCCAACGGAATATTTTGTGGAGAGGTGTATAGTCATGCACTTCGATAGAAGGAATAAAGGCAAAGACTATTTTCTAAATGGGGAGAAACATCAGAGGCGTAAACCCCAACTTCCTCCTCCCTCACTACCAAACAGTCCATCTAGGTGAGGCAATACTTCACCTGGGAGTCTGTTGGGGTCACCCACTATATCCAGGGCTCCCACTGTGGCCTCCTGTATATTGGTGAGACCTGACAAAGATGGCTTCGCCAGGCACCAATGCTCCATCCACCAGAAAAATCAGGATCTCCCGGTGGCCACCCATTTCAATTCCACTTCCCATTCCCATTCCGATACGTCAGTCCATGGCCTCCTCTACTGCCACAATGAGGCCTCATGCAGGTTAGAGGAGCCACATGTTATATTCTGTCTGGGTAGTCTCCTACCTGATGACATAAATATTGATTTTGCGAACTTCCAGTAATTGTCCCCTCCTCTCTTTCATCATTTCCCCTTCCTATTTCCTTCTCTCACCCTATGTCCTTACCAGCCCATCACCTCCCTCGGGAGCTCATTGCCCTTCCCTTTCTTCCATGGCCTTCTGTCCTCTCCTATCAGACTCCCCCTTCTCCAGCCCTGTATCTCTTTCACCAATCAACTTCCCATTCTTTACTTCACCCCTCCCCACTCCTCCTCTCAGTTTCACCTATCACTACCACTCCTCCCTTCCCCCTCCTTACTCTTACTTCTTATCTCTTTCATCCAGTGCTGATGAAGGGTCTCAGCCCAAAAAGTCAACTGTTTAATGGCCTTATTCGGAAAGTCATGGGATCCAGTGAACCTTGGCTATGTGGATGCAGAATTGGCTTGCCCACAGAAGGCAGAGGCTGCTTGTAGATGGAGCATATCCTGCCTGGAGATCAGTGACTGTTGGTGTTCAGTGAGGATCTGTTCTGGGACCCCGCCCTTTGTGATTTGGGTGAGGAAGTGGAAGGGTTAGTGAGTTTGCAGATGACACAAAGGTTGGTGGTGGTGTTGTAGTTTGCGGTGGGACATGGAGAGGATACAGAGCAGGGCTGAGAAGCGCCAGATTTCCACCACTGTCTAAGGCTTTTGCATATTCTCCCCACGATCATCTGCATTTCCTCCAGGCACTCCGATTTCCTCCAACACTTCAAAGACATGCGGGCTAGTAGGTTAATTGGTCAGATGGGTGTAAGTGAGCTGCGTGGGCTCGTTGGGCCAGAGCGGCCTGCCATTGTGTTGAATCTCTAAATGAACAAAATAAAGTGCAGAATTCAACTCGGAAAGCATGAAGTGATTTATTCTGGAAAGTCAAACTTGAAGGCAGAATCCAAAGGTAACGGTTGGATTCCTAGCAGTGTGGAGGAGCAGAGGGATCTTGAGGTCCATGTCCATAGATTCTTCAAAGTTGCCACTCAAATTGATAGGGTTGTTAGGAAGGTGCATGGTCTTTGTTAGTTGGGGGACTGAGTTCAAGAGCTGTTAGGTAACGTTGCTGCTCTAACAAACTCTGGTTGGACCACACTTGGAGTATTATGTCCCGTTCTGGTCACCTCATTATAGGATGCATTTTTAAGCTTTGGAGAGAGTGTAGAGGAGATTTACCAGGGTGCTGTCTGGATTAGAGAGCATATCTTATGAGGAAAGGCTGAGTGAGCTAAGAATTTCCTCTGTGGAATGAAGGAAGATGAGAAGTAACTTGATAGAATTGTACAAGATGAGAGTGGACAGCCTGAGAATATTTCCGGGGTGATTGGAGGAAAGGGGGGATGTCAGAACATGCGGTGTGACCAAGAGGTGGGAAGGGGGTGACGTGACCGCCGGAATAAATGCACTGTGTGACCAGATGGTGCGTCTGCACGATATCACTGTACAGTGTGTCTGCACGGTGTGGTCTCACGGTGTGCCTGCTCGGTGTGTCCGCACAATATCCCTGGACGGTGTGACCACTCACACAGACTGAGTGCACAGTGCATCTGTACGGCGTGACTATATGATGCGTTCGCACAGTATGCCCACACGGACTGAACGCACAGATTGACCGGACGCTGCGTCTGCACGGTGTGACCACACAAATTGAAAGCGCGGTATCCACATGGAGTGATTGCGCGGTGTGTCCGCATGCAGTGACCGGACGATTTCCCACCGACGTGTTTATTCCAATTACTGTGAATGAGTTGACAAATGGAGTCAGCGAAGCGTCAAATCAAGGTGATGATGTTTTGAAGCTGCTACCTTGCAAATTGGTTGTAAAACACAGCATTGGAAAATGGCCAGCAGCAGCTGAGAGCTGGCCTCCTCGCCCACGTTCCTCGCACTCCACAGCTGAATTCAGAAAGTAGTCACCTTGGGGGGTTCCAGATCACTGATGTGGGCCCCACTTGTGTACCCACTTTCGGTGGTGTAGCAAGCACTGACCTGTCTTTGCACCTGATATGGGAACGGGGCTCACACTGACTCCAAGACCCGGCATGCTTAGCTTTCAATGCCCCTCCCACAGTACTGTCCACCCTCCCACAGTATGCCCCTCCCTTAGTGCTGCCCCCTCCCACAGTGTGACCCTCCCTTAGTGCTGCCCCCTCCTACGGTATGCCCCTCCCTTAGTACTGCCCCCTCCCACAGTGCAACCCTCCCTTAGTACTGCCCCCTCCCACAGTATGCCCCTCCCTTAGTACTGCCCCCTCCCACAGTGTAACCCTCTCTTAGTACTGCCCCCTCCCACAGTGTGACCCTCCCTTAGTACTGCCCCCTCCCACAGTATGCCCCTCCCTTAGTACTGCCCCCTCCCTCAGTACTGCTCACCCTCCCACAATACGCCCTCCCTTAGTGCTGCCCCCTCCCTCCTCCCTCAGTGGTGCCCTTTTATTACAAAGTACAAGATTCTATTCAAACATAACAGACATACAAAGTTTAGGATTACAATACAGATAGGGAATTCAAATTAAAATACATTTATTACCATCTGTACCCCTTGGGGGGGGCACCGTTCACAGAAATTCCCCACTGTAACCGTAATGGTTACATGCTCCCTCTCTGAGGACTCCCTGGCACATCCCGGAGCAGGGACAGGCTGTAGGCTCGGGCACAGCCCTCAACAGGCTGATGCTTTGATTCGCAAATGGCCAACTTGGCCGGGCCCAGGAGCAAGTCTACCAGGGCATCCTCCGAGTGACCCGCACCCCTTCATCTGAGCTTGAGGAGCAGCCCCTTCAGATATTCACACAGGGGCTGCAACCTCTCACATTCCATGTAGACATGTATTGACTCCTCCCGCCCACAGAAAGGGCAGGTGGACCGGGTATCAGTGAATCTATTGTACGGTACTGCCCTGTGCAACACCCTCCAGCCCAGGTCCCCAGTGTACAGGGACTTCCACTGGGGGCTCCCTCACCACCCGTTGGTGGGACAGGCCGCCACGCCGTGACCGAGTGGCAGGCGAGGGCCATGAAGTGTGCAAGAGCTGCCCGTACAGGAATGGTGGGTCTCTCCGGGAGGCGGCAGACACAAAATGCTGGAGGAACTCAGCAGGCCACGCAGCATCTATAGAACAGAGTAAACAGTGGACGTTTCAGGCCGAGGCCCTTCATGCTGTGAGGGTTTGGGTCCCACGAGGACCTCCGGCGGAGGAGGGGTTGGTGCGGCCGGAGTCACTCCACACTCCCGAGCCACCCACGCACCCACCACGGAGGGACGGGAAATGCCCCGCCCTGCCGGTCGAGCGCTTCTCCCTGCAGGCGTAGGAGAAGTCTGACCGGAGGATACTTTACCCCAGAACAGCAGCGTCTCCGTGTGAAAAGCAGGAAGCTCCCGCATAGCGGAGCGGCTGATGCTCGACGCCAGGAGCCGCATACCCTCCTTACGGCAATGCCCCGGGTGAAGAAGGTGTGTTGCCAGTGCGGGCCAGCTCGGGAGGTGCTGGTTGTACAGGTCTCTCCGCAGGGTCCTGAGGCAGAGACCTGCCAACCGGGGAAGTACACACACCGGAGACTGACCGCCCTCCACGGGGTCGCAGCGGAGATTTAATATCTCCTGTTCCCCCAGAAATCCACCAACTTCCTCTGGATCCTGGTGATAAGTACAGAGGACGGGACTACAGTGACCAGCCGGTACCAAAGCGTGGAGACGACCGGCTGGTTAACGACCAACACCCTACTCCGGTACGAGATTGCCCGGAGTAAAGCCGACCAGTGTCCCAGCCGGGCAGAGCCTCTAAGTCCTGCCAATTCACCGGCTAGGTCTTCTCAGTGTCAATTTGCAGATAGAGGAGGTGTGTAGTGTTGCACATTAATAGTCTTAGCTCCTCTGTTAGGGAGTCCCTGCTCCACCGATCTACTAAAAGAGGAATGCACGTTTCTCCGTTGACCCTGGCAGAGGACATGGCTGACCAGACCTGCTAGCGATCTCACAACCTCTGCAGGTCAACAGGATCGGTGATCATAAAGAGGAGGCTCAGCTGAAAGGACAATTGCCATCCAGCTCACTCCACTCTTGGAGGAGGGAGGGAGGCAGAAGAAGGGAAATAATAGGTCAGTTAGCCTGGCGTCAGTGGCTCCAACTGTAAAGGGTGTGATTCTGGGGCTACCTGGAGCCAAGTGATCAAACAGGCCCAAGTCAGCATGGTTTTCCCAAGGGAAAACAATGCCTGGCAAATCTGTTGGAGTTATTTGAGGAAATAACAAGCAGTAAAGACAAGGGAGTGTCAGTAGACATTGTTTACTTGGATTTTCAGAAGGCCATTGACAAGCAGTCAACCATGAGGCTGCTTATCAAGATAAGAACCCAGGGTATTATAGGAAAGATATTAGCATGGAGAGAGCATTGGTCGACTGGCAGGAGGTAAAGAGTGGGAAGAAAGGGAGCTTTTTCTGGTTGGCTGCCAGTGACTAGTGATGTTCCACAGGAGTCTGCGTTAGGACCACTTCTTTTTACGTTGTATGTCAATAATTTGGATGACGGGATTGATGTCTTTGTGGCCAAGTTTGTGGACAATATGAAGATAAGTGGAGGGGCAGGTAGTGTTGAGGAAGCAGGAAGTCTGAAGTAGAACTTAGACAGATTGGATGAATGGGCAAAAAGTGGTAGATGGGATACAGGGTCGGGAAGCGTGTGGTAGAAGGAATAAAGGCACAGACTATTTTCTAAATGGGGAGAAAATCCAAAAATCTGAGGTGCAAGGGGATTTGAGAGTCCTCATGCAGGATTCCCGAAAGGTTAATTTGCAGCTTTAGTTGGTGGAGAAGAAGGTGAAAGCAATGCCAGCATTCAGTTCGAGAGGACGGGAGCATAAGAGCAAGAATGTAATGCAGAGTCTTCAGAAGGCATTGATCAGACTACACCTGGAGAGTAGTGAGCTGTTTTGGGCCTGTTGATTGAGAAGGTATCATAGAGGACCACAAACTTGTCAGAGGGGTTTGGAGGCTTGTGTTGGCTGGAGTCAGGACCTCATGTTTTGGCTTTGGTACGGTCACCCATGCCAAACAGGTACAAAGGGTAGAGGCCAAAGGTCATCGGTCCTCCATGTTCGGGGGTTCAGCTAACAACCCTGACTGCTCAAAAAAAATTGTAACGGAAACAGCAATGAAGAACCCTTCTGTTCAGACAGAGATGGAGGACCTTCATTGCTGCCCTAAACACCAACAGTGTAACGGGCAGTAAGTAAGTACTTGAGAAAGGATGTGTTGACGTCGGAGAGGGTTCAGCGGAAGCTCTCGAGAATGATTCTGGGATTGGAAGGCTTATCGTACGAGGAGTGAATGGCTCTGGACCTGTACTCGCTGGAGTCCTAAAAGAATGAAGGGGGATCTCATTGAAATCTATCAAGGCCTAGATGTGGAGAGGATGTTTCCTATCGTAGGGGAGTCTAGGACCAGAGGGCACAGCCTCAGAATAGAGGGAGGTCCATTTAGAATGGAGGTGTGGAATTTCTGTGGCCAGTACATGGTGAATCTGTGAAATGCATTGCCACAGGCGGCTATGGAGGCCAAGTTATTGAGTATGTTTAAGTTGGAGGTTGATAGGTTCTTGATTAGTCAGAGCAAAAGGTTTCGGGGAGATGGACGGAGAATGGGTTTGAGAGGAAAATGGATCAACCGTGATGAAATATCAAAGTTGACTCATTGGGCCAAATGGCCTAATTCTGCTCCTAGGTGTTAACGCTCACAAAGAACCAGATCTGTCAATACAGGAAAGGCTTTACACAGACAGAGTTTAGTTGCCCCGTCAGGCAGCCCTGATACTCCTCTCCAAAAGTAAAAGGGCACTGTCAAGGACCCATTGAACTTTATCTGGGACTCTGTGGCAGCATACAACAGATGGACACAGGCAACAAAAAGTCCGAACGTGTGCAGAATTCCAAGGAGTTAGTCATGATCCTTCTCCTGATCGAGAGAGAGGGAGAGGCGGCCGACGGGCCAGCCTCACGGGACAGGTGGATCAGGTCTTGGATGAGGTGAATATTGTCCAGAATGGACCAGCGAGGACTGTGTAGTACTGCTCTGGGTGCAACCAGGGGATCACCCATTACCCCGGCAAAGATTACAGGAGAGACACCGATTGCCAATTCCTCAGGCGGCTACAATCCCCTTTCTTCGGTAGTAGGACCAAGACTGGGTCATCTCACTGGTCGGCAGGCTATTGCCCAGACCCTGGTGTAGGCAGCACCCAGTATGCCCTAGAGGTCCGGAGGAATTCCACAGTCAAAGGGTCCGACCACGGGAGCTGGTATCCTCTGTAGCTGGTTGAGGGTGCTGGTCGGTTCCTCCAGCGACGGGGGACAGTCCAGCCACTAGACAACCTCAGGGCTGACCTTGGTAGACCCTCCCACAGCACCCCCTCACGATGTGTCCAGCGAGAATAGGGTTGCATAAAAAGACAATTCTCACCAGATCCATGACAAGGAGCCATCCTTTACCAGCAACTCCATAAATTGCCTGCACACTCCCCTCCATTTTTCCAGAGTAAAAGGAGGATGAGGCATGGCATGCTCCAGATCTTCTAACAGCCGGATCTGAGACCACAGAAACGCAACTCAGGACCCCTCGAGCTGCAGGTTCCTTGGTGATATCTTCTTCCGCTGGTACTTCAGGCACAGAAAAGGATCTCCTGTAGTTGGGTTGGGATAAAACTCCAGGTCAATCAGCTCTTCCTGGAGCCGCGATCTGGGTCACCCGCTTTTTGTCAACTGTTGCTAAAGAGTTGGGCGTGAGCTTTGCCCCTGTCCCTCCAGAGCCTCAGGGAGAGGAAATTCCTCCGGACTCCCTTCTGGGCTTCTTGGAACAGACGGGATGAGAGCCCAAACAGGCCATCCTCCAGACGCTGGTTGTTGAAATGCCAGCATGTGGGCACTGCCCGCATAGGCAGCGGATTACGCTCCGCCCACACCAGGCGGTAGTCTGAGAATGGCACTGGCCTCATGGAGGCCACTGACATGTGGGAGACATGCATCCTGAAAGCATACAGCTGATCGCGTTGTGAACCTCCTCCTCCTCCCATCGTCCTGGGAAAGGCACGAGTCAGGATGGAGGTTCAGCTAAATCGAAAGATCCAACCGGCTGACTCACAGCTGCATTGACCCTCGACTGCCCTGAGAACCAGAGCAATCTCTCTCCTTGAGGGTACCATTGAAATCACTACCATGACCTTCCTGGTTGTGCCACATCTTCTCACTAATGCCCTGACAAACGGGAGCAGGCGCATACCCTGTGCCCATGCACTCCTAACAGGGCTTTCAGGAACACCCTGAAACAGCTTCGCTCCAACCCAACCTCCCCTTTTTAAGGATCGCACAGACCCAGGCAGGTCCCTCCATCGATCAGGCCTCATGCTGCATGTGCTGAGAGTCAGTTACGAACTCCCGAGTTTCCTCCACAGTCACAGTCTGAGACTCACTGCTGGGAATGAGTTCGTCCGCCACCAAACCAGAGGCTGCGAGCTCAGGGGACACAGTGAGTCTCTATCTGTGACGGAGCTTCCTCCTGCTCAGGGGAGGTGTTCCCCGAGCATGCAGCCTTCTGGGGATGGGGGGGGGGGGTAAACTACTCCCCTTTGTCACTTCTCTACCTTTGGCTACCGAGGATGCACACCTTTTTGTACCTCTGACGTGGGGACCTCCATTTTGGAGGAACTCGGTCCTCAGCACCACATCCTCCCTCACGGAGCCTCCATGCCCTTGCTGTGCCTTCCGGGGTGGGGGTGGGGGTGGAGGACTAAGGATCCTCCTCCTGTGCTGGAGAGGGCTGGAGATCTGTCTTCTTCCTCTTCGCCTTCCTGCCCTTTACCTCAACCTGCCCCCTTCTTGCTAATTGGGACGTGCTTGTGCTGCCACTCTCCGCCAGAGGGTCAAACGGGGGGGGGGGGGGGGGTTGGTGAAGGGGAGGGAGAGCAGGATTGGGATACCCTGAGATGCCCTTCTGTGCCGCCTCGGTGGATTTAGCGGCCCGAATCCTTGTGGGCGTGGCACCGGGGCTGGCCCGTAGCCCAGCCAATCTGTTAGTTCACCCCTCAGCATCTCCCCCCTCCCCCCAGCCATGACAGCTCCACCTCACGATGGAGGCATTCACATGCACAAAACGACCTCTGCTTGGCTTGGGCCATGTCCAGGTGACTGGCCACCCCACCCAAAGAACACAGATGAGGGAGGAGGTGTACGTGATGGAGGCGAAGGTGCACATTGTACAGGGCCACCTTCTGTACGGGGTCTGTCACTCTCGTGCCGACACAAAGACCCCTTCCAAGTTTATGCCCCCACTCAGGGCCAGGGACACCTCTCCAGCGGACTGTAGGTAAACAGTCTTCTGGTGCATCTTACTGATCCCAGTCATCCCCACCCACAGAGGCAGCCATGATAGCTAGCTTCTCAGCACTCGGGTGAGGCAATATCGCATTGCACCGTGTTTAGAACGATCAGTCTGAAAAGTGGTGGCTCTGCAGTTCTTTTACCAGAAGCTACAGCTCCTGCCTCAGAACAAGGTGCCGACGCTTTGGAGCTGCAGCCTGCCGTGTTAAAGCCCACGTAGTCAGAAATCAAATGCTGCTGAATTAACTCAGTCACAACACTTATCAGTCCTTCGAAGAGCAGTTCCGAGAAGGGAAAAAGGATAGTTGCCTCCTCCAGGCCAGTAGGGAGGTCTCTGTGATGAAATTCCAGCCCTGACCCTCCAACGGGCCACTCTGATGCTCATCCGGCCGAGCGAAAGTCCAACGGTTTGCCGCAGGACACTTCGCCCTGTCGTCCCTGGCCAAGAACTCCAGGTGGGAGAGCGTTTGCTGACGTTTGCAGCCAGAGAAATCTGTCCCAGCTCCAGTAAAGGTTGCAATCACGAACCCTGGCGAGCAGCCAGCCATGGCCCGGGCCCAGACTCAACAAAGCTCGGCAAATCAGCCTTCCTCTGAGAAGAAAACTGTTGTAGTCCTCTACCAAAGCTGGGACTGCTTTCTCCCAAATCTTCTGTTTTTCAGGGTTTATTCTGAAATAAGTTGATTTTTTTCCCGTGTGCTCACACACCACCATCCATCCCACAGTGTGGCCCACCCTCAGTACCAGCCAGATCTCCAGGAGTGGGTTACAGGCTGCAATCTAATCGAGGGGTACAGGGTAACAGATCTCCAGGAGTGGGCTACAGGCTGCAATCTAATCGAGGGGTACAGGGTAACAGATCTCCAGGAGTGGGTTACAGGCTGCAATCTAATCGAGGGGTACAGGGTAACAGATCTCCAGGAGTGGCTACAGGCTGCAATCTAATCGAGGGGTACAGGGTAACAGATCTCCAGGAGTGTGCTACAGGCTGCAATCTAATCGAGGGATACAGGGTAACAGATCTCCAGTAGTGGGCTACAGGCTGCAATCTAATCGAGGGGTACAGGGTAACAGATCTCCAGGAGTGGGTTACAGGCTGCAATCTAATCGAGGGGTACAGGGTAACAGATCTCCAGGAGTGTGCTACAGGCTGCAATCTAATCGAGGGATACAGGGTAACAGATCTCCAGTAGTGGGCTACAGGCTGCAATCTAATCGAGGGGTACAGGGTAACAGATCTCCAGGAGTGGGCTACAGGCTGCAATCTAATCGAGGGGTACAGGGTAACAGATCTCCAGGAGTGGGTTACAGGCTGCAATCTAATCGAGGGGTACAGGGTAACAGATCTCCAGGAGTGGCTACAGGCTGCAATCTAATCGTGGGGTACAGGGTAACAGATCTCCAGGAGTGGGCTACAGGCTGCAATCTAATCGAGGGGTACAGGGTAACAGATCTCCAGGAGTGGGTTACAGGCTGCAATCTAATCGAGGGGTACAGGGTAACAGATCTCCAGGAGTGGCTACAGGCTGCAATCTAATCGAGGGGTACAGGGTAACAGATCTCCAGTAGTGGGTTACAGGCTGCAATCTAATCGAGGGGTACAGGGTAACAGATCTCCAGGAGTGGCTACAGGCTGCAATCTAATCGAGGGGTACAGGGTAACAGATCTCCAGGAGTGGCTACAGGCTGCAATCTAATCGAGGGGTACAGGGTAACAGATCTCCAGTAGTGGGTTACAGGCTGCAATCTAATCAAGGGGTACAGGGTAACAGATCTCCAGTAGTGGGCTACAGGCTGCAATCTAATCGAGGGGTACAGGGTAACAGATCTCCAGGAGTGGGTTACAGGCTGCAATCTAATCGAGGGGTACAGGGTAACAGATCTCCAGGAGTGTGCTACAGGCTGCAATCTAATCGAGGGATACAGGGTAACAGATCTCCAGTAGTGGGCTACAGGCTGCAATCTAATCGAGGGGTACAGGGTAACAGATCTCCAGGAGTGGGCTACAGGCTGCAATCTAATCGAGGGGTACAGGGTAACAGATCTCCAGGAGTGGGTTACAGGCTGCAATCTAATCGAGGGGTACAGGGTAACAGATCTCCAGGAGTGGCTACAGGCTGCAATCTAATCGTGGGGTACAGGGTAACAGATCTCCAGGAGTGGGCTACAGGCTGCAATCTAATCGAGGGGTACAGGGTAACAGATCTCCAGGAGTGGGTTACAGGCTGCAATCTAATCGAGGGGTACAGGGTAACAGATCTCCAGGAGTGGCTACAGGCTGCAATCTAATCGAGGGGTACAGGGTAACAGATCTCCAGTAGTGGGTTACAGGCTGCAATCTAATCGAGGGGTACAGGGTAACAGATCTCCAGGAGTGGCTACAGGCTGCAATCTAATCGAGGGGTACAGGGTAACAGATCTCCAGGAGTGGCTACAGGCTGCAATCTAATCGAGGGGTACAGGGTAACAGATCTCCAGTAGTGGGTTACAGGCTGCAATCTAATCAAGGGGTACAGGGTAACAGATCTCCAGGAGTGGGTTACAGGCCAGAATCTAACCCTGAGGTTTGGCAGGGTGGGGTTTATATATAGAATAACAGATTCCTTAGAGAAGGCAAACACGAGGAAATCTGCAGATGCTGGAAATTCAAGCAACATGCACAAAATGCTGGTGGAACACAGCAGGCCAGGCAGCATCTATAGGGAGAAGCACTGTCGACGTTTCGGGCCGAGACCCTTCGTCAGGACTAACTGAGAGGAAAGACAGTAAGAGATTTGAAAGTAGGAGGGGGAGGGGGAAATGCAAAATGATAGGAGAAGACCGGAGGGGATGGGGTGAAGCTGAGAGCTGGAAAGGTGATTGGCGAAAGGGATACAGAGCTGGAGGAGGGAAAGGGTCATGGGACGGGAGGCCTAGGGAGAATGAAAGGGGGGGGGAAGCACCGGAGGGAGATGGAGAGCAGGCAGAGTGATGGGCAGAGAGAAAAAAAAGGGGAAGAAATAAATAAATTAGGGATGGGGTAAGAAGGGGAGGAGGGGCATTAACAGAAGTTAGAGAAATCAATGTTCATGCCATTAGATTCGAGGCTACCCAGACAGAATATAAGGTGTTGTTCCTCCACCCTGAGTGTGGCTTCATCTTGACAGTAGAGGAGGCACCTTAGAGAAGGTTTCAGGCTGGGTTCTAACCCAGGGGTTCAGCTCAGGGGTTCTATATATATATAGAATAACAGATCCCCAGAAGTGGGTTACAAACTGGGATCTAATCCAGGCTTTTGGGGGTTTATATGTAGAATAACAGATCCCCGGGAGTGGGTTATAGGCTGGGATCCAATCCAGGAGTTCAGGTGGTTTATATAAAGAATAACAGATACTAGGGAGTGGGTGACAGGCTGGGATTTAATCCAGGGGTTCAGGAGGTTTATATAAAGAATAACAGATCCCAGAGTGGGTGACAGGCTGGGATTTAATCCAGGGGTTCAGGAGGTTTAATGTGCTATTGCAGATCTCTGGGAGGGGTCTTCTCTTTCCCCACTGCTGTTTGAACACCGTGTAGTGGATTCAGCCTTCATTTTGACCTTCTCACTCATTTCACAAGCTGCCCACAAGTTCCTGAATGAAACTAATTACAGTCAGGGAT
This sequence comes from Hypanus sabinus, assembly GCF_030144855.1. Taxonomy (NCBI): domain Eukaryota; kingdom Metazoa; phylum Chordata; class Chondrichthyes; order Myliobatiformes; family Dasyatidae; genus Hypanus; species Hypanus sabinus. The sequence goes on from NC_082709.1 coordinate 77,768,632, forward strand.
TAATGACAGTGATGGATGATCTGTCAGCCTGACAAGACAGCAAGAGTGAGAGAGCCTTGGTCCTGCCGAAACACTCATTAACTTTCACGAACCCGCGAGACATCCGCTGGAAGTGAGTTCAGATACACAGCCACATGCTGAGGGGTGGATTCAAATCCACTGGGCTGTGGGTGTCACTTGAAGCTCCCTCTACACCATCCCATCACATACTCCCGGGATCAGACGCAGAGTGAAGCTCCCTCCACACCATCCCATCACACACTCTCAGGGTCAGACACAGAGTGAAGCTCCCTCCACACCATCCCATCACACACTCTCAGGGTCAGACACAGAGTGAAGCTCCCTCCACACCATCCCATCACACACTCCTGGGGTCAGACACAGAGTGAAGCTCCCTCTACACTGTCCCATCACACACTCCCGGGATCAGACACAGAGTGAAGCTCCCTCTACACTGTCCCATCACACACTCCCGGGATCAGACACAGAGTGAAGCTCCCTCTACACCGTCCCATCACACACTCCCGGGGTCAGACACAGAGTGAAGCTCCCTCCACACTGTCCCATCACACACTCCCGGGGTCAGACACAGAGTGAAGCTCCCTCTACACTGTCCCATCACACACTCCCGGGATCAGACACAGAGTGAAGCTCCCTCTACACTGTCCCATCACACACTCCCAGGGTCAGAGGCAGAGTGAAGCTCCCTCTACACCGTCCCATCACACACTCCCGGGATCAGATACAGAGTGAAGCTCCCTCTACACTGTCCCATCACACACTCCCGGGATCAGACACAGAGTGAAGCTCCCTCTACACCATCCCATCACACACTCCCGGGGTCAGACACAGAGTGAAACTCCCTCTACACCGTCCCATCACACACTCCCGGGGTCAGACACAGAGTGAAGCTCCCTCCACACTGTCCCATCACACACTCCCGGGGTCAGACACAGAGTGAAGCTCCCTCTACACTGTCCCATCACACACTCCCGGGATCAGACACAGAGTGAAGCTCCCTCTACACTGTCCCATCACACACTCCCAGGGTCAGAGGCAGAGTGAAGCTCCCTCTACACCGTCCCATCACACACTCCCGGGATCAGATACAGAGTGAAGCTCCCTCTACACTGTCCCATCACACACTCCCGGGATCAGACACAGAGTGAAGCTCCCTCTACGCTGTCCCATCACACACTCCCGGGATCAGACACAGAGTGAAGCTCCCTCTACACTGTCCCATCACACACTCCCGGGATCAGACACAGAGTGAAGCTCCCTCCACACTGTCCCATCACACACTCCCGGGGTCAGACACAGAGTGAAGCTCCCTCTACACTGTCCCATCACACACTCCCGGGGTCAGAGGCAGAGTGAAGCTCCCTCTACACCGTCCCATCACACACTCCCGGGATCAGACACAGAGTGAAGCTCCCTCCACACTGTCCCATCACACACTCCCGGGGTCAGACACAGAGTGAAGCTCCCTCTACACTGTCCCATCACACACTCCCAGGGTCAGAGGCAGAGTGAAGCTCCCTCTACACCGTCCCATCACACACTCCCGGGATCAGATACAGAGTGAAGCTCCCTCTACACTGTCCATCACACATTCCCTGGGTCAGAGGGAGTGAAGCTCCCTACTGTCCCATTACACATTTTTGTGATAAATTTCCTATTCCTACACAAACCCCACATCTCTCACCCCCCTCATTATCCAATCATCTATCTATAAAACACTGTAAGGTTTCACTGCTAATGTAATGGCCTCTCTGAAATGTTTCACTGCTAAACTAATGGTTTCTCTGTAGCAGCAATGTTTGGGTTATGACTAGAGATAATGGGTGGTTCGGATTGTACATTAGCCAATGAGAGGCGTGTTGTTCTTTCCTGTGGGTCCGGGATCAGGGATTTCACGGTCTTCGAGAGCTGAAGAGAGAGGACGCGAGTGGAAAGAGTTGGTAGACCGCCGGATGGAGTGGATTTGGAGCGAGGGTCCGATGGTCAGCAATGCCCAGAGGAGGTCAATGGGGGTCGAATGGACGATTCCGAGATCTCCAATGTGTACTTTACACTGTTTCTTTGGACTCTACCTCACATATTTTATAATATACAGTATTTCTGTTTTTGCATGTTTATAAAAATCGATTCAAATTATGTAATTGATTTACTTGTTTCTTTATTATTATTATTTTTATTTTATTTATTATTATTATTTTTCTCTCTCTGCTAGATTATGTATGGCATTGAACAGCTGCTGCTAAGTTAACAAATTTCACGTCACGTGCTGGTGATAATAAACCTGATTCTGATTCTGAGATGCAGTGGAGGCAGGGGGACCGAGTAAAGGAGAATGACTTTTCTTTACAAGTGACAGGGTAGGAGGAGGTATAGTCAAGATAGTTGTGGGAGTCGGTAGGCTTATAAAAGATGTCAGTGGACAGTCTGTCTCCAGAGCTGGGGCCACAGTGATTGAGAGAGGAGAGAGGTGTCACAAAAGGACCAGGTGATTTTAAGGGTAGGGTGAAAGTTGAAAGCAAAGTTGATGAAACTATCAAGCTCAGCACGAGCGCACGAGGCAGCACCGGTGGAGTCGTCAATGTAGCACTGAAAGAGTTGGGGGGCCTTACTGGGGAAGGCTTGGAAAACAGACTGTTCCACATAGTCACTGGAAAGGCAGGTATTATTGGAGCACATGTGGTTGCCCATGGCTGCATCTTGGATCTGGAGAAAGTGTGAGGAGCCAAAAGAAAAATTGTTAAGGGTGTTGATCAGTCCCACCAGACGGAGGAGGGTTGTGTGGAGGGAAATTGGTCACGTCTGTTATCAAGAAAGAATTGGACAGCTTTAAGCCCTTCCTGATTGGGGATAGAAGTGTAGAGGGAGGGGGAGAGAGGGGGAGGGAGATTGAAGTGTAGAGGAGGAAGGGGAGAGAGGGGGAAGGGGATAGCAGTGTAGAGGGAGGGGAGAGAGGGGGAGGGGGATTGGTGTAGAGGGAGGGGGAGAAAGGGGGAGGGGGATTGAAGTGTAGAGGGAGGGGAGAGAGATTGAAGTGTAGAGGAGGAAGGGGAGAGAGGGGAGGGGGATTTAAGTGTAGAGGAGGAAGGGGAGAGAGGGGAGGGGAGAGAGGGAAGCAGATTTAAGTGTAGAGGAGGAAGGGGAGAGAGGGGGAAGGGGTTAGAAGTGTAGAGGGAGGGGGAGAGAGGGGGAGGGAGATTGAAGTGTAGAGGAGGAAGGGGAGAGAGGGGGAAGGGGATAGCAGTGTAGAGGGAGGGGAGAGAGGGGGAGGGGGATTGGTGTAGAGGGAGGGGGAGAAAGGGGGAGGGGGATTGAAGTGTAGAGGGAGGGGAGAGAGATTGAAGTGTAGAGGAGGAAGGGGAGAGAGGGGAGGGGGATTTAAGTGTAGAGGAGGAAGGGGAGAGAGGGGAGGGGAGAGAGGGAAGCAGATTTAAGTGTAGAGGAGGGAGAGGGGGAAGGGGATAGAAGTGTAGAGGGAGGGGGAGAGAGGGGGAGGGAGATTGAAGTGTAGAGGAGGAAGGGGAGAGAGGGGGAAGGGGATAGCAGTGTAGAGGGAGGGGAGAGAGGGGGAGGGGGAGAGGGGGAGGGGGATTGAAGTGTAGAGGGAGGGGAGAGAGATTGAAGTGTAGAGGAGGAAGGGGAGAGAGGGGGAAGGGGATAGCAGTGTAGAGGGAGGGGAGAGAGGGGGAGGGGGAGAGGGGGAGGGGGAGAGGGGGAGGGGGATTGAAGTGTAGAGGGAGGGGAGAGAGATTGAAGTGTAGAGGAGGAAAGGGAGAGAGGGGAGGGGGATTTAAGTGTAGAAGAGGGAGGGGAGCAGATTTAAGTGTAGCTCAAAGGGACTTGTGGATTCCTGTACGGAAATGGAAAGCTGGATCTCACGTAACAGGGCAGCTCATGGAACATCAGCCTCTCTGTCAAGGGGGTCAGCAAATAAAAGCAGGAAGTAAGTGCCCATTCTATAGATGGGCAGAAGAGAGCATCTTCACGTCAGGCATCACTGCATTGTACCGGAGCTCCACTGTGGCGGACAGCAAGACTCTGCTACAGGTACTCAGAACTGCCCAGTGTATCACGGGCACCAGCCTACCCACCCACCGTCATGGTCATGTATTCAGAAAGGTGCTGGGAAAGTTCCAGTCATATCATGAAGGATCCCACCCATCCTGCTCATGGGCTGTTTGCCCCACTGCCATCAGGGAGGGGGCTACGTAGCATCCACATCAGGATCACCAGACTCAAACACAGTTACTTTCCCCAAGCAGTAAGGCTGATCAATACCTCCACCCACTAACCCACCCTCCACACCTCCCAATTACCACTACTGTATCATTTCCTGTCAGAATCACCTTATGTAGAGACACTCCTGTGCCTAGCGTCACGTCATGGACATACTGTCAATCCATGTAGATAATGTATTTATAGATATTGTGTTATTATTATTATTTTATTACTGTGTTCTTTATCTAATTGAGTTTTTACTTCTGCTGCATCAGATCTGGAGTGACAATTATTTTGTTCTCTACATCGTGTACTGGAAATGACATTAAACAATCTTCAATCTCCCGAATCTAAGTACAAGTGATGTACAGGTCTGTACATCAACAGAGTTCCTCTACCATCACTGCTGCCCTCACCCACGTCATCTCCCAGATATCTGCCCTCATCCCACCTTTCCCTTACCTACCAGCACATCATTCTCCATAACTTCTGCCATCTTCAACAGGATCCTGCCACCGCTTTCTGCAGGGATCTCTCTCTCTCTGTGGTTCCCTTGTTCAATCATCCCTCTCGACTAATCTCCCTCCTGGCACTTATCCCTGCTGAAGAAGTGGCACATCTGCCCCTGCACCTCCATTCAGGGTCCCGAGCAGTCCCTCCAGGTGAGGCAACACCTCAGCTGCGAGTGTTTCGGGGTCGTCTATTGTTATCTGTGGTCTCACGCTCTGGGGGGGGTGCAGGGGAGAAGATGCTTCCCATCCTGACTGTCCTTGTCCTAACGTTATGGTACCTCCTGCCCCTGGTAGGGGGTCAAAGTGATTGTTGGATGGATGGGAGGGGTCATTGCCAGTGGTAAATATCTCGGACGGGTGAAAGAGTTCCCCGCTGATCCTCTCAGCAGCCCTCCCAATCCCTTGTAGGATCTTGCGGTCAGATGCTTTGTAATTCCCATACCAGACGGTGACACAGCTGGTCAGGATACTGTCAATGGTACTCCTGTAAAAACGGTGGAATGGGGGGGTGATCCTCGCTCACCTCAATCTCCTCAGGAAGCGGAGACTCGCTGTGCTTTCTTGGCTTTTTATATATTTTTATTACAACTTATACTCATTTTTATGTCTTGCTGCCATAGAACGACAAACCTCATGACAAATGTCAGTGACAATAACCGTGGTTCTGAACCGTGTGCACGACAACGCACACGTGCAAATACAGATACGTACGTACACACAAGGAGATGAAGGGTTAATAGGGTTATTTGTTTACACGTAGGCAGGGTGTGACTATTGCAGGAACACGCATGTGCACCACACACATGCAAGGGAGTCCATGCCGACAGGGGTTGGGGGGTGGTGTGGGAGTTTCAATGCAGTACAGCTCCGGAGTGACAGATGTATTTATACAGGCTGGGAGTTCACCCAGGAGGCCAATTGAAACAGTAAATGCTCCTCAATAATTAATCTGCAATCTGTGTGTTATTATTGGCAGAGCATTGTTCAATCCAAATTGAACACAATTGACGCTGAATTGCTTCTACGATGCATTGTGTAAGTGGGACGGAGCCACAATCACATCACTGATTGCCCATTGATTGCCATCCTGTCTGCCGTCTGTCTCCAGCACCACAACTGGAGTTTCACGAAAGGCCACAGCCTTCAATCGCTGACTATACCCCAGTACAGGTCACTGACAGAAGCAAGATGACTGCACCCCAGCGTAAGTATAGACACCAGCAGAATAACAGTAGTCCCAATACAGGGCACGTTAACCAGCAGAATGACTGTAGTGCACAGCAGGACACAATTACCAGCAGAAAGGCTGTATCCCAGGATAGGCCACAATTACCGGCAGAATGACTGTACCCCAGGACAGACCACGATTACCAGCAGAATGACTGTACCCCAGGACAGACCACGATTACCAGCAGAATGACTGTACCCCAGGACAGACCACGATTACCAGCAGAATGACTGTACCCCAGGACAGGCCATGATTACCAGCAGAATGACTGTACCCCAGGACAGGCCATGATTACCAGCAGAATGACTGTACCCCAGGACAGACCACGATTACCAGCAGAATGACTGTACCCCAGGACAGGCCATGATTACCAGCAGAATGACTGTACCCCAGGACAGGCCATGATTACCAGCAGAATGACTGTAGTGCACAGCAGGACACAATTACCAGCAGAAAGGCTGTATCCCAGGATAGGCCACGATTACCGGCAGAATGACTGTACCCCAGGACAGACCACGATTACCAGCAGAATGACTGTACCCCAGGACAGGCCATGATTACCAGCAGAATGACTGTACCCCAGGACAGGCCACGATTACCAGCAGAATGACTGTACCCCAGGACAGGCCCCAGCCACCAACAGAAAGACTGTACCCCAGGTCAGGCTACGTTAACCAGCAGAATGACTGTGCCCCTGGACAGGCCACAATTACCCCAGAATGACTGTACCCCAGGACAGGCCACAATTACCCCAGAATGTCTGTACCCCAGGACAGGCCACAATTACCCCAGAATTGTGTCCCTGGACAGGCCACAGCCACAGTAGCCACTTGACTGCATGAAAAAGTGGCCCTAGCTGGAATAGAGTGTGTTAGGCGTGGGCAATGCTATATTGATTTGTGCACTGGCTGCCAGCCTGATTTACACAGCAATTGATTGTGCTCCTCACTGAGGTATTTCTGGGCATTGATTAAGCACAGATTCAAGCAGACTCAGGCAGCGCCTCAGCTGATTCTGCCATAACTTATCCTCCTTATGAGGAGCGAATGGCCCATCTAGTCTATGCCAAACTATTACTCTGCCTAGTCCCATCGACCTGCACCCGGAGAGTAACCCTCCAATCCATCTCCTGATTAACACTTCCCTTAAATGTTTCTATCAAATCCACATTGATCATGCCCACTGGCAGCTCATTCCACACTCTCACCACCCTCTGAGTGAAGAAGATCGCTCTCAGGTTCCCCTTAAACATTTCACCTTTCACCCTTAACCTATGAACTCTATTTCTAGTCCCACCCAAGCTCAGCGGAAAAAGCCTGCTTGCAGTTATCCTATCTATGCCCGTCATAATTTTGTAATCCTCTGTCAAATCTCCCAGTCTTCTACGTCCTACGGAATAAAGTCATAACCTGTTCAAAATTTCCCTATAACTCAGATCTTCAAGTCCTGGTAACATCCTTGAAAAATTTCTCTGCACTCTTTCAATCATATTGATAACTTTCCTATAGGTGGGTGACCAAAACTGCACACAATACTCCACATTAGGCCTTACCAATGTCTTATACAACTTCAACAGGAAGGACAGGGAGGGAGGCAAAAGAGGTGGGGGCATGGCACTGTTGATCAGAGATAGTGTCACGGCTGCAGAAAATGTGAACGCCATGGAGGGATTGTCTACAGAGTCTCTGTGGGTGGAAATTAGGAACAGGAAGGGGTCAATAACTTTATTGTGTGTTTTTTATAGGCTGCCCAATAGTAACAGGGTTATCAAGGAGCAGATAGGGAAACAGATCCTGGAAAGGTGTAATAATAACAGAGCTGTCATGATGGGAGATTTAATTTCCCAAATGTAGACTGGCATCTCCCTAGAGCATGGGGTTTGCATGGGGTGAAGTTTGTTAGCTGTGTTCAGGAAAGTTTCTTGACACAATATGTAGATAAGCCTACAAGAGGAGAGGCTGTACTTGATCTGGTATTGGGAAATGAACCTGGTCAGGTGTCAGATCTCTCAGTGGGAGAGCATTTTGGAGATGGTGATCATAATTCTATCTCCTTTATCATAGCATTGGAGAGGGATAGGAACAGACAAGTTAGAAATGTGTTTAATTGGAGTAAGGGGAATTATGTGGCTATCAGGCAGGAAATTGGAAGCTTAAATTGGAAACAGATGTTCTCAAGGAAAAGTACGGAAGAAATGTGGCAAATGTTCAGGGATTATTTGTGTGAAGTTCTGCATAGGCATGTTCCAATGAGACAGGAAAGTTATGGTAGGGTACAGGAACCGTGGTGTACAAAGGCTGTAATAAATCTGGTCAAGAAGAAAAGCTTACAAAAGATTCAGAGAGCTAAGTAATGTTAAAGATCTAGAAGATTATAAGGCTAACAGGAAGGAGCTTAAGAAGGAAATTAGGAGAGCCAGAATGGGCCATGAGAAGGCCTTGGTAGGCAGGATTAAGGAAAACCCAAAGGCATTCTACAAGTATGGGTAAAGCAAGAGGATATGACGGGAAAGAATAGGACCTATCAAGTGTGACAGTGGGAAATTGTGTATGGAACCAGAGGAAATAGCAGAGGTACTTAATGAACACTTTACTTCAGTATTCACTATGGAAAAGGCTCTTGATGATAATAGTGATAACTTGCAGCAGATTGAAAAGCTTGAGCATGTAGATGTTAAGAAAGAGGATGTGCTAGAGCTTTTGGAAAGCATCAAGTTGGATAAGTCGCAGTGACCGAACGAAATGTACCCCAGGCTACTGTGGGAGGCAAGGGAGGAAATTGCTGAGCATCTAGTGATGATCTTTGCAACATCGATGGGGACGGGAGAGTTTCCTGAGGATTGGAGGGTTGCGGATATTGTCCCTTTATTCAAGAAAAGGAGTAGAGATAGACCAGGAAATTATAAACCAGTGAGTCCTACATCAGTGGTTGGAAAGTTGATGGAGAAGATCCTGAGAGGCAGGATTTATGTACATTTGGAGAGGCATTTGATTAGGAATAGTCAGCATGGCTTTGTCAAGGGTGGGTCGTGCCTTACAAGCCTGATTGAATTTTCTGAGAATGTGACTAAACACATTGATGAAGGAAGAGCAGTAGATGTAGTGTATATGGATTTCAGCAAGGCATTTGATAAGGTTTATTGAGAAAGTAAGGAGGCATGGGATCCAAGGGGACCTTGCCTTGTGGATCCAGAATTGGCTTGTCCACAGAAGGCAAAGAGTGGTTGTCAACAGGTCATACTCTGCATGGAGGTCAGTGACCAGTGGTGTGCCTCAGGGATCTGTTCTGGGTCCCCTTCTCTTTGTGATTTTTATAAATGACCTGGATGAGGAAGTGGAGGGATGGGCTAGTAAGTTTGCTGATGACACTAAGGTTGGAGGTGTTGTGGATAATGTGGAGGGCTGTCAGAGGTTACAGCAGGACATTGATATGATGCAAAACTGGGCTGAGAAGTGGCAGATGGAGTTCAACCCAGATAAGTGTGAAGTGCTTCATTTTGGTAGGTCAAATATGATGGCAGAAAACAGTATTAATGGTAAGACTCTTGGCAGTGTGGAGGATCAGAGGGATCTTGGGGTCTGAGTCCCTAGGACGCTCAAAGCAGCTGTGCAGGTTGACTCTGTGGTTAAGAAAGCATACGGTGCACTGGCCTTCATCAATTGTGGAATTGAATTTAGGAGTCGAGAGGTAATGTTGCAGCTATATAGGACCGTGGACAGACCCCACTTGGAGTACTGTGCTCAGTTCTGGTCGCCTCACTACAGGAAGGATGTGGAAGCCATAGAAAGGGTGCAGAGGAGATTTACAAGGATGTTGCCTGGATTGGGGAGCATGCCTTATGAAAACAGGTTGAGTGAACTCAGATGAAAGGTGACCTGATAGAGGTGTATAAGATGATGAGAGGCATTGATCATGTGGATAGTCAGAGGCTTGTCCCTGGGCTGAAATGGTTGCCACAAGAGGATGCAGGTTTATGTTGCCGGGGAGTAGGTACAGAGGATACGTCAGGGGTATGTTTTTTACTCAGAGAGTGGTGAGCGGGGGGAATGGGCTGCCGGCAACGGTGGTGGAGGTGGATACGATAGGGTCTTTTAAGAGGCTTTTGGATAGGTACCTGGTGCTTAGAAAAATAGAGGACTATAGGTAAGCCTAGTAATTTCTAGGGTAGGGAAATGTTCGGCACAACCTTGTGGGCCGAAGGGCCTGTACTGCGCTGTAGATTTTCTATGTTTCTACAACACCCCAACACCTGTACTGAATACTTTGATTTATGAAGACCAATGTTCCAAAAACATTGCACCATTTTATCATGTGCCTCCATTATTAAGAATGAATGACCTCATTTCAGTAAAGGACTCCAACATCTTGCAAACTACTGGCCTTCCTCCCTTCTTAAAATGGTGGAGTGACATTTGCAATTTTCCAGTCCTCCTTTTATTCCAGAATCTAGTGATTCTTGAAATATCATTACCTATGCCTCCACAATCTCTTCAGCTACCTGATCTAGGTACTTGTGACACTACTTTCAAGGAATTATGGATGTGTATTCCTTGATCCCTCTGTTCTTCTGCTCACAGGGTATTACTGGTTTACCCCCCCAAAGTGCAACACCTCACACTTGTCTGCATTAAATTCTACCTGCTATTTTTCAGCCCATTTTTCAGCTGGTCCAGATCTCACCTCAAACTTTGATAGCCTTCCTCACTGCCCAGTATAGGCACAACCTTGGTGGCACCTGGTTGTTCACACACAGATGTGGTCCTGTACACTGACTGTGTCTACACCCAGCCACCAATCTGCGCACTGACCGTGTTCACACACACAGTCCTGCACACTGAATCTATTCACACTCAGCCCCGGTCCTGCACACAAACTGCCTTCACACTTCACCCTGGTCTTCCTTCTGACTGTGTTCTCACAGGGATCCATTCCCTTGCACCGACTAATTCTACCCACAGCCAGGGCTTGCACACTGACCGCATTCATACACAGCCCCGGCTGTGTGCTTTCTGTAGTTTCCCTCTCAGTTCAGTCAATGTTGTGCGCAGGAGTTGAATGTAATGTTGAAGTTGTATAGGTGGGGCCTAACTTGGAGTATTGTGAGCAGTTCTGATCACCTACTTACAGGAAAAACATCAATAAGATTGAAAGATTTAAGGGGAACCTGAGGGGAAGCTTCTTCACTCAGAGTGTGGTGAGAATGTGGAACAGGTCGTCAGCGGAAATGGTGCATGCAAGCTCGATTTCAACATTTCAGAGAAGTTTGTGTAAGTACATGGACGGGAAGAGGGGTATGGAGGGCTCTGGTCCAAATGGAGGTCGATGGGACCAGACAAAAAAGCAATTTGTCATGGACTAGATGGGCTGAAGGGTTCTGTGCTGTGTGCTCTATTTCTTATCGTATTAGGGAACTGTTTTAACAGTCCAGTAGCAGTCAGGTAAAAGCTGGAGCCTAATTGTGCATGTTTTCAGGATTTTTTATCTCGTCCGATGGGAAAGAGAGAATGTCTGGGGTGGGTAGTGACTTTGACTTTGCCGGCTGCTTTACCAAGGCAGTGAGAGGTGTAGACAGAGTCCATGGAGGGGAGGCTGGTTTCTGTGATGTGCTGAGCTGTCGTGCATCCAGCCGAGATGGTTTTTGTGGTCCATCAGCACCACTGAGGTCCTTGCATTTACAACGGATGTTCTACCAGAGTACAAGGGATCTTCTCCAAGGATCGTCACCTTGCTGTGGTGGAGAGGCTTGTGAGTTCCTGAGATCCCGAGAGTGACGCTACCTGGGATTTAGCTCCATGTCGGAGGGGTTCCAGATAAAGAGCAATCCAGCCTCATCAGTGGAACTGGAGGACGGTGATGACACATCTCGACGTCAGTGAAGATGGAGGAAGGGTCCCCAGTCGTCTTGCATTGCAGGTCACTGGACCCTGGCCCCTGTCTATCAAGGAATGTGCAGTGTCTGCCCGTGTTAGATAAAGTCATACGGAGGCATTCTCCAATATTGGAATTACCCCTTAGGGGAACATGATACTCGACACAAGTGATTCGACTACCAGAGTTTGACTCTGCAAGTCTAATAACCTCGCTGCATCAATTTCAACCGTGCCACCAATCTGTAACCTTCCGGAGCAGGTGGAGCTTGTCCACATCCCGACCACAGTCTGCGTAAACCACACCGATGGCCCGACCTCATCCATTTCCTTCAGGTTTGTGAGAGGGGCCAGCACTATCTCCTCACTAATGGCTGGCCTGCCCCTTGTAGAAGGAAATACTTACTCAATCCCTCCTGAGTGTAGTGAACGACTGATTTCAGCCCCCACGGGCTGCGGTGAGATGGCTTCCCTCCCCGGAGGGTGGGGTGTGAGATGGGGGCTGTAGGCAGCACCGGAGAGCATTACAGCACAGAAACGAGCCCTTCAGTCATCCGGGTACAGAGCTGTTATCCTGTCCGGCACCAGTCCCTCTCTCTGTCAGAGTTTCAGACTGACCAAGCCTGAGCACTGAGAGCGGAGCTGTGTGAACAGTGCAGTGAGCGTGTCTCTCTGACAGGCCATCCTGAAGAGTGATAATTAAAGCAGTGGCCCTAGGCCGCTGTGTGACAAACTCCCGCTGTCTGATCAGATGCTCAGAAGGCATGTTCGTCACTAGTTGTTACATGGTTGGAACGTTCACCGTGGGGAGAGTGTGAAATCGGAGCAATCAGAGAGAGCATGAGGGTAATGGGAAATTAGCAGAACACCTCCCCTGTTCCCACAACCTTCCCCACGGCTAGCTGCTTTAATTATCACAACAACTCCACAGGCTGGGCTCACAGTCTGCTCTGACTGAAGTGCTAAACGTCTGCAGAGTTTTGGTGGGGGCTGGGGGCATTCCTTGGGATCTCAGGAGGTGGTCACAGGAACTTTAAGCCTGGCCATTCACTGGGGGGGGGGGGGGGGGATGGTATCTAGGAACCCTTCCTCATGGGTGGCTGGTGAAGCTCTCTCCGAATATTTGTTTGGGAGCTAGAAGCAAGAGGAAGGTGTAGAACCTGGGATGGAGTCATAGAGGACAACAGCACAGAAACAGGCCCTTTGGCCCATCTAGTCCATGCCAAACTGTTATTCTGCCCTGTCCAATCGACCTGCTCTTGAACTATAGCCCACCGCACCCCTCCCATCCATGTATATCCAACTTCTTTTAACTGTTGCAATTAAGCCGGCACCCACCACTTCCCCTGGCAGCTCGTTCCACACTCACATCACCCTCTGAGTGAAGAAGATCCCCCTCATATTGCCCTTAAATATTTCACCTTTCACCCTTAACCCATGACCTCTAAATCTAGTCTCACCCGACCTTAGTGGAATAAGGTCTTAGTGGATTCTGCGGATGCTGGAAATCCAGAGCAATGCACACACAGTGCTGGAGGAACTCAGCAGGTCAGGCAGCATCTATGGACAGGAATAAACAGATGATGTTTTGAGCTAAGACCCTCCATCAGGATCTGATGTAGTCCTTATGAAGGGTCGTGGCCTGAGATGTTGACTCTTTATTCCTCTCCGTAGATGCTGCCTGACCTGCTGAGTTCCTCCAGCACTGTGTGTGTGCAGAAGAGTCCAGCATTGGAACAGGCCCTTCAGCCAACGATATCAGTACTGAACATGATGCCAATCTAAACTCATTCCTTCGGCCCATATTCCTGCTTGATCATGTGCAGATTTAATAGTCTCTAAAATGTCTCCACCTCCACCCTAGGCAGTGCTTTCCAGGAGCCCACTACTCTGTGTAAATACTTGCCCCACACATCTCCTTTGAATTTAGCCCCTCTCACCTTCATGCATGCCCTCTTGTAATAGACATTTCAACCTGGGGAACTGATGTTGCCTGCCTACTCCATCTATGCCTCTTATAATCTTACGAACCTCTTTCAGCTCTCCCCTCAGACCCCCCCCCCCCACTCCCGAGAAAACAGCCCATTTGTCTGGCCCCCCCTTAAAGCTCACATCCTCTATGGGCTTCCCAGTGCTAAAACACTGATTAGTCCAGAAGAGTGAAAGGCAATAGAGTCGGAGACGCACAGTATAGAAACAGGCCCTTCAGCCCATTATAATCCTGCTGACTTTCTTGCATCCACATTAATGCTATTTGCTTGTTCCAGATCTAGAGTCAGAGACTGTTAAAGCACAGATACAAACCCTTTGGCCCATCTAGTCCATGCCAAACTACTAATCTGCCTAATCCCACTGAATTGTACTTCATCCCATCCATGTACCTACCCAAATTTCTCTTAAATGTTGAAATCAAACCTGCATTCACCAGTTTCACTGGAAGCTCGTTCCACACTCTCACTACCCTCACAGAGTTGCCCCTTAAGTATTTCACCTTTCACCCTAAACCCATGACCTCTAGCTCTAGTGGAAAATGCCATTTTGTGTCTGTTTCCTGAATGTCTCCACCAGCTTCTCTGACAGTGAGTTCCAGGCACCAACCATTCTCTGTGTACAGAAGAGAAGCTCCTCACAGATCCCCTTTCAAACTCCTTCCTCTCACCTGAAGCCTGTGTCCCCTTGGCTTTCATACCGCTAACTGTGGAGAAACGTAGCAGGGTGGAGATAATTGGTGTTAATCTTCTCACAATCTTCAAATCTGTGCTTACTCATGCTGTGCATAATTTTGGTTATTTTACATGTAAGTCTAGCTCCATATCTTCCTAATTCCTTATGAATGTGTGACTTAATCTCCAGAAGTTTGCTGCATTAAGTACTGATGCTACTTTTTCTGGTTTGTTCTCAGTTTTACTCACTTTACTCAACCGTAACTGCGTGTGCTGCCCAAATAAAGCACCAGAGCTTGGACGCTATATCCCGACTCGAGTTCAGTTGAGTGGAGTTTAGCTTACTGCTGAATTATGTACTTTTTGCTTCACACACAAAGCAGAGCAGTACAACCAACCTACAGTCCATGCTTCTTGTCATTTTCTTACCCCCTTAGGCTCAGCTACTCCCAGGAAAACAGCTCAGTCTATCATAAGTTGGGCTCTCGACCTCACAATCTACCTTGTTATGACCTTGCACCTTATTGTCTAACTGCACTGCCCTTTGTAATGGTTAGACTTTATTCTCGCTCTCTCTCTCTCCGTCTTGTTTTATGGTGGTTGGCACCCAGCTTAATGGTGCATTACCGCCTCCTTCTGTTCTGGAGTATGCGATGGACTCACATTCTAAATCCCTTCACCCAATCGCACACATACACACACCCTAACCTACACTTTATCCTCCCCATCCTAGTACCCTATTTCTGTTTATCCATCATATCCTATAAAAAAAAACCCTGTACCCCTTAAGAAAGCTAAAAATACCCTGACCTGTGTTCTCCCACCCATGCCCAGTAACCCTTTTAATGTGAATTCCTGCACCCCAATTCCCTTAGATTAATTCTCATCATCTTTCTCTATATCCCATACATCCTGCAACTCAGAACTACATGTTCTACTGACTCCTCTTCCTGACATTCCGCACACAATCCTGTCTGGTGTTTCCCTATCAATTTCAGTGTTTGGTTAGACTTTATTCTGCATTTTGTTTTTGTCATGGTCCCTGCTGGCAATCGCCCACCTGGCTATTGGGCCTCAATCACCTCGTTTTGTTTCCAATCATTCCCAGGTTCCACTAACTACAAACACCTGCTTTCCATCAGCAAGTGCAGTATGAAGACCTTGTGACCACAGCTAGGAGCTGCCAGTTTGTTGGTTGATTCTGATGTGAGTAACCTTGTTTCATGGTTCTTAGGACCAACAGTTCTAAGTCTAGCATTGCTCTTGGATATTGATTCCACACTTGCTATGTAAATAATGCCTCTGGACTCTGCCTCCATGCCAGTGTTCTGCACTTGGGTTTGTGTACTGCCATTCTAGTGTAACAGTTTTCCCTTGTTCTACCTCAATGATCTGATCTGTATAAACAGTATGCAAGGTAAGCTTTTCAGTACATTGACAACAATAAACCAATTCCAATATCAGTGTGAAGTGATCCACTCTGAAGCTCAACCTTGAAGGTGGAATACAGGGTTAACAGCAGGATTCCTAACAGAGTGGAGGGACAGAGGAATCTGGGGCCCTTGTCCATAGATCCACCAAAGGTGCAATGCAAGTCGATAAGGTGGTTAAGGTGTTGGGGCATTCATTGGGGAATTGAGTTCAAGAGCCGTGAGGTAATGTTGCAGCTCTATAAAACCCTGGGAAGACCACACTTGGAGTATTGTGTTCGGTTCTGGTCACCTCATTATTGGAAGGATGTGGAAGCTTTAGAGAGAGTGCAGAGGAGATTTACTGGGATGCTGCCAGGATTGGTGATCATATCTATGAGGATAGGTTGAGTAAGCTAGTGCTTTTCTCTCTGGAGTGAAGAAGAATGAGAGATGATTGGATAGAGGTGTACAAGATAAGAGGCATTGATCAAGCCAGAGACTTTTTCCCAGGGTGGAACTGGCTAGTTTGAAGGGGAATAAATTTAAGGTGATTGAAGGAAAGAATAAGTGAGCTGTCAGAGGTAAGTTTTTGTTAGTGGTGGGTGTGTGGAACACACTGTCAGAGCTGATAGTTGAGGCATGTACATGAGGGGCTTTTAAGTGGCTCTTGGATAGACACATTGATGATAGAAGAGTGGAGAACTATGTGGGAGTGATGGGTTAGATTAATTGTAGAGTGTTATACGTTATGAGCTGAAGGGTCTTCACTACACAGTAGTGCTCTGTGTTCTAAACCAATACCAGTCTCTCCCCATAAATAACGTGCTGCATCCACGTTATTCATCCCGGTCATAATCCAGGCATAATTCCTCTACACTTTCTCCTGTTCAGCCACTTCCTTCCTCTAGTGTCAGGTAGAAAGACACATAGAACTCCATGTGTAGTTTAACCAGGGTTTAACATAACATCCCAGCTTTTGTGTTCTGCCCATGAAGGTAGAACTACCCTTTATCACTACCCTGTCTACCTGTGCTGCCACGTTTAGGGAGCACCGAGATCATCCTGTTGGTGAATATTCCTTGTCGATCTGTCTTTTACCACATACAATCGCAGGTACCCCTGTGGTTTTCTGCTGCTGGAGCCCATCCACTTAAAGGTTCAACATGCTGTGTGTTCAGAGATGCTCTCCTGCACAGCTCTGTTGTAACGGGTGGTTATTTGAGTTGCTGTCACCTTCCTGTCAGCTTGAACCAGCTTGGCCATTCTCCTCTCATCTCTCTCACTAACAAGGTGTTTTTGCCCTCAGAACTGCCACTCATGGGAGGTTTCCTTCTGCTTTTCAGATCATTCTCTGTAAACTCCAGAGACTGCTGTGTGTGAAAGACCACGGAAATCAGTAGTTTGTGAGATACTCAAACCACCCCATCTGACACCAACAATCATTCCATGGTCAACATGGTGTCTCTTCCCACATTCTGATGATTGGACTGGGGGAAAGAAAAACAACTGAACCTCCTGACTTGGCCTCTTGCATTGAGTTTCTGCATTAACTATCAGGTGTACCTGTTAAATTAGCCACTGAATGTATGTCTCACTCCTCTGTGACTTCCCATACACAGCACCTCGCACTTGGCAGGATGAAAGTCCATCCGCCAACACTCTGTGCAACTTCCTTGACAATGTATACCCTGCTGTATGGAGCCTTAGACAGCATCCCTCACTATCAGCCTTTGTGTCATCCACACACTTACTAACCATTTCATTAACAATCTGGATCTGAATGTGGGAGGTATGATTAGTAATTTCACAGTTGACATGAAAATTGGCGGTTTTATTGATGGTGAGGAGGAGAGTTGTAGTCAAAGTTATTGTCACGTGCACAAATGCATAGATAGAACGTGGAATATGACAGCTCAGTACAGGCCCTTCGGCCCACGATGTTGTGCCGACCTTTTAACCTACTCTAAGATCAATCTAATCTTTCCCTCCTATACAGCCTTTCATTTTCCTATGTACCTAGCTAAGAGATGCTTAAAAGTCCCTGATGTTTCTGCCTTTAACACCACACTTGGCAGTGCATTCCACATGCCCGCCACTCTCTGTGTCAAAAGAACTACCTCTGACATCTCACCCCCATAGTTTCCTCCAAACCTCTTAAAATTATGCCCCCTCACTTAGCCATTGGTGGGGTGAGAGCAGGTGGGGACAGCAGTCTGCCTGCACCCTCCTGTTGGGGGAAGCTGGGCAGTGCTGGCATCATCCACTTACTAACCATGTCAACTGATTTCTCATCCAAATTGTTAACATGGATGACGGTCTGCAGCACCGACCGCCATGGAACACAAGTGGTCACGGGCCTCCGGTCAGGGAGACCTCAAGCAGCACTTTCTTCCTGCTGCTAGCTCACCGTTGATGCCATGTGATTCCACCTTTCAGACCAGCCTTTCCATAGACGTGTAGAGGACAGTATATTCACTGGCTGTGTCGCAGCCTGGTATGGAAACACCAATGCCCCGGAACAGAAAATCTTACAAAAAGTAGTGGTAAATGCCCGGTAAAGCCCTCCCTACCATTGAGCACATCTGCACACAGTACTGTCGCAGGATATCATCAGGGACCTCCACCACCCATGACGTGCTCCCTTCTCACTGCTGCCACCAGGAAGAAGGTACAGGAGCCTCAGGACTTGCACCCCTCAGTCATCAGGCTCTTGAACCAGAGGGGATAACTGCACTCATCATCAACTTTGTTCCCACAACTTATGGACTCACTTTCAAGGACTCTTCATCTTGTGTTCTTGATATTTATTGCCTAATTATTTATTATTATTATTTCTTTTGTACTTGCATCACTTATACCTTCTGACTCTGGTTGACCGCTCAAATTGGTGCTGTCTTCCATTCATCCTGTTATGGTTATTATTCTATTATGGGTCGCATATAGTGGCATACATATAGTTTGATAATAAATTTACTTTGAACTTTGTCAAAGGCCTTGCTACCATCCAATCAGACGTCTACCACCCTGCCCTCATCTATCTTCTTGGTCACGTCTTCACAAAACTGAATCAACTTTGTGAGACCTCATCTCCCACGCACAAAGCTGTGCAGTGATTATCTGTAATCTGTCCCTGCCTTTGCAAATGCTGACGGATCCTATCCCTCTCAATTCACTCCAGTAGCGTTCCCACAATTGGGGTTGGGCTCAGAGACCTGCAGTTCCCTGCCGTGTCTTGTAGTGCTTCAGGAACGGAGACAGTACCTCACACGTGGCTAAAGATGGTACAACCATCTCTGCCGGAGTGCCAAAAATTTATTTAAAATATTTATTTATTTAGAGATATCGCTCTGTAAAGGTGCTTTTGGCGTAATGAGTTTGTGCCGTCCAATTACACTCATGTAACCAATTAACCTTCTAATCCATACTTTGGAATGCGGGTGGAAACTGCGGCATGGTCACATGGAGACCAGGCAAACTCCTTACAGCTTGTGGTGGGATCGAATCCAGGTCACTGGTGATGTAACAGAGTCACAGGGAAAACGTACGATATGAATCTGCGTTACTAGCGACGTAATGAAGACATGAGAAATGCTACATTACTGTGATGTCCTCTGTCTTCTGCCGGACTTTGCACAATGTACATCCAGGCCCTCATGGTCAGCACAGACATGGTGGGCCGAAGGGCCTGTTTGATACCCCCTTGGGGTATTGGGCAGAGCGATTAGTTTCCCCTGGATCAAGAGACAGGATGATTGATACCCCCCCCAGAGAGCCCCAGACAGAGTGATTGATACACCCTGTGGATAACAGACAGGGTAATTGATACACCTTAGGGGTAATGGACAGGGTGATTGATACAACTGGGGGTAACGGACAGGGTAATTGATACACCGCGGGCTAAAAAACAGAGTGATTGATACACCCAGGGGGTAACAAACACAGTGTATGATACACCCAGGGGGTAGTGAACACGGTGATTGATAGACTCTTGGGGTAAAAGACAGGGAGATTGATACACCCAGGGGGTAACAGAAACAGTAATTGATACACTCTGGGGTAACAGAAATGGTAATTGATACACCCTAGGGGTAACAGATGGGGTAATTGATTCACCGAGAGGCTAGAAAACAGTGAAAGTAACACCCAGGGGTAACAGACATGATGATCGATACAACTTAGGGGAAGAAGGCAGTGTGATAGGTACATCCTGGAGGTAGCAGACAGGGTGATTGATACATCCCGGGGGTAACAAAAATAGTGATTGATACACTCTGGGAGTAACAGACACAGCAATTGATACACCCTGGGGGTAACAGACAGGGTAATTGATACAACATGATGGGTAACAGACAGGGTGACTGATAGCCCCTGGGGGCAACAGACATAGTGATTGTCACACCTTCGGGGTGAAGCACGGTGATTAATAAACCCTGGGGTAACGGACAG
The DNA here is from genome assembly GCF_030144855.1 of Hypanus sabinus. Taxonomy (NCBI): domain Eukaryota; kingdom Metazoa; phylum Chordata; class Chondrichthyes; order Myliobatiformes; family Dasyatidae; genus Hypanus; species Hypanus sabinus. The sequence goes on from NC_082709.1 coordinate 77,788,996, forward strand.
GGTGATTTATACACCCAGGGGGTGGTGAACAGGGTGATTGATAGACTCTTGGGGTAAAAGACAGGGTAATTGAAACACCCTGGAGGTAATGAAGGGTGATGGATAGACCCTGGGGCAGCAGACACAGTGATTGATACACCCGTGTGTAACAAGCACAGTGATTGATAAACTCTGGGGTTAAAAGACAGGGTATTTGATAAACCCTGGGAGTAACTGACAAGGTGATTGATACCCTCTGAGGGGAAATGGATACAGTGATCAATACACCCTGAGGGTAACTGACACGTTGATCGATACTCCCTGGGGATAAAAGACAAGATATTTGATAAACCCTGGGGGTAGCAGACAGGGTGATTGATATGATCTGGGGGTAAAAAACAGTGTAATTGATAAACCCTGGGGATAACAGACAGGGTGATGGATACACCCTGGGGCTAACGGACAAGGTGATTGATCTCCTCTGGGGTAACAGACAGGTAATTGATACCCTCTGGGGGTAACAGACAGGTAAGTGATAACCTCTGGGGGTAACAGACTGGTAATTGATAACCTCTGGGGAAATGGGCAGCATAATTGATAACCACTGAGTGTGAAGTAGAGGGTGATATCCCTTCCGTTAGAAGCTGAGAAGGATTTCTCGGAGGGCCAAGTCATGGATTGTCAGTCCCGCTGTCTGACCCAGTACGTCCTGTGAGGTGCTGGTGACAGCAGCGTGGTGAATGAGCGGCCGGTGTGTCAACGTGGCTGGAGTTCGGGGTCCAAACATCAGCTAGTCCAGGGGTTGGGACCAAAGATTGGAGCCCAAGTCAATTGGAAGTCCAGGAATTGAAGCCTGGACACCTTTCCTGGTGTTGGAGGACTGTGTGTGTGGGAGTGAAGGAAATGGGCTTGCTTTGCCGTGTTGTGTTGTGTGTTGCTTTGCCAAGCATTGTAACATCGTGGGTGTGTTAGGCTGAACCAGAACGTGAGATGACACTTGCGGGCTGCCCCCGGCGCATCCTCGGGTGTGTCGGTTGCTACTGCAAGCAGCCCGTGTCACTGTGCGTTTCGACATACGTGATAAGTAAATCGGAGTGTGATTGCGAACGTGATGTGCGATGGACTGTCCCCAGTCTGCGCTCCCTGTCACTGCAACAAGCCCGAAGTGATAAAGACAACATCCTTAGCTGGCTCGTTTCCTGTGGCTCGATATGAAATCAATACAGCTCTGCATTTCAGAATGCTCCATCTCCCAGCCCCGGCCGCTGACATCTCCTCTACATGGTAATTGTTCATTGGGGACACAGCCAGCCAGCTTGTCAGTCACATCGCCTGCTGCTGATCCTCCCCCTTACCCAATGCCAGCCTCAGAAGGCCACTCCATCCCTCCTGCCTCTCCCTACTCAGAGTCCGCTGATCCGCGGCTCCATCCACTTCCCAGCGTGACTTCAAATCCTCAGCTTCCCTCAAGTGTGAAATCTCCCACCTGGGAAATTTCCAGCCAATCCAATGAGCCCTGAAAGTGGCAGATGGAGGTGGATAACATTGTTGAGAAGGGATAGAGGAAAGAGCCATAGAATGATAGGGCTCTACAGTAAAGAAGCAGGCCATTCAGCCCATCTATTCAGAGCTAAACTGTTATTCTGTTTGGTCCCATTGACCCAAATGTGGCCCATAGCCCTCCATACCCCGTCTACGTACTTATCCAAATTTCTCTTAAATATCACAACTGAACTCATATCCACCATTTTCGCTGGCAGCTCGCTCCACCCCCTCACCACCCTCCGAGTGAAGAAGTTCACCCTCAGATACCCCTTAGATATTTCGTTTTTCACCCTTAATCCATGACTTCTCGTTCTAGTCTCACCCAAACTCAGTGGAAAAAGCCTACTTGCATTACCCTATCTATACCCCTCATAGTTTTGTATATCTCTATCAAATTCCCCTCAGTCTCCCACGCCCAGGAAATTAAGTCCTAACCAATTCGACTTTTCCCTATAACTCTGGTCCTGAAGACCCGACAACAGTCATGTAAATTTTCTCTGCACTTATTCAAACTTATTGACATCTCTCCTGTAGGTGGGTGACCAGAGCTGCACACAATGCTCTGAATTAGGCCTTGCCAGCATCTTGTACTTCAACAAGACATCCCAACTGCTGTATTACAGTACTTTGATTTATGAAGGCCAATGTGCCAATAATGATCTTATCTACTTCTGACGCCACTTTCAAGGAATTATGGACTTCTATTCCCAGATCCCTCTGTTCTACTGCACTGCACAGTGCCCTATTGCTCACTGTGGAAGTCCTACTCTGACTTGTCCGCCCAAACCTCACACTTGTCTGCGTTAAATTCATCATTTCAGCTAAAGGCAGACTTACTAGCGTTCTGATCCACGTTATTTTGTGTATGGTTTTTCATTCATTCTATTGTATTTTTCTGTTCTACTGTGAATGCCCAAAAGGAAATGGATCTTAAGGTAGTATAAGGTGACATATATGTGCTTTGATAATAAATTTACTTTGAATTTTGAACTTTGAGGCCACTTTTATATATGACTAGTCGATCACTGGTCAGATGCCCCTGTCAGATACCCCTCCACCACCTCCCTCTGCCTCCAACCATGGATACAATGTTGTCACCAATTGACCAACACCCAATATGAAGGGGCATAACTTTAAGGTGATCGGAAGAAGGTTTAGTGGGGGGGGAGGGTTTGGTGTCAGAAAAAGGGTTTTTAAAAAAAGAGAGTGGTGGGTGCATGGAATTGCCTGCCAGGGATGTTGACGGATATATTGTTGACACTTAAGAGACTCTGAGCTATGACAGGATTTCAGTGATGGCCCAAATGCAGAGGGAGAGACTCAGATACGGATTGAACAGTTTCATCGAGTTTTATAAGAACTGTACAGAACAAAAGAAAATAATAAACGTTAGGCCAATAGGGCTGCTAACTAAAAACTCCCAGACTAACTAAACCTAACACTGTCACTACGGCTTGAAAACAGTCACCTCAACCTAAGTTAATACTGCTCCTTTAACAGCATCTATCAAAATCACTAAACTTCTTTCCCAGAATGTGGACTAAGGTAAGAAGGGAGAGTTGTCGTCACTGTGCTTCAATCAAGACTTGACAAGATTGAACCAAAAGGAGGGAAGTAAAATACAATTACAAAGAACCCTAACCATAAGACCAAAGACATGAGAGCAGAAATAGGCCATCTGGCCCAACGAGTCTGCTCTGCCATTCAATCATGGCTGATCCTTTTTTCTCTCCTCCTCAAACCCAGTTCCAGCCTTCTCCCTGTAACCTTGATGCCATGTCCAATCAAGAACCTATCGATCTCTGCCTTAAATACACCCAACATGCTGGCCTCCACTGTGGCAACAAATTCCACAAACTCATCACCAATCGGCTGGGATGAGCAACCTCATGTGCGTGATTGCTATCTTCCTTCAGCTGCCCACCTGCGAGAGCGTCCAGACTCGGTGGCGGTGTCTGTAGTGGTGACAAGATGGCACGTGAATGATAGAAAAGTGGAGGGCTATGTGGGAAGAAGGGTTAGGTTGAAGGCAAAATTGTGGGCCGAAGGGCCTGTACTGTGCTGTGATGTTCTATCTTTTATTTATGTTCTGTGTACTTGTACATGCGATGATAAATTCAATGACTTTGGCTGCAGTGGGGGAGTGGGAGAGAGTGTTGGGGAAGAGAGGAATCAAGGGTGAAAGGGAGAGAGGGAGTATGGAATGGAGAGAGGGAGTGTGGAATGGAGAGAGGGAGTGTGGAAGGGACAGACGGACTGTGGAATGGAGAGAGGGAGTGTGGGGAGAGAAGGAGAGAGTGTGGGGGAGAGAGTTTGGAAGTGAGAGGGAGTGTGGGGAGAGAAGGAGAGACTTTGGAAGTGAAAGGGAGTGTGGGGAGAGAAGGAGAGAGTGTAGGGGAGAGAGTTTGGAAGTGAGAAGGCGTGTGGGGAGAGAAGGAGAGAGTGTAGGGAAGAGAGTTTGGAAGTGAGAGGGAGTGTGGGGAGAGAGGGAGAGTGGAAGTGAGAGGGAGTGTGGGGAGAGAAGGAGAGTTTGAAAGTGAGAGGGAGTGTGGGGAGAGAAGGAGAGAGTTTGGAAGTGAGAGGGAGTGTGGGGAGAGAAGGAGAGAGTTTGGAAGTGAGAGGGAGTGTGGGGAGAGAAGGAGAGTTTGAAAGTGAGAGGGAGTGTGGGGAGAGAAGGAGAGAGTTTGGAAGTGAGAGGGAGTGTGGGGAGAGAAGGAGAGAGTGTGGGGGAGAGAGTTTGGAAGTGAGAGGGAGAGAAGGAGAGACTTTGGAAGTGAGAGGGAGTGTGGGGAGAGAAGGAGAGAGTGTAGTGGAGAGAGTTTGGAAGTGACAGGGAGTGTGTGCATGCAGACACAGTGGAGTTTGAGGATGGGATACAATCTCTGGCTAGGTTTTTAAAGAATTGCTCAGTCAATAAATTATATAACAGCAGCAAGATGAGTTTTGTTGAGTTTCAGTGATGCCTGAGCAGTGAAATGAAAAATCCCATCCTGAATGTTGATTGAATGAGCCTACAGTGAGGCTGGACCGGAGTGCAGGGAGTTGGGAACACGTAGTGTGGAGTTTGATTGTGGATTGGGAAGGAGTGGGATACTGGTCTCATTGGGATTTGTGTTCAGCTGTGTGCCCAGGAGCAGATCACAGCATAAGCAGAAGACTGTGTATACAGAACAGTGCACCTGGCCTGTACAATACACCCAGAACAACTCTATCAAGTCACTTCTCATCCTCATTTGCTTTATCTCACTCAACCTTTCCTCATAAGACATGCTCTCTAATCCAGGCAGCATCCTGGTAAATTTCCTCTGCACCCTCTCTAGCACTTCCACATCCTTCCTGTAATGAGCTGACCAGAACTGGACACAACGTGTGATTTGGAGGAACTCAATGTAATCCAAGTACTGACCAAAGAATTGTTCACCTTCAACTGGGGAAACAAACCTGGGCAGGAAAAAGGGGTTGGAAGGGAAAATCAGCCAAGAACAAATGGTGGAACAGACTCGACAGGGTGAATTCCTATGTCTTACAGTCTTATGGTCTCTCCATGTCGCCAGTGTATAGTGTGTACAACAGTGAATGTGAATGTCTGTACCATACACCAGGGTGAGGTCTATAAAGCACTTTGGTAAACTTTTGAAAAACAGTAGGACAAGTAAGTCCCTGGGGCCAGACAGATTAGACCCCAGATTACAACAGGAAGGGAGGGAAGAGATTCCAGCCTCTTTGCATTCTCACTCCACAGGAGTGGTACCTGATGATTGAAAGGTGTCAAATGTTATTTCTTTTATTCAAGAAAGGGAGTAGGGATCATCTTGGGAATTAGAGATCAGTCAGTCTTACTTCAGTGGTGGGCAAGTTATTGGAGAGGATTTTTAGAGAGAGGACTTATGAGCATTTGGAGAGGCGTAGTCTGATTAGAGACATTAGCATGGTCTTGTAAGGGGAAGGTCAAGCTTCACGAGTCTAAATGAATTCTTTGAGGATGTCACAATGTACATTGACAAGGTAGTACAGTGGTTGTGGTGTATATGGATGTTTGATAAGGTTCCCCATTGTAGGCTCACTTAGAAAGTCAGGAGGTATGGAATCCAGGGAACCAGCTGTGTGGATTCAGAACGGATTTGACCACAGCATCTGCAGTGTACTTTGTGTTCACTTTTGGATTCAGAATGGGCTTGCCCTCAGAAGGCAGAAGGTGGTTGTAATCAGAGAATTTTCTACCCGGAGGCCAGAGACCAGTGATATTCCGCAGGGATCTGTTCTGGGACCCCTGCTCTTTGTGATTTTCAGAACCAGAATCAGGTGTATGATCAGCCACAAGTCTTGTGAAATTATTTTGTGACAGTTATACAGTGACTGAGGGTGGGTGTGGGTTGAGGGGAGGGTAGAGAATGGTTGAGGGAGAGTGTGGGTTGAGTGGAGGGTGGTGTATGGTTGAGGGGAGAGGAAGCACGACCTCTTGTCTTGCCCCCTCATTCCTTGTCTCCCTCCCTGTACGCCTACCCTTATCCTTCATCTCCCTCCATCTCCCACCCTCATCCCTGGGCTCCCTTTTAAATCCCACACACACCCCTCGTCTCCCTCCCAGAACCCCCACCCTCACCCCGATTCCCTCTCTCTACTACCCCCCTTACCCCTCAACTCCCTCCCACACCCCCCAACCTCACCCGTCATCCCCATCCCTCCACTCCCACCTTCACCTTTTGTCCCCCCTCCCTCAATCGCTACTCTCACCCCCTGACTCTCTCCCTTTACCCCTGCCCCTGTCCATCCCTGAGTAATGGGAGTGGGCTATGGGAGCATAGTTGTGGTGGCTGGCAGTTTTGGGGTGTCTGAGGGAGTGGGGGGTGCTCCCTCCAACAAGTGGGTTTGAAGTTGTTGCATTCAGGGCTGGGGATTGGAGTGATCATGATGGGCTCCCTCATGAATTATTAACCAGCCCTGAGTTCTATTAGCACTGTGTAAACGCTGCATTTTATACGCTGGTGTACCGAGTGCGCTCCCTGACAGCTGTATTACTGCTGATAAGCAGGACACGGCGCACTCAGCGCATGGGGAGGTGAGGCAGCAAGTCGAAACTGTGGTTTGTGAGCAGATTTGTAGCTCTCCCTCTACCCTCACAGCCTCGCTCTCTCTGTCTCTCCTGTGTCCCTTTCTGTCTCTCTATCTCTCTGTTTCTGTCTCTCTTTCTCTCTCCCCTCTCCATCTTTCTTTATATTTTTCTTCCCCCTCTCTCTCTGTCTCTCTCCCCTGTCTCTGTCTCTCTTTCTCTCTCACTCACAATCTCTATCTCTCTGTCTCCATCTCAGTCTCTCTCTCTGTCATTCTATCTCTCTCTCTCTTTTTCTGTCTCTTTCTCTCTCTTTCTGTCTCCTCTCTGTGTCTGTCTCCCTCTCTCTCTCTCTCCATCTCTCTCTGTCTCTCTCTCCATCTCTCTCTGTCTCTCTCTCCATCTCTCTCTCTCTCTCTCTCTCTCTCTGTCTCTCTCTCCATCTCTCTGTCTCTCTCTCTCTCTCCATCTCTCTCTCTCCCTCTCTCTCTGTCTCTCTCTCCATCTCTCTCTCTCTCTCTCTCTCTCCCCCTCTCTCTCTGTCTCTGTCTCTCTGTCTCTCTCTCTCTCTCCCCCTCTCTCTCTCCCTCTCCCCCCCTCCCGGCAAGTTCTGTCGGCGAGCCAGTCCGTTGCTGGAAGCTTTAGCCACCTGGTAGTCGGGACTCCCACCTCTCTCCCAGATGCCGATTGAAATTGTTTGCAAGATTGCGTTTTCGGAGGATGCGGAGAAGCAGAAAGGGGCGGTGGAATGTGACAAGAAGAGTCTGATCGGCGAGCCCTGTCGCTCGGCTGCCACGGACCTGATCACCTTTGCCGATACCTGCTCACTACATGGCATAAACCACGTCTTTGTGGCAGGGGGTTGCGGAGTGAAGCAGAGTCTCTGGGCTCTCGCCTTCCTCTCCTCCCTTCTCTTCTTCCTCTACCAAGTGGTGAATTGCACCGTCTCCTACCTCCAATACCACCACATCACGGCGCTGGACGAGGAGTTGAACCAGGAGATCACCTTCCCCGCCATCACCATCTGTAACATGAATCGCTTTCGCCACAATGCCCTGACTGATGCTGACATCTACCACCTGGCCAACATGACGGGGCTGCCCCCCAAGAGCAAGGATGCCCACCGGGCAGTGGTGCAGGGATACCCTGAGCCCAACATGATGGACATCTTCAACCGCACCGGCCACCAGATCGAGGAGATGTTGAAGAACTGTAACTTCAGCGGATCCCCTTGTTCCTCACACAACTTCTCTGTGGTAAGTCCAGCTTTAAATTAACCCTTCTGCCTCACCATCATGACCTGGGGAGCAGGTTACCCAGTGAAAGCCCCTTCGCTGTCACCTGCACTGGCAACAGGGAAGAGATTTGCCAATCTCCCTAATTCCGTCCTTCATTTAAAACAGCATCTTAAAATTGATTCCTTGAGGGAGTTGTTCAGATCTTGGCAAATTCTATTGAAAGTCCATGAAGTAAACTCATATTTAACAAATAATATATTTAAAGCAGGTATTGACAGTTTCCTGATCAGTCAGGGTGTCAAACATTACAGGGAGAAGGTAGCAGAATGGGGTTGAGAGGGATAATAAATCAGCCATGATGGAATGTAAGAGTGGGCTCGATGGGCTGAATGGCCTAATTCTGCCACTATGTCTTATGGTTCTTAACATTTATATTTGACTTTGCCAAGAATACTTGCTTTTATGCTGCCAGGCAGAATAGATCGGCACAGCCTAGATGGGCTGAAGGGTCTGTTTCTGTGCGGTAGCATTCCATGACTATGTCTCTAACCGTGGCTGTTGAGGGTTGGATGTGGTTGGAGCAGATTGCCCCGCGATATCACTCCTGGGAGTGGGAGCTGTACCCTCGGTGCAATCCCTGGACACGGGCCGTTAAACCCCTGACAAGCTTTGCAATCGCACCGGGTGGCCCAGCTCGTTCTGAGGTGACTCCTGTCTGTCCCCGGGCTTCAGAGATAGCAGAGGGGAGAGTGGAATGGCCTGGCATTCTGGCCAGGCATGGACTGAGGGAGACTCTGCTGGGTAGGCAGGACCATGAGGCAGAGAATGGCCTCCTCCTTTCCACACAGCAACCGGCACTCAGCATGTAACTGCTGTCCATCATAGTGTTTACAACTGGAGCCCTCTCCCTGGTGCGAGGAGAGAGAGAGAGGGAGACACACGCACACACATAGACAGACAGAAGTAGAGAGGGAGAGAGAGAAAGAGAGTGAATTGCAGGAACTACTGCTGTATTGTATGGTCTATGGAGTGAATCAGTCTGATATATTGTGTCTCAGTCTGAAGCATTTAGTGTCTCTGTGATTATATTAATGTAATGCATTCCATCTCCCTCCGAGATATTTTGTTTCTGAGCACCAGTCCATCCATTATATCCAGTTCTTGTGTGACTGTATCAATACGATATTTACAGTCTGTGCTCAGCTTTGATATTCATTCTGACTGTACAGACCGTTATATTCACTCTTGGGCAGACCATATCCATTTGATATTTTGTCTCAGTAGTGATATCAGTGTCTGCCTGATATATTCCCTCTGTGTGTAACGGTATTGATACAGAATATACTGTATGACTGTGTGATGGTTTGTCAGTATGACCTACACAGTGTGACATGTTCAGTCCGTATAAATGTATTAGAATGATGTCTGGGTCAGTCTCTGTGTGACTTTATCACTGATATATACAGTCTGTGTGCAACGATATCATCAATGTGACTATGTCACCAATATATTCAGTGTCTGTGTGACTGTATACTGATATATTCAGCCTGTGTGTGTGACTGTATCACAAATATATTCAGACTGCGTGTGACTATGCCATCGATGTATTCAATGTGTGGGTGACTAAATAGAGGTGTTCAGCCTGTGTGTGTCTGTATCACTGACATATTCAGTTTCTGCCTGACTTTATCACTGATATATTGAGTGTGTGTGTGTGTGTGTGTGTGTGTATTCCTGATGCATTCAGTCTGTTTTCAACTGTATGATTGTGTTGGTCAATATCACCAATGTACTCAGCCTCTGTGAGTGACTGTATCACTGATATATTCAGCTTGTGCATGACAATATCACCGAATTGTTCAGCACGTTTGTCTGTGTATGGCTGTATCACCAACATATGGAAACATCTGTATGACTGTCTGAGAGATATATTCAGTCTGTGTGAGATTAACACTGATATTTTCAGTTTGTGACTGTATCATTGATGTATTCAGTCTGTGTATGGCTGTATCACCAACATATGGAAACATCTGTATGTCTGAGAGATATATTCAGTCTGTGTGAGATTAACACTGATATTTTCAGTTTGTGACTGTATCATTGATGTATTCAGTCTGTGTATGGCTGTATCACCAACATATGGAAACATCCGTATGACTGTCTGAGAGATATATTCAGTCTGTGTGAGATTAACACTGATATTTTCAGTTTGTGACTGTATCATTGGTATATTCAGTCTGTGTGTGACTGTATCACTGATGTACTCTGTGTGCAACTGCATGGTCAATTTTTCAGTCTGTGATGATATCAGCAATATGTTCAGTCTGAGTGCAACTGTATCACCGATATATTCTTTTGGCGTGTGACTGTACTACAAATATATTCGGTCTATGTGTGACTGTATCTCTGATATATGCAATCTGTTTACAACTATGTCTTCAATATATTCAGCCTCTGTGTAACAATATCACTGATATATTTACCTGTGCATGGCAATGTCACCGATGTATTCCTTCTGTGGGCGACAGTACCACTGATATTTTCAGCCCGTGTGTGACTGTATCAATGAGATATTCAGTATGCATCACTGACATATTCAGTTCGTGTGTACCTGTATTACTGATAATTACAGCCTGCATGACTATATCACCAATATATACATTTTGTGTGTGACTGTACCACTGATATATTCAGCATATGTCTGTGTGTAACGATGTCACTGATATTTTCAGTGTTTGCGTGACTATATACTGATATATTCAGCCTGTCTGTGACCGTACCACTGATATATCCTGCCTTGGTGTGACTGTATCACAGTTAAATTCAGTCTGTGTGTGACTAAGAATTGGCATCTGTTAATCTCACGAGACCATGGGTCTGTGCCTGGAAAGTCTTGCTTCAGTCTGTGTTGGTGGAACAGCGTCTGTTGTGGCTGTAGAGGGCCACACAGGAGTGACAGTCTCTGCTGCAGCGACTGCACCCAAAGGTGCTGTCCTCCAGCGTTGTCTTGGTGCTGTTTTTTCGGCGAGTGTGCTTTTCTTCAGCAGCAAGCCTCAGCTTCTCTTCTCCTCTTTTTAGACCTCTGTGTAGTTCCAGCCTCCAGCAAGAGTGATCGCTTGCAATGTCCTCCCACCTCTCAACGTTCATGTTCAGTGACTTCATGTCTCTCTTGCAGACATCTTAGAAATGAAGCTGGGGCCACCCTTGTGCTCTCTTGCCGGAGGCCAGTTCCTTGTACAGCAGGTCTTTCAGGATCCTCCCATCTGACATGTGATGTACGCGGCCCAGCCAGCAGAGATGGCGTTTTTGGAGCAGGGGTGAAGAGGCTGGGTATCTGGGCACGGACCAGGACCTCATTGTTGGTGACTGGGTCAGTCCACTTGATGTCCAGGATGCGTCTCAGGCTGCGAAGGTGGAAGGCATTGAGATGCCGCTCTTGTCTGGAGTAGAGGTTCCAGGTCTCACTGCCGTAAAGCAGTGTGCTGAGGATGCAGGCCCTGTAGACTGCAGTCTTGGTGTACGTCATCAGCTTTCTGTTCTCCCTGACTCGCTTTGTCAGCCTGGCAAATATTGAGGCTGCTTGTCCGATCCGTCTGTTGATCTTGGGGTCTAGGTAGAGACTGTCTCTGATGGTGGAGCCAAGGTATGCAAACTCGTGAACTACCTCCAGCTCGTAGTTGTTGATGGTAATGGCAGGGGGGGGGGGGGTGCTCGACATCTTAGCCTAACACATTGGTCTTCTTCAGGCTGATGGTCAAGCTGAAGTCCTGACAGGCTCATGAGAAGCTGTCCGTGAGGCGTTGCAGTTGCTCTTCCGAGTGTATTGCCAGAGTCGCGTCATCTGCAAACAACATGTCCCTGATGAGTACTTTGCAAACCTTGGTTTTCGCCCACAGCCGGGACAGACTGAATAGCCTCCTGTCCGATCTGGTGTGGAGGGAGACACCATCAGTTGAGGTTCCAAAGGCGTGCTTTAGCATGGCTGCGAAGAAGATGCCGAACAGGGTGGAGTAAGCACCCAGCCTTGCTTCACACCGTTGCGGATGTTGAAGGCCTCCGAAGAAGAGCCGTCAAAATGAACGACGCCCTTCGTGTCTGTGTGGAATGACAGAACAATCCTGAGGAGCCTCGGGGGACAACCACTCCTGGTGAGGACTTTGAGCAGGCCGTCTCTGCTCACAAGGTCGAAGGCCTTCGTGAGGTCAATGAAAGCAACGTGGAGTGGTTGTCTTTGCTCTGGGCATTTCTCTTGTAGCTGTCGAAGGGAGAAGATCATGTCGATTGTGGAGCGTTCTGACCTGAAACCGAACTGAGACTCAGGATATACCCTTTCAGATATTTTCTGCAGTCTATATCACTGGTATATTCAGTGTGTGTGTGAGACTATACTGAAATAATTCAGATTGTGTCTGGTTATATCATCAATATATTCAGTCTGTGTGTGACTGTATCATTGATATATTCAGCTTATGCATGACAATATCACAGAGGCGTTCAGCATGTTTGTGATGGTAGCACTGATAAATTCAGTCTATGTGTGACTGTATCACCAATATATGGAAGCATGTGTGTGACTGTCTGAGAGATATTTTCAGTCTGTGTGTGACTGTATCACTGATATACTCCATCTGTATGTGGCTATGTCACTGATATATTCAGCCTGTGCCTGTGACTGTTTTACTGATATATTCAGGTTGTGTGTGACAGTATCATTAATATATTCAGCTTTTGCATGTCTGTATCACTAATATATGCAATCTGTGTTCACAGATATACTCTACCTGTGTGTGACTGCATGGTCAATATTTTCAGTTTGTGTGACACTGTATCATTGGTATATTCAGCCTGTGTGTGTGATGATATCACCGATGTGTTCAGTCTGAGTGCGACTGTATCACTGATATATTTTGGCATGTGACTGTATTACAAATATATTCTGTCTATGTGCAACTGTATCTCTGATATAGACAATCTGTTTACAACTGTGTCTTCAATATATTCAGTATGTTGTGATGGTATCACAGATATATGCTTCCTGAGTATGACTATCAATTATATATTTAGTATGTGTGTGACTGTATACAAATATATTTAGTCCATGTGTGCCTGTATTACTGATATATTCAGCCTGTGTGAGACTGTGTCACAGATTATATTCTATCTGCGTGTGACATGTTCACAGATATATTCTTCCTGAGTATGACTGTATCAATGATATTCTGTATGTATGTAACTGTATCATTGACATATTCAGCCTGTGTGTGACAGTACCACTGAGAGAGGCTGTGTGTGACAGTATCATTCATATATTCGATCATGATATACTCAGCCTGTGCGTGACTGTATCACCGATATATTCACCCTGTGTGTGACTGTATCACTGATATACTCAGCCTGAGTGCAATTGTATCACAGATATATTCTGTCTGTGACTGTATCATTGATATATTCAGTCTGAGTGTGATAATATCACAAATATATTCAGCTGTGTGTGACTGTATCATCGATATATGCAGACTATGTGTAACTGTATCACTGATATGTGATTGTATAGCCAATATTTTCAGTCTCTGTGCTACTGCATCATTGAAATATTAAGTCTGTATGTGTGACTGTATTGCTGAGATATTTAGTTTGTGTCTGAGTATACCACTGATATATTCCATCTGTCTTCAACTGTATCACTATGTGGGGACGATATCACCAATGTGTTCAGTCTGTGTGTGACTGTATCAATGATATATTGAGCCTGAGTGTGACTGTGTCACCGATATATTCAGTATGTGTGCAACTGTACCACTGATATATTCAGTCTGTGTGTGACCGTACGACTGACATATTCTGTCTGTGTGTAGCTGTATCACCGATGTGCTCAGTTTGCGTGTGAGTGCATGACTGATGTATCAAGTCTGTGTGTGACTGTATCACTAATACTGTGTGTGACTATGTCACTGATATATTCAGTGCATATATGATTGTATAATCAATAAATTCAGCCTGGATTTATCTGTGTAACCATTATATTCAGCCAGCCTGTGTCTGACTGTATCACCAATAAATTCAGTCAGTGGGTGACTATATCACTGATATATTCAGTCTCTGTTTGTCTGTATCATTAAAATATTCTGTGTGTGTGTGACGGTATCTCTGATATATTTAGTCTGTGTGTGACTGTATCTTCAATAAATTCTTCCTGTGTGTGACTGTATCACCGATATACTCAGTCTGTGTGTGACAACATCACCAACGTGTTTGGATTATGTGCAACGGTATCTCTGATATATTCTGTCCATGTGAGATAGTAGCACTTGATACATTCTGCCTGTGTGTGACTCTATCACCGATATATTCAGTCTTGTATGAATATATCATTGATATATTTATTTTGTGTGTGATTGTAGCACAGATATGCTCAGTCTGTGTGCAAATATATCAGGGATATATTCTGGTGTCACCAATATATTTGGTCTTTGTGCAACTCTATCACCAATATATACACCTATTGTGTTAATGTGTTATTGATATTCTCAGTCTGTGTGTGTGACTGTTTCATTCTGGACCCATTCTGAGGATCCATTCTGCCTGTTCCTGGATCGTCCTGATCCATTCAGCCTGTTGCTGTACTGTGTTATGTGGAACCAGCAATAATAGATCTGGAATGGAGTCAGGATATTATTGGAAAGCAACAGAATTTATTAACGCTCAAGCAGAAACATAGAAAATTAAACAAGTGACTAACTTAAAACGAAGTTAACAGTGCTCTGCATCTATAGCTCCCAAATGGTTAAACTTAGAAACAATTCTTAACAGAGTCTTACTGAAGCACAGTCTCAGAATGCCAGTTCAGAAAGTTTCAGGAATTCACGGGGGAATTGATAGGAGACACTTTTAGATTCAAAGTGTGGCGAGGAAATGATTTTGAAGAAGGAGATACAAAATACAGCAAAGAAGCAAGTCTCGCAGAGATACGCCAGAAACGGCCACCGTACCTTTCCAAAGGCGATTCGGCAGAGACACACAGTACCCTATGAATAGTGATCTCACTAAGCGGCCACTGTAACTTTACAGTGGAAGTGACTTCCTGATGTGGTCTGTTTCGAAAAGTCCACAAAAAGTGAGAATTTCACCATGTAACTGATAGGAAATATCCCTTTTCCAGGACTGGTCACCACACACACACACCCAAGACCTTGCAGGGGTTTACCAAAATGGGTGCCAAAAATCCACGTTTGGATTATCCGGTTCCACGATGTACAATAGACAATAAGTGCGAGAGTAGGCCATTTGGCCCTTTGAGCCAGCACCACCATTCACTGTGATCATGGCTGATCATCCACATTTAGTACCACATTCCTGCGTTCTCCCCATATCCCTTGACCCTGCTATCTTTAAGAGATCTATCTAACTCTTTCTTGATAGCATCCAGAGAATTGGCCTCCATTGCCTTCTGAGGCAGAGCATTCCACAGATCCACAACTCTCTGGGTGAAAAAGTTTTTCCTCAACTCTGTTCTAAATGTTTTTTTTATTCTTAAACTGTGGCCTCTGCTTCTGGATTCCCCTAACATCGGGAATATGTTTCCTGCCTCCAGCATGTCCAATCCCTTAATAATCTTATATGTTTCTATCAGATCCCCTCTCATCCTTCTAAATTCCAGTGTATACAAGCCCAGTCACTCCAATCTTTCAACATATGACAGTCCCACCATCCCAGGAATTAACCTCGTGAACCTACGCTGCACTCCCTCAATAGCAAGAATGTCCTTCCTCAAATTTGGAGACCAAAACTGCACACAATACTCCAGGTGGGGTCTCACTAGGGCCCTGTACAACTGCAGAAGGACCTCTTTGCTCCTATCCTCAACTCCCCTTGTTATGAAGGCCAACATGCCATTAGCTTTCTTCACTGCCTGCTGTACCTGCGTGCTTAATTTCAGTGACTGATGAACAAGGACACCTAGATCTCATTGTATTTCCCCTTTTCCTAACTTGACACCATTAAGATAGTAATCTGCCTTCCTGTTCTTGCCACCAAAGTGGATAACTCACATTTATCCACATTAAACTGCATCTGCCATGCATCTGCCCATTCACCCAACCTGTCCAAGTCACCCCGCATTCTCCTAACAATCTCCTCACACTGCCACCCAGCTTTGTATCATCTGCAAATTTGCTAATGTTACTTTTAATCCCTTCATCTAAATCATTAATGTATATTGTAAATAGCTGCGGTCCCAGCACCGAGCCTTGTGGTACCCACTAGTCACTGCCTGCCATTCTGAAAGGGACCTGTTAATCTCTACTCTTTGTTTCCGAGTGCTCTAATTTTACCCACTAATCTTCTATGTGGGACCTTATCAAAGGCTTTCTGGAAGTCCAGGTACACCACATCCACTGGCTCTCCCTTGTCCATTTTCATAGATATATCCTCAAAAAATTCCAGAAGATTAGTCAAGTATGATTTCCCCTTCATAGATCCATGCTGACTTGGATTGATCCTGAAATGTGCCGCTATTTCATCTTTTATAATTGACTCCAGCATCTTCCCCTCCACTGATGTCAGGCTAACTGGTCTATAATTCCGTCTTTTCTCTCTCTCCTTTTTTAAAAAAGTGGGATAACATAAGCTACCCCCTAATCCACAGGAACTGATCCTGAATCTATAGAACATTGGAAAATTATTACAAATGCATCCACGATTTCTAGCGCCACCTCCTTAAGTACCCTGGGATGCAGACAATCAGACCCTGGGGATTTATCAGCCTTCAGTCCTATCAGTCTACACAACGCCATTTTCCGCCTAATGTGAATTTCCTTCAGTTCCTCCATTACCCTAGGTCCTTTGGCCACTATTACATCTGGGAGATTGTTTGTGTCTTCCCTAGTGAAGACAGATCCAAAGTACCTGTTCAACTCATCTGCCATTTCCTTGTTCCCCATAATAAATTCACCCGTTTCTGTCTTCAAGGGCCCAACTTTGGTCTTAACTAATTTTTTCCTCCTCACATACCTAAAGAAGCGTTTACTATCATCCTTTATATTCTTGGCTAGCTTACCTTCGTACCTCATCTTTTCTCCCTGTATTGCCTTTTTAGATATCTTCTGTTGCTCTTTAAATGTTTCCCAAACCTCTGGCTTCCCACTCATCTTTGCTTTTCATACTTCTCTTTTATTTTTATACTGTCCTTGACTTCCCTAGTCAGCCACGGTCACCCCCTACTCCCCTTAGAATCGTTCTTCCTCTTTGGAATGAACTGATCCTGCACACTCTGTATTATTCCCAGAAATACCTGCCATTGTTGCTCCACTGTCATCCCTTCTAGGGTATCTTTCCAGTCAACATTGGCCAGCTCCTCCCTCATGGCTCCATAGTCTCCTTCGTTCAACTGTAATATTGACACTTCCGATTTTTCCTTCTCCCTCTCAAATTGTAGATTAAGACATCATATTATGGTCATTACCTCCTAATGGCTCCTTTACCGTGAATTCCTTTATCAAATCCGGTTCATTACACAACACTAAATCCAGCATTGCCTTCTCCCGGGTAGGCTCCAGTACAAGCTGCTCTAATAATCCATCTTGGAGGCATTCCACAAACTACCCTTCTTGGGGTCCAGTACCAACCTGATTTTCCCAGTCTACCTCCATATTGAAATCCCCCATAACAACCGTAGAACTACCTTTGCGACATGCCAATTTTAACTCTTGATTTAACTTGCACCCAATATCCAGGCTACTACTCGGGGGCCTGTAGATAACTCCCAGTAGGGTCTTTTTGCCCCTACAATTTCTCAGTTCTATCCATACTGACTCTACTTCTCCTGATTCTATGTCACCTCTCGCAAGGGACTGAATTTCATTCCTCACCAACAGAGTCACCCCACCCCTCTGCCCACCTGTCTGTCCTTTCAATAGGACGTATATCCTTGAATATTCATTTCCCAGCCCTGGTCCTCTTGCAGCCATGTCCTACAGCATCATACTTGCCAATTTCCAACTGAGCCTCAAGTTCATCCACTTTATTTCTTATACTTCGTGTATTCATATTTAATACTTTTAATCCATTACTCCCCTCACCTTTCTCATTGATTCATATTGCAATTGGCCATACTCTCCGACCCCTTCCTGAGCTTTCCGCCCAGTTAATTCTGTTGTTTTTCTTAACTTTTCTTATTCTCTCTTTCCCTTTAACTCCATCCTTATATTTTCAGTTCGTCTCCTCTCCCCCCCCCACTACTTAGTTTAAACACACCCATGTAGCAGTGGCAAACCTGCCTGCCAGAATGCTGGTCACCCCCTGTTAAGGTGTAACCCATCCCTTTTGTACAATTCATTCTTACCCCAGAACAGATCCCAGTGGTCTAAGATTCTGCTTGCCTCACCAGCTCCTCAGCCACACATTCAGATCCCATATCTCCCTGTTCCTGCCCTCACCAGCACGAGGAACTGGAAGCAAACCGGAGATAACTGGTTTGAGACCTCTAGGACCCTGGAGGCCCTGCTTTTCAGCCTTCTTCCAAGTTCTCTGAAGTCACGCTGCAGAATTTCTTTCCTCTTCTTCCCGATGTCATCTGTGCCGACATGCACTACCACTTCCGGCTGTTCACCCTCACCCTTGAGGATTCCCTGCAATCGGTCCTGGCATCAGGGAGGCAACACACCATCCTTAAATCTCGCCTGTTGCCGCAGAGACCCCTTTCTGTACCTCTCACTATGGTGTCCCCTACTACCATGGCTCTGCCTGACATCTGTCTCCTCCGCTCTGCTTCAGTGCCAGTTTTTGACTCACAGACCTGTCTGCCTCTCAGACCTGCAGTGCCTTCTGTCCCAACAGCTTCCAAGTGTCTAAACCTGTTTTCAAGAGGTACATCCCCCGGGTTCTCCTGTACTCCAAGCATCCACCTCTTCCTCGTCATCGCCCCCTTCTCTCTTCCGGTATCTTCGGTGTAACGATCTCGCTGTAGGTCCTGTCTGGAAAACTCTTGTTTTCCTGGATGAACCTGAGGTCATCCGGTTGCCTCTCCAGTGCCCCAACACGGTCCTTTAGGAGCTGAACCTGGACACACTTTTCACAGTTGTAGCAGCACCATCAGTGTCCCTGACCTCCCATATCAGGCAAGCATCACACGGAGTCAGTTTACCTGGCATTTCTTCACCACCTCTCACCGTCTCCAACTGTGGCGTAGTCTCCTCCCTCAGCCTCCTCACCGAAGACTCTTGAGCCAAAGACTGGCACTTTTCACACCAGGCACTTCCCTCGATCAGGCCGCTCCCCTAGAGGAAGCCTTGCTTATATTGGCTGATAAATTGACTCATTCGTTTCACTTGCCACTCCTCTGCCGACCTTGAAGGTATGTCACTGGAAGTGACTCCAACAGTGATTTGCCACAGGGATGCCTTCTTCAGTGAACTACCACTCCCAGACGAGGGTTAACACACACGTGGTATTCACAAAGGTTTTCCCCTCACCAGAGAACCCACTCCTGTGGATTAACTATGTGACAACAACCTTTCGTATTCAAATGGATTCAAACTCACTCTTATGAGCTACTTGGAGAGAGTCCAAAAAGTGATCTCTTTGTCACTAGATTTCTTCTGTTTCAAACCTTTTCTCCCCCCTCTTCTCTGCAACTGCCTCCAGCTGCAGCAACCGTGAGAGTCATTGATCAATACTCTGGATCGATCTCAACTCACCCCTTTGGGCTACTTGGAGAGTTTAAACCAGCAACCCCATGCACTGTTGTCTTTCCATGATCGAAGCCATACTCGATTCTCCGGAGCAATCTGCGCTGCTCCTTTTATACTGTTGGGGTAGGTCATCACGTGACACTCACAGAAACAAAGTCACAGATCCCCAGTACATCACGTACTGTCCCAGGTGTTGAAACTGGGGTTCATAACAACTGTCCCAATCCATTCAGCCTGTTCCTGTACCGTCCTGATCCACTCAGCCTGTTCCTGTACTGTCCCAATCCCTTCAGCCTGTTCCTGTACAGTTCCAATCCATTCACCCTACCATTCTAATCCATTCAGTCTATTTTTGTACCATGCTGATTAATTCAGCCTGTTACTGTACCGTTCCATTCCATTCAAGCTGTAGCTGTACCATCCCAATCCATTCAGCCTCTTCCAGTACAGTCCTGATTCATTCAGACTGTTCCTGTACAGTCTGATCCTTTCAGCCTGTTCCTCTACTGTCCTGAACCATTCAGATTGTTCCTGTAACATCCCAATCCATTCAGCCTGCTCCTGTGCTGTCCCAATCTGTTCAGCCTGTTCCTGTACCATTATGGATCCATTCAGCCTGTTCCTGTACAGTCAGATTCAGATTCAGATTCAGTTTATTGACATTTAGAAACCACAAATGCAATGCAGTTAAAAAATGAGACAACGTTCCTCCAGAATGATATCACAAAAGCACATGACAAAACAGACTACACCAGAAAATCCACATAACGTTTGCCAATCCCAAATCCAGAGTCCGGAGAGGCTGCTGCTTATTAATATCATGCTACGGTCTTAGCGCGTTCCCCGGAAAGGATCTCCAATTCCACCAGACAAAACAAGACTACCCAGACACACCAAGTCAGGAGACCAACTCTACCATCCAACAAACCAAAAACTAAAGCTACAAAACCTGCACAAAACCATATAGTTACAACATATAGTTACAACAGTGCAAACAATAGCATAATTGTTAACAAACAGACCTTGGGCACAGTAAAAATAGTCCAAAGATGTTAAAAGACTATAAGTTCAAAAGAAACCACCACACAAGTCCTCAGAGTCCCGATAGACTCGTCATCTCACACAGGCAGCAGAAGGGAATACCCCCGCTATGGACTTCCATGGTGCTGCCTGACTCAGCCTTGCAGACACAGCACACATTGAAAGCTCCATCGAACCCAGCCTTGCAGACACAGCACACATTGAAAGTGACCTGATTGCAGCGGACTCCGAGTCCGTCAAGCCTCCGACCAACCCCTCCGACACAGCTTCTCCGAGCACCATCCTCTGCTGAGCGTATTAAGATGTCCCCACCAATGGCCATAGGCAACGTGACCCCTAGGACTAGGGGCCTGTTCTTCCCAGCAGAGACACGAACCTCACAGCAGCAGCAGTGAAGAAGTTCTTCCTGGAGATTTCCAGATGTTCCTTCGTGCTCCCATGTCTGTTTTTCATTTGATTATGATTGTGCATGGCACATTCAGCCTGTTCCTGTTTTGTTCTGATCCATTCAGCCTGTTCCTGCACAGTCCTGATGCTTTCAGCCTGTTCCTCTACTGTTCTGATCTATTCAGCCTGTTCCTCAACTGTCCTGATCCATTCAGCATATTCCTGTACCATCACAATCCTTTCATATACTTTTCTGATCCATTCAGCCTGTTCCTGAACTGTTCCAATCAATTCAACATGTTGCTCAACTGTTCTGCCTGTTCCTGTAATGTTGAAATCCTTTCAGCCTGTTCTTCTACTGTCCTGATCCATTCAACCTGTTCCTATACCATGCTGATCAATTCAGCCTGTTCCACTACCATTTCGATCCATTCAGCCTATTCCTGTATGATATCAATCCGTTCAGCCTGTATCTGTACTGTTCTGATCCATTTTGCTTGCGTATGTACCATCCTCATCTATTTTGCCTGTTCCTGTACTGTTCCAATCCATTCAACCTGTTCATGTACAGTCATGATCTATTCAGCCTGCTCCTGTATCGTCACAATCCACTCAGCCTGTTCTGTTACCATCCGGATTCAATCAGCCTATTCCTGTACAGTCCATTATCATTTGCCTGTTCCTGTACAGTCTTATTTGATTCTGCCTGTTCCGGTACTGACACAATTCATTCTGTTCCTCTACTTTTCCGAAACATTCAGCCTGTTGCTGTATAGCGCTGATCCATTCAGCCTGCTCCTGTACAGTCCCAATCCATTCAGCCTGTTCCTGTACCATCATGATTCATTTAGCCTGTTCCTGTACAGTCCTGATCCTTTCAGCCTATTCCTCTACCGTTCTGATCTATACAGCCTATTGCTGTAGTTTCCTGAACCATTCAGCCTGTTCCTTGACTGTACTGATCCATTCAGGCTGTTTCTGTACCTTTGTAATCCATTCAGCCTGTTCGTGTACCTTTGCAATCCATTCAGCTTGTTCCTGCACCGTCCCAATCCTTTCAGCCTGTTCAGGTACTTTTCTGATACATTCAGCCTCTTCTTGTACCATTCCATCAATTCAGCCTGTTCCTCAACCACCCCAATCCATTCAGCCTATTCCTGTATGATCCCAATTTGTTCAGCCTGTACCTGTACTGTGCACATCCATTTTGCCTGTCCCTGTACCGTTTCATTCCTTTCAAACAGTTCCTCTACCATACTGATTCATGCAGCCTGTTCCTGTACAGTCCTGATCCATTCAGCCTGTTGCTGTACTGTTCTGAAGCATTCAGCCTATTCAAGAACTGTCACGATAAATTCAATCTGTTTCGGTACCATCCTGATCCATTCAGCTTGTTCATGTATCGTTCTGATCCATTCAGCCTGTGCCTGTACTGTCATGATTCATTTAGCCTGTCCCTGTACTGTCCTGAGCCATTCAGCCTGCTGATGTTTTATCACATCAATTCAGCCTGTTCCTGTACCATTCCATTCCATTCACCCTATTCCTGAACAGTCCTGATCCTTTCAGCCTGTTCCTGTACTGTTCCAATTGCATTAGCCTGTTTCTGTACAGTCCTGTATCATTCTGCCTGTTACTGTACCATCTTATTCGATTCTGCTAGTTCCGGTACCATCACAATCCATTCTGTTCCTCTACTTTTCTGAAGTATTCAGCCTGTTGCTGTATGGTTCTGATCCACTCAGCCTGTTCCTGTAGAGTCCTCATCCTTTCAGCCTGTTCCTGTACCGTCCTAATCGATTCAGCCTTCCTCTGTACTGTCCTGATCCATTCAGCCTGTTACTGTACCGTCCTGATCCATTCAGCCTGTTCCTGTACAGTCCTGATCCATTCAGCCTATTCCTCTACTGTTCCATTTGATACCCATTGTTCCTGTACTTTCCTGAAGCATTCAGCTTGTTCCTTGACTGTCCTGATCCATTCAAGCCTGTTCGTGTATTGTCCCAACCCTTTCAGCCTGTTCGTGTATTGTCCCAATCCTTTCAGCCTATTCAGGTATTTTTCTGATACATTCAGCCTCTTCTTGTACCATTCCAATCAATTCAACCTGATCCTCAACCATCCCAATCCATTCAGCCTATTCCTGTATGATCCTAATTTGTTCAGCCTGTATCTGTACTGTCCTCATTCATTTTGCCTGTTCCTGTACCGTGCCATCCCTTTCAACCTGTTCCTCTGCCATAATGATCCATGCAGCCTTTTCTTGTACAGTCCTGATCCATTCAATCCATTCCTGTAGCATCCTGATCCATTCAGTCTGTTCCTGTACAATCCCAATACATTCAGCCTGTTCCTCTACTTTCTCAATTCCTTCAGCCTGTACCGGTACTGTTCCAATCAATTCAGCCTGTTCCTCAGCCGTTCTGATTCATTCGGCCTGTTCCACTATCTTCCGGATTTGTTCAGCCCATTCCTCAACTTTTCCAATGCATTCAGCCTGTTGCTGTATGGTTCTGATCCATTCAGCCTGTTCCTGTGCCATTACGATCCATTCAGCCTTTTCCTGTACCTTCCTGATGTATTCAGCCTGTTCCTGTACAGTTCTGATCCATTCAGGCTGTTCCTGTACCGTCCTGATCCATTCAGCCTGTTCCTGTTCAGTTCTGATCCATTTGGCCTGTTCCTGTACCGTCCTGATCCATTCAGCCTGTTCCTGTTCAGTTCTGATCCATTTGGCCTGTTGCTGTACAGTCCTGATCCATTCAGCCTGTTCCTGTACCATCCTGATCCATTCAGCCTGTTCCTGTACTGTCCTGATCCATTCAGCCTGTTCCTGTACTGTCCTGATCCATTTGGCCTGTTGCTGTACTGTCCTGATCCATTATACCTGTTTCTGTACTGTTCCAATCCATTCAGCCATTTTCTGTACTTTCCTGATCTATTCAGCCTGTTCCTATACTGTCATGATCCTCTCAGCCTGTTCCCGTAGAATCCTGATCAATTCAGGCTGTTTCTTTACTGTTCTGATCCATTCACCCTTTTCCTGTACTGTTCCATTCCATTCAAACTGTTGCTGTTCTGTCTTGATCTGTTCAGCCCATTCCTGTACAGTCCCAATCCATTCAGCCTGTTCCTGTACAGTCACAAACCTTTTAGCCTGCTCCTGTACAGTCCTGAACCATTCAGCCTGTTCCAGTACCATCACGATTCAATTAAT
This sequence comes from Hypanus sabinus, assembly GCF_030144855.1. Taxonomy (NCBI): domain Eukaryota; kingdom Metazoa; phylum Chordata; class Chondrichthyes; order Myliobatiformes; family Dasyatidae; genus Hypanus; species Hypanus sabinus. The sequence continues at coordinate 77,813,140 of NC_082709.1, forward strand.
CTGTTCCTGTACTGTCCTGATCCACTCAGCCTGTTGATGTATTGTCACATCAATTCAGCCTGTCTCTATAGCGTTACAATCCATTCAGCCTGTTCCTGTACCCTAATGATTCATTTAGCCTGTTCCTGTACTGCCCTGATCCAATCAGCCTGTAGATGTATTGTCACATCGGTTCAACCCATTCCTGTAGCATCCTGTAGCATTCAGCCTCTTCCTGTGCTGTTCCAATCCATTCAGCCTGTTCCTGTACAGTCCCGATCTATTCAGCCTGTTCCAGTACCATCACAATTCATTTAGTCTGTTCCTGTACTGTCCTGATCCATTCAGCCTGTTCCTGTGCCGCTCCAATGCGTTCAGCCTATTCTGGTACCATCCTGATCCATTCAGCCTGTTCCTGTGCCGTTCCAATGCATTCAGCCTGTTCTGGTACCATCCTGATCCATACAGCCTTTTCCTGTGCCATTCCGATACATTCGGCCTGTTCCTGTACCTTTGCAATCCATTCAGCCTGTTCATGTATTGTCCCAATCCTTTCAGCCTATTCAGGTACTTTTCAGATACATTCAGCCTCTTCCGGTAGCATTCCAATCAATTCAGCCTGCTCCTCGACCATCTCGATCCATTCAGCCTATTCCTGTATGATCCCGATTTGTTCAGCTTGTACCTGCACCGTCCTCATCCATTTTGCCCGTCCCTGTACCGTGCCCGCCATATCAACCTGTTCCTCTACCATAATCATCCATGCAGACTTTTCCTGTATAGTCCTGAACCATTCAGCCTGTTGATGTATTGCCATATCAATTCAGCCTCTCCCAGTACAGTTCTGATTCATTTGGCCTTTTGCTGTACAGTCCCAAACCATTCAGCCTGTTCCTGTACTGTCCTGATCCATTCAGCCTGTTGAAGTATTGTCACATCAATTCAGCCTGTCCCTGTATGATACCAATCCATTCAGGCTGTTTCTGTACTGTTCCATTCCACTCAACCTGTTGCTGTACCATGCCGATCCATTCAGCCTGTTCCTCTACTTTCCCAATCAATTCAATCTGTTCCCCAACTGTTCCGATGTATTCAGCCTGTTCCACTACCATCTGGATTTGTTCAGCCTGTTCCTCTACATTTCTGATGCATTCAGCCTGTTGCTGTGTGGTTCTGATCCATTCAGCCTTTTCCTGTACAGTCCGCATCTGTTCAGCCTGTTCCTGTACAGTTGCAATCAATTCAGCCTATTTGTGTACTGTTCAATTCATTTCAAGCTGTTCCTGTACCGTTCCGATCCTTTCAGCCTATTCCTTGACCGCTCTGATCAATTCACCTTTTCTGTACTGTCGTGATCCATTCAGCCTTTACTGTTCCAATCTATTCAGCTTGTTCCTGTATCAGATTGTTCAATTCTGCCTGTCCATTTATGGTTCACATCAATTCAGCCTGTTCATGTACAGTCCCAATCCATTCAGACTTTCCTATACCATCCAGATCCATTCAGCCTGTTCCCGTACAGTCCTGATCCTCTCATCCTGTTCCTGTACCATTTGTGATTCATTTAGCCTGTTCCTGTTCTTTAAAGATCCATTCAACCTGTTCCTCGACTGTCCTGATACATTAAGCCTGTTCCTCTACTGTCACGATCCAACCAGCCTGTTCTGGCACCATCCTGATTCATTCAGCCTGGTCCTGTACTGTCCTGATCCATTCAGCCTGTTCCTGTACAGTTCCAATCAATTCAGCCTGTTCCTCAACCGTTCCAATCCGTTGAGCCTGCTGCTGTACTGTTGCGATCCTTTAAGCCTGTTCTTCTACTGTCCTGATCCATTCAGCCTGTTTATGTATTGTCAGATCAATTTGGCCTGTTCCTGTACCATTCTAATCCATTCAGCTTGTTCCTGTACAGTCCCAATCCACTCAGCCTGTTTCTGTATAGTTCTGAATCCTTCTGCCTGTTCCTGTACTGTCTTGTTCGATTCAGCCTGTTCCTGTACTGTCACGATCCTTTCAGCCTGTTCCTCTACTGTTCTGATCCATTCAGTCTGTTCCTATACCATTCCATTCCATTCAACCTATTCCCATTCTGTCTCAATCTGTTCAGCCCGTTCCTGTACAGTCCTACTCTATTCAGCCTGATTCTGTACAGTGCCAAATTCATCTGCCTGTTCTTGTACCATCTTGTTTGATTCAGCTTGTTCCAGTACCATTCCAATGCATTCAGTCTGGACCTGTACTGTCCTGATTTATTCAGCCTGTTCCTGTACCATCCCAATCCATTCAGCCTGTTCCTGTACCATCCCGATCCATTCAGCCTGTTCCTGTACAGTCCTGATCCTTTCATCCTGTTCCTGTACAAATTACATTTCATTTAGCCTGTTCCTGTTCTTTAATGATCCATTCAGACTATTCCTGTACAGTCCTGATCCATTCAACCTGTTCCTCAACCATTTCAATCCATTCAGCCTATTCCTGTACGATGTTGATTTGTTCAGCCTGTACCTGTAATGTCCTGATCCATTTTGCCTGTTCCTGTACCGTCCTAATTCATTCATCCTGTTCCTGTACTATCCCAATTCATTCAGCCTGTTCCTTTACTGTTCCAATCTATTCAGCCTGTTCTTGTACCATGTTGTTCAACTCCACCTGTCCCTGTACGGTTCTGATGAATTCGGCTTGTTCATGTACAGTCCCAATCAATTCAGACTGTTCCTCAACTATTCCAATCCATTCAGCCTATTCCTGTATGATCCTGATTTATTCAGTCTGTACCTGTACCGTCCTCAACTGTTTTGCCTGTTTCTGTACCATGCCATACCTTTCAACCTGTTGCTCTACCATGCAGCCTGTTCCTGTACAGTCCCAATTCATTCAGCCTGTTCCTGTACCATCCCAATCCATTCAGCCTGTTCCTGTAGCTTCCCAATCCTTTCAGCCCCTTCAGGTACTGTCCTGATCCATTCAGCCTGTTCCTGTACCATCCAAATCCATTCAGCCTGTTCCTGTACTGTCCTGATCCATTCAGCCTGTACCTGTACCATCCCAATCCACTCTTCCTGTTCATGTACAGACCTGATTCATTCCACCTATTGCTCTGCCAATGCAATTTATTAAGCTTGTTCCTGTACTTTCCTGATCTATTCAGCCTGTTCCTGTACTTTTCCGATCCATTCCACCTGTTCCTGTACCTTCCCAATCCTTTCAGCCCCTTCAGGTACTTTTCTGTACCATTCAGCCTGTTCCTGTACCATCCCAATCAATTCAGCCTATTCCTGTACCATTCCAATCCATTCAGCCTGTTCCTGTACAGTCCCAATCCATTCAGCCTGTTCCTAGACTGTCCTGATCCATTCAGCCTGTTCCTGTACCATTGCAATCAATTCCATCTGCTCCTGTACCTTCCCAATCCTTTCAGCTCCTTTAAGTACTTTTCTGATCTATTCAGCCTGCTCCCATACTGTTGCGATCCTTTCAGCCTGTTCTTCTACTGTCCTGATCCATTCAGCCTGTAGATGTATTGTCACATCAATACAGCCTGTTCCTGTACCATACTGGCCTATTCAGCCTGTTACTGTACCATCCCAATCCATTCAGCCTGTTCCTGTACTGTTGCAATTTATTCAGCCTGTTCGTGTATCATTTGATTCATTTCAAGCTGTTCCTGTACAGTTCCGATCCTTTCAGCCTATTCCTCGAACCCTCTGATCAATTCACCCTGTTTCTGTTGAATTACCATCCTTTCAGCCTGTTCTTCAAACCCTCCGATCAATTCACCCTGTTTCTGCAGAATCACCATCCTTTCAGCCTGTTCCTCTACTGTTCTGATCCATTCAGCCTGTTCATGTAGATTTCCATTCCATTCAAGCTGTTCCCATTCTGTGTCAATCCATTCAGCCCATTCCTGTACAGTCCCAATACACTCAGTCTGTTTCTCTACAGCCCTAATCCATTCAGCCAGATTCTGGACAGTGCCAAATTATTCTGCCTGTTCCCGCACTGCTTTGTTTGATTTAGCTTGTTCCGGTACCATCCCATTGCATTCAGACTGGACCTGTACTGTCCTGATCTATTTAGCCTGTTCCTGTACCATCCCGATCCATTCGGTCTGTTCCTGTACAGTCCTGATCCTTTCAACCTGCTCCTGTACTGTTTACATTACATCTAGCCTGTTCCTGTTCTTTAACGATCCATTCAGCCTGTTCCTCTACCAATCTGATCTATTCAGCCTGTTCCTGTACAGTCCCAATCCATTCAGCCTGTTCCTGTACCATCCCAATCCTTTCAGCCTGTTCCTCAACCATTCCCATCCATTCAGCCTATTCCTGTATGATCCCGATTTGCTCAGCCTGTACCTGTACCATCCTCATCCATTTGGCCTGTTCCTGTACTATGCCATTCCTTTCAACCTGTTCCTCTGCCATACTAATCCATGCAAGCTGTTCCTGTACAGTCCTAATCCATTCAGCCTGTGCCTATACTGTCATGATTCATTTAGCCTGTCCCTGTACTGTCCTGAGCCATTCAGCCTGCTGATGTTTTATCGCATCAATTCAGCCTGTCCCTGTACCATCCCAATCCATTCAGCCTGTTATTGTACCATTCCATTCTATTCACCCTGTTCCTGAACAGTCCTGATCCTTTCAGCCTGTTCTTGTACCGTTCCAATCGAATTAGTCTGTTTCTGTACAGTCTCATATCATTCTGCCTGTTACTGTACCATCTTATTCGATTCTGCTAGTTCCGGTACCATCACAATCCATTCTGTTCCTCTACTTTTCTGAAGTATTCAGCCTGTTGCTGTATGGTTCTGATCCACTCAGCCTGTTCCTGTAGAGTCCTCATCTGTTCATCCTGTTCCTGTACCGTTGCAATCGATTCAGCCTGTACCATTCAATTAATTTCAAGCTGTTCCTGTACTATTCTGATCCTTTCAGCCTATTCCTCGACTGCTCCAATTGATTCACTCTGTTTCTGTGCTGTCAAGACCCTTTCAGCCTGTTCCTGTACCGTCCTAATCGATTCAGCCTTCCTCTGTACTGTCCTGATCGATTCAGCCTGTTACTGTACCGTCCTGATTCATTCCACCTGTTCCTGTACAGTCCTGATCCATTCAGCCTATTTCTCTACTGTTCCAATCGATACCCATTGTTCCTGTACTTTCCTGAAGCATTCAGCTTGTTCCTTGACTGTCCTGATCCATTCAAGCCTGTTCGTGTATTGTCCCAATCCTTTCAGCCTATTCAGGTACTTTTCTGATACATTCAGCCTCTTCTTGTACCATTCCAATCAATTCAACCTGATCCTCAACCATCCCAATCCATTCAGCCTATTCCTGTATGATCCCAATTTGTTCAACCTGTATCTGTACTGTCCTCATCCATTTTGCCTGTTCCTGTACCGTGCCATCCCTTTCAACCTGTTCCTCTGCCATAATGATCCATGCAGCCTTTTCTTGTACAGTCCTGATCCATTCAGCCTATTCCACTACCGTTCCAATCTATTTAGCCTGTTCCTGTATTTTCCTGAACTTTTCAGCCTGTTCTTCAACAGTCCTGCTCCATTCAGCCTGTTCCTGTACTGTTCCGTTCCATTCAACCTGTTGCTGTACCATGCCGATCCATTCAGCCTGATCCTGTACAGTCCTGATCCATTCAATCCATTCCTGTACAATCCCAATACGTTCAGCCTGTTCCTCTACTTTCTCAATTCCTTCAGCCTGTACCGGTACTGTTCCAATCAATTCAGCCTGTTCCTCAGCCGTTCTGATTCATTCGGCCTGTTCCACTATCTTCTGGATTTGTTCAGCCCGTTCCTCAACTTTTCCAATGCATTCAGCCTGTTGCTATATGGTTCTGATCCATTCAGCCTGTTCCTGTGCCGTTACGATCCATTCAGCCTTTTCCTGTACCTTTCTGATGTATTTAGCCTGTTCCTGTACAGTCCCAATCCATTCAGCCTGTTCCTGTACAGTCACAAACCTTTTAGCCTGCTCCTGTACAGTCCTGAACCATTCAGCCTGTTCCAGTACCATCACGATTCGTTTAATCTGTTCCTGTACTGTCCTGATCCACTCAGCCTGTTGATGTATTGTCACATCAATTCAGCCTGTCTCTGTAGCGTCACAATCCATTCAGGCTGTTCCTGTACCCTAATGATTCATTTAGCCTGTTCCTGTACTGCCCTGATCCAATCAGCCTGTAGATGTATTGTCACATCGGTTCAACCCGTTCCTGTAGCATCCTGATCCATTCAGCCTGTTCCTGTACAATCCCGACCCATTCAGCCTGTTCCTGTGCTGTTCCAATCCATTCAGCCTGTTCCTGTACAGTCCCGATCTATTCAGCCTGTTCCAGTACCATCACAATTCATTTAGTCTGTTCCTGTACTGTCCTGATCCATTCAGCCTGTTGATGTATTGTCACATCAATTCAGCCTGTCCCTGTAGCGTCACAGTCCATTCAGCCTATTCCTGTACAGTTCTGATTGAATCTGCCTGTTTTTGTACAGTCTCGTATCATTCTGCCGGTTCCTGTACCATCTTGTTTGATTCTTCCTGTTCCTGTACCATCACTATGCATTCAGCCTGTTGCTGTACCATGCCGATCTGTTCAGCCTGATCCTGTACAGTCCTGATCCATTCAGCCTATTCCTCAACCAATCCAATCTATTCACCCTATTTCTGTAACATCTCAATCCATTCAGCCTGTTCCTGTACCGTTGCATTCCATTCAACCTGTTCATGTACTGTTTTGATTGAATCAGCCTGGTCCTGTACAGTCCTGTATTATTCTGCCTGTTCCTGAATCATCACGATCCATTTAGCCTGTTCCTGCACAATCCCGATCCATTCAGCCTATACCTCTACTGTTCCGACCCATTCACCCTGTTTCTGTACCATCACGATCCATTCAGCCTGTTGCTCAACTGTTCTGACCCATTCAGCCTGTTCCACTTCTGGCTGGATCCATTCGGCCTGTTCCTTGCCTGTCCTGATCCATTCAGCCTGTTCCTCAACTGTTCCGATGTAATCAGCCAGTTCCACAACCATCCGGATTTGTTCAGCCTGTTCCTTTACTTTTCTGATGCATTCAGCCTGTTGTTGTGTGGTTCTGATGCATTCAGCCTGCTCCTGTATGGTCCTAATCCATTCAGCCTGTTCCCATACTTTCTCGATCCTTTCAGCCTATTCCTCAACCGCTCCGATCGATTCACCCTGTTTCTGTCCTGTCGCAATCCATTCAGCCTGTTCCAGTACCATGCCGATCTATTTAACCTGTTCCTGTACCTTTCCAATCCATTCAGACTTTTCCTGTACCTTCCTGATCCATTCAGCCTGTTCCTGTACAGTTCTGATACAGTTGGCCTGTTCCTGAACCATCACGATCCATTCGGCCTGTTCCTGTACACTCTCGTATTATTCTGTTCTATTATTCATGTTCGATTCTGCCTGGTCCTGTACAGTCCTGATCCATTCATCCTATTCCTCTACCAATCAGATCTATTCAGCCTGTTCCTGTGCTTTCCCGATCCTTTCAGCCAATCCCTGTTCCTGTTCCCGATGCATTCAGCCTCGTACTGTACAGTCCTGATCCATTTGGCCTATTCCTCTACCAATCTGGTCTATTCAGCCTGTTTCTGTGCTTTCCTGATGCATTCTGCCTGTTCCTCGACAGTGCTGATCCATTCAGCCTGTTCCTGTACCGTCCCAATCCTTTTAGACCCTTCAGGTATTTTCTGATGCATTCAGCCTGTTCCTCAACCATTCCAATCCGTTCAGACTGCTCCTGTACCATTACGATCCTATCACCCTGTTCTTCTACTGTCCTGATCCATTCAGCCTGTTCCTGTTCAGTTCTGATCCATTTGGCCTGTTGCTGTACCTTTCCAATCTATTCAGCCTGTTCCGGTACTGTCCCAATCCTTTCAGCCTGTTCCTGAACAGTCCTGATCCATTCAGCCTGTTCCTGTACCTTTCTGATCTATTCAGCTTGTTCCTGTACAGTCCTGATCCATTCAGCCTGTTCCTGAACAGTCCCCATCCATTCAGACTGAGCCTGTACCGTTCTGATCTATTCATCCTGTTCCTGTACAGTCCCCATCCATTCAGCCTGTTCCTGTACCTTTCCGATATATTCAGCCTGTACCTGTACAGTCCTGATCCATTCGGCCTGTTCCTGTACCTTTCTGATCCATTCAGCCTGTTCTTGAACAGTCCAGATCCATTCAGCCTGTTCCTGTGCCGTTCCAATCCATTCAGCCTGTTCCTGTACAGTCCCGATCTATTCAGCCTGTTCCAGTACCATCACAATTCATTTAGTCTGTTCCTGTACTGTCCTGATCCATTCAGCCTGTTGATGTATTGTCACATCAATTCAGCCTGTCCCTGTAGCGTCACAGTCCATTCAGCCTATTCCTGTACAGTTCTGATTGAATCTGCCTGTTTTTGTACAGTCTCGTATCATTCTGCCGGTTCCTGTACCATCTTGTTTGATTCTTCCTGTTCCTGTACCATCACTATGCATTCAGCCTGTTGCTGTACCATGCCGATCTGTTCAGCCTGATCCTGTACAGTCCTGATCCATTCAGCCTATTCCTCAACCAATCCAATCTATTCACCCTATTTCTGTAACATCTCAATCCATTCAGCCTGTTCCTGTACCGTTGCATTCCATTCAACCTGTTCATGTACTGTTTTGATTGAATCAGCCTGGTCCTGTACAGTCCTGTATTATTCTGCCTGTTCCTGAATCATCACGATCCATTTAGCCTGTTCCTGCACAATCCCGATCCATTCAGCCTATACCTCTACTGTTCCGACCCATTCACCCTGTTTCTGTACCATCACGATCCATTCAGCCTGTTGCTCAACTGTTCTGACCCATTCAGCCTGTTCCACTTCTGGCTGGATCCATTCGGCCTGTTCCTTGCCTGTCCTGATCCATTCAGCCTGTTCCTCAACTGTTCCGATGTAATCAGCCAGTTCCACAACCATCCGGATTTGTTCAGCCTGTTCCTTTACTTTTCTGATGCATTCAGCCTGTTGTTGTGTGGTTCTGATGCATTCAGCCTGCTCCTGTATGGTCCTAATCCATTCAGCCTGTTCCCATACTTTCTCGATCCTTTCAGCCTATTCCTCAACCGCTCCGATCGATTCACCCTGTTTCTGTCCTGTCGCAATCCATTCAGCCTGTTCCAGTACCATGCCGATCTATTTAACCTGTTCCTGTACCTTTCCAATCCATTCAGACTTTTCCTGTACCTTCCTGATCCATTCAGCCTGTTCCTGTACAGTTCTGATACAGTTGGCCTGTTCCTGAACCATCACGATCCATTCGGCCTGTTCCTGTACACTCTCGTATTATTCTGTTCTATTATTCATGTTCGATTCTGCCTGGTCCTGTACAGTCCTGATCCATTCATCCTATTCCTCTACCAATCAGATCTATTCAGCCTGTTCCTGTGCTTTCCCGATCCTTTCAGCCAATCCCTGTTCTTGTTCCCGATGCATTCAGCCTCGTACTGTACAGTCCTGATCCATTTGGCCTATTCCTCTACCAATCTGGTCTATTCAGCCTGTTTCTGTGCTTTCCTGATGCATTCTGCCTGTTCCTCGACAGTGCTGATCCATTCAGCCTGTTCCTGTACCGTCCCAATCCTTTTAGACCCTTCAGGTATTTTCTGATGCATTCAGCCTGTTCCTCAACCATTCCAATCCGTTCAGACTGCTCCTGTACCATTACGAACCTATCACCCTGTTCTTCTACTGTCCTGATCCATTCAGCCTGTTCCTGTACCATCCTGATCCATTCAGCCTGTTCCTGTTCAGTTCTGATCCATTTGGCCTGTTGCTGTACCTTTCCAATCTATTCAGCCTGTTCCGGTACTGTCCCAATCCTTTCAGCCTGTTCCTGAACAGTCCTGATCCATTCAGCCTGTTCCTGTACCTTTCTGATCTATTCAGCTTGTTCCTGTACAGTCCTGATCCATTCAGCCTGTTCCTGAACAGTCCCCATCCATTCAGACTGAGCCTGTACCGTTCTGATCTATTCATCCTGTTCCTGTGCAGTCCCCATCCATTCAGCCTGTTCCTGTACCTTTCCGATATATTCAGCCTGTACCTGTACAGTCCTGATCCATTCGGCCTGTTCCTGTACCTTTCTGATCCATTCAGCCTGTTCTTGAACAGTCCAGATCCATTCAGCCTGTTCCTGTACCTTTCCAATCTATTCAGTCTGTTCCGGTACTGTCCCAATCTTTTCAGCCTGTTCCTGAACAGTCCTGTTCCATTCAGCCTGTTCCTGTACCTTTCTAATCTATTCAGCTTGATCCTGTACAGTCCTGATCCATTCAGCCTGTTCCTGAACAGTCCTGATCCATTCACCCTGTTCCTGTACCATTCTGATCCATTCAGACTGAGACTGTACCGTTCTGATCTATTCATCCTGTTCCTGTACAGTCCCCATCCATTCAGCCTGTTCCTGTACCTTTCCGATATATTCAGCCTGTACCTGTACAGTCCTGATCCATTCGGCCTGTTCCTGAACAGTCCTGATCCATTCAGCTTGTTCCTGTACCTTTCCGATCTATTCAACGTGTTCCTGTACAGTCCTGATCCATTCAGACTGTTCCTTTACAGTTGCAATCAATTCAGCCTGTTTGTGTACCGCTTGATTCACTTCAAGCTGTTCCTGTACCGTTCTGATCCTTTCAGCCTATTCCTCTACTGCTTCAATCGATTCACCCTGTTTCTGTACTGTCATGATCTATTCAGCCGGTACCTGTACCATTCCAATCAATTCAGTCTGTTTCTCAACTGTTCTGTTGTAATCAGCCAGTTCCACTACCATCCAGATTTGTTCAGCCTGTTTCTCTACTTTTCTAATGCATTCAGCCTGTTGCTGTATGGTTCTGATCCATTCAGCCTGTTCCTGTACAGTTGCAATTGATTCAGCCTATTCGTGTACCATTCGATTCATTTTAAGGTGTTCCTGTACCGTACCGATCCTTTCAGCCTATTCCTCTACTGATTCGATCGATTCACCCAATTTCTGTACTGTCACGATCCATTCAGCCTGTTCCTGTACCGTTCCATTCCACTGAACCTGTTCCCATTTTGTCTCAATCTGTTCAGCCCGTTTCTGTACAGTTCTAATCTATTTAGCCTTTTTCTGTAGAGCCCCAAGTCATTCTGCCTGTTCCTGTACCGTCTTGTATGATTCAGTCTGTTTCGGTACCATCCCGATCCATTCACACTGGTCCTGTACAGTCATTATCTTTTCATCCTCTTCCAGTACCGTTTATGATTTATTTAGTCTGTTCCTGTTCTTTAGAGATCCATTCAGCCTATTCCTCAACCATTCCAATTGATTCACCCTGTTTCTGTACTGTTGTGATCCATTCAGCCTGTTTCTGTATCGTTCTGATCCGCTCAGCCTGTTCCTGTACCATCCCGATCCATTCAAGCTGTTCCTGTACTGTTCCATTCCACTCAACCTGTTGCTGTACAATGCTGATCCGTTCAGCCTGTTCCTGTACAGTCCTGATCCATTCAGCCTGTTCCTCTACTCTTCTGATCCATTCAGCCTGTTCCTGGACCATTCCAATGCATTCAGCCTGTTCCACTACCGTCCAGATTTGTTCAGCCTGTTCCTCTACTTTTCAGATTCATTCAGCCTGTTCCTGTACCTTTCCAATCCATTCAGTCTGTTCCTGAACAGTCCTGATCCATTCAGCCTGTTCCTGAACTGTTCTGACCCATTCAGCCTGTTCCTGTACCATTCTGATCTATTCATCCTGTTCCTGTGCAGTCCCCATCCATTCAGCCTGTTCCTCTACTTTTCAGATTCATTCAGCCTGTTCCTGTACCTTTCCAATCCATTCAGCCTGTTCCTGAACAGTTCTGATCCATTCAGCCTGTTCCTGTACTGTTCTGACCCATTCAGCCTGTTCCTGTACCATTCTGATGTATTCATCCTGTTCCTGTACAGTCCCCATCCATTCAGCCTGTTCCTGTACCTTTCCGATATATTCAGCCTGTACCTGTACAGTCCTGATCCTCTCAGCCAGTTCCTGTACCTTTCTGATCCATTCAGCCTGTTCCTGAACAGTCCAGATCCATTCAGCCTGTTCCTGTACTGGCCTGATCCATTCAGCCTGTTCCGGTACCTTTCCAATCTATTCAGCCTGTTCCTGTACTTTCCTGATCCATTTAGCCTGTTCCTGTACCTTTCCAATCTATTCAGCCTGTTCCTGTACTGTTCCGATCCTTTCAGCCTGTTCCTGTACTGTCCTGATCCATTCAGCCTATTCCTGAACAGTCCTGATCCATTCAGCCTGTTCCTGTACCGTTCTGATCCATTCAGACTGAGACTGTACCGTTCTGATCTATTCATCCTGTTTCTGTACAGTCCCCATCTATTCAGCCTGTTCCTGTACCTTTCCGATATATTCAGCCTGTACCTGTACAGTCCTGATCCATTCGGCCTGTTCCAGAACGGTCCTGATCCATTCAGCCTGTTCCTGTACCTTTCTGATACATTCAGCCTGTTCCTGAACAGTCCCCATCCATTCAGACTGAGCCTGTACCGTTCTGATCTATTCATCCTGTTCCTGTACAGTCCCCATCCATTCAGCCTGTTCCTGTACCTTTCCGATATATTCAGCCTGTACCTGTACAGTCCTGATCCATTCGGCCTGTTCCTGTACCTTTCTGATCCATTCAGCCTGTTCCTGAACAGTCCAGATCCATTCAGCCTGTTCCTGTACCTTTCCAATCTATTCAGTCTGTTCCGGTACTGTCCCAATCCTTTCAGCCTGTTCCTGAACAGTCCTGTTCCATTCAGCCTGTTCCTGTACCTTTCTAATCTATTCAGCTTGATCCTGTACAGTCCTGATCCATTCAGCCTGTTCCTGAACAGTCCTGATCCATTCACCCTGTTCCTGTACCATTCTGATCCATTCAGACTGAGACTGTACCGTTCTGATCTATTCATCCTGTTCCTGTACAGTCCCCATCCATTCAGCCTGTTCCTGTACCTTTCCGATATATTCAGCCTGTACCTGTACAGTCCTGATCCATTCGGCCTGTTCCTGAACAGTCCTGATCCATTCAGCTTGTTCCTGTACCTTTCCGATCTATTCAACGTGTTCCTGTACAGTCCTGATCCATTCAGCCTGTTCCTTTACAGTTGCAATCAATTCAGCCTGTTTGTGTACCGCTTGATTCACTTCAAGCTGTTCCTGTACCGTTCTGATCCTTTCAGCCTATTCCTCTACTGCTTCAATCGATTCACCCTGTTTCTGTACTGTCATGATCTATTCAGCCGGTACCTGTACCATTCCAATCAATTCAGTCTGTTTCTCAACTGTTCTGTTGTAATCAGCCAGTTCCACTACCATCCAGATTTGTTCAGCCTGTTCCTCTACTTTTCTAATGTATTCAGCCTGTTGCTGCATGGTTCTGATCCATTCAGCCTGTTCCTGTACAGTTGCAATTGATTCCGCCTATTCGTGTACTGTTCGATTCATTTTAAGCTGTTCCTGTACCGTTCTGATCCTTTCAGCATATTCCTCTACTGATTCGATCGATTCACCCTATTTCTGTACTGTCACGATCCATTCAGCCTGTTCCTGTACCATTCCATTCCATTGAACCTGTTCCCATTTTGTCTCAATCTGTTCAGCCCGTTTCTGTACAGTCCTAATCTATTTAGCCTTTTTCTGTAGAGCCCCAAGTCATTCTGCCTGTTCCTGTACAGTCTTGTTTGATTCAGTCTGTTTCGGTACCATCCCCATCCATTCACACTGGTCCTGTACAGTTATTATCTTTTCATCCTCTTCCAGTACCGTTTATGATTTATTTAGTCTGTTCCTGTTCTTTAGAGATCCATTCAGCCTATTCCTCAACCATTCCAATTGATTCACCCTGTTTCTGTACTGTTGTGATCCATTCAGCCTGTTTCCGTATCGTTCTGATCCGCTCAGCCTGTTCCTGTACCATCCTGATCCATTCAAGCTGTTCCTGTACTGTTCCATTCCACTCAACCTGTTGCTGTACAATGCTGATCCGTTCAGCCTGTTCCTGTACAGTCCTGATCCATTCAGCCTGTTCCTCTACTCTTCTGATCCATTCAGCCTGTTCCTGGACCATTCCAATGCATTCAGCCTGTTCCACTACCGTCCAGATTTGTTCAGCCTGTTCCTCTACTTTTCAGATTCATTCAGCCTGTTCCTGTACCTTTCCAATCCATTCAGCCTGTTCCTGAACAGTCCTGATCCATTCAGCCTGTTCCTGTACTGTTCTGACCCATTCAGCCTGTTCCTGTACCATTCTGATCTATTCATCCTGTTCCTGTGCAGTCCCCATCCATTCAGCCTGTTCCTCTACTTTTCAGATTCATTCAGCCTGTTCCTGTACCTTTCCTATCCATTCAGCCTGTTCCTGAACAGTTCTGATCCATTCAGCCTGTTCCTGTACTGTTCTGACCCATTCAGCCTGTTCCTGTACCATTCTGATGTATTCATCCTGTTCCTGTACAGTCCCCATCCATTCAGCCTGTTCCTGTACCTTTCCGATATATTCAGCCTGTATCTGTACAGTCCTGATCCATTCGGCCTGTTCCTGTACCTTTCTGATCCATTCAGCCTGTTCCTGAACAGTCCAGATCCATTCAGCCTGTTCCTGTACCTTTCCAATCTATTCAGTCTGTTCCGGTACTGTCCCAATCCTTTCAGCCTGTTCCTGAACAGTCCTGTTCCATTCAGCCTGTTCCTGTACCTTTCTAATCTATTCAGCTTGATCCTGTACAGTCCTGATCCATTCAGCCTGTTCCTGAACAGTCCTGATCCATTCACCCTGTTCCTGTACCATTCTGATCCATTCAGACTGAGACTGTACCGTTCTGATCTATTCATCCTGTTCCTGTACAGTCCCCATCCATTCAGCCTGTTCCTGTACCTTTCCGATATATTCAGCCTGTACCTGTACAGTCCTGATCCATTCGGCCTGTTCCTGAACAGTCCTGATCCATTCAGCTTGTTCCTGTACCTTTCCGATCTATTCAACGTGTTCCTGTACAGTCCTGATCCATTCAGCCTGTTCCTTTACAGTTGCAATCAATTCAGCCTGTTTGTGTACCGCTTGATTCACTTCAAGCTGTTCCTGTACCGTTCTGATCCTTTCAGCCTATTCCTCTACTGCTTCAATCGATTCACCCTGTTTCTGTACTGTCATGATCTATTCAGCCGGTACCTGTACCATTCCAATCAATTCAGTCTGTTTCTCAACTGTTCTGTTGTAATCAGCCAGTTCCACTACCATCCAGATTTGTTCAGCCTGTTCCTCTACTTTTCTAATGTATTCAGCCTGTTGCTGCATGGTTCTGATCCATTCAGCCTGTTCCTGTACAGTTGCAATTGATTCCGCCTATTCGTGTACTGTTCGATTCATTTTAAGCTGTTCCTGTACCGTTCTGATCCTTTCAGCATATTCCTCTACTGATTCGATCGATTCACCCTATTTCTGTACTGTCACGATCCATTCAGCCTGTTCCTGTACCATTCCATTCCATTGAACCTGTTCCCATTTTGTCTCAATCTGTTCAGCCCGTTTCTGTACAGTCCTAATCTATTTAGCCTTTTTCTGTAGAGCCCCAAGTCATTCTGCCTGTTCCTGTACAGTCTTGTTTGATTCAGTCTGTTTCGGTACCATCCCCATCCATTCACACTGGTCCTGTACAGTTATTATCTTTTCATCCTCTTCCAGTACCGTTTATGATTTATTTAGTCTGTTCCTGTTCTTTAGAGATCCATTCAGCCTATTCCTCAACCATTCCAATTGATTCACCCTGTTTCTGTACTGTTGTGATCCATTCAGCCTGTTTCTGTATCGTTCTGATCCGCTCAGCCTGTTCCTGTACCATCCTGATCCATTCAAGCTGTTCCTGTACTGTTCCATTCCACTCAACCTGTTGCTGTACAATGCTGATCCGTTCAGCCTGTTCCTGTACAGTCCTGATCCATTCAGCCTGTTCCTCTACTCTTCTGATCCATTCAGCCTGTTCCTGGACCATTCCAATGCATTCAGCCTGTTCCACTACCGTCCAGATTTGTTCAGCCTGTTCCTCTACTTTTCAGATTCATTCAGCCTGTTCCTGTACCTTTCCAATCCATTCAGCCTGTTCCTGAACAGTCCTGATCCATTCAGCCTGTTCCTGTACTGTTCTGACCCATTCAGCCTGTTCCTGTACCATTCTGATCTATTCATCCTGTTCCTGTGCAGTCCCCATCCATTCAGCCTGTTCCTCTACTTTTCAGATTCATTCAGCCTGTTCCTGTACCTTTCCTATCCATTCAGCCTGTTCCTGAACAGTTCTGATCCATTCAGCCTGTTCCTGTACTGTTCTGACCCATTCAGCCTGTTCCTGTACCATTCTGATGTATTCATCCTGTTCCTGTACAGTCCCCATCCATTCAGCCTGTTCCTGTACCTTTCCGATATATTCAGCCTGTATCTGTACAGTCCTGATCCTCTCAGCCTGTTCCTGTACCTTTCTGATCCATTCAGCCTGTTCCTGAACAGTCCAGATCCATTCAGCCTGCTCCTGTACTGGCCTGATCCATTCAGCCTGTTCCGGTACCTTTCCAATCTATTCAGCCTGTTCCTGTACTTTCCTGATCCATTTAGCCTGTTCCTGTACCTTTCCAATCTATTCAGCCTGTTCCTGTACTGTTCCGATCCTTTCAGCCTGTTCCTGTACTGTCCTGATCCATTCAGCCTATTCCTGAACAGTCCTGATCCATTCAGCCTGTTCCTGTACCGTTCTGATCCATTCAGACTGAGACTGTACCGTTCTGATCTATTCATCCTGTTCCTGTACAGTCCCCATCTATTCAGCCTGTTCCTGTACCTTTCCGATATATTCAGCCTGTACCTGTACAGTCCTGATCCATTCGGCCTGTTCCTGAACGGTCCTGATCCATTCAGCCTGTTCCTGTACCTTTCTGATACATTCAGCCTGTTCCTGAACAGTCCCCATCCATTCAGACTGAGCCTGTACCGTTCTGATCTATTCATCCTGTTCCTGTACAGTCCCCATCCATTCAGCCTGTTCCTGTACCTTTCCGATATATTCAGCCTGTACCTGTACAGTCCTGATCCATTCGGCCTGTTCCTGAACGGTCCTGATCCATTCAGCCTGTTCCTGTACCTTTCTGATACATTCAGCCTGTTCCTGAACAGTCCCCATCCATTCAGACTGAGCCTGTACCGTTCTGATCTATTCATCCTGTTCCTGTACAGTCCCCATCCATTCAGCCTGTTCCTGTACCTTTCCGATATATTCAGCCTGTACCTGTACAGTCCTGATCCATTCGGCCTGTTCCTGAACGGTCCTGATCCATTCAGCCTGTTCCTGTACCTTTCTGATACATTCAGCCTGTTCCTGAACAGTCCCCATCCATTCAGACTGAGCCTGTACCGTTCTGATCTATTCATCCTGTTCCTGTACAGTCCCCATCCATTCAGCCTGTTCCTGTACCTTTCCGATATATTCAGCCTGTACCTGTACAGTCCTGATCCATTCGGCCTGTTCCTGTACCTTTCTGATCCATTCAGCCTGTTCCTGAACAGTCCAGATCCATTCAGCCTGTTCCTGTACCTTTCCAATCTATTCAGTCTGTTCCGGTACTGTCCCAATCCTTTCAGCCTGTTCCTGAACAGTCCTGTTCCATTCAGCCTGTTCCTGTACCTTTCTAATCTATTCAGCTTGATCCTGTACAGTCCTGATCCATTCAGCCTGTTCCTGAACAGTCCTGATCCATTCACCCTGTTCCTGTACCATTCTGATCCATTCAGACTGAGACTGTACCGTTCTGATCTATTCATCCTGTTCCTGTACAGTCCCCATCCATTCAGCCTGTTCCTGTACCTTTCCGATATATTCAGCCTGTACCTGTACAGTCCTGATCCATTCGGCCTGTTCCTGAACAGTCCTGATCCATTCAGCTTGTTCCTGTACCTTTCCGATCTATTCAACGTGTTCCTGTACAGTCCTGATCCATTCAGCCTGTTCCTTTACAGTTGCAATCAATTCAGCCTGTTTGTGTACCGCTTGATTCACTTCAAGCTGTTCCTGTACCGTTCTGATCCTTTCAGCCTATTCCTCTACTGCTTCAATCGATTCACCCTGTTTCTGTACTGTCATGATCTATTCAGCCGGTACCTGTACGCTTCCAATCAATTCAGTCTGTTTCTCAACTGTTCTGTTGTAATCAGCCAGTTCCACTACCATCCAGATTTGTTCAGCCTGTTTCTCTACTTTTCTAATGCATTCAGCCTGTTGCTGTATGGTTCTGATTCATTCAGCCTGTTCCTGTACAGTTGCAATTGATTCAGCCTATTCGTGTACCATTCGATTCATTTTAAGGTGTTCCTGTACCGTACCGATCCTTTCAGCCTATTCCTCTACTGATTCGATCGATTCACCCTATTTCTGTACTGTCACGATCCATTCAGCCTGTTCCTGTACCGTTCCATTCCACTGAACCTGTTCCCATTTTGTCTCAATCTGTTCAGCCCGTTTCTGTACAGTTCTAATCTATTTAGCCTTTTTCTGTAGAGCCCCAAGTCATTCTGCCTGTTCCTGTACCGTCTTGTATGATTCAGTCAGTTTTGGTACCATCCCGATCCATTCACACTGGTCCTGTACAGTCATTATCTTTTCATCCTTTTCCAGTACCGTTTATGATTTATTTAGTCTGTTCCTGTTCTTTAGAGATCCATTCAGCCTGTTCCTGTACAGTTGCAATCAATTCAGCCTGTTTGTGTACTGCTTGATTCACTTCAAGCTGTTCCTGTACCGTTCTGATCCTTTCAGCCTATTCCTCTACTGCTTCAATCAATTCACCCAGTTTCTGTACTGTCACGATCTATTCAGCCTGTTCCTCGACTGTCCCAATCCATTCTGCCTGTACCTGTACCATTCCAATCAATTCAGTCTGTTTCTCAACTGTTCTGTTGTAATCAGCCAGTTCCACTACCATCCAGATTTGTTCAGCCTGTTCCTCTACTTTTCTAATGTATTCAGCCTGTTGCTGCATGGTTCTGATCCATTCAGCCTGTTCCTGTACAGTTGCAATTGATTCCGCCTATTCGTGTACCGTTCGATTCATTTTAAGCTGTTCCTGTACCGTTCTGATCCTTTCAGCCTATTCCTCTACTGATTCGATCGATTCACCCTATTTCTGTACTGTCACGATCCATTCAGCCTGTTCCTGTACCATTCCATTCCATTGAACCTGTTCCCATTTTGTCTCAATCTGTTCAGCCCGTTTCTGTACAGTCCTAATCTATTTAGCCTTTTTCTGTAGAGCCCCAAGTCATTCTGCCTGTTCCTGTACAGTCTTGTTTGATTCAGTCTGTTTCGGTACCATCCCCATCCATTCACACTGGTCCTGTACAGTTATTATCTTTTCATCCTCTTCCAGTACCGTTTATGATTTATTTAGTCTGTTCCTGTTCTTTAGAGATCCATTCAGCCTATTCCTCAATCATTCCAATTGATTCACCCTGTTTCTGTACTGTTGTGATCCATTCAGCCTGTTTCTGTATCGTTCTGATCCGCTCAGTCTGTTCCTGTACCACCCTGATCCATTCAAGCTGTTCGTGTACTGTTCCATTCCACTCAACCTGTTGCTGTACAATGCTGATCCGTTCAGCCTGTTCCTGTACAGTCCTGATCCATTCAGCCTGTTCCTCTACTCTTCTGATCCATTCAGCCTGTTCCTGGACCATTCCAATGCATTCAGCCTGTTCCACTACCGTCCAGATTTGTTCAGCCTGTTCCTCTACTTTTCAGATTCATTCAGCCTGTTCCTGTACCTTTCCAATCCATTCAGCCTGTTCCTGAACAGTCCTGATCTATTCAGCCTGTTCCTGTACTGTTCTGACCCATTCAGCCTGTTCCTGTACCATTCTGATCTATTCATCCTGTTCCTGTGCAGTCCCCATCCATTCAGCCCGTTACTCTACTTTTCAGATTCATTCAGCCTGTTCCTGTACCTTTCCAATCCATTCAGCCTGTTCCTGAACAGTCCTGATCCATTCAGCCTGTTCCTGTACCGTTCTGATCCATTCAGACTGAGACTGTACCGTTCTGATCTATTCATCCTGTTCCTGTACAGTCCCCTTCTATTCAGCCTGTTCCTGTACCTTTCCGATATATTCAGCCTGTACCTGTACAATCCTGATCCATTCGGCCTGTTCCTGAACGGTCCTGATCCATTCAGCTTGTTCCTGTACCTTTCCGATCTATTCTACGTGTTCCTGTACAGGCCTGATCCATTCAGCCTGTTCCTGTACAGTTGCAATCAATTCAGCCTGTTTGTGTACCGCTTGATTCACTTCAAGCTGTTCCTGTACCGCTCTGATCCTTTCAGCCTGTTCCTCTACTGCTTCAATGGATTCACCCTGTTTCTGTACTGTCACGATCTATTCAGCCGGTACCTGTACCATTCCAATCAATTCAGTCTGTTTCTCAACTGTTCTGTTGTAATCAGCCAGTTCCACTACCATCCAGATTTGTTCAGCCTGTTTCTCTACTTTTCTAATGCATTCAGCCTGTTGCTGCATGGTTCTGATCCATTCAGCCTGTTCCTGTACAGTTGCAATTGATTCCGCCTATTCGTGTACTGTTCGATTCATTTTAAGCTGTTCCTGTACCGTTCTGATCCTTTCAGCATATTCCTCTACTGATTCGATCGATTCACCCTATTTCTGTACTGTCACGATCCATTCAGCCTGTTCCTGTACCATTCCATTCCATTGAACCTGTTCCCATTTTGTCTCAATCTGTTCAGCCCGTTTCTGTACAGTCCTAATCTATTTAGCCTTTTTCTGTAGAGCCCCAAGTCATTCTGCCTGTTCCTGTACAGTCTTGTTTGATTCAGTCTGTTTCGGTACCATCCCCATCCATTCACACTGGTCCTGTACAGTTATTATCTTTTCATCCTCTTCCAGTACCGTTTATGATTTATTTAGTCTGTTCCTGTTCTTTAGAGATCCATTCAGCCTATTCCTCAACCATTCCAATTGATTCACCCTGTTTCTGTACTGTTGTGATCCATTCAGCCTGTTTCTGTATCGTTCTGATCCGCTCAGCCTGTTCCTGTACCATCCTGATCCATTCAAGCTGTTCCTGTACTGTTCCATTCCACTCAACCTGTTGCTGTACAATGCTGATCCGTTCAGCCTGTTCCTGTACAGTCCTGATCCATTCAGCCTGTTCCTCTACTCTTCTGATCCATTCAGCCTGTTCCTGGACCATTCCAATGCATTCAGCCTGTTCCTGTACCTTTCCAATCCATTCAGCCTGTTCCTGAACAGTCCTGATCCATTCAGCCTGTTCCTGTACTGTTCTGACCCATTCAGCCTGTTCCTGTACCATTCTGATCTATTCATCCTGTTCCTGTGCAGTCCCCATCCATTCAGCCTGTTCCTCTACTTTTCAGATTCATTCAGCCTGTTCCTGTACCTTTCCTATCCATTCAGCCTGTTCCTGAACAGTTCTGATCCATTCAGCCTGTTCCTGTACTGTTCTGACCCATTCAGCCTGTTCCTGTACCATTCTGATGTATTCATCCTGTTCCTGTACAGTCCCCATCCATTCAGCCTGTTCCTGTACCTTTCCGATATATTCAGCCTGTATCTGTACAGTCCTGATCCTCTCAGCCTGTTCCTGTACCTTTCTGATCCATTCAGCCTGTTCCTGAACAGTCCAGATCCATTCAGCCTGCTCCTGTACTGGCCTGATCCATTCAGCCTGTTCCGGTACCTTTCCAATCTATTCAGCCTGTTCCTGTACTTTCCTGATCCATTTAGCCTGTTCCTGTACCTTTCCAATCTATTCAGCCTGTTCCTGTACTGTTCCGATCCTTTCAGCCTGTTCCTGTACTGTCCTGATCCATTCAGCCTATTCCTGAACAGTCCTGATCCATTCAGCCTGTTCCTGTACCGTTCTGATCCATTCAGACTGAGACTGTACCGTTCTGATCTATTCATCCTGTTCCTGTACAGTCCCCATCTATTCAGCCTGTTCCTGTACCTTTCCGATATATTCAGCCTGTACCTGTACAGTCCTGATCCATTCGGCCTGTTCCTGAACGGTCCTGATCCATTCAGCCTGTTCCTGAACGGTCCTGATCCATTCAGCCTGTTCCTGTACCTTTCTGATACATTCAGCCTGTTCCTGAACAGTCCCCATCCATTCAGACTGAGCCTGTACCATTCTGATCTATTCATCCTGTTCCTGTGCAGTCCCCATCCATTCAGCCTGTTCCTCTACTTTTCAGATTCATTCAGCCTGTTCCTGTACCTTTCCTATCCATTCAGCCTGTTCCTGAACAGTTCTGATCCATTCAGCCTGTTCCTGTACTGTTCTGACCCATTCAGCCTGTTCCTGTACCATTCTGATGTATTCATCCTGTTCCTGTACAGTCCCCATCCATTCAGCCTGTTCCTGTACCTTTCCGATATATTCAGCCTGTATCTGTACAGTCCTGATCCTCTCAGCCTGTTCCTGTACCTTTCTGATCCATTCAGCCTGTTCCTGAACAGTCCAGATCCATTCAGCCTGCTCCTGTACTGGCCTGATCCATTCAGCCTGTTCCGGTACCTTTCCAATCTATTCAGCCTGTTCCTGTACTTTCCTGATCCATTTAGCCTGTTCCTGTACCTTTCCAATCTATTCAGCCTGTTCCTGTACTGTTCCGATCCTTTCAGCCTGTTCCTGTACTGTCCTGATCCATTCAGCCTATTCCTGAACAGTCCTGATCCATTCAGCCTGTTCCTGTACCGTTCTGATCCATTCAGACTGAGACTGTACCGTTCTGATCTATTCATCCTGTTCCTGTACAGTCCCCATCTATTCAGCCTGTTCCTGTACCTTTCCGATATATTCAGCCTGTACCTGTACAGTCCTGATCCATTCGGCCTGTTCCTGAACGGTCCTGATCCATTCAGCCTGTTCCTGAACGGTCCTGATCCATTCAGCCTGTTCCTGTACCTTTCTGATACATTCAGCCTGTTCCTGAACAGTCCCCATCCATTCAGACTGAGCCTGTACCGTTCTGATCTATTCATCCTGTTCCTGTACAGTCCCCATCCATTCAGCCTGTTCCTGTACCTTTCCGATATATTCAGCCTGTACCTGTACAGTCCTGATCCATTCGGCCTGTTCCTGAACGGTCCTGATCCATTCAGCCTGTTCCTGTACCTTTCTGATACATTCAGCCTGTTCCTGAACAGTCCCCATCCATTCAGACTGAGCCTGTACCGTTCTGATCTATTCATCCTGTTCCTGTACAGTCCCCATCCATTCAGCCTGTTCCTGTACCTTTCCGATATATTCAGCCTGTACCTGTACAGTCCTGATCCATTCGGCCTGTTCCTGTACCTTTCTGATCCATTCAGCCTGTTCCTGAACAGTCCAGATCCATTCAGCCTGTTCCTGTACCTTTCCAATCTATTCAGTCTGTTCCGGTACTGTCCCAATCCTTTCAGCCTGTTCCTGAACAGTCCTGTTCCATTCAGCCTGTTCCTGTACCTTTCTAATCTATTCAGCTTGATCCTGTACAGTCCTGATCCATTCAGCCTGTTCCTGAACAGTCCTGATCCATTCACCCTGTTCCTGTACCATTCTGATCCATTCAGACTGAGACTGTACCGTTCTGATCTATTCATCCTGTTCCTGTACAGTCCCCATCCATTCAGCCTGTTCCTGTACCTTTCCGATATATTCAGCCTGTACCTGTACAGTCCTGATCCATTCGGCCTGTTCCTGAACAGTCCTGATCCATTCAGCTTGTTCCTGTACCTTTCCGATCTATTCAACGTGTTCCTGTACAGTCCTGATCCATTCAGCCTGTTCCTTTACAGTTGCAATCAATTCAGCCTGTTTGTGTACCGCTTGATTCACTTCAAGCTGTTCCTGTACCGTTCTGATCCTTTCAGCCTATTCCTCTACTGCTTCAATCGATTCACCCTGTTTCTGTACTGTCATGATCTATTCAGCCGGTACCTGTACGCTTCCAATCAATTCAGTCTGTTTCTCAACTGTTCTGTTGTAATCAGCCAGTTCCACTACCATCCAGATTTGTTCAGCCTGTTTCTCTACTTTTCTAATGCATTCAGCCTGTTGCTGTATGGTTCTGATTCATTCAGCCTGTTCCTGTACAGTTGCAATTGATTCAGCCTATTCGTGTACCATTCGATTCATTTTAAGGTGTTCCTGTACCGTACCGATCCTTTCAGCCTATTCCTCTACTGATTCGATCGATTCACCCTATTTCTGTACTGTCACGATCCATTCAGCCTGTTCCTGTACCGTTCCATTCCACTGAACCTGTTCCCATTTTGTCTCAATCTGTTCAGCCCGTTTCTGTACAGTTCTAATCTATTTAGCCTTTTTCTGTAGAGCCCCAAGTCATTCTGCCTGTTCCTGTACCGTCTTGTATGATTCAGTCAGTTTTGGTACCATCCCGATCCATTCACACTGGTCCTGTACAGTCATTATCTTTTCATCCTCTTCCAGTACCGTTTATGATTTATTTAGTCTGTTCCTGTTCTTTAGAGATCCATTCAGCCTGTTCCTGTACAGTTGCAATCAATTCAGCCTGTTTGTGTACTGCTTGATTCACTTCAAGCTGTTCCTGTACCGTTCTGATCCTTTCAGCCTATTCCTCTACTGCTTCAATCAATTCACCCAGTTTCTGTACTGTCACGATCTATTCAGCCTGTTCCTCGACTGTCCCAATCCATTCTGCCTGTACCTGTACCATTCCAATCAATTCAGTCTGTTTCTCAATTGTTCTGTTGTAATCAGCCAGTTCCACTACCATCCAGATTTGTTCAGCCTGTTCCTCTACTTTTCTAATGTATTCAGCCTGTTGCTGCATGGTTCTGATCCATTCAGCCTGTTCCTGTACAGTTGCAATTGATTCCGCCTATTCGTGTACCGTTCGATTCATTTTAAGCTGTTCCTGTACCGTTCTGATCCTTTCAGCCTATTCCTCTACTGATTCGATCGATTCACCCTATTTCTGTACTGTCACGATCCATTCAGCCTGTTCCTGTACCATTCCATTCCATTGAACCTGTTCCCATTTTGTCTCAATCTGTTCAGCCCGTTTCTGTACAGTCCTAATCTATTTAGCCTTTTTCTGTAGAGCCCCAAGTCATTCTGCCTGTTCCTGTACAGTCTTGTTTGATTCAGTCTGTTTCGGTACCATCCCCATCCATTCACACTGGTCCTGTACAGTTATTATCTTTTCATCCTCTTCCAGTACCGTTTATGATTTATTTAGTCTGTTCCTGTTCTTTAGAGATCCATTCAGCCTATTCCTCAACCATTCCAATTGATTCACCCTGTTTCTGTACTGTTGTGATCCATTCAGCCTGTTTCTGTATCGTTCTGATCCGCTCAGTCTGTTCCTGTACCACCCTGATCCATTCAAGCTGTTCGTGTACTGTTCCATTCCACTCAACCTGTTGCTGTACAATGCTGATCCGTTCAGCCTGTTCCTGTACAGTCCTGATCCATTCAGCCTGTTCCTCTACTCTTCTGATCCATTCAGCCTGTTCCTGGACCATTCCAATGCATTCAGCCTGTTCCACTACCATCCAGATTTGTTCAGCCTGTTCCTCTACTTTTCAGATTCATTCAGCCTGTTCCTGTACCTTTCCAATCCATTCAGCCTGTTCCTGAACAGTCCTGATCTATTCAGCCTGTTCCTGTACTGTTCTGACCCATTCAGCCTGTTCCTGTACCATTCTGATCTATTCATCCTGTTCCTGTGCAGTCCCCATCCATTCAGCCCGTTACTCTACTTTTCAGATTCATTCAGCCTGTTCCTGTACCTTTCCAATCCATTCAGCCTGTTCCTGAACAGTCCTGATCCATTCAGCCTGTTCCTGTACCGTTCTGATCCATTCAGACTGAGACTGTACCGTTCTGATCTATTCATCCTGTTCCTGTACAGTCCCCTTCTATTCAGCCTGTTCCTGTACCTTTCCGATATATTCAGCCTGTACCTGTACAATCCTGATCCATTCGGCCTGTTCCTGAACGGTCCTGATCCATTCAGCTTGTTCCTGTACCTTTCCGATCTATTCTACGTGTTCCTGTACAGGCCTGATCCATTCAGCCTGTTCCTGTACAGTTGCAATCAATTCAGCCTGTTTGTGTACCGCTTGATTCACTTCAAGCTGTTCCTGTACCGCTCTGATCCTTTCAGCCTGTTCCTCTACTGCTTCAATCGATTCACCCTGTTTCTGTACTGTCACGATCTATTCAGCCGGTACCTGTACCATTCCAATCAATTCAGTCTGTTTCTCAACTGTTCTGTTGTAATCAGCCAGTTCCACTACCATCCAGATTTGTTCAGCCTGTTCTTCTACTTTTCTAATGTATTCAGCCTCTTGCTGTATGGTTCTGATCCATTCAGCCTGTTCCTGTACCTTTCCAATCTATTCAGCCTGTTCCTGTACTGTCCCGATCCTTTCAGCTTGATCCTGTACAGTCCGGATCCATTCAGCCTGTTCCTGTACTGTTCCATTCCATTGAACCTGTTCCCATTTTGTCTCAATCTGTTCAGCCCGTTTCTGTACAGTCCTAATCTATTTAGCCTTTTTCTGTAGAGCCCCAAGTCATTCTGCCTGTTCCTGTACCGTCTTGTTTGATTCAGTCTGTTTCGGTACCATCCCGATCCATTCACACTGGTCCTGTACAGTCATTATCTTTTCATCCTCTTCCAGTACCGTTTATGATTTATTTAGTCTGTTCCTGTTCTTTAGAGATCCATTCAGCCTGTTCCTGTACAGTTGCAATCAATTCAGCCTGTTTGTGTACTGCTTGATTCACTTCAAGCTGTTCCTGTACCGTTCTGATCCTTTCAGCCTATTCCTCTACTGCTTCAATCAATTCACCCAGTTTCTGTACTGTCACGATCTATTCAGCCTGTTCCTCGACTGTCCCAATCCATTCAGCCTGTACCTCTACCATTCCAATCAATTCAGTCTGTTTCTCAACTGTTCTGTTGTAATCAGCCAGTTCCACTACCATCCAGATTTGTTCAGCCTGTTCCTCTACTTTTCTAATGTATTCAGCCTGTTGCTGCATGGTTCTGATCCATTCAGCCTGTTCCTGTACAGTTGCAATTGATTCCGCCTATTCGTGTACCGTTCGATTCATTTTAAGCTGTTCCTGTACTGTTCTGATCCTTTCAGCCTATTCCTCTACTGATTCGATCGATTCACCCTATTTCTGTACTGTCACGATCCATTCAGCCTGTTCCTGTACCATTCCATTCCATTGAACCTGTTCCCATTTTGTCTCAATCTGTTCAGCCCGTTTCTGTACAGTCCTAATCTATTTAGCCTTTTTCTGTAGAGCCCCAAGTCATTCTGCCTGTTCCTGTACAGTCTTGTTTGATTCAGTCTGTTTCGGTACCATCCCCATCCATTCACACTGGTCCTGTACAGTTATTATCTTTTCATCCTCTTCCAGTACCGTTTATGATTTATTTAGTCTGTTCCTGTTCTTTAGAGATCCATTCAGCCTATTCCTCAACCATTCCAATTGATTCACCCTGTTTCTGTACTGTTGTGATCCATTCAGCCTGTTTCTGTATCGTTCTGATCCGCTCAGCCTGTTCCTGTACCACCCTGATCCATTCAAGCTGTTCGTGTACTGTTCCATTCCACTCAACCTGTTGCTGTACAATGCTGATCCGTTCAGCCTGTTCCTTACAGTCCTGATCCATTCAGCCTGTTCCTCTACTCTTCTGATCCATTCAGCCTGTTCCTGGACCATTCCAATGCATTCAGCCTGTTCCACTACCGTCCAGATTTGTTCAGCCTGTTCCTCTACTTTTCAGATTCATTCAGCCTGTTCCTGTACCTTTCCAATCCATTCAGCCTGTTCCTGAACAGTCCTGATCTATTCAGCCTGTTCCTGTACTGTTCTGACCCATTCAGCCTGTTCCTGTACCTTTCTGATATTTTCAGCCTGTACCTGTACAGTCCTGATCCTCTCAGCCTGTTCCTGTACCTTTCTGATCCATTCAGCCTGTTCCTGTACTGGCCTGATCCATTCAGCCTGTTCCTGTACTGGCCTGATCCATTCAGCCTGTTCCTGTACTGGCCTGATCCATTCAGCCTGTTCCGGTACCTTTCCAATCTATTCAGCCTGTTCCTGTAATTTTCCGATATATTCAGCCTGTACCTGTACAGTCCTGATCCATTCGGCCTGTTCCTGAACGGTCCTGATCCATTCAGCCTGTTCCTGTACCTTTCTGATACATTCAGCCTGTTCCTGAACAGTCCTGATCCATTCAGCCTGTTCCTGTACAGTCCTGATCCATTCAGCCTTTTCCTGTACAGTCCTGTTCTATTCAGCTTGTTCCTGTACTGTGCTGATCCATTCAGCCTGTTCCTGTACCTTTCCAATCTATTCAGCCTGTTCCTGTACTGTCCCGATCCTTTCAGCTTGATCCTGTACAGTCCCGATCCATTCAGCCTGTTCCTGAACAGTCCTGATCCATTCAGCCTGTTCCTGTACCGTTCTGATCCATTCAGACTGAGACTGTACCGTTCTGATCTATTCATCCTGTTCCTGTACAGTCCCCTTCTATTCAGCCTGTTCCTGTACCTTTCCGATATATTCAGCCTGTACCTGTACAGTCCTGATCCATTCGGCCTGTTCCTGAACGGTCCTGATCCATTCAGCTTGTTCCTGTACCTTTCCGATCTATTCTACGTGTTCCTGTACAGTCCTGATCCATTCAGCCTGTTCCTGTACAGTTGCAATCAATTCAGCCTGTTTGTGTACCGCTTGATTCACTTCAAGCTGTTCCTGTACCGCTCTGATCCTTTCAGCCTGTTCCTCTACTGCTTCAATCGATTCACCCTGTTTCTGTACTGTCACGATCTATTCAGCCGGTACCTGTACCATTCCAATCAATTCAGTCTGTTTCTCAACTGTTCTGTTGTAATCAGCCAGTTCCACTACCATCCAGATTTGTTCAGCCTGTTCTTCTACTTTTCTAATGTATTCAGCCTCTTGCTGTATGGTTCTGATCCATTCAGCCTGTTCCTGTACCTTTCCAATCTATTCAGCCTGTTCCTGTACTGTCCCGATCCTTTCAGCTTGATCCTGTACAGTCCGGATCCATTCAGCCTGTTCCTGAACAGTCCTGATCCATTCAGCCTGTTCCTGTACTGTTCCATTCCATTGAACCTGTTCCCATTTTGTCTCAATCTGTTCAGCCCGTTTCTGTACAGTCCTAATCTATTTAGCCTTTTTCTGTAGAGCCCCAAGTCATTCTGCCTGTTCCTGTACCGTCTTGTTTGATTCAGTCTGTTTCGGTACCATCCCGATCCATTCACACTGGTCCTGTACAGTCATTATCTTTTCATCCTCTTCCAATACCGTTTATGATTTATTTAGTCTGTTCCTGTTCTTTAGAGATCCATTCAGCCTGTTCCTGTACAGTTGCAATCAATTCAGCCTGTTTGTGTACTGCTTGATTCACTTCAAGCTGTTCCTGTACCGTTCTGATCCTTTCAGCCTATTCCTCTACTGCTTCAATCAATTCACCCAGTTTCTGTACTGTCACGATCTATTCAGCCTGTTCCTCGACTGTCCCAATCCATTCAGCCTGTACCTGTACCATTCCAATCAATTCAGTCTGTTTCTCAACTGTTCTGTTGTAATCAGCCAGTTCCACTACCATCCAGATTTGTTCAGCCTGTTCCTCTACTTTTCTAATGTATTCAGCCTGTTGCTGCATGGTTCTGATCCATTCAGCCTGTTCCTGTACAGTTGCAATTGATTCCGCCTATTCGTGTACCGTTCGATTCATTTTAAGCTGTTCCTGTACCGTTCTGATCCTTTCAGCCTATTCCTCTACTGATTCGATCGATTCACCCTATTTCTGTACTGTCACGATCCATTCAGCCTGTTCCTGTACCATTCCATTCCATTGAACCTGTTCCCATTTTGTCTCAATCTGTTCAGCCCGTTTCTGTACAGTCCTAATCTATTTAGCCTTTTTCTGTAGAGCCCCAAGTCATTCTGCCTGTTCCTGTACAGTCTTGTTTGATTCAGTCTGTTTCGGTACCATCCCCATCCATTCACACTGGTCCTGTACAGTTATTATCTTTTCATCCTCTTCCAGTACCGTTTATGATTTATTTAGTCTGTTCCTGTTCTTTAGAGATCCATTCAGCCTATTCCTCAACCATTCCAATTGATTCACCCTGTTTCTGTACTGTTGTGATCCATTCAGCCTGTTTCTGTATCGTTCTGATCCGCTCAGCCTGTTCCTGTACCACCCTGATCCATTCAAGCTGTTCGTGTACTGTTCCATTCCACTCAACCTGTTGCTGTACAATGCTGATCCGTTCAGCCTGTTCCTGTACAGTCCTGATCCATTCAGCCTGTTCCTCTACTCTTCTGATCCATTCAGCCTGTTCCTGGACCATTCCAATGCATTCAGCCTGTTCCACTACCGTCCAGATTTGTTCAGCCTGTTCCTCTACTTTTCAGATTCATTCAGCCTGTTCCTGTACCTTTCCAATCCATTCAGCCTGTTCCTGAACAGTCCTGATCTATTCAGCCTGTTCCTGTACTGTTCTGACCCATTCAGCCTGTTCCTGTACCATTCTGATCTATTCATCCTGTTCCTGTGCAGTCCCCATCCATTCAGCCTGTTACTCTACTTTTCAGATTCATTCAGCCTGTTCCTGTACCTTTCCAATCCATTCAGCCTGTTCCTGAACAGTTCTGATCCATTCAGCCTGTTCCTGTACTGTTCTGACCCATTCAGCCTGTTCCTGTACCATTCTGATGTATTCATCCTGATCCTGTACAGTCCCCATCCATTCAGCCTGTTCCTGTACCTTTCTGATATATTCAGCCTGTACCTGTACAGTCCTGATCCTCTCAGCCTGTTCCTGTACCTTTCTGATCCATTCAGCCTGTTCCTGTACTGGCCTGATCCATTCAGCCTGTTCCGGTACCTTTCCAATTTATTCAGCCTGTTCCTGTAATTTTCCGATATATTCAGCCTGTACCTGTACAGTCCTGATCCATTCGGCCTGTTCCTGAACGGTCCTGATCCATTCAGCCTGTTCCTGTACCTTTCTGATACATTCAGCCTGTTCCTGAACAGTCCTGATCCATTCAGCCTGTTCCTGAACAGTCCTGATCCATTCAGCCTGTTCCTGTACAGTCCTGATCCATTCAGCCTTTTCCTGTACAGTCCCGTTCTATTCAGCTTGTTCCTGTACTGT
Organism: Hypanus sabinus; assembly: GCF_030144855.1. NCBI lineage: Eukaryota > Metazoa > Chordata > Chondrichthyes > Myliobatiformes > Dasyatidae > Hypanus > Hypanus sabinus. Next base: position 77,844,470 of record NC_082709.1, read on the forward strand.
GCTGATCCATTCAGCCTGTTCCTGTACCTTTCCAATCTATTCAGCCTGTTCCTGTACTGTCCCGATCCTTTCAGCTTGATCCTGTACCGTCCCGATCCATTCAGCCTGTTCCTGAACAGTCCTGATCCATTCAGTCTGTTCCTGTACAGTTCTGAACCATTCAGACTGAGACTGTACCGTTCTGATCTATTCATCCTGTTCCTGTACAGTCCCCTTCTATTCAGCCTGTTCCTGTACCTTTCCGATATATTCAGCCTGTACCTGTACAGTCCTGATCCATTCGGCCTGTTCCTGAACGGTCCTGATCCATTCAGCTTGTTCCTGTACCTTTCCGATCTATTCTACGTGTTCCTGTACAGTCCTGATCCATTCAGCCTGTTCCTGTACAGTTGCAATCAATTCAGCCTGTTTGTGTACCGCTTGATTCACTTCAAGCTGTTCCTGTACTGCTCTGATCCTTTCAGCCTGTTCCTCTACTGCTTCAATCGATTCACCCTGTTTCTGTACTGTCACGATCTATTCAGCCGGTACCTGTACCATTCCAATCAATTCAGTCTGTTTCTCAACTGTTCTGTTGTAATCAGCCAGTTCCACTACCATCCAGATTTGTTCAGCCTGTTCTTCTACTTTTCTAATGTATTCAGCCTCTTGCTGTATGGTTCTGATCCATTCAGCCTGTTCCTGTACCTTTCCAATCTATTCAGCCTGTTCCTGTACTGTCCCGATCCTTTCAGCTTGATCCTGTACAGTCCGGATCCATTCAGCCTGTTCCTGAACAGTCCTGATCCATTCAGCCTGTTCCTGTACTGTTCCATTCCATTGAACCTGTTCCCATTTTGTCTCAATCTGTTCAGCCCGTTTCTGTACAGTCCTAATCTATTTAGCCTTTTTCTGTAGAGCCCCAAGTCATTCTGCCTGTTCCTGTACCGTCTTGTTTGATTCAGTCTGTTTCGGTACCATCCCGATCCATTCACACTGGTCCTGTACAGTCATTATCTTTTCATCCTCTTCCAGTACCGTTTATGATTTATTTAGTCTGTTCCTGTTCTTTAGAGATCCATTCAGCCTGTTCCTGTACAGTTGCAATCAATTCAGCCTGTTTGTGTACTGCTTGATTCACTTCAAGCTGTTCCTGTACCGTTCTGATCCTTTCAGCCTATTCCTCTACTGCTTCAATCAATTCACCCAGTTTCTGTACTGTCACGATCTATTCAGCCTGTTCCTCGACTGTCCCAATCCATTCAGCCTGTACCTCTACCATTCCAATCAATTCAGTCTGTTTCTCAACTGTTCTGTTGTAATCAGCCAGTTCCACTACCATCCAGATTTGTTCAGCCTGTTCCTCTACTTTTCTAATGTATTCAGCCTGTTGCTGCATGGTTCTGATCCATTCAGCCTGTTCCTGTACAGTTGCAATTGATTCCGCCTATTCGTGTACCGTTCGATTCATTTTAAGCTGTTCCTGTACCGTTCTGATCCTTTCAGCCTATTCCTCTACTGATTCGATCGATTCACCCTATTTCTGTACTGTCACGATCCATTCAGCCTGTTCCTGTACCATTCCATTCCATTGAACCTGTTCCCATTTTGTCTCAATCTGTTCAGCCCGTTTCTGTACAGTCCTAATCTATTTAGCCTTTTTCTGTAGAGCCCCAAGTCATTCTGCCTGTTCCTGTACAGTCTTGTTTGATTCAGTCTGTTTCGGTACCATCCCCATCCATTCACACTGGTCCTGTACAGTTATTATCTTTTCATCCTCTTCCAGTACCGTTTATGATTTATTTAGTCTGTTCCTGTTCTTTAGAGATCCATTCAGCCTATTCCTCAACCATTCCAATTGATTCACCCTGTTTCTGTACTGTTGTGATCCATTCAGCCTGTTTCTGTATCGTTCTGATCCGCTCAGCCTGTTCCTGTACCACCCTGATCCATTCAAGCTGTTCGTGTACTGTTCCATTCCACTCAACCTGTTGCTGTACAATGCTGATCCGTTCAGCCTGTTCCTGTACAGTCCTGATCCATTCAGCCTGTTCCTCTACTCTTCTGATCCATTCAGCCTGTTCCTGGACCATTCCAATGCATTCAGCCTGTTCCACTACCGTCCAGATTTGTTCAGCCTGTTCCTCTACTTTTCAGATTCATTCAGCCTGTTCCTGTACCTTTCCAATCCATTCAGCCTGTTCCTGAACAGTCCTGATCTATTCAGCCTGTTCCTGTACTGTTCTGACCCATTCAGCCTGTTCCTGTACCATTCTGATCTATTCATCCTGTTCCTGTGCAGTCCCCATCCATTCAGCCTGTTACTCTACTTTTCAGATTCATTCAGCCTGTTCCTGTACCTTTCCAATCCATTCAGCCTGTTCCTGAACAGTTCTGATCCATTCAGCCTGTTCCTGTACTGTTCTGACCCATTCAGCCTGTTCCTGTACCATTCTGATGTATTCATCCTGTTCCTGTACAGTCCCCATCCATTCAGCCTGTTCCTGTACCTTTCTGATATATTCAGCCTGTACCTGTACAGTCCTGATCCTCTCAGCCTGTTCCTGTACCTTTCTGATCCATTCAGCCTGTTCCTGTACTGGCCTGATCCATTCAGCCTGTTCCTGTACTGGCCTGATCCATTCAGCCTGTTCCGGTACCTTTCCAATCTATTCAGCCTGTTCCTGTAATTTTCCGATATATTCAGCCTGTACCTGTACAGTCCTGATCCATTCAGCCTTTTCCTGTACAGTCCTGTTCTATTCAGCTTGTTCCTGTACTGTGCTGATCCATTCAGCCTGTTCCTGTACCTTTCCAATCTATTCAGCCTGTTCCTGTACTGTCCCGATCCTTTCAGCTTGATCCTGTACAGTCCCGATCCATTCAGCCTGTTCCTGAACAGTCCTGATCCATTCAGCCTGTTCCTGTACCGTTCTGATCCATTCAGACTGAGACTGTACCGTTCTGATCTATTCATCCTGTTCCTGTACAGTCCCCTTCTATTCAGCCTGTTCCTGTACCTTTCCGATATATTCAGCCTGTACCTGTACAGTCCTGATCCATTCGGCCTGTTCCTGAACGGTCCTGATCCATTCAGCTTGTTCCTGTACCTTTCCGATCTATTCAACGTGTTCCTGTACAGTCCTGATCCATTCAGCCTGTTCCTGTACAGTTGCAATCAATTCAGCCTGTTTGTGTACCGCTTGATTCACTTCAAGCTGTTCCTGTACCGCTCTGATCCTTTCAGCCTGTTCCTCTACTGCTTCAATCGATTCACCCTGTTTCTGTACTGTCACGATCTATTCAGCCGGTACCTGTACCATTCCAATCAATTCAGTCTGTTTCTCAACTGTTCTGTTGTAATCAGCCAGTTCCACTACCATCCAGATTTGTTCAGCCTGTTCTTCTACTTTTCAGATTCATTCAGCCTCTTGCTGTATGGTTCTGATCTATTCAGCCTGTTCCTGTACTGTCCCGATCCTTTCAGCTTGATCCTGTACAGTCCGGATCCATTCAGCCTGTTCCTGAACAGCCCTGATCCATTCAGCCTGTTCCTGTACTGTTCCATTCCATTGAACCTGTTCCCATTTTGTCTCAATCTGTTCAGCCCGTTTCTGTACAGTCCTAATCTATTTAGCCTTTTTCTGTAGAGCCCCAAGTCATTCTGCCTGTTCCTGTACCGTCTTGTTTGATTCAGTCTGTTTCGGTACCATCCCGATCCATTCACACTGGTCCTGTACAGTCATTATCTTTTCATCCTCTTCCAGTACCGTTTATGATTTATTTAGTCTGTTCCTGTTCTTTAGAGATCCATTCAGCCTGTTCCTGTACAGTTGCAATCAATTCAGCCTGTTTGTGTACTGCTTGATTCACTTCAAGCTGTTCCTGTACCGTTCTGATCCTTTCAGCCTATTCCTCTACAGCTTCAATCGATTCACCCAGTTTCTGTACTGTCACGATCTATTCAGCCTGTTCCTGTACCATTCCATTCCATTGAACCTGTTCCCATTTTGTCTCAATCTGTTCAGCCCGTTTCTGTACAGTCCTAATCTATTTAGCCTTTTTCTGTAGAGCCCCAAGTCATTCTGCCTGTTCCTGTACAGTCTTGTTTGATTCAGTCTGTTTCGGTACCATCCCCATCCATTCACACTGGTCCTGTACAGTTATTATCTTTTCATCCTCTTCCAGTACCGTTTATGATTTATTTAGTCTGTTCCTGTTCTTTAGAGATCCATTCAGCCTATTCCTCAACCATTCCAATTGATTCACCCTGTTTCTGTACTGTTGTGATCCATTCAGCCTGTTTCTGTATCGTTCTGATCCGCTCAGCCTGTTCCTGTACCACCCTGATCCATTCAAGCTGTTCGTGTACTGTTCCATTCCACTCAACCTGTTGCTGTACAATGCTGATCCGTTCAGCCTGTTCCTGTACAGTCCTGATCCATTCAGCCTGTTCCTCTACTCTTCTGATCCATTCAGCCTGTTCCTGGACCATTCCAATGCATTCAGCCTGTTCCACTACCGTCCAGATTTGTTCAGCCTGTTCCTCTACTTTTCAGATTCATTCAGCGTGTTCCTGTACCTTTCCAATCCATTCAGCCTGTTCCTGAACAGTCCTGATCTATTCAGCCTGTTCCTGTACTGTTCTGACCCATTCAGCCTGTTCCTGTACCATTCTGATCTATTCATCCTGTTCCTGTGCAGTCCCCATCCATTCAGCCTGTTACTCTACTTTTCAGATTCATTCAGCCTGTTCCTGAACAGTCCTGATCTATTCAGCCTGTTCCTGTACTGTTCTGACCCATTCAGCCTGTTCCTGTACCATTCTGATGTATTCATCCTGTTCCTGTACAGTCCCCATCCATTCAGCCTGTTCCTGTACCTTTCTGATATATTCAGCCTGTACCTGTACAGTCCTGATCCTCTCAGCCTGTTCCTGTACCTTTCTGATCCATTCAGCCTGTTCCTGTACTGGCCTGATCCATTCAGCCTGTTCCTGTACTGGCCTGATCCATTCAGCCTGTTCCGGTACCTTTCCAATCTATTCAGCCTGTTCCTGTAATTTTCCGATATATTCAGCCTGTACCTGTACAGTCCTGATCCATTCAGCCTTTTCCTGTACAGTCCTGTTCTATTCAGCTTGTTCCTGTACTGTGCTGATCCATTCAGCCTGTTCCTGTACCTTTCCAATCTATTCAGCCTGTTCCTGTACTGTCCCGATCCTTTCAGCTTGATCCTGTACAGTCCCGATCCATTCAGCCTGTTCCTGAACAGTCCTGATCCATTCAGCCTGTTCCTGTACCGTTCTGATCCATTCAGACTGAGACTGTACCGTTCTGATCTATTCATCCTGTTCCTGTACAGTCCCCTTCTATTCAGCCTGTTCCTGTACCTTTCCGATATATTCAGCCTGTACCTGTACAGTCCTGATCCATTCGGCCTGTTCCTGAACGGTCCTGATCCATTCAGCTTGTTCCTGTACCTTTCCGATCTATTCAACGTGTTCCTGTACAGTCCTGATCCATTCAGCCTGTTCCTGTACAGTTGCAATCAATTCAGCCTGTTTGTGTACCGCTTGATTCACTTCAAGCTGTTCCTGTACCGCTCTGATCCTTTCAGCCTGTTCCTCTACTGCTTCAATCGATTCACCCTGTTTCTGTACTGTCACGATCTATTCAGCCGGTACCTGTACCATTCCAATCAATTCAGTCTGTTTCTCAACTGTTCTGTTGTAATCAGCCAGTTCCACTACCATCCAGATTTGTTCAGCCTGTTCTTCTACTTTTCTAATGTATTCAGCCTCTTGCTGTATGGTTCTGATCTATTCAGCCTGTTCCTGTACTGTCCCGATCCTTTCAGCTTGATCCTGTACAGTCCGGATCCATTCAGCCTGTTCCTGAACAGTCCTGATCCATTCAGCCTGTTCCTGTACAGTTGCAATTGATTCAGCCTATTCGTGTACCGTTCGATTCATTTTAAGCAGTTCCTCTACCGTTCTGATCCTTTCAGCCTATTCCTCTACTGATTTGATCGATTCATCCTATTTCTGTACAGTCATGATCCATTCAGCCTGTTCCTGTACCGTTCCATTCCATTGAACCTGTTCCCATTTTGTCTCAATCTGTTCAGCCTGTTTCTGTACAGTCCTAATCTATTTACCCTTTTTCTGTACAGCCCCAAGTCATTCTGCCTGTTCCTGTACCGTCTTGTTTGATTCAGTTTGTTTCGGTCCCATCCCGATCCATTCACAACGGTCCTGTACAGTCATTACCTTTTCATCCTCTTCCAGTACCGTTTATGATTTATTTAGTCTGTTCCTGTTCTTTAGAGATCCATTCAGCCTATTCCTCAACCATTCCAATTGATTCACCCTGTTTCTGTACTGTTGTGATCCATTCAGCCTGTTTCTGTATCGTTCTGATCCGCTCAGCCTGTTCCTGTACCATCCTGATCCATTCAAGCTGTTCGTGTACTGTTCCATTCCACTCAACCTGTTGCTGTACAATGCTGATCCGTTCAGCCTGTTCCTGTACAGTCCTGATCCATTCAGCCTGTTCCTCTACTCTTCTGATCCATTCAGCCTGTTCCTGGACCATTCCAATGCATTCAGCCTGTTCCACTACCGTCCAGATTTGTTCAGCCTGTTCCTCTACTTTTCAGATTCATTCAGCCTGTTCCTGTACCTTTCCAATCCATTCAGCCTGTTCCTGAACAGTCCTGCTCCATTCAGCCTATTCCTGTACTGTTCTGACCCATTCAGCCTGTTCCTGTACCATTCTGATCTGTTCAACCTGTTCCTGTACAGTCCCCATCCATTCAGCCTGTTCCTGTACCTTTCTGATATATTCAGCCTGTACCTGTACAGTCCTGATCCACTCAGCCTGTTCCTGTACCTTTCTGATCCGTTCAGCCTGTTCCTGAACAGTCCAGATCCATTTAGTCTGTTCCTGTACTGTCCTGATCAATTCAGCCTGTTCCTGTACCTTCCCAATCTATTCAGTCTGTTCTTGTACTGTCCTGATTGATTCAGCCTGTTTCTGTACTGTCCTGATCCATTCAGCCTGTTCCTGTACCGTTCTGATCCATTCAGACTGAGACTGTACCGTTCTGATCTATTCATCCTGTTCCTGTACAGTCCCCATCTATTCAGCCTGTTGCTGTACCTTTCCGATATATTCAGCCTGTACCTGTACAGTCCTGATCCATTCGGCCTGTTCCTGAACAGTCCTGATCCATTCAGCTTGTTCCTGTACCTTTCCGATCTATTCAACGTGTTCCTGTACAGTCCTGATCCATTCAGCCTGTTCCTGGACAGTTGCAATCAATTCAGCCTGTTTGTGTACCGCTTGATTCACTTCAAGCTGTTCCTGTACTGCTCTGATCCTTTCAGCCTATTCCTCTACTGCTTCAATCGATTCACCCTGTTTCTGTACTGTCACGATCCATTCAGCCGGTACCTGTACCATTCCAATCAATTCAGTCTGTTTCTCAACTGTTCTGTTGTAATCAGCCAGTTCCACTACCATCCAGATTTGTTCAGCCTGTTCCTCTACTTTTCTAATGTATTCAGCCTCTTGCTGTATGGTTCTGATCCATTCAGCCTGTTCCTGTACAGTTGCAATTGATTTAGCCTATTTGTGTACCGTTCGATTCATTTTAAGCAGTTCCTGTACCGTTCTGATCCTTTCAGCCTATTCCTCTACTGATTAGATCGATTCACCCAATTTCTGTACTGTCACGATCCATTCAGCCTGTTCCTGTACCATTCCATTCCATTGAACCTGTTCCCATTTTGTCTCAATCTGTTCAACCCGTTTCTGTACAGTCCTAATCTATTTAGCCTTTTTCTGTAGAGCCCCAAGTCATTCTGCCTGTTCCTGTACCATCTTGTTTGATTCAGTCTGTTTCGGTACCATCCCCATCCATTCACACTGGTCCTGTACAGTTATTATCTTTTCATCCTCTTCCAGTACCGTTTATGATTTATTTAATCTGTTCCTGTTCTTTAGAGATCCATTCAGCCTGTTCCTGTACAGTTGCAATCAATTCAGCCTGTTTGTGTACTGCTTGATTCACTTCAAGCTGTTCCTGTACCGTTCTGATCCTTTCAGCCTATTCCTCTACTGCATCAATCGATTCACCCAGTTTCTGTACTGTCACGATCTATTCAGCCTGTTCCTCGACTGTCCCAATCCATTCAGCCTGTACCTGTACCATTCCAATCAATTCAGTCTGTTTCTCAACTGTTCTGTTGTAATCAGCCAGTTCCACTACCATCCAGATTTGTTCAGCCTGTTCCTCTACTTTTCTAATGTATTCAGCCTGTTGCTGCATGGTTCTGATCCATTCAGCCTGTTCCTGTACAGTTGCAATTGATTCAGCCTATTCGTGTACCGTTCGATTCATTTTAAGCAGTTCCTGTACCGTTCTGATCCTTTCAGCCTATTCCTCTACTGATTAGATCGATTCACCCTGTTTCTGTACTGTCACGATCCATTCAGCCTGTTCCTGTACCGTTCTATTCCATTGAACCTGTTCCCATTTTGTCTCAATCTGTTCAGCCCGTTTCTGTACAGTCCTAATCTATTTAGCCTTTTTCTGTAGAGCCCCAAGTCATTCTGCCTGTTCCTGTACCGTCTTGTTTGATTCAGTCTGTTTCGGTACCATCCCGATCCATTCACACTGGTCCTGTACAGTCATTATCTTTTCATCCTCTTCCAGTACCGTTTATGATTTATTTAGTCTGTTCCTGTTCTTTAGAGATCCTTTCAGCCTATTCTTCAACCATTCCAATTGATTCACCCTGTTTCTGTACTGTTGTGATCCATTCAGCCTGTTTCTGTATCGTTCTGATCCGCTCAGCCTGTTCCTGTACCATCCTGATCCATTCAGCCTGTTCCTGTACTGTTCCATTCCACTCAACCTGTTGCTGTACAATGCTGATCCATTCAACCTGTTCCTGAACAGTCCTGATCTATTCAGCCTGTTCCTGTTCCTGTTCCTTTCTGATCTATTCAACTTGTTCCTGTACAGTCCTGATCCATTCAGCCTGTTCTTGTACTGTCCTGATTGATTCAGCTCGTTCCTGTACCGTTCCGATCCATTCAGCCTGTTCCTGTACCTTTCTGATCCATTCAGCCTGTTCCTGAAGTCCTGATCCATTCAGCGTGTTCTTGTACAGTCCTGATCTATTCAGCCTGTTCCTGTACCTTTTTGATCTATTCAGCTTTTTCCTGTACTGTCCTGATCCATTCAGCCTGTTCCTGTACCTTTCCAATCTATTCAGCCATTCCTGTACTGTCCTGATCCATTCAGCCTGTTCCTGTACAGTCCCAATCCATTCAACCTGTTCCTGTACCTTTCCGATCTATTCAGCTTGTTCCTGTACAGTCCTGATCCATTCAGGTTGTTTCTGTACCTTTCTGATCCATTCAGCCTGTTCTTGAACAGTTCTGATCCATTCAGCCTGTTCTTGAACAGTCCTGATCCATTCAGCCTGTTCCTGTACAGTCCTGATCCATTCAGCCTGTTCCTGTACCTTTCCAATCTATTCAGCTTGTTCCTGTACTGTCCTGATCCATTCAGCCTGTTCCTGTACCTTTCCAATCTATTCAGCCGTTCCTGTACTGTCCTGATCCATTCAGGTTGTTTCTGTACCTTTCTGATCCATTCAGCTTTTTCCTGTACAGTCCCAATCCATTCAACCTGTTCCTGTACCTTTCCGATCTATTCAGCTTGTTCCTGTACAGTCCTGATCCATTCAGCCTATTCCTGTACCTTTCCAATCTATTCAGCCTGTTCCTGAACAGTCCTGATCCATTCAGGTTGTTTCTGTACCTTTCTGATCCATTCAGCCTGTTCCTGAACAGTTCTGATCCATTCAGCCTGTTCTTGAACAGTCCTGATCCATTCAGCCTGTTCCTGTACAGTCCCAATCCATTCAGCCTGTTCCTGTACCTTTTTGATCTATTCAGCTTGTTCCTGTACAGTCCTGATCCATTCAGCCTGTTCCTGAACAATCCTGATCCATTCAGCCTATTCCTGTACAGTCCCAATCCATTCAGCCTGTTCCTGTACCTTTCCAATCTATTCAGCCGTTCCTGTACTGTCCTGATCTATTCAGCCTGTTCCTGAACAGTCCTGATCCATTCAGGTTGTTTCTGTACCTTTCTGATCCATTCAGCCTGTTCCTGAACAGTCCTGATCCATTCAGCCTGTTCCTGTACAGTCCAATCCACTCAGACTGAGCATGTCCCTTTCTGAATACGCTAACCTGACCTGCGTACGGGGCTGATCAGGGTAGATGGTTCTCGGGCAGCTGTGGGAAATGACCAGTTTTCTCCTTCCAGTTGCCATCTGCATCCAGATGGGATTTCAGACAGTGCACTGCTTCCGTAGCTGCCATTTATTCCCTGTTATCTAATTATCTGAATTTAATTCAACGTCTGCCCCAATGGGATTCTATCCTGTCTCTGATTCTTCAGTCCAGTACAGAACTCCGGCATCGCTTTTCGTTATTAATGGATGTGGTGTGAATGCGATCCCACGGGCAGGTGGATTGCATCAGACTAACACACTCACATTCGGACTGAATACATCTGACAGTTTTCTCTCCCCAACACCAACGCTGTGTTTTGTTCTAGATCTCCGCAACTGCCAAGGGCAGAGTGCTCTGTGTGAGCAGCCAGCACTCGGTCTGGGAGCGTCACTGGGATCTGATGCTGGGTCTGTGCACAGAACATAGATCACAGAACACAGGGCAAAGAACACCAGATCATAGAACACAAAACATAGAACACCAGAACACAGAACACAGGACATAGAACACCAGATCATAGAACACAGAACATAGAACACCAGAACACAGAACACAGATCATAGAACACAAAACATAGAACACAGAACACAGGACAAAGAACACTAGATCATAGAACACAGAACACAGGACAAAGAACACCAGATCATAGAACACAGAACATAGAACACAGAACACAGGACAAAGAACACCAGATCATAGAACACAGAACATAGAATACCAGAACACAGAACACAGGACATAGAACACCAGATCATAGAACACAGAACATAGAATACCAGAACACAGAACACAGGACATAGAACACCAGATCATAGAACACAGAACACAGGACAAAGAACACCAGATCATAGAACACAGAACATAGAACACCAGAACACAGGACATAGAACACCAGATCATAGAACACAAAACATGTGTAAAGTGGATTTCTTCTTTTTCTTTGTTACTGTGTATGTAATCAAAATGGCTTCTTTGTCTTGTTAAAAGCAGGAATGCTTCTTTGTTGCGAGAGAGTGCTGGAAGCTTGTTTGGGTTAAAATTTACTGATAACAAGAATGGTATTCCTTTGTAAACCAATTGGGATTAATGTTGTTCTTTCTTCTGAGTCTGTAAGCTATTGTTGGCGGGCTTTTGGGCAGATTGGCACGAGGGGGTGAGAGAGAGAGGATGCGATGCTGTAAGCTGGGCGAGGAACGGACCCCAAGCGGGTCTGAGGCCAGGAGGTACTCCGAGGAGAGGAGATGAAGCTAGATGTGCTTGGTTGACCACTTCGGATGGTCCTAAGCTGCGAGTTGAGGAGTTCGGACGGGATTGAATGGTGGCCAGAAGACTTCAGTAATTGAGCTCCAACGGTTGTGCAAGAAGTGGTTTGGACTTTGATAAGTTTGGTGCCTTTTCTTTATTTTTTTCTTCATATATACTGTATCATTATTAATCATTTAGTTATAGTGACCTTTATAAATTGTACTCATTTAATCGCAAATGGTGTGCTGTCTGTTTTTGGGCGAGGCGGGGATATCCCGGACGAGCCCCCACAATGTAACCCTCTGGGTTGCCTCAGGCTCGCTCAGCTTGTTCTCGTCTAGGGGGAGCAGCCTTCAGCCCCGCCAAACTGGGTAATCAGCTGGTGTGGATGCTGTGTGATGTCCTCGCCTTGCCCAAAAATAGACAGTATACCATATGCGATTAAATGAGTACAATTTATAAAGGTCACTATAACTAAATGATTAATACCGATACAGTATATATGAAGAAAAAAATAAAGAAAAGGCGCCAAACTTATCAAAGTCCAAACCACTTCGTGCACAATCATTGGAGCTCAATTACTGAAGTCTTCTGGCCGCCATTTGATCCCCTCCGAACTCCTCGACTCGCAGCTCAGGACCCTCCGAAGTGGTCAACCAAGCACATCTAGCTTCATCTCCTCTCCTCGGAGTACCTCCTGGCCTCGGACCCCCACTTGGGGTCCGTTCCTCGCCCAGCTGACAGCATCGCATCCTCCCTCTCTCAACCCCTCGCACCGATCTCCCCAAAAGCCTGCCAACAATAGCTTACAGACTCAGAAGAAAGAACAACATTAATCCCAATTGGTTTACAAAGGAATACCATTCTTGTTATCAGTAAATTTTAACCCAAACAAGCTTCTAGCACTCTCTCGCAACAAAGAAGCATTCCTGCTTTTAACAAAACAAAGAAGCCATTTTGATTACATACACAGTAACAAAGAAAAAGAAGAAATCCCCTTTACACATAGAACACCAGAACTCAGAACACAGGACAAAGAACACCAGATCATAGAGTACAGAACATAGAACACCAGAACACAGAACACAGGACAAAGAACACCAGATCATAGAGCACAGAACATAGCACACCAGAACACAGAACACAGGACATCGAACACCAGATCATAGAACACAGGACATAGAACACCAGAACACAGAACACAGGACAAAGAACACCAGATCATAGAGCACAGAACATAGAACACCAGAACACAGAACACAGGACAAAGAACACCAGATCATAGAGCACAGAACATAGAACACCAGAACACAGAACACAGGACAAAGAACACCAGATCATAGAGTACAGAACATAGCACACCAGAACACAGAACACAGGACATCGAACACCAGATCATAGAACACAGGACATAGAACACCAAAACATAGAACCCAGAACATTTCAACACAGTACATGCCCTTCCGCCCACAATGTTGTGCCAACCCTACCTACTCCAAGGTCAATCTAACTCTTCCCTCCCACATAGCCCTCCATTTTTCTATCATCCATGTGCTTATCTAAGAGATGCTTAAATGCCCCTAATATATCTGCCTCTGCCACCATCCATGGCAGTGCGTGTTACCCACCCAGCACACTCTTTGTAAAAATCTTCCCCTCCTATACTTTCCTCTGATCACCTTAAACTTATGCCACTCCACACCCTCCCTGGATCTAACTATTTCCTCCCTGGGAAGACGCCTCTGACTGTCCACTCGATCTATGCTTCTTATCATCTTGTACACCTTTATCAAGTCACCTCTCACTTTCCTTTGTCATCTTTAATCCTCATTCACTCTATCGGGAAAAGTCGCAGCTTGTTCAACCTACCCTCATAAGACATGCTCTCCAATCCAGACAGCATCCTGGTAAATCTCCCCTGCACCCTCTCTAATCCAGACAGCATCCTGGTAAATCTCCTCTGCTCCCTCTCTAAAGCTTTCGCATCCATCCTCTAATGAAGTGACCAGAACTGAAGACAGCATTCCAACTGTGGTCTAACCAGAGATTTATAGAGTGCAACATTGTCTCACAGTTCTTGTACCCAATCCCCTGACGAATGAGACATCACACCACACGTCTTCTTAACCACCCTCTCAACTTGAGAGATCTAAGGACATGGACCCCAATATCCCCCTGTTCCTCCACACTGCTAAGAATCCTACCATTAACCCTGTACTCAGCCTTCAGATTTAACCTTTCATTTCACACTTTCCCAGGTTAAACTCGTGAATGAGACCAGGATAGTGTGCCGGGGTCCAGGGAGCCTCCGTCTGCCCACAGGCAGCTCATTTCTGATCGCTCAACCCTTTGTTGACAAATACCCACTGATCTCCTGACTTCCCCCCACCCCCCTCCACCCTCTGTTCAGATTCTCTCCGCTCTATTAGATCAGATTAGATTAAAGACTAGCTTTGCTTGTCATGGACATCGAAACACCGTCTGAGGATGTGCCGGGGGAGCCTGCAAGTGTTGTCACGGCATGTCCACGGCTCACCAACCCTCGCCCGTCTGTCTTTATAACGTGGAAGGAAGTGGTGCTTTTGTGATTACTGTGACTCAAGTCTGATTCAGGGCTGGGTGGTGAGAGTGTTCGTCCTCCTATGGCCTTCAGTGAGGATGAGAGTATGTCCCTCACAGCACATACCCGCCCCCGCACCGCGCTCCAGATGCTGAGTGTGCTGGTGGGAAGCGCCCCGCCCTTGTTGGAGCATGACTGCTCCATATCCTACCCAGCATTATAACTCCGATCCACCTCTCTCCTCATGGTCCACTGGCCTGATTCAATGTTCATCCAACGTCCTGCCAGATGTTCATGTTTCCTTCATCATTCCAGATATTCACTGGATAACTTGACCTACCAGCTGTATGGACTGGGACTGTGCATCACTCCCACCTTGTATCCAGCTCAGCCTGGAGCCCACATTGGGAACAGACTTTTCTGATCACCTGCTCCTTCTCATATGCCCCCACGGCCCATTACTCCAACACCGCCCCTCCTCTAGTGTACCCCTCCCTCAACACCTTCCATTTCACAGTCTGGCATTCCCTCGGTACCTCCGTCTCTCCTCCACGTGGTCTTGACTGCTGACAGCTCTCCGGTCTCCTGCCCTCGCCAGCGGCCATGTCTGCCTCAGCTCCTGACCGGAGTCAGTCAGTCATTGCGGAGAGCGCAGAGTGGAGGGTGTGAACTAGGTGGATTTCACACGTGAGGGGATAAGGGCGAAGTGGGTTATTGGGAGACCGAGCGGTGCCTGTGAACAACGAGTGAGGGAGTGGAGTAGGAAAATCACACTCAGATATTGCAGGAGAGAAAATCGATTACCTCTCGGTACTGCGACACAGTTAATACCTAGCACCCTGCTTATTGTTAAAAATAGAATAAAGCAAAACACAAGTAATTTAAAATATCAAGAAAGGCAAGATTTAAGACTCGAGATTCAAGATCGTTTAATGTCATTTCCAATACACAAGTGTAAAGCAGAACGAGATCATTGTTACTACGGATCTGATGGAGCCCAAAGAAACCAAATAAGATTAAAAACCAATAATAATAAAAACAATAAATATATATAAAATAAAAATACAATATAATGTATTTTATAATATGATATATATTAAAATATATCTATAAATATATAAATAAAAGATGTATGTATTTACAGTCGGCCATCCTTATCTGTGAGGGATTGGTTCTGGGACCCCCTCCCCTCGATAACAAAATCACTGATGCTCAAGTCCCTTATATAAAATGGCGTAGTATTTGCATATAACCTATGCACATCCTCCCGTATACTTTAAATCGTCTCTAGATTACTTATAATGCCTAATACAATGTAAATGCTAAGTAAGTAGTTGCTATACTGTGTTGTTTAGGGAATAATGACAAGAAAAAAAGGTCTGTACATGTTCAGTACAGACGGCAACCATCATAGCTCTTCTGGGAACGCTGATGTTGCCTCGGCATGAGCCGATCCCGATTCTCCTGTGATCTTTAAGTTCTTGAGGCTGGCTGTAGCACTTTACGTAGCTAGCCAGCCATCCCTTACTAGCCTTAAACTCCTTTGTCTCGCTCACAACACACGTTGAATGAGACACGAGGCAAACAATGCTCAACTTCCGGGTTTTCCCGATCCGCGGTTGGTTGAATCCACACATGTAGAACCCGTGGATAAGGAGGGCTGACTGTATATACACTCATGTATGTGGATTTAATGTCCATGACGTGACGCTAGGCACAGGAGTGTCTCTACATAAGGTGACTCTGACAGGAAATGATACTGTCATGGTGGTTAGGTGTGGAGGGTGGGTTAGTGGGTTGAGGTGTTGATCATCAATACTGCTTGGGGAAAGTAACTATTGCTGGTGGTCCTGGTGTGGTTGCAACGTAACCCCCTCCCTGACAAACAGTCTGTGAGCAGGGTGGGTGGTCCTTCATGATGATACGGGCCCTTCTCTGGCACCTTTCCCTATATACGTCCTTGATGTGTGTGGTGCTGAGCTCCTGGTATTACGACACAGTTAATACCTTACATCCCGTTTGCTGTTAAAAATAGAATAAACGCAAGTGATTTAAAATATCAAGAAAGGCAAAGAGGCTGAATGGAAAACTGTTTCTGTTGCCTCTCGACTGCTGTTGAAAGATCAAACATTGAATTTCCCCTATCTCCATCAGGCACAAAGAGAAAGGTTTGGGTGACTCACAGGAGTGTGTCAGTGTTCAGCGGAAGAGACACCTTTGGGTGCACGGTGAGGAGGAGGGCTGGTGTTGGTCTCTTCCAGCTGAAGATCACCCCTCTGAGGATGATGGCTGACCTGCTCCTTGGTGGCGGGGGGGGGGGGGGGGTCATCCCACTGGCAAACAGCTCTCCCCGCGACCCATGTGCAGTCACTTGCCAAGATGTTTCAGAAACTCGAGTACGAGTTGGGATGTTATTTTGAAGTAATACAAGATGTTGATGAGGCTGAATTTAAACCATAAGATATAAGAAGAGGATTAAGCCATTCAGCCCATCGAGACTGTGTCGGCATTCCATCATGACTGATTTATTATTCCTCTCAACCCCATTCCCCTGCCTTCTTGCTGTAATCTTTGACGGCCTGAGTCATCACAAACCTATCAACCTCTGCTTTAAATATACCCAGACGGCCTCCACAGCTGTCTGTGGCAATGAATTCCACAGATTCACAATGCCAAAAGAAATTCCTCCTCATCTCTGTTCTAAATGGACATCCCTCTATTCTGAGTCTGTGCCCTCTGGTCCCTGGCTCCTCCAAGTTTGGAAGCATCCTCTCTACATCTACTATAGCTAGCTATTTGATAATTCAGAGTATGGAGTGCAGATCTGGTCACCTAACTACAGAAAAGATTTCAATAAGATTCAAAGAGAGAAGGATGTTGCCGGGTCTTGAGGACCTGAGTTCCAGGGAAAGGGGGGATTGGTTTGGACTTTATTCCCTGGAGCGTAGGAGAAGGACGGGTGATTTGATAGAGGTATACAAAATTATGAGGGGTGTAGATGGGGTAAATGCAAACAGGCCCTTTCCACAGTGGTTGGTTGAAACTAGAGCCAGAGGTCATGGATTCAGGGTGAAAGGTCAAACGTTTAAGGAGAACTTCACTCAGAGGGTGGTGGGAGTGTGGGATGGGCTGCCATGGAACATAGAACACAGGAACAGGCCCTTCAGCCCACAATGTTGTGCTGAACCACCTAAAAGAAAATCAAAGAAATCCCCAAAAATTAATCCCTCCTACCTATAGAATGTCCATATCCCTCCATCTTCCTTACATCCATGTGCCTATCTACACATCTCTTAAAAGCCTCTAATGTATTTGCCTCTACCACGATGCCAAGCAGCATATTCCAGGCATCCACCACTCCCTGAGTAAAAAACTTACCCCTCACACCTCCTTTGAACCTACTCCTCTCACCTTCAATGCATGCCCTCTGTATCAAACATTCCAACCCTGGGTGTCTACTCTATCTACATCTCTCATCATTTTATAAACTTCTATCAGATCCCCCGCCCCCCAACCGCCGTTGCTCCAGGGAGAAACAATTCAAGTTTGTCCAGCCTCACATGACAGCACATGCTCTCTAAACCAGGTAGCATCCTAGTGCACCTCTTCTGCACCCTCTCCAAAGCCTCGACATCCTTCCTATAGTGGGACAACCAGAACTGTACCCGATACTCCAGATATCTTGTACACCTCTATCATGTCTTCTCTCATCCTCCTCCTCTCCAGAGAGTAAAGCCCTAGCTCCCTTAATCTCTGATCATAATCCATACGCTCTAAACCAGGCAGCATCCTGGTAAATCTCCTCTGTACCCTTTCGAATGCTTCCACATCCTTCCTATAGTGAGGCGACCAGAACTGGACACAGTACTCCAAGTGTGGCCTAACCAGAGTTTTATAGAGCTGCTTCATTACCTCGCGACTCTTAAACTCTATCCTTTGACTTACAAAAGCGAACACTCCATAAACCTTCTAAACTACCCTATCTACCTTTGAGGCAATTTTCAGGGATCTGTGGACATGTACCCCCAGATCCCTCTGCTCCTCCACACTACCAAGTATCCTGCCATTTACTTTGTACTCTGCCTTGGAGTTTGTCCTTCCAAATTGTACCACCTCACACTTCTCCGAGTTGAACTCCATCTGCCACTTCTCAGCCCACTTCTGCATCCTATCAATGTCTCTCTGCAATCTTCGACAATCTTCTACACTATCCATAACACCACCAACATATGTGTCATCTGCAAACTTGCCAACCCACCCCTCTACCCCCACATCTAGGTCATTAATAAAACTCATGAAAAATAGAGGTCCCAGAACAGATCCTTGTGGGACACCACTAGTCATAACCTTCCAATCCGAATGTATTCCCTCCACCATGACCTCTGCTTTCTGCAGGCAAGCCAATTTTGAATCCACCTGGCTAAACTTCCCTGGATCCCATGCCTTCTGACTTTCTGAATAAGCCTACCGTGTGGTACTTTGTCAAATGCCTTACTAAAATCCATGTAGATCACATCCACTGCACTACCCTCATCTATATGCCTGGTCACCTCCTCAAAGAACTCTACCAGACTTGTTAGACACGATCTGCCCTTCACAAAGCCATGCTGACTGTCCCTGATCAGACCATGATTCTCTAAATGCCCATAGATCCTATCTCTAAGAATCCTTTCCAACAGTTTTCCCACCACAGACATAAGACTCACTGGTCTATAATTACCCAGACTATCCCTACTACCTTTTTTGAACAAGGGGACAACATTCGCCTCCCTCCAATCCTCCAGTACCATTCCCATGGACAACGAGGACATAAATATCCTAGCCAGAGGCTCAGCAATCTTTTCCCTCCCTCGTGGAGCAACCTGGGGAATATTCCGTCAGGCCCCGGGGACTTATCCATCCTAATGTATTTTAACTCCAACACCTCCTCTCCCTTAATATCAACATGCTCCAGAGCATCAACCTCACTCAAATTGTCCTCACCGTCAATTCCTGCCCTTGTAATTTCCACTGCTCCAATTTAAATCTCTACTGCAAGAACCATACCTTCCTTATCTACAGCTTTCGTGAAAGTTAAGGAGTTGTGGTCAGTGTTCCCTAACAGCTCATCCACTGAAAGGTCAGTCAGCTGGCCAGGCTCAGTATCCAACCAGATCCGGTACAGCTCCTCCTACATATTGAATAAGAAACCTTCCTGGATACACTTAATAAATTCAGCTTATTTAAACCCCTTGCACTAAGAAGGTCCCAGTTTATATTAGGCAAGTTGAAATCTCCCATGACAACAATCCTATTATTTTACACATTTCCTTAATCTGATTACATATCTGTTCCTGAATCTGCTGGTGGCAATCAGTGTGATTACACCCTTCCTATTCCTAAATTCTGCCCAAATAGACTCAGTGTCTGACCCCACCATTGTGTCTCTCCCGAGTACAGTTGTGACATTGACCCCGATTAGTAGGACAACTGCTCCCCCCCACTTCACCTCCTCCTCTGTCTTTTCTAAAACTCCGCAAAACCTGGTACATGAATCACCCGTTCCTGCCCCTCAGTCTCAGTAATGGCCACAACAGTGTAGTTCCATGTACTGATCCAAGCTCTATGTTCATCATCCTTACCCATAATGTTCCTAGCATTAAAATACACACGCTTCAAATTATTCAACCCATCATACCTGTAATTTGTGGATTATAAGCGGTGTTTTAAGAGGAGTTTCGATAATTACATGGATGGGAGGGGTATGACCCAGGGATTAGGCGGATTGCTGGATTGGCATTAAATCGATGGACCAAAAGGCCTGTTTCTGTACTGTAGTGCTCTTTGATTCCGTGACCCTGTCCTATATACCTTCTCAACAAAGCTATCCACCTGGCAAACTGTAGAGGGAGCTTCACTCTGTGTCTGACCCTGGGCGTGTGTGATGGGACAGTGTAGAGGGAGTTTCACTGTGTGTCTGACCCTGGGAGTGTGTGATGGGACAGTGTAGAGGGGGTTTCACTCTGTGCCTGATCCTGGGAGTGTGTGATGGGACAGTGTAGAGGGAGCTTCACTCTGTGTCTGACCCTGGGAGTGTGTGATGGGACAGTGTAGAGGGAGCTTCACTCTGTGTCTGACCCTGGGTGTGTGTGATGGGACAGTGTAGAGGGAGTTTCGCTCTGTGCCTGACCCTTTTTTTAATTACAAAATCCTTTATTACAAATTTCGGTGCTATACAATATATACAAAACAGTGGCAAACACAATTACTGCACTACAAATAGACAATAGACATTACACCAGAATGTTGCCATCCCTATCTACGATGGCATTTACACCCCGCGGAGCCCAACGGTCTCGAAACTCCTCCAAGGCCGTGTTCCTTTTCAATAGTTACCCGGGCACGAACATACCCCCTAAACATTGCCAGGCAGTCTGCCCGGGAGATCCTCCCACCACCTGTTTCCAAAACCCACAGATGGCGGATTTCGTCAGCCCCAGGAGCAAGTTGACTAGGACATCCTCATCCCTCCATGCCCCCTTCCTTACTGGATGACCATATATAAACAGGGTGGGACTGAAATGCAGCCAGAAGGCGAGAAGCAGCCCACGCAAATATGCCAAAAGAGGCTGCAGCCTCACACACTCCATGTACATGTGGTACACGGTCTCCTCCAGCCCGCTGATCCTGGGAGTGTGTGATTGGACAGTGTAGAGGGAGCTTCACTCTGTGTCTGACCCCGGGAGTGTGTGATGGGACAGTGTAGAGGGAGCTTCACTCTGTGTCTGACCTCGGGAGTGTGTGATGGGACAGTGTAGAGGGAGCTTCACTCTATGTCTGACCCTGGGAGTGTGTGATGGGACGGAGTAGAGGGAGCTTCACTCTGTGTCTGACCCCAGGAGTGTGTGATGGGACAGTGTAGAGGGAGCTTCACTCTGTGACTGACCCCGGGAGTGTGTGATGGGATAGTGTAGAGGGAGTTTCACTCTGTGTCTGACCCTGGGAGTGTGTGATGGGACAATGTAGAGGGAGCTTCACTCTGTGACTGACCCCAGGAGTGTGTGATGGGATAGTGTAGAGGGAGCTTCACTCTGTGTCTGACCCTGGGCATGTGTGATGGGACAGTGTAGAGGGAGCTTCACTCTGTGTCTGACCCCGGGAGTGTGTGATGGGACAGTGTAGAGGGAGCTTCACTCTGTGTCTGACCCCAGGAGTGTGTGATGGGACAGTGTAGAGGGAGCTTCACTCTGTGTCTGACCCTGGGCGTGTGTGATGGGACAGTGTAGAGGGAACTTCACTCTGTGTCTGACCCCAGGAGTGTGTGATGGGACAGTGTAGAGGAATCTTCACTCTGTGTCTGACCCTGGGAGTGTGTGATGGGACAGTGCAGAGGGAGCTTCACTGTGTCTGACTCTGGGAGTGTGTGATGGGACAGCTTAGAGGGAGTTTCACTCTGTGTCTGACTCTGGGAGTGTGTGATGGGACAGCTTAGAGGGAGTTTCACTCTGTGTCTGACTCTGGGAGTGTGTGATGGGACAGCTTAGAGGGAGTTTCACTCTGTGTCTGACTCTGGGAGTGTGTGATGGAGTGTAGAGGGAACTCCACTCTATGCCTAACCAGTGCCCTGAGTGCCTGTAACATTGGCATGGACACTGTGTGACTGCAGCTCTGTGTCCACACTATTGAAATCATTCAGCTCAATATATCAATGACAGTAAATGACAGGAATGCTATTGACCTGGTTGCCGGGTGGTTGCTGCAGCAAGAGAGTAAGGGGGATGGATCAGGCCCAGTGTTTGCCGTGCTGTGTTTGGGACAGAGACCGGAGATGCAGGAGGTTTATCAGAACAATAAAAATTATTAATGCAATGAGAATTTCACCAAATAAGCTGCTGTTGAAGTATTCATTCGGAACTGAGAGCAGATGGAATGGTTGTCATGTGCAAGAGAATGGGAGGGAGATGTAGTGAAGTGAGAGAGAGATTTCACAGGCCATTAACTCTCAAACAGCAAAGACTCAGGGCTGCATGCATCGAATTTGATGGTGCCAGGGACCCAGCCCGAGTGGGCTGCTTACAAGCAGCAAGAGTCAAGAGAGGAAATCCAGAATATGAAACACACTAATCAAGTCTGAGAGAGATGTGATATCCCGTTCCCACCCCAGAGAGATGTGATATCCCGTTCCCACCCCAGAGAGATGTGATATCCCGTTCCCACCCCAGAGAGATGTGATATCCTGTTCCCACCCCAGAGAGATGTGATATCCTGTTCCCACCCCAGAGAGATGTGATATCCCGTTCCCACCCCAGAGAGATGTGATATCCCGTCCCCACCCCAGAGAGATGTGACATCCCGTCCCCACCCCAGAGAGATGTGATATCCTGTTCCCACCCCAGAGAGAGATGTGATATCCCGTCCCCACCCCAGAGAGATGTGACATCCCGTCCCCACCCCAGAGAGATGTGATATCCTGTTCCCACCCCAGAGAGAGATGTGATATCCCGTTCCCACCCCAGAGAGATGTGATATCATGTCCCCACCCCAGAGAGATGTGATATCCCGTTCCCACCCCAGAGAGATGTGATATCCCATCCCCACCCCAGAGAGATGTGATATCCCGTTCCCACCCCAGAGAGATGTGATATCCCGTTCCCACCCCAGAGAGATGTGATATCCCGTTCCCACCCCAGAGAGATGTGATATCCTGTTCCCACCCCAGAGAGATGTGATATCCTGTTCCCACCCCAGAGAGATGTGACATCCCGTCCCCACCCCAGGGAGATGTGATATCCCATTCCCCACCCCAGAGAGATGTGATATCATGTCCCCACCCCAGAGAGATGTGATATCCCTTCCCCACCCCAGAGAGATGTGATATCATGTCCCCACCCCAGAGAGATGTGATATCCTGTTCCCACCCCAGAGAGATGTGATACCCCGTCCCCACCCCAGAGAGATGTGATATCCTGTTCCCACCCCAGAGAGATGTGATATCATGTCCCCACCCCAGAGAGATGTGATATCCCGTCCCCACCCCAGAGAGATGTGATATCCCATCCCCACCCCAGAGAGATGTGATACCCCATCCCCACCCCAGAGAGATGTGATATCCTGTTCCCACCCCAGAGAGATGTGATATCATGTCCCCACCCCAGAGAGATGTGATATCCCGTCCCCACCCCAGAGAGATGTGATATCCTGTTCCCACCCCAGAGAGATGTGATATCCTGTTCCCACCCCAGAGAGATGTGATACCCCGTCCCCACCCCAGAGAGATGTGATATCCTGTTCCCACCCCAGAGAGATGTGATATCCTGTTCCCACCCCAGAGAGATGTGATACCCCGTCCCCACCCCAGAGAGATGTGACATCCCGTCCCCACCCCAGAGAGATGTGATATCCCTTCCCCACCCCAGGGAGATGTGACATCCCGTTCCCACCCCAGAGAGATGTGATACCCCGTCCCCACCCCAGAGAGATGTGACATCCCGTTCCCACCCCAGAGAGATGTGATACCCCGTCCCCACCCCAGAGAGATGTGATATCCTGTTCCCACCCCAGAGAGAGATGTGATACCCCGTCCCCACCCCAGAGAGATGTGATATCCCGTCCCCACCCCAGAGAGATGTGATATCCCTTCCCCACCCCAGGGAGATGTGATATCCCGTCCCCACCCCAGAGAGAGATGTGATATCCCATCCTCACCCCAGAGAGATGTGATATCCCATCCCCACCCCAGAGAGATGCGATATCCCGTCCCCACCCCAGAGAGATGTGATATCCCTTCCCCACCCCAGGGAGATGTGATATCCCGTCCCCACCCCAGAGAGAGATGTGATATCCCGTCCCCACCCCAGAGAGATGTGACATCCCATTCCCCACCCCAGAGAGATGTGACATCCCGTCCCCACCCCAGAGAGATGTGATATCCCTTCCCCGCCCCAGGGAGATGTGATATCCCATTCCCCACCCCAGAGAGATGTGATATCATGTCCCCACCCCAGAGAGATGTGACATCCCGTCCCCACCCCAGAGAGATGTGATATCCCATCCCCACCCCAGAGAGATGTGATATCATGTCCCCACCCCAGAGAGATGTGATATCCCTTCCCCACCCCAGAGAGATGTGATATCATGTCCCCACCCCAGAGAGATGTGACATCCCGTCCCCACCCCAGAGAGATGTGATATCCCGTCCCCACCCCAAAGAGATGCGATATCCCGTCCCCACCCCAGAGAGATGTGATATCCCTTCCCCACCCCAGGGAGATGTGATATCCCATTCCCCACCCCAGAGAGATGTGATATCATGTCCCCACCCCAGAGAGATGTGACATCCCGTCCCCACCCCAGAGAGATGTGATATCATGTCCCCACCCCAGAGAGATGTGACATCCCGTCCCCACCCCAGAGAGATGTGATATCCCGTCCCCACCCCAAAGAGATGCGATATCCCGTCCCCACCCCAGAGAGATGTGATATCCCTTCCCCACCCCAGGGAGATGTGATATCCCGTCCCCACCCCAGAGAGAGATGTGATATCCCGTCCCCACCCCAGAGAGATGTGACATCCCATTCCCCACCCCAGAGAGATGTGACATCCCGTCCCCACCCCAGAGAGATGTGATATCCCTTCCCCACCCCAGGGAGATGTGATATCCCATTCCCCACCCCAGAGAGATGTGACATCCCGTCCCTACCCCAGAGAGATGTGATATCCCTTCCCCACCCCAGGGAGATGTGATATCCCATTCCCCACCCCAGAGAGATGTGATATCATGTCCCCACCCCAGAGAGATGTGACATCCCGTCCCCACCCCAGAGAGATGTGATATCCCATCCCCACCCCAGAGAGATGTGATATCATGTCCCCCCCCCAGAGAGATGTGATATCCCGTCCCCACCCCAGAGAGATGTGATATCATGTCCCCACCCCAGAGAGATGTGATATCCCGTCCCCACCCCAGAGAGAGATGTGATATCCCATTCCCCACCCCAGAGAGATGTGATATCCCGTCCCCACCCCAGAGAGATGCGATATCATGTCCCCCCCCAGAGAGATGTGATATCATGTCCCCACCCCAGAGAGATGTGATATCCCGTCCCCACCCCAGAGAGATGCGATATCATGTCCCCCCCCCCCCAGAGAGATGTGATATCCCTTCCCCACCCCAGAGAGATGTGTTATTTTTTCTCCGCCCCTCAGAGACCATCCCATGCCCTGTGGTCGGTGTCCTGTCCCAGACTGACCGTCCCAGCCCTGTGGTCGGTGTCCTGTCCCAGACTGACCGTCCCAGCATAGGGGTCAGGGTCCTGTCTCTGTTCTAAATGGATGTCCCTCTATTCTGAGGTTGTGCCCTCTGGTCCTAGACCATCCCACTACAGGAAACATGCTCTCCACACCCACTCTATCTATGACGTATAACATTTGGTAGGTTTCAATGAGGTTCCTCTCTCATTCTTCTGAATTCCAGTGAGAACAGGCCCAGAGCCATCAAACGCTCCTCAACCCCAGGTTCATTTTTGTGAATCTCCTCTGGACCCCCTCCAAAATCAACACATCCCTTCTTAGATGAGGGGCCAAAAACTACTCACAATACTCCAAGTGTGGCCTCATCAGTGCCGTATAAAGCCTTAGCATTACAGTGTTTTATATTCCAGTCGTCTTGTATTAAATGCTAACATTGCATGTGCCTTCCTTACACACCAGTCAGGGATTGTGTTCAAGAGCCCTGAGGTAATGTTGCAGTTCGATAAAACCCTGGCTAGACCACACTTGGGAGTATTGTGTTCAGTTCCTGTTTCCACTTTATAGGAGGGTGTGAAAGCTTTAGAGAGGGTGCAGAGGAGATTCACCAGGATGCTGTCTTGGTTGGAGAGCGTGTCTTATGAAGACAGGTTGAGCGAACAAAGGATTGTTGTTTTGGAGAGGAGAAATGGAAGGCAACTTGATAAAGGTGTATAAGTGTAAATCGAGTCAACAACCAGATGGAAATAACTATTATGAGGAGGCATAATTTAAAAATATTAAAGGAAAGTATAGAGGGGTTATAAGAGGTAAGTTTTTACAGAGAGAGTGGTCAGAGGTGAAAAGCTCTGACAGCTGTGATGGTAGGGGCCGATACATTGGGGTTATTTGAGAGACTCTTAGGCACGTGGATGATGGAGAAATAGAGGGCGATGCAGGGGGTAAGGGTTAGATTGCAGGTTAAAATGTTGGCTGAAGGGCTTGTGCCACTCAGGTAGAGGTCTGGGACCCTTCTCACCCCTTACCTGTCTTTACCTGTCACCCTGTTCCCCCCTGCCTCTCTCACTCCTCTCATCACTCAGCAGCAGCTTTGACACTTGCACGCTGCCTCGTCTCCTTCCAGTTCCACCCACCCCCTGAGCCTGTCCGAGTGACCGTCTTTGTGCGGACCTGGGAGCTGTTTCTGAGATTTGGTGTCCCGTGCTGAGTTTGAACTGGCGACCGGGTTCGATTAAACATCTCTCTCAACAAGCCCGCTCCTGAAAGGGTTAACGGTCTCTCTGGTCTTCCAGTCCACCTGCTCGCCTGTGTTAAAAGCCCATTTTAGTGCAGCCTGCAGCTTAATCACTGCCTGTCATTTTCAATGGACAATCTCTTATTACCGAAGCGAAGCTGCTAATATCCCGAAGTACGTCTCTCGCTGTAAACGGTTGCATGATTGGGTTAAAGGTGCCCTGATGTCACATTGGATTAGGATGCTGCTCTATCCACCTTCACTGCTTGACCTGTGCTCGATTCAGCTGACAGAAATGGTTTACTTGCGTCCTGCAGGGAGGGAGAATTGCTGTCTGTGCCACCATGATCGCAGCGTGCCTGACTCGGAGCAGCGATTGAAAGAGAAAATTTACAAGGATGTTGCCGGGTCTTGACGACCTGACTTATACTAAAAGGTTGAATAGGTTTGGACTCTATTCCCCCGGGCGAGGGAGAATGAGGGGAGATTTGACAGAGGTGTACAAAATTGTGAGGCAGACATGCAGACAACTGCCGCCACATAGATTGTAAACTCACCCCTCAGTGTGAAACTCCAACCCTCAGTGTGAAACCCCACCCCTCAGTGTGAAACTCCACCCCTCAGTGTGAAACCCCACCCCTCGGTGTGAAACTCCACCCCTCAGTGTGAAACCCCAGCCCTCAGTGTGAAACCCCACCCCTCGGTGTGAAACTCCACCCCTCAGTGTGAAACCCCATCCCTCGGTGTGAAACTCCAGCCCTCGGTGTGAAACCCCATCCTTCAGTGTGAAACCCCAGCCCTCGGTGTGAAACCCCAGCCCTCGGTGTGAAACCCCAGCCCTCGGTGTGAAACTCCACCCCTCGGTGTGAAACTCCACCCCTCGGAGTGAAACCCCACCCCTCGGTGTGAAACCCCAGCCCTCGGTGTGAAACTCCACCCCTCGGTGTGAAACCCCACCCCTCGGTGTGAAACCCCAGCCCTCGGTGTGAAACTCCACCCCTCGGTGTGAAACTCCACCCCTCGGTGTGAAACCCCAGCCCTCGGTGTGAAACTCCACCCCTCGGTGTGAAACCCCACCCCTCGGTGTGAAACTCCACCCCTCGGTGTGAAACCCCACCCCTCGGTGTGAAACCCCACCCCTCGGTGTGAAACTCCAGCCCTCGGTGTGAAACCCCATCCTTCGGTGTGAAACCCCACCCCTCGGTGTGAAACCCCAGCCCTCGGTGTGAAACCCCACCCATCGGAGTGAAACCCCAGCCCTCGGTGTGAAACCCCAGCCCTCGGTGTGAAACTCCACCCCTCGGTGTGAAACCCCACCCCTCGGTGTGAAACTCCACCCCTCGGTGTGAAACACCACCCCTCGGTGTGAAACCCCAGCCCTCGGTGTGAAACTCCACCCCTCGGTGTGAAACTCCACCCCTCAGTGTGAAACTCCACCCCTCAGAGTGAAACCCCAGCCCTCAGAGTGAAACTCCACCCCTCAGTGTGAAACCCCAGCTCTCAGTGTGAAACCCCACTCCTCAGTGTGAAACCCCACCCCTCAGTGTGAAACTCCACCCCTCAGTGTGAAACTCCACCCCTCAGAGTGAAACCCCAGCCCTCAGTGTGAAACCCCACCCCTCAGAGTGAAACCCCACCCCTCAGTGTGAAACTCCACCCCTCGGTGAGAAACCCCAGCTCTCGGTGTGAAACTCCACCCCTCAGTGTGAAACTCCACCCCTCAGTGTGAAACCCCACTCCTCAGTGTGAAACTCCACCCCTCAGTGTGAAACTCCACCCCTCAGTGTGAAACCGCACCCCTCAGTGTGAAACTCCACCCCTCAGTGTGAAACCCCACCCCTCAGTGTGAAACTCCACCCCTCAGTGTGAAACCGCACCCCTCAGTGTGAAACCCCACCCCTCGGTGTGAAACTCCACCCCTCAGTGTGAAACCCCACCCCTCAGTGTGAAACTCCATCCCTCAGAGTGAAACCCCACCCCTCGGTGTGAAACTCCACCCCTCGGTGTGAAACCCCAGCCCTCAGTGTGAAACCCCACCCCTCAGTGTGAAACTCCACCCCTCAGTGTGAAACCCCACCCCTCGGTGTGAAACTCCACCCCTCAGTGTGAAACCCCAGCCCTCAGTGTGAAACCCCACCCCTCGGTGTGAAACCCCACCCCTCGGTGTGAAACTCCACCCCTCAGTGTGAAACCCCATCCCTCGGTGTGAAACCCCAGCCCTCGGTGTGAAACCCCATCCTTCAGTGTGAAACCCCAGCCCTCGGTGTGAAACCCCAGCCCTCGGAGTGAAACCCCAGCCCTCGGTGTGAAACTCCACCCCTCGGTGTGAAACCCCACCCCTCGGTGTGAAACCCCAGCCCTCGGTGTAAAACTCCACCCCTCGGTGTGAAACCCCACCCCTCGGTGTGAAACCCCACCCCTCGGTGTGAAACCCCAGCCCTCGGTGTGACACTCCACCCCTCGGTGTGAAACCCCAGCCCTCGGTGTGAAACCCCACCCCTCGGTGTGAAACCCCACCCCTCGGTGTGAAACTCCACCCCTCGGTGTGCAACCCCAGCCCTCGGTGTGAAACCCCACCCCTCGGTGTGAAACCCCACCCCTCGGTGTGAAACCCCACCCCTCGGTGTGAAACCCCACCCCTCGGTGTGAAACTCCAGCCCTCGGTGTGAAACCCCATCCTTCGGTGTGAAACCCCACCCCTCGGTGTGAAACCCCAGCCCTCGGTGTGAAACCCCACCCATCGGTGTGAAACCCCAGCCCTCGGTGTGAAACCCCAGCCCTCGGTGTGAAACCCCAGCCCTCGGTGTGAAACTCCACCCCTCGGTGTGAAACTCCACCCCTCGGTGTGAAACTCCACCCCTCGGTGTGAAACCCCACCCCTCGGTGTGAAACCCCAGCCCTCGGTGTGAAACCCCACCCCTCGGTGTGAAACCCCACCCCTCGGTGTGAAACTCCACCCCTCGGTGTGAAACTCCACCCCTCGGTGTGAAACCCCACCCCTCGGTGTGAAACCCCACCCCTCGGTGTGAAACTCCAGCCCTCGGTGTGAAACTCCAGCCCTCGGTGTGAAACCCCAGCCCTCGGTGTGAAACCCCAGCCCTCGGTGTGAAACTCCACCCCTCGGTGTGAAACCCTACCCCTCGGTGTGAAACTCCAGCCCTCGGTGTGAAACCCCAGCCCTCAGTGTGAAACTCCAGCCCTCGGTGTGAAACCCCATCCCTCGGTGTGAAACCCCAGCCCTCGGTGTGAAACCCCATCCCTCGGTGTGAAACCCCAGCCCTCAGTGTGAAACTCCAGCCCTCGGTGTGAAACCCCATCCCTCGGTGTGAAACCCCAGCCCTCGGTGTGAAACCCCATCCCTCGGTGTGAAACCCCAGCCCTCGGTGTGAAACTCCAGCCCTCGGTGTGAAACTCCAGCCCTCAGTGTGAAACTCCAGCCCTCAGTGTGAAACTCCAGCCCTCAGTGTGAAACCCCATCCCTCGGTCTGAAACTCCAGCCCTCAGTGTGAAACCCCATCCCTCGGTGTGAAACCCCAGCCCTCAGTGTGAAACTCCAGCCCTCGGTGTGAAACCCCATCCCTCGGTGTGAAACCCCAGCCCTCGGTGTGAAACCCCATCCCTCGGTGTGAAACCCCAGCCCTCGGTGTGAAACTCCAGCCCTCGGTGTGAAACTCCAGCCCTCGGTGTGAAACCCCATCCCTCGGTCTGAAACTCCATCCCTCAGTGTGAAACCCCACCCCTCAGTGTGAAACCCCAGCCCTCGGTGTGAAACTCCAGCCCTCAGTGTGAAACCCCATCCCTCGGTGTGAAACCCCACCCCTCGGTGTGAAACCCCAGCCCTCGGTGTGAAACTCCAGCCCTCGGTGTGAAACCCGACCCCTCAGTGTGAAACTCCACACCTCAGTGTGAAACCCCACCCCTCAGTGTGAAACTCCACCCCTCAGTGTGAAACCCCAGCTCTCGGTGTGAAACTCCACCCCTCGGTGTGAAACCCCAGCCCTCGGTGTGAAACCCCACCCCTCAGTGTGAAACTCCAGCCCTCAGTGTGAAACCCCATCCCTCGGTGTGAAACCCCACCCCTCGGTGTGAAACCCCAGCCCTCAGTGTGAAACTCCACCCCTCGGTGTGAAACCCCACCCCTCGGTGTGAAACCCCATCCCTCGGTGTGAAACCCCACCCCTCGGTGTGAAACCCCAGCCCTCAGTGTGAAACTCCACCCCTCGGTGTGAAACCCCACCCCTCGGTGTGAAACCCCACCCCTCGGTGTGAAACCCCATCCCTCAGTGTGAAACTCCAGCCCTCGGTGTGAAACCCCATCCCTCAGTGTGAAACCCCACCCCTCAGTGTGAAACTCCAGCCCTCGGTGTGAAACCCCATCCCTCAGTGTGAAACCCCACCCCTCAGTGTGAAACTCCAGCCCTCGGTGTGAAACCCCAGCCCTCGGTGTGAAACTCCAGCCCTCGGTGTGAAACCCCAGCCCTCGGTGTGAAACCCCAGCCCTCGGTCTGAAACCCCAGCCCTCGGTCTGTATGCATTCATCACGGTCGTTAACCCAACCCCAGGCAGTAGTTCCACCATGTGGAATCGCACCCCACAGTCTGATACCCCACCCCTCTCTCTGTGACCTCGTCCCACTGACTTTATCTTATTCAGACAATCTGTAATCTCAGCCTACTTTCTGATAATTTAGGGAGCTTCACTCAGTGTCTGACACCAGTGGAGTGTGTTAGGATGACGGAAAGGGAGCTTCAGTCTGTATCTGACCCTGGGAGTGTGTGATGGGACAGTGTGGAGGGAACTTCACTCTGTGTCTGACCCTGGGAGTGTGTGATGGGACGGTGTGGAGGGAGCTTCACTCTATGTCTGACCCTGGGAGTGTGTGATGGGACGGTGTGGAGGGAGCTTCACTCTGTGTCTGACCCTGGGAGTGTGTGATGGGACAGTGTAGAGGGAGCTTCACTCTGTGTCTGACCCTGGGAGTGTGTGATGGGACAGTGTAGAGGGAGCTTCACTCTGTGTCTGATCCCGGGAGTGTGTGATGGGACGGTGTGGAGGGAGCTTCACTCTATGTCTGACCCTGGGAGTGTGTGATGGGACGGTGTGGAGGGAGCTTCGCTCTATGCCTGACCCTGGGAGTGTGTGATGGGATGGTGTGGAGGGAACTTCACTCTGTGTCTGACCCTGGGAGTGTGTGATGGGACAGTGTAGAGGGAGCTTCACTCTGTGTCTGACCCTGGGAGTGTGTGATGGGACAGTGTAGAGGGAGCTTCACTCTGTGTCTGATCCCGGGAGTGTGTGATGGGACGGTGTGGAGGGAGCTTCACTCTATGTCTGACCCTGGGAGTGTGTGATGGGATGGTGTGGAGGGAACTTCACTCTGTGTCTGACCCTGGGAGTGTGTGATGGGACAGTGTAGAGGGAGCTTCACTCTGTGTCTGACCCCGGGAGTGTGTGATGGGACGGTGTGGAGGGAACTTCACTCTGTGCCTGATCCTTTTTTTTATTACAAAATCCTTTATTACAAATATCGGTGCTATGCAATATATACAAAACAGTGGCAAGCACAATTACTGCACTACAAATAGACAATAGACATTACACCAGAATGTTGCCATCTCTATCCACGATGGCATTTACACCCCGCGGAGCCCAACGGTCTTGAAACTCCTCCTGGGAGTGTGTGATGGGACAGTGTAGAGGGAACTTCACTCTGTGTCTGACCCTGGTAGTGTGTGATAGGACAGTGTAGAGGGAGATTCACTGTGCGTCTGACCCTGGGAGTGTGTGATAGGACAGTGTGGAGGGAGAGTCACTCTGTGTCTGACCCATAAAGCTATAAGCCATAGACATATGTGCTGAATTGGGATTTTCAGCCCATTCTGAAGTCCTCTGTCATTTCATCATGGCTGATCCATTTTCCCTCTGAACTCTATTTCACTTCCCTTCTCCTCATAACTTTTAATGTCTTGACTGATCTGGAACATATCAACCTCTGACTCAAATATACCCAATGACTTGGCCTCCGCAGCTGTCTGTGGCAACAAATTCCACAGATTCACCACCTTCTGGCTAAATAAATTCCTTCTCGATTCTGTTCTGCATGGATGTCTCTCTTTTGTGAGGTTGTACCTCTGGTCTAGACTTGCCCACTATAGGAAATATCCTCTCCACATCCACTCTGTCTATGCCTTTCAGCAGTCAATAGCTTTCAATAAGACTCCCCCTCATTCTTCTAAATTCCAGTGAGTACAGGCCCAGGGCCATCAAACATTCCTCACGTCGTAACTCTTTCATCCTGAAATCCTTCTCGTGAACCTCCTCTGAACCCTCTCCAATGCGGCATATCCTTTTTTAGACAGGATTCCCAAAACTGCTCACAATACTGCAGGTGAGGTCTCACCAATGCCTTATAAATCATCAGTATTACATCTTTGCTTTTGTATTTTGGTCCTCTCAAAAATCAATGCTAACATTGCATTTGCCTTCCTCACCATCGTCTCAGCCTGCAAGTTGACCTTTAGGGAATCCTGCACAAAGTCCCTCTGCACCTTGGATGTTTTGAATTTTCTGCCCATTTAGGAAATCATCCACAGTTTTGTTCCTTCTGCCAAAGTGCCAAAGTGGCCATTCACTTCCGAATCTCTGCATTCCATCTGCCACTTCTTCACCCATTCTACTAATCTGTCTAAGTCCTTCTGTAGCCTCTCTACTTCCTCAGAACTATCTGCCCCTCCAGCCATCTTTGTATTGTCTATAAACGTGACCACAAAGCCATTCATTCCATCATTGACATTCAACATTAAGTGAAGCAGTTCCAACTCAGAGCCCTGTGGAACACCTGTAGTCAATGACAGCCAGTCAGAAAAGGCTCCCTTTATTCCCACTCTTTGCCTTCTGCTAATCAGCCATTGCTCTATCTGTGCTAGTATCTCTCCTGTAATACCATGGGCTTCTTACTTGTTAAGCTGCCTCATTTGTGGCATGTTGTCAAAGGCCTTCTGAAAATCCAAGTACACAACATCCACTTTGTCTGTCCTGCTGGTTATTTCCTCAAATAATTCCAACAGTTTTGACAGACAAGAATTTCTCTTGAAGAAACCATGCTGACTTTGGCCTATCTTATCATGTGCCTCCAAATAAGAACCCTGAGACCTCATCCTTAAAAGTGGACTCCAACATCTTCCCAACCATTGAGGTTAGGCTAACTGGCCTATATATTCCTTTCTTCTGCCTCTCTCCCTTCTTGAAGAGTGAAATGACATTTGCAATTTTCCCGTCCTCTGGAACCATTCCAGAATCTAATGATTCCTGAAGTATCATTACTAACACATTCCCAGTCCCTTCAGCTCCCCCTTTCAGAATGCTGGGGTATAGTCCACTCCCTCTGACTACCTTTCTATCCTTTCGATACCAGGTATATACTTGGATGTTTAGCCTCCAACTATGACCTTGTTTCAGCCACAACTTAGTGATGTCCACAGTGTTATACCTACCAACCTGTAACTGTGCTACAAGATCATCTACCTTTGTCCATATACTGCATGCATTCAAATATAACACCTACATCAGCACTGAATACTCCAAGCAAGATCAATATTGTTGTTAATATCTCAGCTCCTGGCAGCATCAGCACTATGGCAAGTGCCTGCAGAGTGGCTCTACACCTGCTACAATGCCCCTTCATTTAAGAAAAGATAGGCTGGCATTGGAGAGGATCCAAAGGAAGTTCTCAAGGATGATTCTGAAGGAGCATTTGATGGCCCTGGACCTGTCCTGACTGGAATTCAGAAGAATGAGGCAGGATCTCATTGAAACATAGCAGGTATTGAAAGGCCCAGATGACGAGGATGTTTCCTACAGTGAGTGAATCTATTGGTCATTGGGTATAATTAGTGCAGAGGTTGATAGGTTCTTGATTAGTCAAGGTGTCAAAGGTTACAGGGAGAAGGCAGGCAAGTGGGGTTGAGAGGGTTAATCAATTAGCCATGATGGGCCGAATGGCCTAACTCTGCTCCTACTTTTTATAGTCATATGCTCTCACGGTCTTCTCTTGTCCAAAGATGACATTTCTCCCTCCACCTCTCTGGGTTCCAAATGACTGATGTTAATGTTTCCGCTTTTATTGACTCCTGCCAGTTTTAAATCACCCCAGTGTAAACAGCATCAGTAACTCTACCGTTCACAATTATTCTGTAGGATCACTCACAAAATGCTGGAGGGACTCAGCTGGCCAGGCAGTGTCTATGGAAATGGGTAAACAGTCGACATTCTGGACCGAGACCCTTTATTGGGACTGGAAATAAAAGAGGAGGTCAGATTAAGAGGGTGGGAGGAGGGGAGGAGGTGGATAATAGGTGAAACCAGGAGTAGAGGAGGGATGAAGTGAAGAGATAGAAAATAGAATGGTGAAAGAGAAAAAGGGCCAAAGAAGGGGAAATTTGTGGGTAAAAAGGAGAGGGTAGAAGACCAGAGAGGAGAGAGAAGGGGGAGGAAGTGATGGGCAGGTAAGGTGTTAATGGGAAACAGGAATGGGGAATGTTGGGGGGTTGCTGGGAGAGCAATTATCAAACGTTAGAGATAATCGATGTTCATGCCATCAGGTTGGAGGCTGCCCAGACGGAATATAAGGTGTTGTTTCTCCAGCCTGAGGGTGGCCTCATCACGACAGTGGAGGAGGCCATGGACTGACGTATTCGAATGGGAATGGGAAGTGGAATTGAAATGGCTGGCCACCGGGAGATCCTGCTTTTTCTGGCGGATGGAGCATAGGTTCTCAGCCAAGTGGACACTCAGTTTATGTCGAGTCTCGCCGATGTACAGGAAGCCACACTGGGAACACCAGACACAGTAGATGCCCCCAACAGACTCGCGGGTGAAGCATTGCCTCACCTGGCAGGACTGTTTGGGGCTCTGAATGCTAGTGAGGGAGGTGGTGTAGGGGCTGGAGTTACACTTGTTCCGCTTGCAAGGATACGTACCAGAGGGAAGTCAGTGGGGAGGGTCGAATGGAGAAAGGAACGATCCCTGTGGAAAGTGGAAAGTGGGTGGGAGGGAAGGAAGGATGTGCTTGATGGTGGGATCCCGTTGGAGTTGGCTGAAGTTATGGAGAATTATCTGCTGGATGCAGAGGCTACTGGATTGGTAGGTGAGGACGAGGAATCCTATCGAGCACGAGGATAGGGTGAGGACAGACGTGCAAGAAATTGGAAAAGATGTGGGTGAGGGCTGTGATGATAATGGAGGAAAGAAAGCCCCTTTCTTTGAAAAAGTAGGACATCTTATAAGTTCTGGAATGAAAAGCCTCATCGCGGGAGAAGATGTGGTGGAGACGGAGGAACAGAGAGAAGGGGATGACGAGTGACAGAGTGGGAAGAGGTACAGGTGTTTCCAACCCCTTCTCTCAGTCTATCCCACCAGTTTCTCTCGTCCTCACCTGCCACCCCACCAGCCTCCCCGGCCAGCACATAATTCTCCACTACTTCTGCTATCTCTGATGGGATCCCACCACCAAGCACATCTTTCCCTCCCCTCCACTTTCTGCTTTTGCCAGCATCGTTCCCTACACAACTCCCTTGTCCACTTGTCCCTCCCCACTGATCTCCCTTCTAGCACTTGTCCTGACACTTTACCTGTGAGTCCGTTGGGGTCATCTACTGTGTCCGGTGCACCCAGTGTGGCCTCTTGCATTTTGGTGAGACCTGACGTAGATTGGGAGACCGCTTCGCCAAGCAACTATGCTCCATTTGCTAGAAAAAGCGGGATCTGCCGGTGGTCATCCATTGGAATTCTACTTCCCATTCCCATTCCGACATGTCAGTCCATGGCCTCCTCTTCTGTCATGATGAGGCCACACTCAGGTTGGAGGAGCAACACCTTATATACCGTCTGGGTAGCCTCCAATCTGGTGGCATGAGCATCGATTTCTCAAACTTTCAGTAATTGAACCCCTGCATCATTCCCCGTCCCTGTTTCCCTCTCCCACCTTATCTCCTTACCTGCCCAACACCTCCCTCTGGTGCTCCTGCCCCTTCCCTCTCTTCCATGGCCTTTGACCCTCATCTATCAGATTCCCTTTTCTCCAACCTTTTATCTTTTTCACCGATCAGACTTCCCAGCTCTTTTCTTCACACCCCTCCTCCTCTCCCGGTTTCACCCGTCACCCACCATCTTGTACCTTCTTCCTCCCCTCCCCCGCCTTCTCACTCTGACTTCTCATCTTTTACCTCCAGTCCTGATGAAGGGTCTCGGCCCGAAATGTCGACTGTTTACTCTTTTCAGCCTGGCCTGCTGAGCTCCTCCAGCACTTTGTGTGTGTGGCTCGGATTTCCAGCATCTGCAGATTTCCTTATGTTTGTGATAATTATTCTATACATCTCTCAGGAGCAAAGGGGGAGTCTTAGTTCAAACTCAAAGTAAATGTATTATCGAGGTACGTATATATCACCATATACCACCTTAATATTCATTTTCTTGTGGGCATTCACAGTAGAATCAATTAAAAGCTACACACAAAGACTGTCAAACTGCCAATGTGCAAAAGAAGACAAATTGTGCAAAAGATATAATAGATAAATAAATAAATAAGAGCAAGAGTCCTTGAAAAGGAGTCCATAGATTGCGGAATCAGTTCAGAACTGAGGTGAGTGAGGTTACTTGTCTATAAGGATATGGGGACTGAAGGGGTGGATGGACAAGGTCCTGAATGAACACTTCTGCATTCAGTAATATATTGGTGGATCCAGAGAAGGTATATGGATAATATGAAGCAGGGCTGGTATTATGGAGGAGGTGTTTGACGTCACAGGGTGCTGCAAGACTGATAAATCCCCAGGGCTGGATAGGACTTATTCCAGCTTGTTATAGGATGCAAGGGAAGAGGTAGCGGGGGCCCTGACAGAGATTTCTGCACCTTCGGGTGAGCTACCAGAAGAGTGGGACAGCACGGTGGCGTAGTCAGTGTAACGTTTTACAATGGCAATGATCAGTGTTCAATTCCTGCCGCTGACTGTAAGGAGTTTGTACGGTCTCCCCATGACCATGTAGGTTTCATAGAACATGGAAACATAGAAAACCTACAGCACTATACAGGCCCTTCGGCCCACAATGCTTTAGAAGTTACCCAGGGTTACCCATAGCCCTCTATAATTCTAAGCTCCATGTACCTATCCAGGAGTCTCTTAAAAGACCCTATCATATCCTACGCAACTCCCTTGTCCATTCATCGCCCCCATCCCTCCCCACCGACCTCCCTCCAGGCACTTATCCCTGAAAACGCAAGAAGTGCTACACCTGCCCCCACACTTCTTCCCTCATCACCATCCTAGGCCACGGACAGTCCTTTCAGGTGAGGCATCACTTCACCTGCGAGTCAACTGGGGTGATATACTGTATCTGGTGCTCCCGATGTGGCCATTTATACATTGGGGAGACCTGCCGCAGACTGGGAGACCGTTTCGCCAAACACTGGCGCTCGGTCCTCCAGCAGTGGCGGGATCTCCCTACGGCCACACACTTCAATTCCACGGACCACTCCCACTCCGACATGTCTGTCCATGGCCTCCTCTACCGTCAAGATGAGGCCACACGCAGGTCGATGGAGCAATACCTTATCTCCCGCCTAGGTAGCCTGCTTCCTGCCGGCATGAACATTTAACTCACAGACCTCCGTTGATACCCCTGCCCCCCTCCCTTACCTCCTCCCTATCTATAATTTTAGTCTGGTTCTCTTTCTCGCTCTTTTCCCCCCTCACTATAATCTCCCCCCAGCCCTACCTTTCTTTCTCTTTTATTTCCCATAATTCTCCACCTTCCC
This sequence comes from Hypanus sabinus, assembly GCF_030144855.1. NCBI lineage: Eukaryota > Metazoa > Chordata > Chondrichthyes > Myliobatiformes > Dasyatidae > Hypanus > Hypanus sabinus. The sequence continues at coordinate 77,882,845 of NC_082709.1, forward strand.
CCTAGCCCATTTCCCTCCAGCCTATCACTTCCCAGCTCTCTGCTTCATCCCTCCCCCCACTTCTTATCCTCCTCGACCATCCCATGTTACTTCACTCCTGATGAAGGGTTTCGGTCCGAAACGTCGTCACTACCTCCTCCCATAGATGCTGTCTGGCCTGCTGAGCTCTGCCAGCAATTTGTGTTTTTATTTATTTCCAGCATCTGCAAATTCACTCGTGTTGCCTATTGTATCCGCTGGGTGCTCCAGTTTCCAAAGACCTACAGGTTGTGTGCGTCTGGTTGTGTAAGTTGTGGATGTATTATGTTGGAGCCTGAAGCATAGCAATGCCTGCGGGCTGCTCCCAGCATGGACTCAGACTATGTTGATCATTGACACAAGTGACGCTTTCCTCTGTAGGTTTCGATGTGCATGCGGTAAATAAACCTGGTCTAGTCTTCCAGCTTTAATGTCGTTCCTTTGTTTGCGAAAGGGTTAGCCCAGACCATAAGACTCAGAGCAGAATTAGACCATTCAGCCCATTGGGTCTGCCCCTCCTTTCCATCATGGAGCCGCGTAACTATGTGCCATAGGGCAATTATTGGAGACAATCCTAAAGGACAGGGTTACTGTGTATGGGGTCTCACTAACTCGATTAAGTTTTTGTTTAGCGCTAGGTGTCATATGTCAGGGTGTCACATGCTAGGTTAGTCCGGGGGGGTTAGACACAAGGGATCCAAACTTGCCTCGGTGGTGGTGGATGGGGACACTGACTGGAGTTCCAACATGAGTGATGCACATTACCGACTTGGATGTGAACGTGGAGGTGCGATTAGTGAGGATGTGGATGACGTGAAAGGTCTTATTTACGAGGGTGATTGATAAGTTCGTGGCCTGGTGTAGAAGGAGTCAATTTTAGAAAACCTAGCACATTTATTTTTCAACATAGTCCCTCTCCTGCATTTACACACCTAGTCCAGTGGTCGTGGAGCATACGGATCTTGGACCTCTAGAAAGTGTCCACAGGTGGGTGATTGGTAAGTTCGTGGCCTAAGGTAGAAGGTGATGAGTTATACAGCTCTCGTTACATCACATGCAGTTCAACTCTTTGAGTGATTATGCAGAATGTTTAAAGTTAATAACTCACCAGTTAATAACTCATGGGGTGATTGATAAGTTCGTGGCCTAAGGTCGAAGGAGTTGAGTTATGCTGTTGACACTTTCTGGAGATCCGAGATCTGCTTTATTTTGTTTAGAGGTATGGCATAGTGACGGTGCTACCGGCCCAACAAGCCCATGCTGCCCAGTTACACCCACGTGACCAATTAATGCACTTTGGGAGGAAACCCATACAGTCATGGGGAGAACATAGAAACTCCTTAGAGACAGTGGTGGGAATCGAACCCCATTCACCGGTGCTGTTACCCGCTTTGCTCTCGTGCCACCCCAGTTGGCAGTGCAGCACTGGACAGGCTACTCAGCCTGCCAGGTTGAGGTGATATTGATGCCGATTTATACAAAATGTCCCCCTCCTGTGTATCGTCCATATCCCATCATTATCTTTGCATTCAAGCATCGACCAACCTCTTAAATGCCACAAAACTTCCACTACTACCCCTGGCAAATCATTCCGGACACCTACCACTCTGTGTAAAAATAAAATTTGCCCCTCACATTGCCATTAAGCTTCTCTCCTTTAAGGCTATAAGAATAAGCCAGGAAACTGTAGGCTGGTGATCCTGAAGTGGGAAAGTTATTGGTAGGTATTCTAAGTGACCAGATATACTCATAAGTATTTTGATAGACAGGGACAGATTAAGGGTCATCATTGTGCGCAGTAGGTCGTGTCTAACCAATCTTACACAGATTTTTGAGGAAGTTACCAGGAATGCTGAGGAAGGTTAGGTAGCAGATGTTGTCTACATGGACCTTAGCAAGGCCTTTGACAAAACCTCACTTGGGAGGCCGGCTCATAAAGTTCAGTCGCTCGGTGTTTGGGATGAGATAGTAAATTGGATTTGACATTGATTTTGCAGGAGACTCTAGAGACTGTTGTTAGATGGTTGTTTCTATGAGTGGAGGCCTGTGACTGGCAGGGATCGGGGCTGGGTCCGTTGTTGTTTGTCGCCTATATCAATGAGATGGACAAAAATGTGGTAAACTGGATGACACCAAGAATGGACAGCATGGAAGTTTATCAAAGCCTGGAGTGGGATCTGGACCATTTGGAAAAATGGGCTGAAAAATAGCTGATGGAATTTATTTAGGAGTTCAAATCAGGGTAGGAAGTACACAGTGAATGGTTGGACCCCGAAGGGTGTGGTGGAACAGGGACCTGGGATTACAGATCCATAATTCCTTGAAAGAGGCGTCATAGGTAGACAGAGTCAGAAAAATAAGTTTTGGCAGATTGACCTTCATAATTCAAAGAACTGAGTACAGGAGATGGGATGTTGTGTTGAAGTTGTACCAGATGTTGGTGGGGTCTAGTCTGGAGAATTGTGTGCAGTCCTGGTCATCTACCCTCAGGAAAGATGTCCATAAGACTGAAAGCCTCGAGAGAAAATTTACAAGGATGTTGGCGGAACTTGAAGACCTGAGTTATAGGAAAAGGCTGAATAGGTTAGGACTTTATTCCCTGCAGTGTAGTGGAAGGAGGGGAGTTTTTACAAAGGCATACAGAATTATGAGGATAATAGATAGGGCAAATGCAAGCAGGCTTTTGCCAATGAGGTTAGGTGAGACTAGAGCTAGAGTCATAGGTTAAGGGTGAAAGGTGAAGTGTTTAAGGGGAACATGAGGGGAATCTTCTTCAATCGAGAGTGGTGAGAGTGTGGAATGAGCTGCCAGCAGGTGTGGTGGATGTGGGTTTGATTCGTGCATGTGGTGCGCTTGTGTTCATAGTCGGGGCATTGAGCAAGGACGCTAGGTTGCAACATTACAAAACTGGCTAAAGTATTGTGTGCAGAGCTTGGTATACGAAGGATGGAAGTGCAAAGCGTGTAGAGGAGAACTGCTCCCAGGGTAAAGCAGGGCAGCGGGTAGAGCCACTGCCTTAGCACCAGGGAAGGGACCTCGGCTTGACCCTGACCTCTGGAGCTGTAAGTCCCCCTGCGACCCCGCGGGCTTTCCCCGGGAGCTCCAGTTCCCTCTCTCATGTGGGGCTATTGGGTTAAGTGGCCACTGTAAGTTGCCCCTCCCAGTGTGTGGGTGAGGGTAGAATCTGGCGTGAGCAGTTCGGAAGTTGGGGGTGGTGGGGGGTTAGCGTAAGATGTGTGTAAACAGGTAGTCAATGGCCAGTACGTTCTCAATGGGCCGAAGGGCCTGCTCCGAGGTAAATGTTGGTTCCTTCAGAGGGATTGTTCTGTATCCATGTTTGTGCAGCGGAGAGGGACAGTGAGAGAAGCAAAGCTGGGGGCAGATGGGAAGGAGCTGCTAGGCTAATTTCAGAACGGAGAAACCGCTGCTTACTGCTCTGACATCTGTCACGGCCAGGAAGGCTGCGGTAATGGGACATTCGGGAATGTTGAGGTGTTCGTGTAGTGACAGGGTGGTTTTACAGTTGAGCAACAGACCCTTCGGCCCATTGTGACCATGCTAGCTGTTACTCCTTTCCTTCTCCTGGTTTAGCTTCTTCAAAGTTTCGAGTGCTTCTCTCGATGATTGAGGGTGCCACTATGGCATGACGCTATTACAGCTCGGGGCATATAAGTTCGGAGTCCAATTCTGACGTCATCAGTAACAAAGTTGTATGTCCTTCCTGTGAGTGCATGGGTCTCCACCGGGAGCGGGGGTTTCCTCCCACATTCCAAGTTCGGTTATTAGGTTAACAGGTCATTGTAAATTGTCCTGTGATTAGGATAGACAATAGACAATAGGTGCAGAAATAGACCATTCGGCCCCTCGAGTCTGCACCGCCATTCTGAGATCATGGCTGATCATTCACTATCAATACCCAGTCCCTGCCTTGTCCCCATATCCCTTGATTCCCCTATCCATCAGATATCTATCTAGCTCCTTCTTGAAAGCATCCAGAGAATTGGCCTCCACCGTCTTCCGAGGCAGTGCATTCCACACCTCCACAACTCTCTGGGAGAAGAAGCTCTTCCTCAACTCTGTTTTAAATAACTGACCTCTTATTCTCAATCCATGCCCTCTGGTACTGGACTCTCTCAACATCTGGAACATATTTCCTGCCTCAATCCTATCAAATCCTTTAATTATCTTAAACGTTTCAATCAGATCCCCTCTCAATCTCCTCAATTCCAGCATGTACAAGCCCAATCTCTCCAATCTCTCTGCGTAAGACAGCCCTGCCATCCCAGGAATCAACCTAGTGAATCTACGCTGCACTTCCTCAATTGCCAGAATGTCCTTCCTTAAACCTGGAGACCAAAACTGTACACAATATTCCAGGTGTGGTCTCACCAGGGCCCTGTACAAATGCAAAAGGACATCCTTGCTCTTGTACTCAATTCCCCTTGTAACAAAGGCCAACATTCCATTTGCCCTCTTCACTGCCTGTTGCACTTGCTCATTCACCTTCATTGACTGATGAACTAGGACTCCTAGGTCTCTTTGCATTTCTCCCTTACCTAACTCTACACCGTTCAGACAATACTCTGCCCTCTTGTTCCTGCTTCCAAAGTGGATAACTTCACATTTATTCACATTGAATGACATCTGCCAAGTATCTGCCCACTCACCCAGCCTATCCAAGTCTCCCTGTATTCTCCTAACGTCCTCTTCGCATGTCACACTGCCACCCAGTTTAGTATCGTCAGCAAACTTGCTGATATAATTTTCAATGCCCTCATCTAAATCGTTAGATCAGTGCAGCTCATTGGCCCAGAAGGGTCTGATTCTCCAAAGAAATACATTTGTGAGTATTACGACAGGATCTGAATTCACCAACCACTCAGGCACAGAGTTCTAGCTTTGAAACAAGAACCACAGAACAGTGACCAGTGGTGTGGTCAGAGGCAGCACTGGCTGGCAGAGGTATGAAACACCTAAACTCAGGGAGTGTTGTTGTGAAACACTCTGGTGTTTGGAGTAAGACCTCACCCAGAGGAAGAGAGGGTCTGACCACTGACAATGATCACTGAGCCCCACCATTGACTTCCTGCAGTCAGCACTGTCTAGAAGCCCAGCCTGACCAGGCACACAAACATTGGGCAAACACAAGGAAATCTGCAGATGCTGGAAATTCAAGCAACACACACAAAATGCTGGTGGAACACAGCAGGCCAGGCAGCATCTATAGGGAGAAGCGCTGTCGATGTTTCGGGCCCAGACCCTTAGTCAGGACTGAGCGCTTCTCCCTATAGACGCTGCCTGACCTGCTGCGTTCCACCAGCATTTTGTGTGTGTTACACAAACACTGGGACTGCCAGGGCCAGTCAGGGGTGGGCGTCTTGCGAAGACTGACTTCCCTTGTGAGAACCCAGCATCTTCCTCCATCGATAGAGCTCCTGAACTTCCTTCCCAAAGGCAGCATGGCCTGGACGGTCAGTTCCTCTGACGACTTCTTGTGGCTGTGCTCCTTGTAGATGTACTCAATGGTGGTGAGGGCTTTTCCTGTGATGGGCTAGCCTGTATCTACCATCCTTGGGCAGTGATTTTCCAAAGCAAGCCGTGATGGAACCAATCAGGATGTACGATTATTGGAGATCATTCATTGAGGTGGGATGTATGTTCATTTGGAAAGGCAGGAGCTGATCAGTAATGTTTCTATGGCTCTGGGGGAGGCAAACCTGATCTCACTAATTTAAGGTCTTTTAGAAGGGACCTTGGGGTCCTAGTTCATTGCTCCCCGAACATGGCTACACAGGTTAATAGGGTGGTTAAGAGGGCATATGGCATGCTCACCTTTGTTAGTCGAGGCTCTGAGTTCAAAGGTCAGGAAGTTATGTTGCATCTTTCTAAAACTTTAGTTAGGTTTTAATGAGGTGACCAGAACTGTTTGCATCTGGGTTGTTACAAACTGTTCTGGTCACCCCATTACAGGAAGGATGTCGAGGCAGAAGAGGTTTAAGAGAATGCTGCCTAGATGAGAGAGCACTTGTTATAATGGTAAGCTGGATAAACCTGGGTTGTTTCCTTTGGAGAGGTGGAAGCTGAGAGGAGGTCTGATGGAGGTTTACAAGATTATGAGAGGTTTAGGTAGAATAGACAGAGAGTATTGTTTTTCCAGGGTTGAGATGTCTAATACCAGAAGGCATGCATTTAAAGTGAGAGGGGGTAAGGTCAAAGGAGGTGTGAGGAGCAAATTTTTGACACAGAGCAGGATGGGTGCGTGGAATGTGCCGCCTGGGGTGGTGGTGGAGGCTGATACATTAGAGACGTTTAGATCGGCACATGAACGGGAAGGATATGGACATTGTGTAAGTGGAAGAGATTAGTCTAGTTGGCCATTGGATTACCAGTTTAATTGGTTCAGCACAACATTGTGCGCTGAAGGGCCCCTTCCTGTGCTGTACTGTTCTACGTTCTATGTTGTCAAATTAATCAAGTTCTTGGCTATGCCAACTTTAGTGAGGCATTTGACAAGGTGTAAGTGCTTGGCTAGTCCTAAAACAGGTGGATTGAAGGGATCCAGTTAGTTCGCTGGTAGGAGGCAGAGGGTGCAGTGGACGGGTAGCTGTGGTGTAGCTCAGGAGACGGTGCGGGGACGGTGCTGTGTTATATATTGATGAATCGGGTGCAAGTGTGGAGGCGTGATTAGTAAGTTTGTAGACAACATAAGCATTAGTGGTGATGTGCATGGCGAACACGAGAGGTTCTGTGGAAACCCAAATGGAAAATGCAGGAGGAACTCACCAGACCAGGCAGCATCTGTGGAAAGGAATAAACAACCAAGGATTCGAGGCCAAGACCTTTCATCAGTCCTAAGACATTGGCTGTTTATTCCCCTGACCTGCTGAGTTCTTCCAGTCGGTGCGGCAAGTTGTCTAAAGAGATCGATCAGACGGAAAGCCTGCTGGAGTGATGGTGATAGAACTTAATCCCAACAAGTGTGTGGTGAAATCAGATGGGGATAGGACATATAATGGTTAGTCATGAAGGAACATGGATGAACAGAGGCACTTGGACCCCAAGTCCATGGTTTTCTGAAAAAGAGGTCGGGATGGTTTTGGGAACAGAGTGTTCGGAGAAAGGGATGTGGGGAGTTAGAGGTCAGGCTGGAATCCAAGTTAGAGCACATCATGGCTCATCTGAGAGCAAGTGCAAGGGTGGACGCTGGGCCAACGAGCTCTGCGGACTAGAATCAGTGATGACGAGGGCTGGTAACCCAACCCACCCCCCCAGGGCAGGGCAGGTTGCCAAGTCCAGGGAGGTCCATGTGGGCACGAGGCGCAAGGGCTGGTGATCCCCCAGTTCACAAGTCTGGAGGCTGACACCGAATTGGAAAGTTCAGAAGTCAAGCTGACAGCCAAAGCTCCGAGTCTGTGAGTCCACGGGGGAAGACTGAGGACCGATGCCTATGGAAGAGGCCATTTCCGTATGTGAGCGGGAGGGTGGCTGGGTGGGAGCCGTCTGCATCGTTCTGCTGAGCATTGTGGGCATGCTGTGTTGGTGCTGGAACGTGTGGCCACACTTGTGGACTGTCCCCAGCACGTTCTCAGGTTGTAAACACAAAGTGCACTGCAGCTGCTGTGGTCAAATCAACACGTACAAACACGCTGGAGGAACTCAGCGTCCGATGACTGCTCGTTTCCACAGATGCTGCCCGACCTGCTGAGTTCATCCATCTTGTTTGTACGTGTTGATCCTCGTTAATGGAAACAATTCATTTCACTGTGTGATACGTAAATGAATCTGAATCTCAATCTGACTCTCAGCGTCTTCACTGCCCTCTGGTTGACCAACAGTCAATGTGTTTCTGGTGATGACATCGCACTTTAGCGCTTTGCTTCACACTAGCATTAGGGATCGGCCGGCCACACTGACCTTGTCCCGCAAACTGCGAGTACTGTTTGCGTAGTCACAGTGGTCCTGAGTGCTGTCGATTCTACAGGGGCATTCTCCTCGACATCCGAACCCAACCTCCATGTTGTGTTTCCTGTTAGAATGAATCTCTCCACATCCCTTCAATTGTCATCTCCTTCCTCTGCCTTAGCACCATTGATGGGTGAGTAGGGAGGGAGGCAGAGGGAGAGAGAGAGGGAGGGGGGAGAGAGAGAGCAAGAGAGATGGGGGAGAGAAAGGGAGAGAGAGAGGGGTAGGGGGAAAGAGAGAGAGAGCAAAGAGAGAGTGAGGAGGGGATTGAGTGATGGGAGAGTGAGGGAGAGAGAGATGATGAGAGAGTGTGAGATGGAGAAAAGGAGGGGGGGACAGAGAGAAAGACAAAGAGAGACAGAGGGGAGAAAGAGTAAGAGAGACAGAGAGATGGAGGATGGAAAGAGAGGGTGTGAGAGAGAGAGGGATAGGAAAAGGGGGAGTGAGAGATGGGGAAGAGAGAGAGACAGAAAGAGAGAGAAAGTGAGAGAGAAAGAGAGAGAGAGAGAGAGAGGGGGGGGAGAGAGGGAGAAAGAGGGAAAGAGTGACTTGTGACTTTCTCAAATACTTTTTCCTTGGCTGGAAATGACTAAAATGAGAGGGCATCATTTTGTTAGAAAGTATAGGGAAATGTTTGATATGGGTTTTTTACACAGAGGGATGGGTGTGTGGAATACATTCTACAGGCGGTGGTAGAGACAGACATATCAGGGATATTTAAGAAACCCTTAGATAGATACATGGTTAGCAGAAAAATGGAGGGCTATGTAGGTAGGAAGGGTAAAATGATGGCACAAACATTGTGGGCCAAATGGCCTGTACTGTTATGTTCTATTTTTATGTAGAGATGGGGGGGGGGAGAGAGAGAGGGGGGAGTGTGAGAGAGACGGGGAGAGAGAGAGCAAGAGAGCAAAGGAGAAAGAGAGAGGGAAAGAAAGGGAGAGAGAGGAAGAGAGTGGGAGAGTGACAGAAAGATGGAGAGAGAGAGGGGGGGGAGGGTGAGGAGGGTAGCAAGAGAAAGAGAGAGACAGAGAGGGGGTGAGAGAGATGGAAAAGGAAGATCGAGGGTGAGCGACAGGGAGAGGGGGATAGGGATAGAGAGAGAGACAGAGAGGGGGTGAGAGAGGGAGAGAGAGAGGGTGAGAGAGAGAGGGGGAGGGTGAGGAGGGTAAAGAGACAGAGAGGGAGATAGGGAGATGGAAAAGGCAGATTAAGGGTGAGAGACAGGGAGAGGGGGATAGGGATAGAGAGAGAGACAGAGAGGGGGTGAGAGAGGGAGAGAGAGAGGGTGAGAGAGAGAGGGGGAGGGTGAGGAGGGTAAAGAGACAGAGAGGGAGATAGGGAGATGGAAAAGGCAGATTAAGGGTGAGAGACAGGGAGAGGGGGATAGGGATAGAGAGAGAGACAGAGAGAGGGGGTGAGAGGGAGAGAGAGGGTGAGAGAGAGGAGGGAGGGGGAGAGAGGGGGTGAGAGAGGGAGAGAGAGAGTGAGAGAGAAAGGGTGAGTGAGAGAGAGAGGGTGAGAGTGAGAGAGAGGGGGGGAGAGAGGGGGAGAGAGGGGGTGAGAGAGGGAGAGAGGAGTAAGAGAGAAAGGGTGAGAGAGTGAGAGTGAGAGAGAGAGAGTGAGAGAGAGAGGGAGAGAGAAGAGAGTGGGAGAGCGCATTCTGGTCGTTCCTCACAACTGCAGCCTCCACACCTGGAGCTCAGCGTGTCTCAAATACCTAATCTGCTTGGCTGACCCGCAGTGGTGGAGTGTCTGGTGGAACAAGATAGCGCTTAATCCAGGTTCAACTGGCAGGCTCGGCTGCTTCTCTTTAGGTCAACACAGATGACAGCTTACAAGTGACTGATGGTCCGATAAGAAGCTGCATCAGTATGGATTCTGCGTCCCGCCAATAAAACAGCATCTCTTCTTAAACGTGTCAGCGGGAAATTAAGGTGACACTTTTGCAAGGTCAGGGAGTGGAAAAGATGGAGAAGTAATTCCTCAGCACACATGTGCTTATTAATAAATAATATGCAATTGCTATTTAAGCTAGTTTGATTGGGCCCTAAGTAAATGGATATGGCATAAAGAGTCTATTATGCGTCATAAAGGCAGTCAGTATGTGGCAGGTTTCCAGTCAGTATGTGAGGTTTATTGTCTCCCGGTCCTACAGCAAGTCAGAGCTAATCACAGCTTAAGAAAACAGAAAGCTAAATCTGGAGAATCTCCTTGCAAACTCATTAGTGAGAGCAAAGAGTAATTGTTTCTCTACGATCACAGGTGCAGGCGGTAGATAATGGAAGAGGAGGCCGCCCCGGATCCTCCTGCTTCCCTAGCTCCGCTCTCTCCTTAGACAAGGATTTATTTCTCCTGGAGAGAATGCCTGTGGCTGTGACAAAGTAACTTGTAAAACAGTGACGGAGCTCTCGGCCTGTGTAACACCCCCAGGAGCTCTCTCCCCGCTGAGATATACGGGGCCACTGATTGTACCTGGCAGCCACCTCCCAGGGGTCAGACTGTATTGGAGGGTGGGTTAATGTCACAGGTTAGCCGCGTTGTATCAGGGGATTATTCATTGGAACCCAAATTAGGCCATAAGACCTTAAGAAATAGGAGCAGTGATAAGCCGTTCACCAGCTCTCACTCTTTTCCCTCCATTAAGAAAATAATCTATGTCTTTATTCCTCCTACCAAAGTGTATGAGTGTACACTTAGCTACTCAATATTCCATCTGCCACTTCTTTACCCAGTTCCACCAAGGTAGGTCCCAGTCTGGGCTGTGATAGGAGGAGGGCTGGGCATGGGGCTAACAATCATATCTAATAAAAACCCAGAGCCATAAAAACATCAACAGAATCTCCAAAGACCTCGTTGCCAGGTGAGGAAGGATCTTCGCCTAGAGGATGGATGAATTGGTGTGGTGAAAACAGAAGCCATGGGGCAGATCAGTCTTCTGTTGGCCCAGGAGAGAGGACTCTGATGAACTGCTGTCAGCAGCCTGTGCCCAAGTAGGGGTGATGGGCTGAAGAAGAAGACTTTGTTGCCCGTTCTCCCATTCCTTCCAAGTCCTGCTTCCTCAACACTACATGCTCCTCTATATGCCCAATGACTTGGCCTGCACAGCCAACTCTGGCAATGAATTCCACAGGCTCATCATCCTCTGGCTAAAGGAATTCCTCCTCATCTCTGTTCTACAGGGATGTCCTTCCATTCTGAGTCTGTCCTCTAGTCCTAGACCCCCACCCCACTACAGAAAATCCTCTCCACATTCACTCTATCTAGGCTTTGCAATATTCGATAGGTCTCAATGAGCTCCCCCATCCCCTCATTTCTCTAAACACCAGTGACGACAGGCCCGCAGCCATCAAATGCTCCATACACATTAACCCTTCCAGTCCTAGAATAATTCTTGTGCACCACCCTCTGCAAAGCCAGCACGTGCTTCTTCAGATATGGGGTCTAAACTACTGACAATACTCCACATGTGGTCTGAACAGCGCCTTATAAAGCCTCAGCATCATATCCTTCCTTTTCATATTCTAGTCATCTCAAAATGAATGTTAACATTGCATTTGCCTTCCTTATTACCAACTCAACCTACACCTTTAGGGAATCTGTACTAGGTCTCCCAACTCCCTTTGCACCTCTGCGTTTTGAATGTTCTCCGTGCTTACACCTTTGTAAAGAGTCTACACCTGTGTTCCAGCTACAAAAATGCATAACCATACACTTCCCTAAACTATATTCCATCTGCCACTTGTTTGCCCATTTTTCTAATCTAGCCAAGTTCTTCTCCAGACTCCTCGCTTCCTTAACACTGCTTGTTCCTCCACCTAGCTTCATATCTTCTGAAAACTGGGCCACAAAGCCATCAGTTCCATCATCCAGATCAAGGACAATGTACTAACTAACTTACTAACCCAAAACTTAACTCGAGTCTTTGGAATATGGGAGGAAAGTGGAGCACCCGGAAGCAATGCACACGTCACATTGAGAATGTACAAACTCCTCACAGACAAAGGCAAGTCGCTAGTGTTGGAAAATTACGCTAACTGCCATGAGGCTGCACTGCTCGATTTAGGGATAGGTTAGAGGCAGATACCTTGGGGACATTTAAGACTCTTAGGCACGTGGATATTGGGCATGTGGAGGTCTATGCGGGGGGGAAGGGGTAGATTGACCTTAGAGTAGGTTAAAAGGTCGGTGCAACATTGTGGACCAAATAACCTGTACTCTGCTGTGATTTTCTGTGTATTCCACTGTGTACTATATTTAAAGTGAGAGGCACCGGCAGGTTCAGGGACTGTTATTACCCTTCAACCACCAGGCTCTTGAACCAGTGGAGATAATTTCACTCCACTCACCCCAACACTAATTGGTTCTACACCAGTGGGCTCACTTTTAAGGACTCTTCATCTCATGCTCTTGATATTGATTGCTTATTTATTTATTCATTATTATTATTATTATTTTGTTTGTTCTACTGTGAATGCCTGCAAGAAAATTAATCTCAGGGGTGTACAATATATAGTGACATATATGTACTTTGATAATAAACTTATTTTGAACTTTGAGGAAGGGATTGAAAAGGGGATCTGAGGGGTGGGCTTCTGACGTTGAGAACTCACTGGCAGGGAGTGGTGGAATCTGATACAGTCTAGAGAAACACTCAGATGGACACTGAGGTAACAAGTGACAGAAGATGTGCGCCATTAGGATTAGAGTAGATGGGCAAATACAAACATGTAGATTAGCACAGACATGATGGGTTGAAAGGCCTGATTTTGTGGTACGGCACCATGGTTCATTGGTGCGTGACCTCCTAATGGAAGCATGGTCATTGCCCTGAGGACCTCCTCCAATGATGTTCTGGGACAGGGTGACTCGCTTCCTAATGGAAGCAATGGACCATCTGAAGATGACTGGGCCCTGGACACTGTCCTGAGGACCTCCCTCAGTGATATCCTGGAACGTGATAGAACTACAGAGCAGACTCGATGGGCCACATGGCCTAATTATGCTCCTCTATCATATGGTCTGATGGTTTTATGAAACCTGTGTGAATTTTCCAGCCTGATCCCTGCCCCCACACACTGGGTCCTGCTGCCACTGAGGATGGGGACATTGTTGGTGTCTCCTTCTCCTCCCATTAGTGTCTCACAGCTCCGCCTGCACTCACACCTTGTTGTGGTGGGACAGAAGATCTTTGATCGGACCTCCTGGTTGTAGGAGCACCAAGCTTTGCCCGTTACCCGTGGTTTAGTTACACATGGTCCTGAGTTACTGGCACCTCACCAGTTACAGGCTCCCAGCCCTATGCTCCTAATGTGCCCTTCTACCACCCCCCCCCCCCCCACCAAATGACCCCTGGTCAGACGGTTATGCTGGAGGCAGGATCACACTGGAGAATTCAATGTCAATGTAACAGGCATCACTGCCTGATATGGAAACACCAAAGCCCAGGAAAAGAAAAGGCTACCAAGAGTGATAAAACCCTCGCCACTATTGATCACATCTATGTGGAGCCCTACCAAAAGAAATCAGGATCCATCACCATGAACTCCCTGCATTCAGGCCACGCTCTGTTCTCACTGCTACCATTGGGAAGAAGGCCCAGCAGCCCCAAGTCCCACATCACCAGGTTCAAGCATCAGGCTCCTGAACCAGTGTGGAGAACTTCACTAATCTCAATGGGCCTTAGGTCCCACACCACCAGGTTCAGGGACAGTTATTACTCTACAACCCTCAGGCTCCTGAACCAGTGTGGAGAACTTCACTCATCTCAACGAGCCTTGGGTCCCACACCACCAGGTTCAGGGACAGTTATTACCCTACAACCATCAGGCTCCTGAACCAGTGTGGATAACTTCACTCATCTCAACACTGAACTGCTTCCACAACCTATGGACTCATTTTCAAGAACCCTACAACTCATGTTCTCAATATTATATCTTTGTGTGTATTGTTGTGCTTGTCTTGCTTTGCACAATGCTTGTACATCTTTGTAACTTTCCATTGATTCTCTTTGTACATACTGTGAATGCCAACAAGAGAGTGAATCTGATATATGGCGGCATTTTTGACCTTTGATAATTCATTTACTTTGAACTTTGAGCATGTTATTCTGCACTCTGTGATCACTTTCCTCTGTACTATCCCAATGTATTGATGAGATGAATTCATCTGTATAGACAGCATGTTGAACAAAGATTTTCACAATTCCTAAGCACGTGTGACAATAATAAACCAATTTATTGATTGATGTCGGCTGGTGTATGGACGTCAGTAGCAATGTTCATGCTGGGATCATCGATCCCGAGATGTGAGTATCGATATTGATCAGGTTATTGATTTTGGCAGGAATGCTGGTGTTGGTAGATTATTGGATGGAGTATTGATATCAGGGAAGAAGATCAAAGCAGATGCGCAGGGTAAGATTTTTTCTACACAGAGTGGAGGGTGTCTGGAGTGCTCTGCCTAGTATGGTAGAGAAGACAGAGTGGACAGTGGTGGTTAAACGGCTCTTTGATAGACACATGCATGTGTAGGGAATGGAGGGAGATGGACGTTGTGTAGGTGGAAAGGTTTTGGTGCTATTTGCTTAATTATCATGAAGAAACAACGATGCTCTTCAGACCCTTTAACCTAAACCTTTCCTCCCAAGGAGCTCTCCAATTTCTTATCATCTATCTGCAGATCTAAGAGCCTCTTAAATATCCCTAAAAATGCCCCCACCTCTCTGTGCAAAAAAAACCTCTGACATTCCAGCCCCACCCCCATACTTCTCTCCGAACATCTAAAAGTTGTGCCATTGTATTTGCCATTTTCACCCTGGGAAAAAGTCTTTGGCAGTCCACTCAATCTATACCTCCTATCATCTTCTACACCTCAATCTAGTCACCCATCCTCCTTTGCTTCAAAGATAAAAGCCCTAGCTTCCTTAAACTATCCTCATTAGACATGATCTCCTATCTGGCAAATCTCTCCTGCACCCTCCTAACCAGTCTTGATCTAGATGTTGTCCCTCACTGGCTGAGGCTGGACAGCGGGAATGGGGAGCTGGCCAACACTGGGAAGCTGTCTTCACATTAGCCATTGGGCTCAACTCTCCACTCTGACTATAAAACACATTTTAAACTACGGGAGCAGCGTTAGACCATTTGGTCCATTGAGTCTACTCCACCATTGCTGATTTATTATCCCTCTCAACCCCACTCTCCTGCCTTCTCCCTGTAACCTTTGACACCCTTGATAATCACAAAACTATCAATCTCTGCTTTAAACATACCCAATGACTTGACCTCCATAGCCGTCTGTGGGAATGAATTCCGCAGATTCACCACCCTCTGGCTAAAGAAATTCCTCCTTGTCCTTGTTCTAAAGGGGTGAGCTTCTACTCTAACACTGTGCCCTCTGGTCCTAGATTCGCTCACTATAGGAAGCACTTGCACCTCATTCACTCAAGGCCTTCCAGCATTCAATAGGTCTTATTGAGATCCCCCTCCTTCTCCTGCATTCTAGTGTGCACAGGCCCAGAGCCAGCAAACGCTCCTCATGTGATAAGCCTTTCAATCTGGGATTATACTTTCGATCCTCCTTTGAACCCTCTCCAATAACAACACATCCTTTCGTAGATAAGGAGCCCAAAACTGCTCACAATGCTCTGTGAGACCTCACCAGTGAGCAGTTAATCAGCTAACCGGCATGTCTTCGAACTGTGGAAGGAAACCCATGCACAAACGTTTTTACAGAAGATGCCAGAACTGAACTCTGAGCTCTGACTCAGTATTAATTTCACTTGCAGTTTGTCTCCTTTGATAGAGAGGTAGAGATGGCGTAAACAGAAGCAGGTTTTCTCCCCCGAGGTTGGCTGAGACTAGGTCAGGGATTAAAGGTGAAAGGGTGACGGGAACCTGAAGAGGAACCCCTTCACTCAGAGGGTGGTGGGAGTGTGGAACGAGCTGCTGGCAAAGGTGATGGATCCGTGTTTGAATGATGAGGAAATGAATGGGACTAGGCAGAAAGTTTGACATGGAATAGATGAAGCAAAGGGCCTCTTATCTGGGCTCTATGATTTCTGAGCTCACAGGAACCCCAGCCCCACCCAAACACCTGTGACACCCAATCTTCATGTCTATATTCATCCCACAATCTCCACCAAATTTCTCCAACAATGCACGACCTCCCTCCCCATGTATGCACCCACAACCTCCATCCTCCTGGGCCAACCCCAATCCAGTTCCCCCAGCTTCCTTTACACGGCAAGTAGACAGTCTGTGGTTGTTCACAGCTGCTGCCATAGGACAGGGTTGAGCTACCTCAGGCAGTAGTAGAAAGGGCGTCGGACAGATGGTTGTGATGGAGGGTGAAATGGAAGGGGAGTTTGGGAGGGTTGTTGGAAGGGGTAGTGGGGAGGGATGTGGAGAGGGGTGTTGTGGAGGGGTGTTCGAAGGGTGATGGGGAGGGGTGTTGGGAAGGGTGCTGAGAAGGGTGTTAGGGATAGGCTTTGGACGGATGTTGGAAGGGTTGTTGGGATGGGTGTTGAGAAGGGTGTTGTGGAGCGGTGTTGGGGAGGGGTGTTAGGAGAGGTGTTGGGAGGGGTGTTGACGTGTGTTTGGATGAGTGTTAGGAGGGGTGTTGAGAGGGATGTTGGGAAGGGTGTTGTGGAGTGGTGTTGGGTCAGGTGTTGGGGAGGGGTGTTGTGGATGGGTGTTGGGACGTGTTGAGCAGGGGTTTTGGGGAAGGATGTTGGGGAAGTGTAGAGAGGGGTGTTGAGATGGATTTTGGGAAGGACTGTTGGGATGTATGTTGAGGGGTGTTGAGGAGGGGTATTGGGGTTGTTGGGGGTGTTGTGGGGTTGGGGAGAGATGTTGGGAGTGATGTTGGGAGGGGTGTTGGGACAGATTTTGGGGAGGACTGTTGGGATGGGTGTTGAGGGGTGTTGAAGAGGGTGTTGGGGACGGTCGTTAGGGAGAGGTGTTGGGAAGGGTGTTAGAGATGGGCGTTTGGACGGATGTTGGGAGTGGTGTTGGGAGGGGTGTTGGGGAGGTGAATGGGAGAGGCTTTGGGAGAGTTGTTGGGAGGGGTATTGGGGGTGTGTTGGGGAAGGGTATTGAGGGGTGTAGTGGGTGTTGGGATGTGCTGGAGAGGGGTGCTGGACAGGTGTTGGAAGCGGTGTTCAGAGGGTTGTTGGGACTGATTTTGGGGAGGACTGGTGGGACGGGTGTTGAGGGGTGTGTTGTCGGTGTTGGGGAGGGGTACTGGGGTTGTTGGGTATGTTGGGGGTGTTAAGGAGTGCTGTTGGGACGAGTGTTGGGGGGTGTTGGAGGGTGCTGAGGGGAGTGTTGGGGTGTTGATAAGGGTGTTAGGAGGGCTGTTGGGGGATGGTGGGTGTTGGGGAGGGTTGTGACATTGGGTGGTGTTGTCTGTAGGTTGGATGGTTTTGAGTCGGGGTGCTGGTATTTGTGGGTGCCCTGGGCCTGGCCTCGTTGTGCACAGACTAGCTTTAGGACTGGGAACGTTAATAAACGTTCGACAGGGTAGTTTTGGGAATGTGGCAGCCCCCAGCAGCTGAATAAACTGCGAGTGAGTCCGCCAAGAGTCAGATAAGAAGAGCAGCAGCTCCTGCAGATTAACGGCCTGGATTACCAAGATTGCTTTGCTGTTTTTTCCTCCTTATCACACGCTCTCACATTAGCGGCTGATGGATGGTGTTCAGCACAGAGCTGCAGGCTGCACCTTAACCCCCTCACAGCCGAGTGACGACAGCACTGACAGAGTGCGAGGTGGAGTGAGTGAGGGTGGGAAGAGTGAGGCGGGGTACAGACAGCGAGGGGTCAGAGAGTGAGAGGTGGAGAGAGTGAGGGAGGCAGAGAGTAAGGGGGAGCCAGAGTGAAGAGGAAGAGAGTTAAGGGGGTACATAGAGTGAGGGGGACAGAGAGTGAAGGGAAGTGGGGGAGAGAGTGACAGGGGAGAGAATGAGGTGGGGAGAGTGGGAGGGGGAAAGAGGGAAGAGAGTGATGGTGGGACTGAAAGTGAGGGGTGAGAGAGTAAGGGGAGAGGGTGAGTGAGGGAGAGTGTGGTAGGGGAGAGTGTGAGGGGGAACAGAGGGTGAGGGGCAAAGAGTGGGGGAGAGGGGGGAACAGATAGTGAAGGGAGAGAGAGAAAAGGTGACAGAGAGTGAGTGAAGGAGGGCAGGAGTGAGGGGGAGAGTAAGTGGGGAGAGTGTGAGAGGGGTGGAGTGAGGAGGGGACAGAGTTGGGGAGAGTGTGGGAGAAGAGAATGAGGTGGGAGAGAGTGAGGGGCAGAAAGTGGCAGGGAGAAAGAGAAGGGAGAGAGGGAGGGGAGAGTCACAGAGAGAGTGAGGGAAGGATGGAGAGGGATAGATAGAAAATGAGTTGGGGTAGAGAGTGAGGGAGAGAGAGTGAAGAAGGAAGAGAGTAATGGGTAGAGATTGAGTTGGGGGAGAGTGAGAGGGGACAGAGAGCGAAGTGGGGAGAGAGAAGGAAGAGGTACAGAGAGTGAGTGGGAGAGTATGAAGGGGGTGTGGGGGAAAGAGTAAGGGGAGAGTGAGGGAGGTGGGGAGAGAACGATGGGGGAAAAGCTGGAGGAGATAGTGGGCACAGAGAGTGAGGGGAGAGTGTGGGGACAGAGGGTGAGGGGAAGAGTTTGAGAGTGGATGAGGGGGAAAGAGAGTGAGAGGGTTAGAGAATGAGAGAGGAGAGTGAGGGTTAGAGAGAGTGAAGGTGGAAAAGAGGGAGGAGTGAGAGTGGGGGAGAGAGTGAGTGATGGGGAGAAAGTGAGTTGGGAAGAGTGAGGGGGAGGGAGAATGGGGCAGAGGGTGAGGGGATAATGATTGAAAGGGGTGAGATTGATGGGGAAGGGTCAGGGGAGAGAATGAGGAGGGAGAGAGTGGGGCCAGAGAATGAGAGAGCAGAGAGTAAGAGTGAGAGTGCGAGGGGTGACAGAATGAGAGGGGAAGAAAGTGAGGAAGGACCAAGAGTGAGGGGGAGAGAGTGACAATGGAGTGAGGTGGGGAGTATGAGAGGGATGGAGAGTGAGGAGGGGAGAGGGAAGGGGAGATAATGAGGAGGGAAGAGTGAGGGGTGAGTTGAGGGGAGAGAGTGAGGGATCACAGATGGAGGTGGGAGAGCGCAGGGAATGGAGAAAGAGGTGTGGAGAGAGTAGGTGGTGATAGAGAGTGGGGTGGAGAGAGAGAAAGAAGAGGTTGAGAGTGAGGGAGGAGACAGAACTGGAGGGGATAGAGAATGAGGGGTAGCGATAGGGGAAAGTGTATGGAGGGAGAGTGAAGAGGACAGAATGAAGGGGGTGAGAGTGGGGATGGAAATATTGAGAAGTGAGGGGGAGAGTGATGGAAGAGAGAGTGAGGTGTGGTATGAATAAGTGGTGGAAAGTGTGGGGGGGGTAACGTGATGGACTAGATAGTGAGGGGCAAGAGAGAGGGGGAATTGAGGAGGAACAGGGTGAGTGGAGACAGAGAATGAGCAGGGGAGAGAGAATTGGTGGACAGAGTGAGGGGACAAAGTTTAAAGGGTGAGAGATGGTGAAGGGGAGAGGGAGTAAGGGGGAGAGAGAGTGAGGGCAGGAAGTGAGAGGAGATAGTGAGGGGTGAGAGAAGGGGAGAGGAAGGGGAACAGAATGAGGGGGATGGGGATTAGGGGGTTGTAGTTAAGGGGGGAACAATGAGTGAGGGGGAGAGAGAGTGAAGTGGTGACAGTGCGTAAGGGAGTAGAGTGAGGGTGGGAGAGAGAGCGAGAGGGTAGAGAGTGTGGGGCTGGAATGAGTGAGAAGGGGACAGAGAGTGGGGTTGAGAGAGAGTGAGGGGGAATGAGCGGGGACAGGGTAAGGGGGGAGAGCAGCGGGGGAGGGTGAGAGAGAGGGGAGAGAGTGAGGAGGGAACAGATTGAGGGAGAGAGAATGTGAAGGGGAAGAGAGTGGGGAGCCAGAGAGTAAGGAGGGGAGATTGGATTTGATGAGAGAGTGAGGGGGCAGACAGTGAGGTAGGGATAGAGAGTGAGGGGGAAAGAATGAGAGAGGGAGGGGGGGAGGCAG
This sequence comes from Hypanus sabinus, assembly GCF_030144855.1. Taxonomy (NCBI): domain Eukaryota; kingdom Metazoa; phylum Chordata; class Chondrichthyes; order Myliobatiformes; family Dasyatidae; genus Hypanus; species Hypanus sabinus. Next base: position 77,902,882 of record NC_082709.1, read on the forward strand.
ATAATGAGGGGTTTACAGATAGTGAGGAGGGGAATACAGTGAGGGAGAGAGATTGGGGAAAGTTTGTGGAGAGACAGAGAGAGAGGGTGGGAGAGTGAAGTGGAGGAGATAGTGAATGGGGGAACAGAGAGTGAGGGGGAGAGAAACGGAGTGATGGGGTCTTTTAAGGGGACAGAATGAGGAAGGGACAGAGAGTGGAGTTCTAGAGAGAGTGAGGGGGAGAGAATGATGGTGGGACATCGTGAGGGGGAGAGATTGTGAGGAAAAAGAGAGAAGGGAGGGAGGGAGAGAGTGCAAGAAGACAGAGAGTGAGGGATGAGGAAGAAGGGAGGCAGAAAGGAGGAGGAAGATGGGAGGAGGTCTGGAAGAAGAGTGGGGTATCGCAGAGACATGGAGCTGATTACTGACCTCCATAGGCCAAGGCCTGACTCCACCACTGTCGCGGCAGAATTTGATTTAATTAAAAATAAATTAAATTTTTAATTTTTTAAATTAAAATTTTAATTAAGAATAAAAGACCCACCAATGCCCACCACTGTGCTGCTCTTTCTCACCCTGATGACAGGGCAGTGGGCACTTTGGGCTGGCCAGTAAACTCGAGCCACCAGTGTTCCTGGGGGGTGGTGAGTGTTCTTCTGCGGATGTGTGGGTCGGGCTCCTAGCTCACACCACGGGGAGTGGACGTTAGGTAACGGGCAGCAGGAGAAGGGGGCAAAGTTCAAGATAAATTTATTATTGAAGTATGTACAGTATATGTCAGCATACAACACCCTGGGACTCATTTTCTTGCAGGCATTCACAGTAGAACAAAGAAAAACTATAGAATCAATAAAAGGTTACACACAAAGACCGACAACAGCTACTGTGCAAATAAGTAATAAATAGACCAGTAAGTAAATAATACTGAGAACACAAGTTGTAGAGTCCTGGGAAGTGAGTCTGTAGGTTGTGGAATCAGGTCAGAGTTGAGGTGAGTAGAGTTACCCGTGCTGATCCAGGAGAGGATCGTGTAGAGCTACACTGTCCCTGGGCCTGATATGGGACTTGGGCTTCCTGTAGCTCCTACCCGTTGGGAGCAGTGAGGAGAGAGCACGGTCTCGATGCTGCGTTCTTGTGTCAGAATGCCTTGGTGCCACGGTAGCGTAGTGGTCAGCCGATGATATAACACCCCAGGGAGTCAGAGTTTGGAGTTCAATTCCAGCGTCCTCTGGAAGGAGCTTCCCTTGACCACGTGGTTTTCACTCGCGAGTACTGGTCAGTAGATTAATTGACCATTGCAAATTGTCCCGTGAATAGGCTAGGGTTAAATGGGTGGGTTGCTGCAGAGTGCCGTTCGTTAAGCAGAAGTGATTGAATGCGCTGTATCTCTAATTAAATAAATGTAGAAACATAGAAACCCTACAGCACAATACAGGCCCTTCGGCCCACAATGCCTTGCTGAACATGTACTTACTTTAGAAATGACCTCGGGTTACCCATAGCCCTCTATTTTTCTAAGCTCTGTGTACCTATTGTATCCACCTCCACCACTGTCGCCGGCAGCCCATTCCACACACTCACCACTCTCTATTTAAAAACCTACCCCTGACATCCCCTCTGTACTACTTCTCAGCACCTTAAAACTGTGCCCTCTCGTGTTAACCATTTCAGCCCTGGGAAAAAGCCTCTGACTATCCACACGATCAATGCCTCTCATCATCTTATACACCTCAATCAGGTCACCTCTCATCCTCCTTCACTCCAAGGAGAAAAGGCTGAGTTCATTCAACCTGTTCTCATAAGGCATGCTCCCCAATCCAGGCAACATCCTTGTAAATCTCCTCTGCACCCTTTCTATAGCTTCCACATCCTCCCTGTAGTGAGGCGACCAGAACTGAGCACAGTACTCCAAGTGGGGTCTCACCAGGGTCCGATATAGCTGTAACATTACCTCTTGGGTCTTGAACTCAACCCCATGGCTGATGAATGCCAATGCACCGTATGCCTTCTTAACCACACAGTCAGCCTGTGCAGGAACTTTGAGTGTCCCTCTGATCACCCACCTCCATGCAGAATATGACCCATCTACAACCACTCTTTGCCTTCTGTGGGCAAGCCAGTTCTGGATCCATAAAACAATGTCCCCTTGGATCCCATGCCTCCTTACTTTCTCAATAAGCCTTGCATGGGGTACCTTATCAAATGCCTTGCTGAAATCCATATACACTACATCTACTGCTCTTTCTTCACCAATGTGTGTTTAGTCACATCCTCTGAAAATTCAAGGGTTGTCAGGCATGACCTGCCTTTCACAAAGCCATGCTCACTATTCCTAATTATATTATGCCTCTCCAAATGTTCATAAATTCTGCCTCTCAGAATCTTCTCCATCAACTTTCCAACCACTGAAGTAAGACTCACTGGTCTATAATTTCCTGGGCTATCTCTACTCCCTTTCTTGAATAAAGGAACAACATCCACAACCCTCCAATCCTTCAGAACCTCTCCCATCCCCATTGATGATGCAAAGATCATCGCCCGAGGCTCAGCAATCTCCTCCCTTGTCTCCCACAGTAGTCTGGGGTATATCTTCTCTGGTCCCAATGACTTATCCAACTTGATGCTTTCCAAAAGCTCCAACACGTCCTCTTTCTTAATGTCTATATGCTCCAGATTTTCAATCCCTACAATCACCAAGATCCTTTTCAGTAGTGAATACTGAAGCAAAGTATTCATTAAGTACCTCCGCTACCTACTCCAGTTCCATACACACTGTTCCACTGTCACACTTGATTGGTCCTATTCTGTCACATCTTATCCTCTTACTCTTCACGTACCTGTAGAATGCCTTTGGGTTTTCCTTAATCCTGCTCGCCAAGGCCTTCTCATGGCCCCTTCTGGCTCTCCTAATTTCTTTCTTAAGCTCCTTCCTGCTAGCCTTATAATTTTCTAGATCTCTATCATTACCTAGTTTTTTGAATCTTTCGTAAGTTTTTCTTTTCTTCTTGACTAGATTTTCAACAGCCCTTGTACACTACGGTTCCCGTACCCTACCATCTTTTCCCTGTCTCATTGGAAAGTACCTATGCAGAACACCACGCAAATATCCCTGAATGTTTGCCACATTTCTTCCATACATTTCCCTGAGAACATCTGTTTCTAATTTATGCTTCCAAGTTCCTGCCTAATAGTTTCATATTTCCCCTTACTCCAATTAAACATTTTCCTAACTTGTCTGTTCCTATCTTTCTCCAATGCTATGGTAAGGGAGATAGAATTGTGATCACTATCTCCAAAATGCTCTCCCACTGAGAGATCTGACACCTGACCAGGTTCATTTCCCAATACCAGAACAAGTACAGCCTCTCCTCTTGTAGACTTATCTACATATTGTGTCAACAAACCTTCTTGAACACAGCTAACAAACTCCACCCCATCTAAACCCCTTTAAAATCTTCCACCACAACAACCCTGTTATTACACCTTTCCAGAATCTGTCTCCCTATCTGTTCCTCGATATCCCTGTTACTATTGCGTGGCCTATAAAAAACACCCGGTAGAATTATTGACCTCTTCCTATTTCTGACTTCCACCCACAGAGACTCAGTGGACAATCCCTCCTTAACTTCCTCCTTTTCTGCAGCCGTGACACTATCTCTGATCAGCAGTGCCACGCCCCACCTCTTTTGCCTCCCTCCTTGTCTTCTCTGAAGCCTGGCACTCTAAGTAGCCATTCCTGCCCCTGAGCCATCCAAGTCTCTGTAATGGCCACAACATCATAGCACCAAGTACTGATCCACGCTCTAAGCTCATCTGCTTTGTTCATGATACTCCGTGCATTACAATAGACACATCTCAAATCATCAGTCTGAGCACATCCCTTCTCTATCACCTGCCTATCCTCCCTCTCACACTGTCTACAAGCTTTCTCAATTTGTGAACTAGCCGCCCCTTCCTCCGTCTCTTCAGTCTGGTTCCCATCACCCAGCAATTCTAGTTTAAATTCTCCCCAATAGCCCTAGCAAACCTCCTTGTCAGGATAATAGATTGACGTGCAACCCATCCTTTTTGTAGAGGTCATGCCTGCCCCAAAAAAGGTCACAATGTTCCAGAAATCTGAATCCCTGCCCCCTGCTCCAATCCTTCAGCCACGCATTTATCCTCCACCTCACTCTATTCCTATACTCACTGTCGCTTGGCACAGGCAGTAATCCCGAGATGACTACCTATGAGGTCCTGCTTCTCAGCTTCTTTCCTAACTCCCTGTAGTCTGCTTTCAGGACCTCCTCCCTTTTCCTACCTATGTCATTGGTACCAATATGTACCACGACCTCTGGCTGTTCTCCCTCCCACTGCAGGATATCGTGGATGCGATTAGGATCATCCCGGACCCTGGCACCTGGGAGGCAAACTACTATCTACGTTTCTTTCCTGCGTCCACAGAATCACTTTTCTGACCTCCTAACTATAGAGTCCCTTATTACAGTTGCCTTCTTCCTTTTCCTACCCTTCTGAGCCACAGGGCCAGACTCTGTGCCAGAGGCACGGACACTGCCATTTCCCCCAGGTAGGCCGCACCCCCCCCAACAGTACTTATTGTTAAGGGGGACAGCCACTGGGGTACTCTCTAGCATCTGCCTCTTGCCCTTTCCTCTCCTGTTACCCACTTATCTGTCTCCCGAGGCCCCGGTGTGACTATCTGCCTGTAACTCCTCTCTATCACCTCCTCACTTCCCCTGACCAGATGAGGGTCATCGAGCTGCATCTTCAGTTCCCTAACGCGGTCTCTAAGGAGCTGCAGCTCGACACACCTGGTGCAGATGTGGTCGTCTGGGAGGCTGGGAGACTTCCGGACGTCCCACATCCGACACCCAGTACAGAACACCAGGAGGCTTTCTCTGCAATGAACTGGCCAGAATCTACCATATTTTTCAGGTTTTTTGGGATTGGTTAATGGTAAATTGGTTTCTTATTGGCCGCATGTTCTGAGGAGCCGTGAAAAACGTTGTTTTGTATGTCATCAGTAGAGATCAGATCATTACACAGTGCGCTGAGGATAAGACAATACCAGAGTGCAGAATAAAGTGTAACAATTACAGAGGAAGTGCAGTGCAGGCAGACAACAAGCTGCAAAGCCACAAGGAGGTAAACTGAATCCAATTGACTTTATTACTTACATCCTTCATATACACGAGGAATAAAAATCTTTATGTTACCTCTCCATCTGAATGTGCAATTTATAGTAATTTATAATAAATATTATGTACAACAGGACAGTCAATATAACATAGAAAAACAGTTGTGTCAGCGTGAGTTAAGCAGTCTAATGGCCTGGTGGAAGTAACTGTCCCGGAGCCTGTTGGTCCTGACTTTTATGCTGCGGTACTGTTTCCCGGATGGTAGCAGCTGGAATAGATTGTGGTTGCGATGACTCTGGTCCCCAATGATCCTTCGGGGCCTTTTTACACACCTGTCTTTGTAAATGTCCTGAATAGTTGGAAATTCACATCTACAGAGGTACTGGGCTGTCCGCACCACTCTCTGCAGAGTCCTGCGATTGAGGGAGGTACAGTTCCCATACCAGGCAGTGATGCAGCCAGTCAGGATGCTCTCAATTGTGCCCCTGCAGAAAGTTCTTAGGATTTGGGGGCTCATGCCAAACTTCTTCAACTGTCTGAGGTGAAAGAGGTGCTGTTGTACCTTTTTCACCACACAGCCAGTATGTACAGACCACGTGAGATCTCGATGATGTTTATACCGAGGAACTTGAAGCTGTTCACCCTCTCAACCCCCGATCCATTGATGTCCATAGGGGTTAGCCCATCTCCATTCCTCCTGTAATCCACAACAAGCTACTTTGTTTTTGTGACATTGAGGGAGAGGTTGGTTTCTTGACACCACTGTGTCAGGGTGACGACTTCTTCTCTGTAGGCTGCCTCATTATTAGGCCAATCGCTGTAGTATTGTCAGCAAATTTAATTAGCAGATTGGAGCTGAAAGTGGCAAAACAGGCATGGGTATACAGAGAGTAAAGGATGGGGCTTAGGACACAGTTCTGAGGGGCACCTGTGTGGAGGGTCAGAAGGGCAGAGGTGAGGGAGCCCACTCTTACCACCTGCCGGTGATCTGACAGGAAGCCCAGGATCCAGCTGCACAAGGCAGGGCGAAGGCCGAGGTCTCTGAGCTTCCTGTCGAGAATTACGGAGTTGAGTGCTGAACTGTAGTCCAAGAACAGACAAGGGTCTGTCTTATCATATGAGGGGACCACATGGTGGTGTTAGAGCTAGTGTAACACTACTTCAGCACCAATGATCAGCGACTGGGGTTCAGTTGCCAACATAGTCTATAAGGTGTTTGTATGTTCACCCCCACTTCTCCTCTGAGAGCTCCGCTTTCCTCCCGCATTCCGAAAGCCATTCGGGTCAGGGTGAGTAAATTCTGCGCACACAGCGTTGGAGCTGGGAACATGGTGACACCTGCAGGCTGTCCCCAGAACAACCCTCACTGACTTAATTTGATGCAAGCAGCCCACTTTACTGTATGATGTACGGGTGACAACTAAAACGAATCATTATCTTTATCTTTGATAACAGCGGGGTAGAAGCTCTCCTTGAGCCCAGTGTACGTGCTTTCAGGCTTTGTCTCATCTGCCGGCTGGCAGGAGAGAGGGGAGAGAATTGGTATTGATATTGGTTTATTATTGTCACTTGAACCGAGTTACTGTGAAAATCTTGTCTTACAGGCTGTTCATACAGATCAGATCATAACAGAGTGCATTGATCTAGAATGAGGTAAAACAATAACAATGCAGAATATAGTGTCACAGCAAAGAGGAAGTGCAGAGCAGGTGATCAATATGAAGCAAGACAATAAGAAGGTAGATTGTGAAATTAAGAGTCCATTTTAGTGTACTAGGGGACCAGTCAATAGTCTAATAACTGGGGGGTCAGAAGCTGTCCTTGAGCCTGGGATAAGTGTTTTCAGGCTTTCTATCTCCTGCCTGACGGGAGCGAGGTGAAGAGAGACTGTCCGTGGATTCAATGGGCTGGACCAGGACAGACGGACGGTGATACTCACGTTAAGGAACATGACGACTTCGTTCCTCTCAAGCTCAGCAGAGCTGCTGACCGCAGGAGCATGAACATGACCACTGCCCCCACTTCCTGAAGTCAAAGGCAACCTTTATGTTTTGTAGTACTGAGGGAGGGGAGGCACTGAGGGAGGGTCACACTGTGGGAGGGGTGGTACTGACGGAGGGTCACACTGTGGGACGGGTGGTATGAGGGAGGGTCACACTGTGGGACGGGTGGTATGAGGGAGGGTCACACTGTGGGACGGGTGGTATGAGGGAGGGTCACACTGTGGGACGGGTGGTATGAGGGAGGGTCACACTGTGGGACGGGTGGTATGAGGGAGGGTCACACTGTGGGAGAGGTGGTACTGAGAGAGGTTCACACTGTGGGAGAGGTGGTGTGATGGATGGTCAAACAGTGGGGGGTGGTACTGAGGGAGGGTCACACTGTGGGAGGGGTGGTACTGAGGGAGGGTCACACTGTGGGAGGGGTGGTACTGAGGGAGGGCCACACTGTGGGAGGGGTACTACTGAGGGAGAGTCAAACTGTGAGAGTGTGGTACTGAGGGAGGGTCACTGTGGGTGGGGTAGTATGAGGGAGGGCCACACTGTAGGAGGGGAGGTACTGAGGAAGGGTGATACTGAAGGAGAGTCCCACTGAGTGGGGTCGTACTGAGGGGGGTGACATCATAGGAGGGGTGGTACCGAGGGAGGGAAACACTGTGGGAGGGGTGGTACTGAGGGCCACACTTTGCGGGGGGTGGTACTGAGGGAGGGTCACACTGTGGGAGGGGTGGTACTGAGGGAGGGTCACACTGTGGGGAGTGGTACTGAGAGAGGTTCACACTGTGAGAGAGGTGGTACTGAGGGAGGGTCACACTGAGCGGAGTGGTACTGAGGGAGGGTCACACTGAGTGGGGTACTGAGGGAGGGTCACACTGTGGGAGGGTGGTATGAGGGAGGGTCACACTGTGTGAAGGGTGGTGCTGAGTCAAAAAGTGGGAAGGTTGGTACTGAGCGAGGGTGATTCTGATGGAGGGTCATACTGTGGGGTTGTTGGTACTGAAGGAGGATCACTGTGGGTTGGGTGGTATGAGGGAGGGTCATACTGTGGGAGGGGTGGTACTGAGGGATGGTCACACTGTGGGGAGTGGTACTGAGAGAGGTTCACACTGTGAGGGTGGTACTGAGGGAGGGTCACTGTGGGTGGGGTAGTATGAGGGAGGGTCACACTGTAGGAGGGGAGGTATTGAGGAAGGGTGGTACTGAAGGATAGACCCACTGAGTGGGGTCGGACTGAGGGGGGTGACATCATAGGAGGGGTGGTACTGAGGGAGGGAAACACTGTGGGAGGGGTGGTACTGAAGGAGGGTCACACTGTGGGAGGGGTTCTACCGAGAAAGGGTCACACTGTGGGAGGGGTGGTACTGAAGGAGGGTAACACTGTGGGAGGGTTGGTACTGAGGGAGGGTCAAACTGTGGAAGTTGTGATTCTGATGGAGGGTCAGACTGTGGGGGGGTTTGTACTGAAGGAGGATCACTGTGGGTGGGGTGGTATGAGGGAGGGTCACTGTGGAAGCGTAAGTACTGAGGGGGGGTCACATCATAGGAGGGGTGGTACTGAGGGAGGGTCACACTGTGGGAAGGGTGGTACTGACGGAGGGTCACACTGTGGGAGGGGTGATACTGAGGGAGGATCACACTGTGGGAGGGGTGGTAGTGAGGGAGGGTCACACTGTGGGTGGGGTCGTACTGAGGGAGGGTCTGTGGGTGGGGTAGTATGAGGGAGGGTCACACTGTAGCAGGGGTGGTACTGAGGGAGGGTCAAACTGTGGAAGTGGTGATTCTGATGGAGGGTCACACTGTGGGGGGTAAGTACTGAAGAAGGATCACTGTGGGTGGGGTGGTATGAGGGAGGGTCACACTGTGGAAGCGTAGGTACTGAGGGGGGTCACATCATAGGAGGGGTGGTACTGAGGGAGGGTCACACTGTGGGAGGGGTGGTACTGAGGGAGGGTCACACTGTGGGACGGGTGGTACTGAGGGAGGGTCACACTGTGGGACGGGTGGTACTGAGGGAGGGTCACACTGTGGGACAGGTGGTACTGAGGGAGGGTCACACTGTGGGGGTGGTACTGAGGGGGGGGGGTCTCACTATGGGAGGAGTTCTACCGAGAGAGGGTCACACTATGAGAGTGTGGTACTGAGGGAGGGTCACTGTGGGTGGGGTAGTATGAGGGAGGGTCACAATGTAGGAGGGGAGGTACTGAGGAAGGGTGGTACTGAAGGTGAGCCACTGAGTGGGGTCGTACTGAGGGAGGTGACATCATAGGAGGGGTGGTACCGAGGGAGGGAAACACTGTGGGAGGGGTTCTACCGAGAAAGGGTCACACTGTGGGAGGGGTGGTACTGAGGGCGGGTCTGTGGGTGGGTTAGTATGAGGGAGGGTCACACTGTAGGAGGGGTGGTACTGTGGGAGGGTCACACTGAGTGGAGTGGTACTGAGGGAGGTTCACACAGTGAGAGAGGTGGTACTGAGGGAGGGTCACACTGTGGGAGGGGTTGTACTGAGGGAGAGTCTGTGGGTGGGGTAGTATGAGGGAGGGTCACACTGTGGAAGCGTAGGTACTGAGGGGGGTCACATCATAGGAGGGGTGGTACCGAGGGAGGGTCACACTGTGGGGGTGGTAATGAGGGCCACACTTTGGGACAGGTGGTACTGACGGAGGGTCACACTGTGTGGGGGGTGGTACTGAGGGAGGGTCACACTGTGGGATGGATGGTACTGAGGGGGGGTCTCACTATGGGAGGGGTTCTACCGAGAGAGGGTCACACTGTGAGAGTGTGGTACTGAGGGAGGGTCACTGTGGGTGGGGTAGTATGAGGGAGGGTCACAATGTAGGAGGGGAGGTACTGAGGAAGGGTGGTACTGAAGGTGAGCCACTGAGTGGGGTCGTACTGAGGGAGGTGACATCATAGGAGGGGTGGTACCGAGGGAGGGAAACACTGTGGGAGGGGTTCTACCGAGAAAGGGTCACACTGTGGGAGGGGTGGTACTGAGGGCGGGTCTGTGGGTGGAGTAGTATGAGGGAGGGTCACACTGTGGGGGTGTGGTACTGAGGGAGGGAAACATTGTAGGAGGGGAGGTACTGAGAAAGGGTTGTACTGAAGGAGAGTCCCACTGAGTGGGGTCGGACTGAGGGGGGTGACATCATAGAAGGGGTGGTACCGAGGGAGGGAAACACTGTGGGAGGGGTGGTACTGAAGGAGGGTCACACTGTGGGAGGGGTTCTACCGAGAAAAGGTCACACTGTGGGTGGGGTGGTACTGAAGGAGGGTCACACTGTGGGAGGGGTTCTACCGAGAAAGGGTCACACTGTGGGAGGGGTGGTATTGAGGGAGTGTCACACTGTGGGAGGGGTGGTATTGAGGGAGGGTCACTGTGGGAGGAGTGGTACTGAGGGAGGTTCACACAGTGAGAGAGGTGGTACTGAGGGAGGGTCACATTGAGTGGGGTGGTACTGAGGGTGGGTCACTGAGTGGGGTGATACTGAGGGAGGGTCACACTGTGAAAGAGGTGGTGCTGAGGTAGGGTCACACTGTGGGTGGGGTGGTACTGAGGGAGGGCCACACTGTGGGAGGGGTGGTATGAGGGAAGGTCACACTGTGGGGGGTGTTACTGAGGGAGGGTCACACTGTAGGGGGGTTGGTACTGAAGGAAGGTCACTGTGGGTGGGGTGGTATGAGGGAGGGTCACACTGTGGGAGGGGTGGTACTGACGGAGGGTCACACTGTGGGACGGGTGGTATGAGGGAGGGTCACACTGTGGGACGGGTGGTATGAGGGAGGGTCACACTGTGGGACGGGTGGTATGAGGGAGGGTCACACTGTGGGACGGGTGGTATGAGGGAGGGTCACACTGTGGGAGAGGTGGTGTGATGGATGGTCAAACAGTGGGGGGTGGTACTGAGGGAGGGTCACACTGTGGGAGGGGTGGTACTGAGGGAGGGTCACACTGTGGGAGGGGTGGTACTGAGGGAGGGCCACACTGTGGGAGGGGTGGTACTGAGGGAGGGCCACACTGTGGGAGGGGTACTACTGAGGGAGAGTCAAACTGTGAGAGTGTGGTACTGAGGGAGGGTCACTGTGGGTGGGGTAGTATGAGGGAGGGCCACACTGTAGGAGGGGAGGTACTGAGGAAGGGTGATACTGAAGGAGAGTCCCACTGAGTGGGGTCGTACTGAGGGGGGTGACATCATAGGAGGGGTGGTACCGAGGGAGGGAAACACTGTGGGAGGGGTGGTACTGAGGGCCACACTTTGCGGGGGGTGGTACTGAGGGAGGGTCACACTGTGGGAGGGGTGGTACTGAGGGAGGGTCACACTGTGGGGAGTGGTACTGAGAGAGGTTCACACTGTGAGAGAGGTGGTACTGAGGGAGGGTCACACTGAGCGGAGTGGTACTGAGGGAGGGTCACACTGAGTGGGGTACTGAGGGAGGGTCACACTGTGGGAGGGTGGTATGAGGGAGGGTCACACTGTGTGAAGGGTGGTGCTGAGTCAAAAAGTGGGAAGGTTGGTACTGAGCGAGGGTGATTCTGATGGAGGGTCATACTGTGGGGTTGTTGGTACTGAAGGAGGATCACTGTGGGTTGGGTGGTATGAGGGAGGGTCATACTGTGGGAGGGGTGGTACTGAGGGATGGTCACACTGTGGGGAGTGGTACTGAGAGAGGTTCACACTGTGAGGGTGGTACTGAGGGAGGGTCACTGTGGGTGGGGTAGTATGAGGGAGGGTCACACTGTAGGAGGGGAGGTATTGAGGAAGGGTGGTACTGAAGGATAGACCCACTGAGTGGGGTCGGACTGAGGGGGGTGACATCATAGGAGGGGTGGTACTGAGGGAGGGAAACACTGTGGGAGGGGTGGTACTGAAGGAGGGTCACACTGTGGGAGGGGTTCTACCGAGAAAGGGTCACACTGTGGGAGGGGTGGTACTGAAGGAGGGTAACACTGTGGGAGGGTTGGTACTGAGGGAGGGTCAAACTGTGGAAGTTGTGATTCTGATGGAGGGTCAGACTGTGGGGGGGTTTGTACTGAAGGAGGATCACTGTGGGTGGGGTGGTATGAGGGAGGGTCACTGTGGAAGCGTAAGTACTGAGGGGGGGTCACATCATAGGAGGGGTGGTACTGAGGGAGGGTCACACTGTGGGAAGGGTGGTACTGACGGAGGGTCACACTGTGGGAGGGGTGATACTGAGGGAGGATCACACTGTGGGAGGGGTGGTAGTGAGGGAGGGTCACACTGTGGGTGGGGTCGTACTGAGGGAGGGTCTGTGGGTGGGGTAGTATGAGGGAGGGTCACACTGTAGCAGGGGTGGTACTGAGGGAGGGTCAAACTGTGGAAGTGGTGATTCTGATGGAGGGTCACACTGTGGGGGGTAAGTACTGAAGAAGGATCACTGTGGGTGGGGTGGTATGAGGGAGGGTCACACTGTGGAAGCGTAGGTACTGAGGGGGGTCACATCATAGGAGGGGTGGTACTGAGGGAGGGTCACACTGTGGGAGGGGTGGTACTGAGGGAGGGTCACACTGTGGGACGGGTGGTACTGAGGGAGGGTCACACTGTGGGACGGGTGGTACTGAGGGAGGGTCACACTGTGGGACAGGTGGTACTGAGGGAGGGTCACACTGTGGGGGTGGTACTGAGGGGGGGGGGTCTCACTATGGGAGGAGTTCTACCGAGAGAGGGTCACACTATGAGAGTGTGGTACTGAGGGAGGGTCACTGTGGGTGGGGTAGTATGAGGGAGGGTCACAATGTAGGAGGGGAGGTACTGAGGAAGGGTGGTACTGAAGGTGAGCCACTGAGTGGGGTCGTACTGAGGGAGGTGACATCATAGGAGGGGTGGTACCGAGGGAGGGAAACACTGTGGGAGGGGTTCTACCGAGAAAGGGTCACACTGTGGGAGGGGTGGTACTGAGGGCGGGTCTGTGGGTGGGTTAGTATGAGGGAGGGTCACACTGTAGGAGGGGTGGTACTGTGGGAGGGTCACACTGAGTGGAGTGGTACTGAGGGAGGTTCACACAGTGAGAGAGGTGGTACTGAGGGAGGGTCACACTGTGGGAGGGGTTGTACTGAGGGAGAGTCTGTGGGTGGGGTAGTATGAGGGAGGGTCACACTGTGGAAGCGTAGGTACTGAGGGGGGTCACATCATAGGAGGGGTGGTACCGAGGGAGGGTCACACTGTGGGGGTGGTAATGAGGGCCACACTTTGGGACAGGTGGTACTGACGGAGGGTCACACTGTGTGGGGGGTGGTACTGAGGGAGGGTCACACTGTGGGATGGATGGTACTGAGGGGGGGTCTCACTATGGGAGGGGTTCTACCGAGAGAGGGTCACACTGTGAGAGTGTGGTACTGAGGGAGGGTCACTGTGGGTGGGGTAGTATGAGGGAGGGTCACAATGTAGGAGGGGAGGTACTGAGGAAGGGTGGTACTGAAGGTGAGCCACTGAGTGGGGTCGTACTGAGGGAGGTGACATCATAGGAGGGGTGGTACCGAGGGAGGGAAACACTGTGGGAGGGGTTCTACCGAGAAAGGGTCACACTGTGGGAGGGGTGGTACTGAGGGCGGGTCTGTGGGTGGAGTAGTATGAGGGAGGGTCACACTGTGGGGGTGTGGTACTGAGGGAGGGAAACATTGTAGGAGGGGAGGTACTGAGAAAGGGTTGTACTGAAGGAGAGTCCCACTGAGTGGGGTCGGACTGAGGGGGGTGACATCATAGAAGGGGTGGTACCGAGGGAGGGAAACACTGTGGGAGGGGTGGTACTGAAGGAGGGTCACACTGTGGGAGGGGTTCTACCGAGAAAAGGTCACACTGTGGGTGGGGTGGTACTGAAGGAGGGTCACACTGTGGGAGGGGTTCTACCGAGAAAGGGTCACACTGTGGGAGGGGTGGTATTGAGGGAGTGTCACACTGTGGGAGGGGTGGTATTGAGGGAGGGTCACTGTGGGAGGAGTGGTACTGAGGGAGGTTCACACAGTGAGAGAGGTGGTACTGAGGGAGGGTCACATTGAGTGGGGTGGTACTGAGGGTGGGTCACTGAGTGGGGTGATACTGAGGGAGGGTCACACTGTGAAAGAGGTGGTGCTGAGGTAGGGTCACACTGTGGGTGGGGTGGTACTGAGGGAGGGCCACACTGTGGGAGGGGTGGTATGAGGGAAGGTCACACTGTGGGGGGTGTTACTGAGGGAGGGTCACACTGTAGGGGGGTTGGTACTGAAGGAAGGTCACTGTGGGTGGGGTGGTATGAGGGAGGGTCACACTGTGGGAGGGGTGGTACTGACGGAGGGTCACACTGTGGGACGGGTGGTATGAGGGAGGGTCACACTGTGGGACGGGTGGTATGAGGGAGGGTCACACTGTGGGACGGGTGGTATGAGGGAGGGTCACACTGTGGGACGGGTGGTATGAGGGAGGGTCACACTGTGGGAGAGGTGGTGTGATGGATGGTCAAACAGTGGGGGGTGGTACTGAGGGAGGGTCACACTGTGGGAGGGGTGGTACTGAGGGAGGGTCACACTGTGGGAGGGGTGGTACTGAGGGAGGGCCACACTGTGGGAGGGGTGGTACTGAGGGAGGGCCACACTGTGGGAGGGGTACTACTGAGGGAGAGTCAAACTGTGAGAGTGTGGTACTGAGGGAGGGTCACTGTGGGTGGGGTAGTATGAGGGAGGGCCACACTGTAGGAGGGGAGGTACTGAGGAAGGGTGATACTGAAGGAGAGTCCCACTGAGTGGGGTCGTACTGAGGGGGGTGACATCATAGGAGGGGTGGTACCGAGGGAGGGAAACACTGTGGGAGGGGTGGTACTGAGGGCCACACTTTGCGGGGGGTGGTACTGAGGGAGGGTCACACTGTGGGAGGGGTGGTACTGAGGGAGGGTCACACTGTGGGGAGTGGTACTGAGAGAGGTTCACACTGTGAGAGAGGTGGTACTGAGGGAGGGTCACACTGAGCGGAGTGGTACTGAGGGAGGGTCACACTGAGTGGGGTACTGAGGGAGGGTCACACTGTGGGAGGGTGGTATGAGGGAGGGTCACACTGTGTGAAGGGTGGTGCTGAGTCAAAAAGTGGGAAGGTTGGTACTGAGCGAGGGTGATTCTGATGGAGGGTCATACTGTGGGGTTGTTGGTACTGAAGGAGGATCACTGTGGGTTGGGTGGTATGAGGGAGGGTCATACTGTGGGAGGGGTGGTACTGAGGGATGGTCACACTGTGGGGAGTGGTACTGAGAGAGGTTCACACTGTGAGGGTGGTACTGAGGGAGGGTCACTGTGGGTGGGGTAGTATGAGGGAGGGTCACACTGTAGGAGGGGAGGTATTGAGGAAGGGTGGTACTGAAGGATAGACCCACTGAGTGGGGTCGGACTGAGGGGGGTGACATCATAGGAGGGGTGGTACTGAGGGAGGGAAACACTGTGGGAGGGGTGGTACTGAAGGAGGGTCACACTGTGGGAGGGGTTCTACCGAGAAAGGGTCACACTGTGGGAGGGGTGGTACTGAAGGAGGGTAACACTGTGGGAGGGTTGGTACTGAGGGAGGGTCAAACTGTGGAAGTTGTGATTCTGATGGAGGGTCAGACTGTGGGGGGGTTTGTACTGAAGGAGGATCACTGTGGGTGGGGTGGTATGAGGGAGGGTCACTGTGGAAGCGTAAGTACTGAGGGGGGGTCACATCATAGGAGGGGTGGTACTGAGGGAGGGTCACACTGTGGGAAGGGTGGTACTGACGGAGGGTCACACTGTGGGAGGGGTGATACTGAGGGAGGATCACACTGTGGGAGGGGTGGTAGTGAGGGAGGGTCACACTGTGGGTGGGGTCGTACTGAGGGAGGGTCTGTGGGTGGGGTAGTATGAGGGAGGGTCACACTGTAGCAGGGGTGGTACTGAGGGAGGGTCAAACTGTGGAAGTGGTGATTCTGATGGAGGGTCACACTGTGGGGGGTAAGTACTGAAGAAGGATCACTGTGGGTGGGGTGGTATGAGGGAGGGTCACACTGTGGAAGCGTAGGTACTGAGGGGGGTCACATCATAGGAGGGGTGGTACTGAGGGAGGGTCACACTGTGGGAGGGGTGGTACTGAGGGAGGGTCACACTGTGGGACGGGTGGTACTGAGGGAGGGTCACACTGTGGGACGGGTGGTACTGAGGGAGGGTCACACTGTGGGACAGGTGGTACTGAGGGAGGGTCACACTGTGGGGGTGGTACTGAGGGGGGGGGGTCTCACTATGGGAGGAGTTCTACCGAGAGAGGGTCACACTATGAGAGTGTGGTACTGAGGGAGGGTCACTGTGGGTGGGGTAGTATGAGGGAGGGTCACAATGTAGGAGGGGAGGTACTGAGGAAGGGTGGTACTGAAGGTGAGCCACTGAGTGGGGTCGTACTGAGGGAGGTGACATCATAGGAGGGGTGGTACCGAGGGAGGGAAACACTGTGGGAGGGGTTCTACCGAGAAAGGGTCACACTGTGGGAGGGGTGGTACTGAGGGCGGGTCTGTGGGTGGGTTAGTATGAGGGAGGGTCACACTGTAGGAGGGGTGGTACTGTGGGAGGGTCACACTGAGTGGAGTGGTACTGAGGGAGGTTCACACAGTGAGAGAGGTGGTACTGAGGGAGGGTCACACTGTGGGAGGGGTTGTACTGAGGGAGAGTCTGTGGGTGGGGTAGTATGAGGGAGGGTCACACTGTAGGAGGGGTGGTACTGAGGGGGGGGTCAAACTGTGGAAGTTGTGATTCTGATGGAGGGTCACACTGTGGGGTAGTTGGTACTGAAGAAGGATCACTGTGGGTGGGGTGGTATGAGGGAGGGTCACACTGTGGAAGCGTAGGTACTGAGGGGGGGTCACATCATAGGAGGGGTGGTACTGAGGGAGGGTCACACTGTGGGGGTGGTACTGAAGGAGGGTCACACTGTGGGAGGGGTTCTACCGAGAAAGGGTCACACTGTGGGAGGGGTTCTACCGAGAAAGGGTCACACTGTGGGAGGGGTGGTATTGAGGGAGTGTCACACTGTGGGAGGATGGTATGAGGGAGGTTCACACTGAGTGGAGTGGTACTGAAGGAGGGTCACTGTGGGAGGAGTGGTACTGAGAGAGGTTCACACAGTGAGGGAGGTGGTACTGAGGGAGGGTCACATTGAGTGGGGTGGTACTGAGGGTGGGTCACACTGTGAGAGAGGTGGTACTGAGGGAGGGTCACACTGTGGGAGGGGTGGTATGAGGGAGGGTCACACTGGGAGGGGTGGTATGAGGGAGGGTCACACTGTGGGAGGGGTGGTATGAGGGAAGGTCACTATGGGGGGTGTTACTGAGGGAGGGTCACACTGTAGGGTGGTTGGTACTGAAGGAAGGTCACTGTGGGTGGGGTGGTATGAGGGAGGGTCACACTGTGGGAGGGAAGGTACTGAGGGAGAGTCAAACTGGGGTGTGGTACTGAGGGAGAGTCACACTGTGGGAGGGGTGGTACTAAGGGAGCATTATACTGTGTGACAGGTGGTATGAGGGAAGGTCACACTGTGGGGGGGTGGTACTGCAGGAGGGTCACTGTGGGTGGGATAGTATGAGGGAGGGTCACACTGTAGGAGGGGAGGTATTGAGGAAGGGTGGTACTGAAGGAGAGTCCCACTGAGTGGGGTTGTACTGAGGGGGTGACATCATAGGAGTGGTGGTACCGAGGGAGGTTAACACTGTGGTAGGGGTGGTACTGAGGGTCACACTGTGGGAGGGTGGTATTAGTGAGGGTCACACTGTGGGAGGGTTGTACCGAGCGAGGGTCACATTGTGTGAGGGGTGGTTCCGAGGGAGGGACACTCTGTGGGGGGTGTGGTAATGAGCGAGGGTCACACTGTGGGAGGGTTTGTTCCGAGGGAGGATCACACTGTGGGAGTGGAGGTACTGAGGGTGGGTCACACTGCTGGGGTTGGTACTGAGGGATAGTCATAATGTAGGAGGGGTGGTATTGTGGGAGGGTCACACTGTGGTGGGTGGTACTGAGGGAGGGTCACACTGTGGGGGGGTGGTATGAGGGAGGGTCACACTGTGGTGGGTGGTACTGCGGGAGGGTCACTGTGGGTGTGGTAGTATGAGGGAGGGTCACACTTTGGGAGGGGTGGTACTGAGGGAGGGTCACAATGTGAGAGTGTGGTACTGAGGGAGGGTCACTGTGGGTGTGGTAGTATGAGGGAGGGTCACACTTTGGGAGGGGTTGTACTGAGGGAGGGTCACTGTGGGTGGGGTAGTATGAGGGAGGGCCACACTGTAGAAGGGGAGGTACTGAGGGAGGGTCACACTGTGGGGTGGTACTGAGGGAGGGTCACACTGAGTGGGGCGGTACTGAGCGAGGGTCACACTGAGTGGAGTGGTACTGAGGGAGGGTCACACTGTGGGAGGGGTTGTACTGAGGGAGGGTCTGTGGGTGGGGTAGTATGAGGGAGGGTCGCACTGTAGGAGGGGTGGTACTGAGGGGGGGTCAAACTGTGGAAGTTGTGATTCTGATGGAGGGTCACACTGTGGGGGGTAAGTACTGAAGAAGGATCACTGTGGGTGGGGTGGTATGAGGGAGGGTCACACTGTGGAAGCGTAGGTACTGAGGGGGGTCACATCATAGGAGGGGTGGTACCGAGGGAGGGTCACACTGTGGGGGTGGTAATGAGGGCCACACTTTGGGACAGGTGGTACTGACGGAGGGTCACACTGTGTGGGGGGTGGTACTGAGGGAGGGTCACACTGTGGGATGGATGGTACTGAGGGGGGGTCTCACTATGGGAGGGGTTCTACCGAGAGAGGGTCACACTGTGAGAGTGTGGTACTGAGGGAGGGTCACTGTGGGTGGGGTAGTATGAGGGAGGGTCACAATGTAGGAGGGGAGGTACTGAGGAAGGGTGGTACTGAAGGTGAGCCACTGAGTGGGGTCGTACTGAGGGAGGTGACATCATAGGAGGGGTGGTACCGAGGGAGGGAAACACTGTGGGAGGGGTTCTACCGAGAAAGGGTCACACTGTGGGAGGGGTGGTACTGAGGGCGGGTCTGTGGGTGGAGTAGTATGAGGGAGGGTCACACTGTGGGGGTGTGGTACTGAGGGAGGGAAACATTGTAGGAGGGGAGGTACTGAGAAAGGGTTGTACTGAAGGAGAGTCCCACTGAGTGGGGTCGGACTGAGGGGGGTGACATCATAGAAGGGGTGGTACCGAGGGAGGGAAACACTGTGGGAGGGGTGGTACTGAAGGAGGGTCACACTGTGGGAGGGGTTCTACCGAGAAAAGGTCACACTGTGGGTGGGGTGGTACTGAAGGAGGGTCACACTGTGGGAGGGGTTCTACCGAGAAAGGGTCACACTGTGGGAGGGGTGGTATTGAGGGAGTGTCACACTGTGGGGGGTGTTACTGAGGGAGGGTCACACTGTAGGGGGGTTGGTACTGAAGGAAGGTCACTGTGGGTGGGGTGGTATGAGGGAGGGTCACACTGTGGGAGGGAAGGTACTGAGGGAGAGTCAAACTGTGAGAGTGTGGTATTGAGGGAGTGTCACTGGGTGGGGTATTATGAGGGTGGGTCACACTGTAGGAGGGGAGGTACTGAGGGAGGGTCACTGTGGGTGGGGTAGTATGAGGTAGGGTCACACTGCAGGAGGGGAGTTACTGTAAAAGGGTTGTACTGAAGGAGAGTCCCACTGAGTGGGGTCGTACTGAGGGAGGGTCACACTGAGTGGGGTGGTACTGAGGGAGGGTCACACTGTGGGAGGGGTGGTATGAGGGAAGGTCACAGTGTGGGGGGTGGTACTGAGAGAGGGTCACACTGTGAGTGGGGTTGTACCAAGCAAGGGTCACACTGTGGGAGGGAAGGTACTGAGGGAGGGTCACACTGTGGGATGTGTAGTACTGAGGGAGGGTCACACTGTGGGATGTGTAGTACTGAGGGAGCTTCACACAGAGTGGGGTGGTTCTGAGGGAAGGTCACACTGTGGGGGGGTGGTACTGCAGGAGGGTCACTGTGGGTGGGGTAGTGTGAGGGAGGGTCACACTGTAGGAGGGGAGGTATTGAGGAAGGGTGGTACTGAAGGAGAGTCCCACTGAGTGAGGTTGTACTGAGGGGGTGACATCATAGGAGTGGTGGTACCGAGGGAGGTTAACACTGTGGTAGGGGTGGTACTGAGGGTCACACTGTGGGAGGGTGGTATTAGTGAGGGTCACACTGTGGGGGGGTTGTACCGAGCGAGGGTCACATTGTGTGAGGGGTAGTTCCGAGGGAGGGACACACTGTGGGGGGTGTGGTACCGAGGGAGCATCACATTGTGGGAGGGGTTGTTCCAAGGGAGGATCACACTGTGGGAGTGGAGGTACTGAGGATGGGTCACACTGCTGGGGTTGGTACTGAGGGATAGTCATAATGTAGGAGGGGTGGTATTGTGGGAGGGTCACACTGTGCGGGGTGATACTGAGGGAGGGTCACACTGAGTGGGGTGGTACTGAGGTAGGATCACACTGTGGGGGGGTGGTACTGAGGTAGGATCACACTGTGGGGGGGGGGGTGGTACTGAGGGATGGTCATACTGTAGGAGGGGGGGGGTACTGAGGAAGGGTGGTACTGAAGGAGAGTCCCACTGAGTGGGGTCGTACTGAGGGGGCTGACATCGTAGGGGTGGTGGTACCGAGGGAGGGAAACACTGTGGGAGGGGTGGTACTGAGGGAGGGTCACACTGTGGGGGGAGGGGGGTGGTACCGAGCGAGGGTCACATTGTGGGAGTGCTGGTTCCGATGGAGGGTCACACTGTGGGGGGGGGGGTGTTACTGAGGGAGGGTCACAGTGTGGGAGGGGTGGTTCCGATGGAGGGTCACACTGTGGGGGGTGGTACAGAGGGAGGGTCACACTGTGGGGGGGTGGTACCGAGCAAGGGTCACATTATGTGAGGGGTGGTTCCGAGGGAGGGTCACACTGTGGGGGGGTGGTACCGAGGGAGCATCACATTGTGGGAGGGGTTGTTCCAAGGGAGGGTCACACTGTGGGGTGGTACTGAGGGAGGGTGACACTGTGAGGGGGGTGGTACTGAGGGAGGGTCACACTGAGTGAGGTGGTACTGAGGGAGAGTCAAACTGTGAGAGTGTGGTACTGAAGGAGGGTCACTGTGGGTGGAGTAGTATGAGGGAGGGCCACACTGTAGAAGGGGAGGTACTGAGGGAGGGTCACTGTGGGTGTGGTAGTATGAGGGAGGGTCACACTGTAGGAGGTGTGGTGCTGAAAAGGGTGGTACTGAAGCAGAGTCCCACTGAGTCGGGTGGTACTGAGGGAAGTTCACACTGTGGGGGGGGGGTGGTACTGAGGGAGGGTCACACTGTGGTGAGGTGGTACTGAGGGATGGTCATACTGTGGTGAGGTGGTACTGAGGGATGGTCATACTGTAAGAGGGGTGGTACTGAGGGAGGGTCACACTGTGGAAGTGGTTGTTCCGATGGAGGGAAACACTGAGTGGAGTGGTGCTGAGGGAGGGTCACACTGTGGGAGGGGTGGTACTGAAGGAGGGTCACACTGTGGGAGGGGTGGTACTGAGGGAGGGTCACACTGTGGGAGGGGTGGTACTGAGGGAGGGCCACACTGTGGTGAGGTGGTACTGAGGGATGGTCATACTGTGGTGAGGTGGTACTGAGGGATGGTCATACTGTAAGAGGGGTGGTACTGAGGGAGGGTCACACTGAGTGAGGTGGTACTGAGGGAGAGTCAAACTGTGAGAGTGTGGTACTGAGGGAGGGTCACTGTGGGTGGGGTAGTATGAGGGAGGGTCACACTGTAGGAGGGGAGGTACTGAAAAGGGTGGTACTGAAGGAGAGTCCCACTGAGTGGGGTTGTACTGAGGATGTTGTCATCATAGGAGGGGTGGTACCGAGGGAGGGAAACACTGAGTGGAGTGGTACTGAGGGAGGTTCACACAGTGCGAGTGGTGGTACTGTGGTAGGGTCACACAGTGGATGGGGTGGTACTGTGGAAGGGGTGGTACCGAGGGAGGGTCACACTGTGGTGGGTGGGGGGTATTGAGGGAGCGTCACACTGTGGGGGGGTGTTACTGAGGGAGGGTCACACTGTGGAAGTGGTTGTTCCGATGGAGGGAAACACTGAGTGGAGTGGTGCTGAGGGAGGGTCACACTGTGGGAGGGGTGGTACTGAAGGAGGGTCACACTGTGGGAGGGGTGGTACTGAGGGAGGGTCACACTGTGGGAGGGGTGGTACTGAGGGAGGGCCACACTGTGGGGTGTGGTACTGAAGGAGGGTCACACGGGGAGGAGTGGTACTGAGGGAGGGTCACACTGTAGGAGGGGTGGTACTGAGGGAGGGCCACACTGTGGGAGGGGTGGTAATGAAGGAGGGTCACACTGTGGGAGGGGTGGTACTGAGGGAGGGCCACACTGTGGGGTGTGGTACTGAGGGAGGGTCACACTGTGGGACGGATGGTACTGAGGGGGGGTCTCACTATGGGAGGGGTTCTACCGAGAGAGGGTCACACTGTGAGAGAGTGGTACTGAGGGAGGGTCACTGTGGGTGGGATAGTATGAGGGAGGGCCACACTGTAGGAGGGGAGGTACTGAGGAAGGGTGGTACTGAAGGAGAGTCCCATTGAGTGGGGTCGTACTGAGGGGGGTGACATCATAGGAGTGGTGGTACCGAGGGAGGGAAACACTGTGGGAGGGGTGGTACTGAGGGAGGGTCACACTGTGGGGGGTGGTACTGAGGGAGGGTCACACTGTGGGGGGGGGTGTTACTGAGGGAGGGTCACAGTGTGGGAGGGGTGGTACCGATGGAGGGTCACACTGTGGGGGGTGGTACAGAGGGAGGGTCACACTGT
Source organism: Hypanus sabinus (assembly GCF_030144855.1). Classification (NCBI taxonomy): domain Eukaryota; kingdom Metazoa; phylum Chordata; class Chondrichthyes; order Myliobatiformes; family Dasyatidae; genus Hypanus; species Hypanus sabinus. The sequence continues at coordinate 77,925,822 of NC_082709.1, forward strand.
GGGGGGGGGGGGTGGTACCGGGTGAGGGTCACATTATGTGAGGGGTGGTTCCGAGGGAGGGTCACACTGTGAGGGGGTGATACTGAGGGAGGGTCACACTGAGTGGGGTGGTACTGAGGGAAATTCACACTATGGGGGAGTGATACTGAGGGAGGGTCACACTGAGTGGGGTGGTACTGAGGGAAATTCACACTGTGGGGGGTGATACTGAGGGAGGGTCACAATGAGTGGGGTGGTACCGAGGGAGGGTCACACTGTGGTTGGTGTGGTACTGAGGGATGGTCATACTGCAAGAGGGGTGGTTCTGATGGAGGGTCACACTGTGGGTGGGTGTGGTACTGAGGGATGGTCATACTGTAAGAGGGGTGGTTCTGATGGAGGGTCACACTGTGGGTGGGTGTGGTACTGAGGGATGGTCATACTGTAAGAGGGGTGGTACTGAGGGAGTGTCACACTGAGTGAGATGGAACTGAGGGAGGGTCACACTGAGTGAGGTGGTACTGAGGGAGGGTCACACTTTGGGAGGAGTGGTACTGAGGGAGAGTCACTGTGGGTGGGGTAGTATGAGACAGGGTCACACTGTAGGAGGGGAGGCACTGTAAAAGGGTGGTACAGAAGGAGAGTCCCACTGAGTGGGGTGGTACTGTGGGTGGGTCACACTGTGGGGGTGTGGTACTGAGGGAGGGTCACTGTGGGGGGGGTGGTACTGAGGGAGGGTCACTGTAGGAGGGGTGGTACTGTGGGAGGGTAACTGTGGAAGTGGTGGTTCCGATGGAGGGAAACACTGAGTGGAGTGGTACTGAAGGAGGGTCACACTGTGGGGGGGGTGTTACTGAGGGAGGGTCACAGTGTGGGAGGGGTGGTTCCGATGGAGGGTCACACTGTGGGGGGTGGTACAGAGGGAGGGTCACACTGTGGGGGGGTGGTACCGAGCAAGGGTCACATTATGTGAGGGGTGGTTCCGAGGGAGGGTCACACTGTGGGGGGGGTGGTACCGAGGGAGCATCACATTGTGGGAGGGGTTGTTCCAAGGGAGGGTCACACTGTGGGGTGGTACTGAGGGAGGGTGACACTGTGAGGGGGGTGGTACTGAGGGAGGGTCACACTGAGTGAGGTGGTACTGAGGGAGAGAAACTGTGAGAGTGTGGTACTGAAGGAGGGTCACTGTGGGTGGGGTAGTATGAGGGAGGGCCACACTGTAGAAGGGGAGGTACTGAGGGAGGGTCACTGTGGGTGGGGTAGTATGAGGGAGGGTCACACTGTAGGAGGTGTGGTGCTGAAAAGGGTGGTACTGAAGCAGAGTCCCACTGAGTCGGGTGGTACTGAGGGAAGTTCACACTGTGGGGGGGGGGGTGGTACTGAGGGAGGGTCACACTGTGGTGAGGTGGTACTGAGGAATGGTCATACTGTGGGAGGGGTGGTACTGAGGGAGGGCCACACTGTGGGGTGTGGTACTGAGGGAGGGTCACACTGTGGGACGGATGGTACTGAGGGGGGGTCTCACTATGGGAGGGGTTCTACCGAGAGAGGGTCACACTGTGAGAGAGTGGTACTGAGGGAGGGTCACTGTGGGTGGCATAGTATGAGGGAGGGCCACACTGTAGGAGGGGAGGTACTGAGGAAGGGTGGTACTGAAGGAGAGTCCCATTGAGTGGGGTCGTACTGAGGGGGGTGACATCATAGGAGTGGTGGTACCGAGGGAGGGAAACACTGTGGGAGGGGTGGTACTGAGGGAGGGTCACACTGTGGGGGGTGGTACTGAGGGAGGGTCACACTGTGGGGGGGGGTGTTACTGAGGCAGGGTCACAGTGTGGGAGGGGTGGTACCGATGGAGGGTCACACTGTGGGGGGTGGTACAGAGGGAGGTTCACACTGTGGGGGGGGGGTGGTACCGGGTGAGGGTCACATTATGTGAGGGGTGGTACCGAGGGAAATTCACACTCTGGGGGGTGATACTGAGGGAGGGTCACACTGAGTGGGGTGGTACTGAGGGAAATTCACACTGTGGGGGGTGATACTGAGGGAGGGTCACAATGAGTGGAGTGGTACTGAGGGAGGGTCACACTGTGGGTGGGTGTGGTACCGAGGGAGGGTCACACTGTGGGAGGGGTGGTACTGAGGGAGGGTCACACTGTGGGAGGGGTGGTACTGTGGGAGGGTCACACTGTGGGGTGTGGTACTGAGGGAGGGTCACACTGTGGGGGGGGTGTTACTGAGGGAGGGTCAGTGTGGGAGGGGTGGTACCGATGGAGGGTCACACTGTGGGGGGGTGTGGTACTGAGGGATGGTCATACTGTAAGAGGGGTGGTTCTGATGGAGGGTCACACTGTGGGTGGGTGTGGTACTGAGGGATGGTCATACTGTAAGAGGGGTGGTTCTGATGGAGGGTCACACTGTGGGTGGGTGTGGTACTGAGGGATGGTCATACTGTAAGAGGGGTGGTACTGAGGGAGTGTCACACTGAGTGAGATGGAACTGAGGGAGGGTCACACTGAGTGAGGTGGTACTGAGGGAGGGTCACACTGTGAGAGTGTGGTACTGAGGGAGGGTCACTGTGGGTGGGATAGTATGAGGGAGGGCCACACTGTAGGAGGGGAGGTACTGAGGAAGGGTGGTACTGAAGGAGAGTCCCACTGAGTGGGGTCGTACTGAGGGGGGTGACATCATAGGAGGGGTGGTACCGAGGGAGGGTCACACTGTGGGTGGGTGTGGTACCGAGGGAGGGTCACACTGTGGGAGGGGTGGTACTGAGGGAGGGTCACACTGTGGGAGGGTCACACTGTGGGGTGTGGTACTGAGGGAGGGTCACACTGTGGGGGAGGTGTTACTGAGGGAGGGTCACAGTGTGGGAGGGGTGGTACCGATGGAGGGTCACACTGTGGGGGGTGGTACAGAGGGAGGGTCACACTGTGGGAGGGGTGGTACCGATGGAGGGTCACACTGTGGGAGGGGTGGTACTGAGGGAGGGTCACACTGTGGGAGGGGTGGTACTGTGGGAGGGTCACACTGTGGGGTGTGGTACTGAGGGAGGGTCACACTGTGGGGGGGGGTGTTACTGAGGGAGGGTCACAGTGTGGGAGGGGTGGTACCGATGGAGGGTCACACTGTGGGGGGTGGTACAGAGGGAGGGTCACACTGTGGGAGGGGTGGTACCGATGGAGGGTCACACTGTGGGGGGGGGTTGTACCGGGTGAGGGTCACATTATGTGAGGGGTGGTTCCGAGGGAGGGTCACACTGTGAGGGGGTGATACTGAGGGAGGGTCACACTGAGTGGGGTGGTACTGAGGGAAATTCACACTATGGGGGGGTGATACTGAGGGAGGGTCACACTGAGTGGGGTGGTACCGAGGGAAATTCACACTCTGGGGGGTGATACTGAGGGAGGGTCACACTGAGTGGGGTGGTACTGAGGGAAATTCACACTGTGGGGGGTGATACTGAGGGAGGGTCACACTGAGTGGGGTGGTACCGAGGGAGGGTCACACTGTGGGTGGGTGTGGTACTGAGGGATGGTCATACTGCAAGAGGGGTGGTTCTGATGGAGGGTCACACTGTGGGTGGGTGTGGTACTGAGGGATGGTCATACTGTAAGAGGGGTGGTACTGAGGGAGGGTCACACTTTGGGAGGAGTGGTACTGAGGGAGAGTCAAACTGTGAGAGTGTGGTACTGAGGGAGGGTCACTGTGGGTGGGGTAGTATGAGAGAGGGTCACACTGTAGGAGGGGAGGCACTGTAAAAGGGTGGTACTGAAGGAGAGTCCCACTGAGTGGGGTCGTACTGAGGGAGGGTCACACAGTGAGAGAGGTGGTACTGAGGTAGGATTACACTGTGGGGTGGTGGTACTGAGGGATGGTCATACTGTAGGAGGGGTGGTACTGTGGGAGGGTAACTGTGGAAGTGGTGGTTCCGATGGAGGGAAACACTGAGTGGAGTGGTACTGAAGGTGGGTCACACTGTGGGAGGGGTGGTTCCGATGGAGGGTCACACTGTGGGGGGTGATACAGAGGGAGGGTCACACTGTGGGACGGGTGGTACCGAGGGAGGGTCACACTGTGGGAGGGGTGGTACTGAGGGAGGGTCACACTGTGGGTGGGGGTGGTACTGAGGGAAATTCACACTCTGGGGGGTGAAACTGAGGGAGGGTCACACTGAGTGGGGTGGTTCTGATGGAGGGTCACACTGTGGGTGGGTGTGGTACTGAGGGATGGTCATACTGTAAGAGGGGTGGTACTGAGGGAGGGTCACACTGAGGTGATACTGAGGGAGGGTCACACTGTGAGAGTGTGGTACTGAGGGAGGGTCACTGTGGGTGGGGTAGTATGAGAGAGCGTCACACTATAGGAGGGGAGGCACTGTAAAAGGGTGGTACTGAAGGAGAGTCCCACTGAGTGGGATGGTTCTGATGGAGGGTCACACTGTGGGGCTGTGGTACTGAGGGATGGTCATAATGTAGGAGGGGTGGTACTGAGGGAGGGTCACTGAGTGGGGTGGTACTGAGGGAGGGTCACTGTGGGTTGGGTAGTATGAGGGCGGGACACACTGTAGGAGTGGAGGTACTGAGGGAAATTCACACTGTGGGGGGTGATACTGAGGGAGGGTCACACTGAGTGGGGTGGTACTGAGGGAGGGTCACACTGAGTGGGGTGGTACTGAGGGAGGGTCACACTGGGGGGTGGTACTGAGGGAGGGTCACACTGAGTGGGGTGGTACTGAGGGAGGGTCACACTGGGGGGTGGTACTGAGGGAGGGTCACACTGAGTGGGGTGGTACTGAGGGAGGGTCACACTGGGGGGTGGTACTGAGGGAGGGTCACACTGAGTGGGGTGGTACTGAGGGAGGGTCACACTGTGGTGAGGTGGTACTGAGGGATGGTCATACTGTAAGAGGGGTGGTACTGAGGGAGGGTCACACTGAGTGAGGTGGTACTGAGGGAGAGTCAAACTGTGAGAGTGTGGTACTGAGGGAGGGTCACTGTGGGTGGGGTAGTATGAGGGAGGGCCACACTGTAGGAGGGGAGGTACTGAGGAAGGGTGGTACTGAAGGAGAGTCCCACTGAGTGGGGTCGTACTGAGGGGGGTGACATCATAGGAGGGGTGGTACCGAGGGAGGGTCACACTGTGGGTGGGTGTGGTACCGAGGGAGGGTCACACTGTGGGAGGGGTGGTACTGTGGGAGGGTCACACTGTGGGAGGGGTGGTACTGAGGGAGGGTCACACTGTGGGGTGTGGTACTGAGGGAGGGTCACACTGTGGGAGGGGTGGTACTGAGGGAGGGTCACACTGTGGGAGGGGTGGTACTGTGGGAGGGTCACACTGTGGGGTGTGGTACTGAGGGAGGGTCACACTGTGGGGGGGGGTGTTACTGAGGGAGGGTCACAGTGTGGGAGGGTGTGGTACTGAGGGATGGTCATACTGTAAGAGGGGTGGTTCTGATGGAGGGTCACACTGTGGGTGGGTGTGGTACTGAGGGATGGTCATACTGTAAGAGGGGTGGTACTGAGGGAGGGTCACACTGAGTGAGGTGGTACTGAGGGAGGGTCATACTGTAAGAGGGGTGGTACTGAGGGAGTGTCACACTGAGTGAGATGGAACTGAGGGAGGGTCACACTGAGTGAGGTGGTACTGAGGGAGGGTCACACTGTGAGAGTGTGGTACTGAGGGAGGGTCACTGTGGGTGGGATAGTATGAGGGAGGGCCACACTGTAGGAGGGGAGGTACTGAGGAAGGGTGGTACTGAAGGAGAGTCCCACTGAGTGGGGTCGTACTGAGGGGGGTGACATCATAGGAGGGGTGGTACCGAGGGAGGGTCACACTGTGGGTGGGTGTGGTACCGAGGGAGGGTCACACTGTGGGAGGGGTGGTACTGAGGGAGGGTCACACTGTGGGAGGGGTGGTACTGTGGGAGGGTCACACTGTGGGGTGTGGTACTGAGGGAGGGTCATCTGTGGGGGGGGTGGTACCGATGGAGGGTCACACTGTGGGGGGTGGTACAGAGGGAGGGTCACACTGTGGGAGGGGTGGTACCGATGGAGGGTCACACTGTGGGGGGTGGTACAGAGGGAGGGTCACACTGTGGGGGGGGTGGTACCGGGTGAGGGTCACATTATGTGAGGGGTGGTTCCGAGGGAGGGTCACACTGTGAGGGGGTGATACTGAGGGAGGGTCACACTGAGTGGGGTGGTACTGAGGGAAATTCACACTATGGGGGGGTGATACTGAGGGAGGGTCACACTGAGTGGGGTGGTACCGAGGGAAATTCACACTCTGGGGGGTGATACTGAGGGAGGGTCACACTGAGTGGGGTGGTACTGAGGGAGGGTCACACTGTGGGTGGGTGTGGTACTGAGGGATGGTCATACTGCAAGAGGGGTGGTTCTGATGGAGGGTCACACTGTGGGTGGGTGTGGTACTGAGGGATGGTCATACTGTAAGAGGGGTGGTACTGAGGGAGGGTCACACTTTGGGAGGAGTGGTACTGAGGGAGAGTCAAACTGTGAGAGTGTGGTACTGAGGGAGGGTCACTGTGGGTGGGGTAGTATGAGAGAGGGTCACACTGTAGGAGGGGAGGCACTGTAAAAGGGTGGTACTGAAGGAGAGTCCCACTGAGTGGGGTCGTACTGAGGGAGGGTCACACAGTGAGAGAGGTGGTACTGAGGTAGGATTACACTGTGGGGTGGTGGTACTGAGGGATGGTCATACTGTAGGAGGGGTGGTACTGTGGGAGGGTAACTGTGGAAGTGGTGGTTCCGATGGAGGGAAACACTGAGTGGAGTGGTACTGAAGGTGGGTCACACTGTGGGAGGGGTGGTTCCGATGGAGGGTCACACTGTGGGGGGTGATACAGAGGGAGGGTCACACTGTGGGACGGGTGGTACCGAGGGAGGGTCACACTGTGGGAGGGGTGGTACTGAGGGAGGGTCACACTGTGGGTGGGGGTGGTACTGAGGGAAATTCACACTCTGGGGGGTGAAACTGAGGGAGGGTCACACTGAGTGGGGTGGTTCTGATGGAGGGTCACACTGTGGGTGGGTGTGGTACTGAGGGATGGTCATACTGTAAGAGGGGTGGTACTGAGGGAGGGTCACACTGAGGTGATACTGAGGGAGGGTCACACTGTGAGAGTGTGGTACTGAGGGAGGGTCACTGTGGGTGGGGTAGTATGAGAGAGCGTCACACTATAGGAGGGGAGGCACTGTAAAAGGGTGGTACTGAAGGAGAGTCCCACTGAGTGGGATGGTTCTGATGGAGGGTCACACTGTGGGGCTGTGGTACTGAGGGATGGTCATAATGTAGGAGGGGTGGTACTGAGGGAGGGTCACTGAGTGGGGTGGTACTGAGGGAGGGTCACTGTGGGTTGGGTAGTATGAGGGCGGGACACACTGTAGGAGTGGAGGTACTGAGGGAAATTCACACTGTGGGGGGTGATACTGAGGGAGGGTCACACTGAGTGGGGTGGTACTGAGGGAGGGTCACACTGAGTGGGGTGGTACTGAGGGAGGGTCACACTGGGGGGTGGTACTGAGGGAGGGTCACACTGAGTGGGGTGGTACTGAGGGAGGGTCACACTGGGGGGTGGTACTGAGGGAGGGTCACACTGAGTGGGGTGGTACTGAGGGAGGGTCACACTGTGGTGAGGTGGTACTGAGGGATGGTCATACTGTAAGAGGGGTGGTACTGAGGGAGGGTCACACTGAGTGAGGTGGTACTGAGGGAGAGTCAAACTGTGAGAGTGTGGTACTGAGGGAGGGTCACTGTGGGTGGGGTAGTATGAGAGAGCGTCACACTATAGGAGGGGAGGCACTGTAAAAGGGTGGTACTGAAGGAGAGTCCCACTGAGTGGGGTTGTACTGAGGGTGTTGTCATCATAGGAGGGGTGGTACCGAGGGAGGGAAACACTGAGTGGAGTGGTACTGAGGGAGGGTCACTGTGGGAGGAGTGGTACTGAGGGAGGTTCACACAGTGAGAGTGGTGGTACTGTGGTAGGGTCACACAGTGGATGGGGTGGTACTGTGGAAGGGGTGGTACCGAGGGAGGGTCACACTGTGGTGGGGGGGGGGTATTGAGGGAGCGTCACACTGTGGGGGGGTGTTACTGAGGGAGGGTCACACTGTGGAAGTGGTTGTTCCGATGGAGGGAAACACTGAGTGGAGTGGTGCTGAGGGAGGGTCACATTGAGTGGAGTGGTACTGAGGGAGGGTCACACTGTGGGAGGGGTGGTACTGAAGGAGGGTCACACTGTGGGAGGGGTGGTACTGAGGGAGGGCCACACTGTGGGGTGTGGTACTGAAGGAGGGTCACACTGGGAGGAGTGGTACTGAGGGAGGGTCACACTGTGTGGGGGGTGGTACTGAGGGAGGGTCACACTGTGGGACGGATGGTACTGAGGGGGGGTCTCACTATGGGAGGGGTTCTACCGAGAGAGGGTCACACTGTGAGAGTGTGGTACTGAGGGAGGGTCACTGTGGGTGGGATAGTATGAGGGAGGGTCACACTGTAGGAGGGGAGGTACTGAGGAAGGGTGGTACTGAAGGAGAGTCCCACTGAGTGGGGTCGTACTGAGGGGGGTGACATCATAGGAGGGGTGGTACCGAGGGAGGGTCACACTGTGGGTGGGTGTGGTACCGAGGGAGGGTCACACTGTGGGAGGGGTGGTACTGAGGGAGGGTCACACTGTGGGAGGGGTGGTACTGAGGGAGGGTCACACTGTGGGGGGTGGTACTGAGGGAGGTTCACACTGTGGGGGGGGGTGTTACTGAGGGAGGGTCACAGTGTGGGAGGGGTGGTACCGATGGAGGGTCACACTGTGGGGGGTGGTACAGAGGGAGGGTCACACTGTGGGAGGGGTGGTACCGATGGAGGGTCACACTGTGAGAGTGTGGTACTGAGGGAGGGTCACTGTGGGTGGGGTAGTATGAGAGAGGGTCACACTGTAGGAGGGGAGGCACTGTAAAAGGGTGGTACTGAAGGAGAGTCCCACTGAGTGGGGTCGTACTGAGGGAGGGTCACACAGTGAGAGAGGTGGTACTGAGGTAGGATTACACTGTGGGGTGGTGGTACTGAGGGATGGTCATACTGTAGGAGGGGTGGTACTGTGGGAGGGTAACTGTGGAAGTGGTGGTTCCGATGGAGGGAAACACTGAGTGGAGTGGTACTGAAGGTGGGTCACACTGTGGGAGGGGTGGTTCCGATGGAGGGTCACACTGTGGGGGGTGATACAGAGGGAGGGTCACACTGTGGGACGGGTGGTACCGAGGGAGGGTCACACTGTGGGAGGGGTGGTACTGAGGGAGGGTCACACTGTGGGTGGGGGTGGTACTGAGGGAAATTCACACTCTGGGGGGTGATACTGAGGGAGGGTCACACTGAGTGGGGTGGTTCTGATGGAGGGTCACACTGTGGGTGGGTGTGGTACTGAGGGATGGTCATACTGTAAGAGGGGTGGTACTGAGGGAGGGTCACACTGAGGTGATACTGAGGGAGGGTCACACTGTGAGAGTGTGGTACTGAGGGAGGGTCACTGTGGGTGGGGTAGTATGAGAGAGCGTCACACTATAGGAGGGGAGGCACTGTAAAAGGGTGGTACTGAAGGAGAGTCCCACTGAGTGGGATGGTTCTGATGGAGGGTCACACTGTGGGGGTGTGGTACTGAGGGATGGTCATAATGTAGGAGGGGTGATACTGAGGGAGGGTCACACTGAGTGGGGTGGTACCGAGGGAGGGTCACACTGTGGGTGGGTGTGGTACTGAGGGATGGTCATACTGCAAGAGGGGTGGTTCTGATGGAGGGTCACACTGTGGGTGGGTGTGGTACTGAGGGATGGTCATACTGTAAGAGGGGTGGTACTGAGGGAGTGTCACACTGAGTGAGGTGGTACTGAGGGAGGGTCACACTGAGTGAGGTGGTACTGAGGGAGGGTCACACTTTGGGAGGAGTGGTACTGAGGGAGAGTCAAACTGTGAGAGTGTGGTACTGAGGGAGGGTCACTGTGGGTGGGGTAGTATGAGAGAGGGTCACACTATAGGAGGGGAGGCACTGTAAAAGGGTGGTACTGAAGGAGAGTCCCACTGAGTGGGGTGGTACTGTGGGTGGGTCACACTGTGGGGGTGTGGTACTGAGGGATGGTCATAATGTAGGAGTGATGGTTCTGAGGGAGGGTCACACTGTAGGAGGGGAGGTACTGAGAAAGGGTTGTACTGAAGGAGAGTCCCACTGAGTGGGGTCGTACTGAGGGAGGGTCACACAGTGAGAGAGGTGGTACTGAGGTAGGATTACACTGTGGGGTGGTGGTACTGAGGGATGGTCATACTGTAGGAGGGGTGGTACTGTGGGAGGGTAACTGTGGAAGTGGTGGTTCCGATGGAGGGAAACACTGAGTGGAGTGGTACTGAGGGAGGGTCACACTGTGGGAGGGGTGTTACTGAGGGAGGGTCGCAGTGTGGGAGGGGTGGTTCCGATGGAGAGTCACTGTGGGGGGTGATACAGAGGGAGGGTCACACTGTGGGACGGGTGGTACCGAGGGAGGGTCACACTGTGGGTGGGGGTGGTACTGAGGGAGGGTCACACTGTGGGTGGGGGTGGTACTGAGGGAGGGTCACACTGTGGGAGGGGTGGTACTGTGGGAGGGTCACACTGTGGGTGGGGGTGGTACTGAGGGAGGGTCACACTGTGGGTGGGGGTGGTACTGAGGGAGGGTCACACTGTGGGAGGGGTGGTACTGTGGGAGGGTCACACTGTGGGTGGGGGTGGTACTGAGGGAGGGTCACACTGTGGGAGGGGTGGTACTGAGGGAGGGTCACACTGTGGGTGGGGGTGGTACTGAGGGAGGGTCACACTGTGGGAGGGGTGGTACTGAGGGAGGGTCACACTGTGGGGGGGGTGGTACTGAGGGAGGGTCACACTGTGGGAGGGGTGGTACTGAGGGAGGGTCACACTGTGGGTGGGGGTGGTACTGAGGGAGGGTCACACTGTGGGAGGGGTGGTACTGAGGGAGGGTCACACTGTGGGTGGGGGTGGTACTGAGGGAGGGTCACACTGTGAGCGGGGGTGGTTTCCATTGGAGGGTCACACTGTGGGGGGTGGTACAGAGGGTCACACTGTGAGAGGGTTGATACTGAGGGAGGGTCACACTGTGGGACTGGTGGTACTGAGGGAGGGTCACACTGTGGGAGGGGTGGTACTGAGGGAGGGTCACTGTGGGTGGGGGTGGTACTGAGGGAGGGTCACACTGTGGGAGGGGTGGTACTGAGGGAGGGTCACACTGTGGGTGGGGTGGTACTGAGGGAGGGTCACACTGTGGGAGGGGTGGTACTGAGGGAGGGTCACACTGTGGGTGGGGGTGGTACTGAGGGAGGGTCGCACTGTGAGCGGGGGTGGCTTCCATTGGAGGGTCACACTGTGGGGGGTGGTACAGAGGGTCACACTGTGAGAGGGTTGATACTGAGGGAGGGTCACACTGTGGGTGGGGGTGGTACTGAGGGAGGGTCACACTGTGGGAGGGGTGGTACTGAGGGAGGGTCACACTGTGGGTGGGGTGGTACTGAGGGAGGGTCACACTGTGGGAGGGGTGGTACTGAGGGAGGGTCACACTGTGGGTGGGGGTGGTACTGAGGGAGGGTCACACTGTGGGAGGGGTGGTACTGAGGGAGGGTCACACTGTGGGAGGTTTGCTACCGAGCAGCCCATGTTTGAGTATCTGAAGGGGCTGCTGCTCAGGTTCTGTTTGTACTTCGGCCCTGCACACCGAGTTTGGAAGTGGGTGGGGCGGGTGGAGGTGGGATCTACCTGGGCCTGTCCACATTGGCCATTCATGGGTCTAGGTGGTGGAGAGTCGAGGGCTCCACCTGGGCTGATCGCCTGCCCCTCTTCCCAGGATATGTTCATGCCCGGCTGACCCTGGAGAGGGAGCATGAGGTCACAATGGGTACAGTGGGGGGCTTCGGGCAGTGGTGGTATTGTCCCGGGGTATTTTCTAATAGATGGTAACAAACATATTTTAATTTGAGTGTACTCACCATTTTGCAAATACTGAATGTCTGTACCTTGTGTATATGTGTTGTAAATAAACTTTTTCCAGTTCTGTAAGAGTAAGGGGCAGTTTGAGGGAATGCCTTGTGCCCAGGGAGTTTCTTTTGTGCTCTCCATTCTGGGAAGAAGTGGGGAGGGTGTCAACAGAAACCCCCAGGTGCTGAATCCACTCCTGTAGGAAGAGGCAGGGATCCTGCATCAGGTCCAAAATGTTCGACAATGTTCTCAAACTCTGTGGGTGAAATTCATTCTGCACAGTTTGCGTGTGTGAGTGGGGAGGAGGAGCAGGAGGAGCAGCTGGGGGGGGGGGGTCGTGTGTGCGAGAGGGAGGGTCGTGTTGCTTCTCTTTAACTCTCACCCTCCCTATTCCCACCACTCTCCCCTCCATCTCACTCCCCCTTCCTAATACTTCTCTCACCCAGCCCTCCCCTCTCCACTCCATCTCACTCGCCCTCCTTCCCCTTCCCCGTCTCTCTGCCTCCTCCCCTTTTTCCCTCCCTTCCCACTGTACACCACACTCCCTCTCTCCCTCCTCCCCTATCCTTTCCCCACCATCTTCTCCCTGTTGCATGCTCTCTCCCTCCCTTTACCTCCTCCCATCCTCTCTGTCCCTGCCCCCTCCCTCTCCACAGGAGCTACGGTCTGGACCAGGTACAGGGGGTGGCGGGCGGTGGGGGGGGTTGCTCAAATAGCGATCACAGTTTGAGTCACCAGTGGAAATGGGTGCTGTTCTGTTGGCCAATGAGAAGTGGTGGCGGGGGTAGGGACTGTGTCCACTTGTTTACCACCCCACCAGCCCATCCCTCAGTGATGGTGCAACAGGCAGCTCGGGTTGTGGGGGGGGGGTGCTCGTTCGTAACCTTGGGAGTGGGGTGAGGGAGGGAGAAGTCGGACACATAGGGACACAGGGCACACACACGCACACGACGGTGTGGGTACAGAGGAACAGGTTGGTGGGATTCCTGCGATCAGTGCAGTGTGAGGCTCACTGTTACCACTGCCTGGTGTATACACTGAGGCCCAACAACCCACCTGATTAACCCTAGCCTAATGACAGGACGATTTACAATGGCCAATGAACCCCCATGCTGGGAGAGAAAACTCTATCACCCAGGGGAAACCCAAGCGCTCACAGAAAGAATGAAGAGACCGCGTTGGAAATGAACTCCATCCCGAGCTATGGGAGCATCGTACTAACTGCCGCACTACCGTACGGAAACCTTACCGCCATACTTAGAGATGATATTCCCGGGGAATGTCCAGGGAGACCATCTGGGTAAAATTTAGGAATAAAAGTGGGGTGATCACTGTTAAAAAGGATATAAATTACCCACTATCCGATATTCAGCAGGAGACAGAAGAAGAAGTATACTAGACAATCACAGATTGGAGTGGGAACAGTTGGGTTGTAATAGCGGATTCTAACTACCCCATTTTTGACTGGGGTAAGCTTAGGAGACTGAAAGGGTGAATTGGGAGAGGCTATTGATGAGTAAAGAGATCACTTGGCAAATTACTGTCCGGTGTGACCAGTTCGATGGGCCGAAGGGCCTGTTTCTGATTCCCAAAGCCGCAGTGTGTATCTGATGTGAGTGATGCATTCCATCGCATCACCATCCAAATACTTCCAGGTTCGATTTACTTCAGCTAAATTCTTTCTTGCTTGACAATTTCTCATGTCTTACTGTGACGAGCAAGTCTGGACAGAATTAATCTCTCGGACACTGATGAATCCCACATCACCAGCCTGTCTACAGAAGCATTTCATCAGCTCCCGGTTGAAGAGCCTGTCTTGGGACCATCTATCAACATGGAGCTAGCCCAGACCAACACAGCCCCAACCCCTGGACCATTCAACCAGGGGATATCCCAAACCAGCAGTGTCACAACCGGGGACAGGTCAACCAGGGCATATCACAAATAAGCACAGACACAATCACCGGACCAGTCAAGCAGGGGATATCCCAAACCAGCAAAAAACCAACACCAGGCCAGTCAACCATGGCATATCACAAACCAGCAGAGACCCAACGTAGGACCAGTCAAACAGGGGATATCCCAAACCAACACAGACACAACCCACAACCCAGAGAAACAGGGCATATCCCAAACCAGCACAGACACATCCAACTGGACCACTCAACCAACTGATATCCCAAACCAGCTCAGACACATCCCACGGATCAGTCAACCAGGGTATATCCCAAACCAGCACAGACACAACCCCCGGACCACTCAGCAAGGTGATATCCCAAACCAGCACAGACACAACCCCCGGACCACTCAACCAGGGGATATCCCAAACCAGCACAGAGACAACCCCCGGACCAGTCAACCAGGGGATATCCCAAACCAGCACAGACACAACCCCCGGACCACTCAACCAGGGGATATCCCAAACCAGCACAGAACCAACACTGGACCAGTCAACCAGGGGATATCCCAAACCAGCACAGACACCACCCTCAGATCAGTCAAAAAGGGCATATCAATAACCAGCACAGACACAGCCTCAGGACCCGTCAACCAGGGGTATCCCAAACCAGCACAGAAACAACCGGGGAGCAGTCAACCAGGGCATGTCACAAACAAGCACAGACATAACCCACAGATCAGTCAAACAGGGGAATATCCCAAACCAGATCAACACATCCCCCGGACCAGTCAACCAGGGGATATCCCAAACAAGCACAGTCACAACCCACGGACCAGTGAACCAGGAGATATCCCAAACCAGCACAGAACCAACACCAGACCAGACAGCCAGGGAATATAACAAAACAGCACAGACACATTCAACGATGCCACATCCCAAACCAGCAAAAACCCAACACTGGTCATTTCAACCATGGCATATCACAAACCAGCAGAGAACCAACGGAGGACCAGTCAACCAGGGGATGTCCCAAACCAGCATAGACACAACTCCCAGAACAGACAACAAGGGCATATCCCAAACCAGCACAGACACAGCCCACGGACCAGTCAAACAGGGGATATCCCAAACCAGAACAGATACAACCATGGGACCAGACACCAGGGGATAACCCAAACGAGCACAGACACAATCCACGGACCATTCAACGATGCCACAACCCAAACCAGCAAAAAACCAACACCGGTCATGTCAACCATGGCATATCACAAAACCAGCAGAGAACCAACGGAGGACCAGTCAAACAGGGGATATCCCAAACCATCCTAGATACAACACCCGCACCAGTCAACCAGGGCATATCCCAAACCATCCTAGATACAACACCCGCACCAGTCAACCAGGGGATATCCCAAACATACACAGATACAAACACCAGACTAGACAACCAGGGGATATCCCAAACCAGCACAGAACCAATACCAGACCAGACAGCCAGGGGATATCCCAAACCAGCACAGAACCAACACCAGACCAGACAGCCAGGGAATATCCCAAAGCAGCACAGACATATCTCCCAGACCATTCAACGATGCCACATCCCAAACCAGCAAAAACCCAACAATGGTCATGTCAACCATGGCATATCACAAACCAGCAGAGAACCAACGGAGGACCAGTCAAACAGGGGATATCCCAAACCAATACAGACACAACCCCTGGACCGCTCAACCAGGGGATGTCCCAAACCAGCACAGACACAACCCCTGGACCGCTCAACCAGGGGATATCCCAAACCATCATAGATACAAACCCGGACAGTCAAACAGGGGATATCCCAAAACAGAACAGATACAACCATGGGACCAGACACCAGGGGATAACCCAAACCAGCACAGACACAACCGGGAATCAGTCAATCAGGGCATATCACAAACAAGCACAGACACATCCCCCGGACCATTCAACGATGCCACATCCCAAACCAGCAAAAAACCAAACAGTCACAGTCAACCAAACAGACACAGGCACAACCCACGGACCAGTGAACCAGGAGATATCCCAAACCAGCACAGATAAAGTACAGCGGACCATTCAACCAGGGCATATCGCAAACCAGCACAGAACCAACACCAGACCAGATAGCCAGGGAATATCCCAAAACAGCACAGACACATTCCCCGGACCATTCCACCAGGGTATATCCCAAACCAGCACAGACACAACCCCTGGACCAGTCAACTAGGTGATATCCAAGACCAGCACAGACACAACCCCAGACCAGACAACAAGGGCATATCCCAAACCAGCACAGACACATCCCCTGGACCATTCAACGATGCCACATCCCAAACCAGCAAAAAACCAACACCGGTCATGTCAACCATGGCATATCACAAACCAGCAGAGACCCAACGGAGGACCAGTCAACCAGGGGATATCCCAAACCAGCACAGATACAATCCCCGGACCAGTCAATCAGGGGATATCTCAAAACCAGCACATACACAAATCCCAGACCAGTCAACCAGGGGATATCCCAAACCAGCACAGACACATCCCCCAGACCAGTCAACCAGGTGATATCCCAGTCCAGCACAGACACAACACACAACCCAGAGAAACAGGGCATATCCCAAACCAGCACAGACACAACCCCCGGACCACTCAACCAGGTGATATCCCAGTCCAGCACAGACACAACACACAACCCAGAGAAACAGGGAATATCCCAAACCAGCACAGACACAACCCCGGATCAAACAAGCAGGGCAATTCACAAACCAGCACAGACATAACCCCAGGACCAGTCAACCAGGGGATAACCCAAACCAGCACAGACGCTTCCCCCGGACCAGACAAACAGGAGATGTCCCAAACCAGCACAGACACAACCTCGGATCTGTCAACCAGGGTATATCCTAAACCAGTAAAGACTCAACCTCATACCAGTCAGCCAGCAGTATCCCAAACCAGCACACAGACAACCCCGGGACCAGACACCAAAGCATATCCCAAAGCAGCACAGATACAACCCCGCACCAGTCAAACAGGGGTTATCCCAAACCAGCACAGATACAACCCACGACCAGTCAACCAGGAGATATCCCAAACAAACACAGATACAAACACCAGAGCAGACAACCAGGGGATATCCCAAACCAGCACATACCCAACCCGGGACCTGTCAATCAAGGTATGTCTCATACCAGCATATACCCAATCCCGGACCTGTCAACCAGGGTATATCCTAAACCAATACAGACTCAACCTCGTACCAGTCAACCAGCAGTATCCCAAACCAGATCACAGACAACCCTGGGACCAGACAACAAAGCATATCCCAAAGCAGCACAGACACAACCCTGGACCAGTCAACCAGGGCATATCCCAAACCAGCACAGACACAACCCACGGGCCAGTCAACCAGGGGATATCCCAAACCATCATAGATACAAACCCGGACGGTCAAACAGGGGATATACCAAACCAACACAGAGGCAACCCCCGGACCACTCATCCATGTGATATCCAAGACCAGCACAGACACAATCCCCAGACCAGACAACAAGGGCATTTCCCAAACCAGGACAGACACAACCCCTGGACCAGTCAACCAGGGGATATCCCAAACCATCATAGATACAAACCCGGACAGTCAAACAGGGGATACCCCAAACCAGAACAGATACAACCATGGGACCAGACACCAGGGGATAACCCAAACCAGCACAGACACAACCAGGGATCAGTCAATCAGGGCATATCACAAACAAGCACAGACACATCCCCCTGACCATTCAACGATGCCACATCCCAAACCAGCAAAAAACCAACACCGGTCATGTCAACCATGGTATATCACAAACCAGCAGAGACCCAATGGAGGACCAGTCAACCAGGGCATATCCCAAACCATCCTAGATACAACACCCGCACCAGTCAACCAGGGGATATCCCAAACAGACACAGGCACAACCCACAGACCAGTGAACCAGGAGATATCCCAAACCAGCACAGATAAAGTACAGCGGACCATTCAACCAGGGCATATCGCAAACCAGCACAGAACCAACACCAGACCAGACAGCCAGGGAATATCCCAAAACAGCACAGACACATTCCCCGGACCATTCAACGATGCCACATCCCAAACCAGCAAAAAACCAACACTGGTCATGTCAACCATGGCATATCACAAACCAGCAGAGAACCAATGGAGGACCAGTCAAACAGGGCCTATCCCAAATCAGCACAGAACCAACAACAGAACAGTCAACCAGGGCATATCCCAAACGAGCACAGACACATTCCCTGGACCATTCAATCAGGGTATATCCCAAACCAGCTCAAACACATCCCCCGCACTAGTCAACCAGGGCATATCCCAAACCAGCACAGACACAGCCCACGGACCAGTCAACCAGGGGATATCCAAACCAGCACAGACACAACCCCAGGACCAGTCAACCAGGTGATATCCAAGACCAGCACAGACACAACCCCCAGACCAGACAACAAGGGCATATCCCAAACCAGCACAGACACAGCCCACGGACCAGTCAACCAGGGGATATCCAAACCAGCACAGACACAACCCCTGGACCAGTCAACCAGGTGATATCCAAGACCAGCACAGACACAACCCCCAGACCAGACAACAAGGGCATATCCCAAACCAGCACAGACACAGCCCACAGACCAGTCAACCAGGGGATATTGCAAACCATCATAGATACAAACCCGGACAGTCAAACAGGGGATATGCCAAACCCGCACAGATACAACCAGGGATCAGTCAATCAGGGCATATCACAAACAAGCACAGACACATCTCCCGGACCATTCAACGATGCCACATCCCAAACCAGCAAAAAACCAACACCGGTCATGTCAACCATGGCATATCACAAACCAGCAGAGACCCAACGGAGGACCAGTCAACCAGGGGATATCCCAAACCAGCACAGATACAATCCCCGGACCAGTCAATCAGGGGATATCTCAAAACCAGCACATACACAAATCCCAGACCAGTCAACCAGGGGATATCCCAAACCAGCACAGACACATCCCCCAGACCAGTCAACCAGGTGATATCCCAGTCCAGCACAGACACAACACACAACCCAGAGAAACAGGGCATATCCCAAACCAGCACAGACACAACCCCCGGACCACTCAACCAGGTGATATCCCAGTCCAGCACAGACACAACACACAACCCAGAGAAACAGGGAATATCCCAAACCAGCACAGACACAACCCCGGATCAAACAAGCAGGGCAATTCACAAACCAGCACAGACATAACCCCAGGACCAGTCAACCAGGGGATAACCCAAACCAGCACAGACGCTTCCCCCGGACCAGACAAACAGGAGATGTCCCAAACCAGCACAGACACAACCTCGGATCTGTCAACCAGGGTATATCCTAAACCAGTAAAGACTCAACCTCGTACCAGTCAGCCAGCAGTATCCCAAACCAGCACACAGACAACCCCGGGACCAGACACCAAAGCATATCCCAAAGCAGCACAGATACAACCCCGCACCAGTCAAACAGGGGTTATCCCAAACCAGCACAGATACAACCCCCGACCAGTCAACCAGGAGATATCCCAAACAAACACAGATACAAACACCAGACCAGACAACCAGGGGATATCCCAAACCAGCACATACCCAACCCGGGACCTGTCAATCAAGGTATGTCTCATACCAGCATATACCCAATCCCGGACCTGTCAACCAGGGTATATCCTAAACCAGTACAGACTCAACCTCGTACCAGTCAACCAGCAGTATCCCAAACCAGATCACAGACAACCCTGGGACCAGACAACAAAGCATATCCCAAACCAGGACAGACACAACCCCTGGACCAGTCAACCAGGGGATATCCCAAACCATCATAGATACAAACCCGGACAGTCAAACAGGGGATACCCCAAACCAGAACAGATACAACCATGGGACCAGACACCAGGGGATAACCCAAACCAGCACAGACACAACCAGGGATCAGTCAATCAGGGCATATCACAAACAAGCACAGACACATCCCCCGGACCATTCAACGATGCCACATCCCAAACCAGCAAAAAACCAACACCGGTCATGTCAACCATGGCATATCACAAACCAGCAGAGACCCAATGGAGGACCAGTCAACCAGGGCATATCCCAAACCATCCTAGATACAACACCCGCACCAGTCAACCAGGGGATATCCCAAACAGACACAGGCACAACCCACAGACCAGTGAACCAGGAGATATCCCAAACCAGCACAGATAAAGTACAGTGAACATTCAACCAGGACCAGTCAAACAGGGCCTATCCCAAATCAGCACAGAACCAACAACAGAACAGTCAACCAGGGCATATCCCAAACGAGCACAGACACATTCCCTGGACCATTCAATCAGGGTATATCCCAAACCAGCTCAAACACATCCCCCGGACTAGTCAACCAGGGCATATCCCAAACCAGCACAGACACAGCCCACGGACCAGTCAACCAGGGGATATCCAAACCAGCACAGACACAACCCCAGGACCAGTCAACCAGGTGATATCCAAGACCAGCACAGACACAACCCCCAGACCAGACAACAAGGGCATATCCCAAACCAACACAGACACAGCCCACGGACCAGTCAACCAGGGGATATCCAAACCAGCACAGACACAACCCCTGGACCAGTCAACCAGGTGATATCCAAGACCAGCACAGACACAACCCCCAGACCAGACAACAAGGGCATATCCCAAACCAGCACAGACACAGCCCACAGACCAGTCAACCAGGGGATATTGCAAACCATCATAGATACAAACCCGGACAGTCAAACAGGGGATATGCCAAACTAGAACAGATACAACCATGGGACCAGACACCAGGGGATAACCCAAACCCGCACAGACACAACCAGGGATCAGTCAATCAGGGCATATCACAAACAAGCACAGACACATCTCCCGGACCATTCAACGATGCCACATCCCAAACCAGCAAAAAACCAACACCGGTCATGTCAACCATGGCATATCACAAACCAGCAGAGACCCAACGGAGGACCAGTCAACCAGGGGATATCCCAAACCAGCACAGATACAATCCCCGGACCAGTCAATCAGGGGATATCTCAAAACCAGCACATACACAAATCCCAGACCAGTCAACCAGGGGATATCCCAAACCAGCACAGACACATCCCCCAGACCAGTCAACCAGGTGATATCCCAGTCCAGCACAGACACAACACACAACCCAGAGAAACAGGGCATATCCCAAACCAGCACAGACACAACCCCCGGACCACTCAACCAGGTGATATCCCAGTCCAGCACAGACACAACACACAACCCAGAGAAACAGGGAATATCCCAAACCAGCACAGACACAACCCTGGATCAAACAAGCAGGGCAATTCACAAACCAGCACAGACATAACCCCAGGACCAGTCAACCAGGGGATAACCCAAACCAGCACAGACGCTTCCCCCGGACCAGACAAACAGGAGATGTCCCAAACCAGCACAGACACAACCTCGGATCTGTCAACCAGGGTATATCCTAAACCAGTAAAGACTCAACCTCGTACCAGTCAGCCAGCAGTATCCCAAACCAGCACACAGACAACCCCGGGACCAGACACCAAAGCATATCCCAAAGCAGCACAGATACAACCCCGCACCAGTCAAACAGGGGTTATCCCAAACCAGCACAGATACAACCCCCGACCAGTCAACCAGGAGATATCCCAAACAAACACAGATACAAACACCAGACCAGACAACCAGGGGATATCCCAAACCAGCACATACCCAACCCGGGACCTGTCAATCAAGGTATGTCTCATACCAGCATATACCCAATCCCGGACCTGTCAACCAGGGTATATCCTAAACCAGTACAGACTCAACCTCGTACCAGTCAACCAGCAGTATCCCAAACCAGATCACAGACAACCCTGGGACCAGACAACAAAGCATATCCCAAAGCAGCACAGACACAACCCTGGACCAGTCAACCAGGGCATATCCCAAACCAGCACAGACACAACCCACGGGCCAGTCAACCAGGGGATATCCCAAACCATCATAGATACAAACCCGGACGGTCAAACAGGGGATATACCAAACCAACACAGAGGCAACCCCCGGACCACTCATCCATGTGATATCCAAGACCAGCACAGACACAATCCCCAGACCAGACAACAAGGGCATTTCCCAAACCAGGACAGACACAACCCCTGGACCAGTCAACCAGGGGATATCCCAAACCATCATAGATACAAACCCGGACAGTCAAACAGGGGATATCCCAAACCAGAACAGATACAACCATGGGACCAGACACCAGGGGATAACCCAAACCAGCACAGACACAACCAGGGATCAGTCAATCAGGGCATATCACAAACAAGCACAGACACATCCCCCGGACCTTTCAACGATGCCACATCCCAAACCAGCAAAAAACCAACACCGGTCATGTCAACCATGGCATATCACAAACCAGCAGAGACCCAACGGAGGACCAGTCAACCAGGGCATATCCCAAACCATCCTAGATACAACACCCGCACCAGTCAACCAGGGGATATCCCAAACAGACACAGGCACAACCCACAGACCAGTGAACCAGGAGATATCCCAAACCAGCACAGATAAAGTACAGCGGACCATTCAACCAGGGCATATCGCAAACCAGCACAGAACCAACACCAGACCAGACAGCCAGGGAATATCCCAAAACAGCACAGACACATTCCCCGGACCATTCAACGATGCCACATCCCAAACCAGCAAAAAACCAACACTGGTCATGTCAACCATGTCATATCACAAACCAGCAGAGAACCAATGGAGGACCAGTCAAACAGGGCCTATCCCAAATCAGCACAGAACCAACAACAGAACAGTCAACCAGGGCATATCCCAAACGAGCACAGACACATTCCCTGGACCATTCAATCAGGGTATATCCCAAACCAGCTCAAACACATCCCCCGGACTAGTCAACCAGGGCATATCCCAAACCAGCACAGACACAGCCCACGGACCAGTCAACCAGGGGATATCCAAACCAGCACAGACACAACCCCTGGACCAGTCAACCAGGTGATATCCAAGACCAGCACAGACACAACCCCCAGACCAGACAACAAGGGCATATCCCAAACCAACACAGACACAGCCCACGGACCAGTCAACCAGGGGATATCCAAACCAGCACAGACACAACCCCTGGACCAGTCAACCAGGTGATATCCAAGACCAGCACAGACACAACCCCCAGACCAGACAACAAGGGCATATCCCAAACCAGCACAGACACAGCCCACAGACCAGTCAACCAGGGGATATTGCAAACCATCATAGATACAAACCCGGACAGTCAAACAGGGGATATGCCAAACTAGAACAGATACAACCATGGGACCAGACACCAGGGGATAACCCAAACCCGCACAGACACAACCAGGGATCAGTCAATCAGGGCATATCACAAACAAGCACAGACACATCTCCCGGACCATTCAACGATGCCACATCCCAAACCAGCAAAAAACCAACACCGGTCATGTCAACCATGGCATATCACAAACCAGCAGAGACCCAACGGAGGACCAGTCAACCAGGGGATATCCCAAACCAGCACAGATACAATCCCCGGACCAGTCAATCAGGGGATATCTCAAAACCAGCACATACACAAATCCCAGACCAGTCAACCAGGGGATATCCCAAACCAGCACAGACACATCCCCCAGACCAGTCAACCAGGTGATATCCCAGTCCAGCACAGACACAACACACAACCCAGAGAAACAGGGCATATCCCAAACCAGCACAGACACAACCCCCGGACCACTCAACCAGGTGATATCCCAGTCCAGCACAGACACAACACACAACCCAGAGAAACAGGGAATATCCCAAACCAGCACAGACACAACCCCGGATCAAACAAGCAGGGCAATTCACAAACCAGCACAGACATAACCCCAGGACCAGTCAACCAGGGGATAACCCAAACCAGCACAGACGCTTCCCCCGGACCAGACAAACAGGAGATGTCCCAAACCAGCACAGACACAACCTCGGATCTGTCAACCAGGGTATATCCTAAACCAGTAAAGACTCAACCTCGTACCAGTCAGCCAGCAGTATCCCAAACCAGCACACAGACAACCCCGGGACCAGACACCAAAGCATATCCCAAAGCAGCACAGATACAACCCCGCACCAGTCAAACAGGGGTTATCCCAAACCAGCACAGATACAACCCCCGACCAGTCAACCAGGAGATATCCCAAACAAACACAGATACAAACACCAGACCAGACAACCAGGGGATATCCCAAACCAGCACATACCCAACCCGGGACCTGTCAATCAAGGTATGTCTCATACCAGCATATACCCAATCCCGGACCTGTCAACCAGGGTATATCCTAAACCAGTACAGACTCAACCTCGTACCAGTCAACCAGCAGTATCCCAAACCAGATCACAGACAACCCTGGGACCAGACAACAAAGCATATCCCAAAGCAGCACAGACACAACCCTGGACCAGTCAACCAGGGCATATCCCAAACCAGCACAGACACAACCCACGGGCCAGTCAACCAGGGGATATCCCAAACCATCATAGATACAAACCCGGACGGTCAAACAGGGGATATACCAAACCAACACAGAGGCAACCCCCGGACCACTCATCCATGTGATATCCAAGACCAGCACAGACACAATCCCCAGACCAGACAACAAGGGCATTTCCCAAACCAGGACAGACACAGCCCACAGACCAGTCAACCAGGGGATATTGCAAACCATCATAGATACAAACCCGGACAGTCAAACAGGGGATATCCCAAACCAGAACAGATACAACCATGGGACCAGACACCAGGGGATAACCCAAACCAGCACAGACACAACCAGGGATCAGTCAATCAGGGCATATCACAAACAAGCACAGACACATCCCCCGGACCATTCAACGATGCCACATCCCAAACCAGCAAAAAACCAACACCGGTCATGTCAACCATGGCATATCACAAACCAGCAGAGACGCAATGGAGGACCAGTCAACCAGGGCATATCCCAAACCATCCTAGATACAACACCCGCACCAGTCAACCAGGGGATATCCCAAACAGACACAGGCACAACCCACAGACCAGTGAACCAGGAGATATCCCAAACCAGCACAGATAAAGTACAGCGGACCATTCAACCAGGGCATATCGCAAACCAGCACAGAACCAACACCAGACCAGACAGCCAGGGAATATCCCAAAACAGCACAGACACATTCCCCGGACCATTCAACGATGCCACATCCCAAACCAGCAAAAAACCAACACTGGTCATGTCAACCATGGCATATCACAAACCAGCAGAGAACCAATGGAGGACCAGTCAAACAGGGGATATACCAAACCAACACAGAGGCAACGCCCGGACCGCTCAACCAGGTGATATCCAAGACCAGCACAGACACAACACTCAGACCAGACAACAAGGGCATATCCAAAAACAGCACAGACACAACCCCGGATCAAACAACCAGGGCAATTCACAAACCAGCACAGACATAACCCCGGGACCAGTCAACCAGGGGATAACCCAAACCAGCACAGACGCTTCCCCCGGACCAGACAAACAGGAGATGTCCCAAACCAGCACAGACACAACCTCGGATCTGTCAACCAGGGTATATCCTAAACCAGTAAAGACTCAACCTCGTACCAGTCAGCCAGCAGTATCCCAAACCAGCACACAGACAACCCCGGGACCAGACACCAAAGCATATCCCAAAGCAGCACAGATACAACCCCGCACCAGTCAAACAGGGGTTATCCCAAACCAGCACAGATACAACCCCCGACCAGTCAACCAGGAGATATCCCAAACAAACACAGATACAAACACCAAACCAGACAACCAGGGGATATCCCAAACCAGCACAGACACAACACACAACCCAGAGAAACAGGGAATATCCCAAACCAGCACAGACACAACCCCGGATCAAACAACCAGGGCAATTCACAAACCAGCACAGACATAACCCCGGGACCAGTCAACCAGGGGATAACCCAAACCAGCACAGACGCTTCCCCCAGACCAGACGAACAGGAGATGTCCCAAACCAGCACAGACACAACCTCGGATCTGTCAACCAGGGTATATCCTAAACCAGTAAAGACTCAACCTCGTACCAGTCAACCAGCAGTATCCCAAACCAGCACACAGACAACCCCGGGACCAGACACCAAAGCATATCCCAAAGCAGCACAGAAACAACACCGGACCAGTCAAACAGGGGTTATCCCAAACCAGCACAGATACAACCCCCGACCAGTCAACCAGGGGATATCCCAAACCAGCACAAACCCAACCCGGGAACTGTCAATCAAGGTATGTCCCATACCAGCATATACCCAATCCCGGACCTGTCAACCAGGGTATATCCTAAACAAGTACAGACTCAACCTCGTACCAGTCAACCAGCAGTATCCCAAACCAGATCACAGACAACCCTGGGACCAGACAACAAAGCATATCCCAAAGCAGCACAGACACAACCCTGGACCAGTCAACCAGGGCATATCCCAAAGCAGCACAGTTACAACCCTGGACCAGTCAACCAGGGAATATCCCAAAACAGCACAGACACATTCCCTGGACCATTCAACGATGCCACATCCCAAACCAGCAAAAACCCAACAATGGTCATGTCAACCATGGCATATCACAAACCAGCAGAGAACCAACGGAGGACCAGTCAAACAGGGGATGTCCCAAACCAACATAGACACAACCCCTGGACCGCTCAACCAGGGGATGTCCCAAACCAGCACAGACACAACCCACGGACCATTCAACCAGGGCATATCGCAAACAAGCACAGAACCAACGAAGGACCAGTCAAACAGGGGATATACCAAACCAACACAGACGCAACGCCCGGACAACTCAACCAGGTGATATCCAAGACCAGCACAGACAGAACACTCAGACCAGACAACAAGGGCATATCCAAAAACAGCACAGACACAACCCCCGGACCAGTCAACCAGGGGATATCCAAACCACCACAGACACAACCGGGAACCAGTCAACCAGGGCATATCCGAAACCAGCACAGGCACATCCCCTGGATCAGTGAACCAGCGGATATTTCAAACAAGCACAGACATAACAGGGTTACCAGCCAACCGGTGCATATTCCAAATCAGCACAGACACAACCCCTGGTCCAGTCTACCAGGGGATATCCCAAACCAGCACAGACACATCCACGGACCAGTCAACCAGGAGATATCACAAAACAGCACAGAACCAACAACAGAACAGTCAACCAGGGTGTATGCCAAACGAGCACAGACACATTCCCCGGACCATTCCACCAGGGTATATCCCAAACCAGCTCATACACATCCCCCAGACCAGTCAACCGGGGGGATATCCCAAACCAGCACAGACACAACCCCTGGACCAGTCAACCAGGTGATATTCAAGACGAGCACAGACACAACCCCCAGACCTGACAACCAGGGCATATCCCAAACCAGCACAGACACAACTCCCATATCCGACAACCAGGGCATATCCCAAACCAGCACGGACACAGCCCCCGGACAAGTCAACGAGGAAATATACCAAATTTACACAGACACAACGCCCGGACCAGTCTACCAGGAGATATCCCAAACCAGCACAAACAAAGCCCCCGGACCAGTCAACCAGGGCCTATCCCAAATCAGCACAGAACCAACAACAGAACAGTCAGCCAGGGAATATCCCAAATCAGCACAGAACCAACAACAGAACAGTCAACCAGGGCATATCCCAAACGAGCACAGACACATTCCCTGGACCATTCCACCAGGGTATATCCCAAACCAGCACAGACACAACCCCTGGACCAGTCAACTAGGTGATATCCAAGACGAGCACAGACACAACCCCCAGACCAGACAACCAGGGCATATCCCAAACCAGCACAGACACAACCCCCGGAGCAGTCAACCAGGGCCTATCCCAAATGAGCACAGACACATTCCCCAGACCATTCAATCAGGGTATATTCCAAACCAGCTCAGACACATCCCCCAGACTAGTCAACAAGGGCATATCCCAAACCAGCACAGACACAGCCCACGGACCAGTCAACCAGGGGATATTGCAAACCATCATAGATACAAACCCGGACAGTCAAACAGGGGATATGCCAAACCAGAACAGATACAACCATGGGACCAGACACCAGGGGATAACCCAAACCCGCACAGACACAACCAGGGATCAGTCAATCAGGGCATATCACAAACAAGCACAGACATATCCCCCGGACGATTCAACGATGCCACCACCCAAACCAGCAAAAAACCAACACCGGTCATGTCAACCATGGCATATCACAAACCAGCAGAGACCCAACGGAGGACCAGTCAACCAGGGGATATCCCAAACCAGCACAGATACAATCCCCGGACCAGTCAATCAGGGGATATCTCAAAACCAGCACATACACAAATCCCAGACCAGTCAATCAGGGGATATCTCAAAACCAGCACAGACACATCCCCCAGACCAGTCAACCAGGTGATATCCCAGTCCAGCACAGACACAACACACAACCCAGAGAAACAGGGCATATCCCAAACCAGCACAGACACAACCCCCGGACCGCTCAACCAGGTGATATCCCAGTCCAGCACAGACACAACACACAACCCAGAGAAACAGGGCAATTCACAAACCAGCACAGACACAACCCCGGATCAAACAACCAGGGCAATTCACAAACCAGCACAGACACAACCCCGGGACCAGTCAACCAGGGGATAACCCAAACCAGCACAGACGCTTCCCCCGGACCAGACAAACAGGAGATGTCCCATACCAGCACATACCCAACCTCGGATCTGTCAACAAGGGTATATCCTAAACCAGTAAAGACTCAACCTCGTACCAGTCAACCAGCAGTATCCCAAACCAGCACACAGACAACCACGGGACCAGACACCAAAGCATATCCCAAAGCAGCACAGATACAACCCCCGACCAGTCAACCAGGAGATATCCCAAACAAACACAGATACAACCCCCGACCAGTCAACCAGGGGATATCCCAAACCAGCACATACCCAACCCGGGACCTGTCAATCAAGGTATGTCCCATACCAGCATATACCCAATCCCGGACCTGTCAACCAGGGGATATCCCAAACCAGCATAGAACCAATACCAGACCAGACAGCCAGGGAATATCCCAAAACAGCACAGACACATTCCCCGGACCATTCAACGATGCCACATCCCAAACCAGCAAAAACCCAACAATGGTCATGTCAACCATGGCATATCACAAACCAGCAGAGAACCAACGGAGGACCAGTCAAACAGGGGATATCCCAAACCATCATAGATACAAACCCGGACGGTCAAACATGGGATATACCAAACCAACACAGAGGCAACCCCCGGACCACTCATCCATGTGATATCCAAGACCAGCACAGACACAATCCCCAGACCAGACAACAAGGGCATTTCCCAAACCAGCACAGACACAACCCCTGGACCAGTCAACCAGGGCATATCCGAAACCAGCACAGGCACATCCCCTGGATCAGTGAACCAGCGGATATTTCAAACAAGCACAGACATAACAGGGTTACCAGCCAACCGGTGCATATTCCAAATCAGCACAGACACAACCCCTGGTCCAGTCTACCAGGGGATATCCCAAACCATCATAGATACAACACCAGGACCAGTCAACCAGGGGATATCCCAAACCAGCACAGACACAACCCCTGGACCAGTCAACCAGGTGATATTCAAGACGAGCACAGACACAACCCCCAGACCTGATAACCAGGGCATATCCCACACCAGCACGGACACAACCCCCGGACAAGTCAACGAGGAAATATACCAAATTTACACAGACTCAATGCCCGGACCAGTCAACCAGGAGATATCCCAAACCAGCACAAACAAAGCCCCCGGACCAGTCAACCAGTGCCTATCCCAAATCAGCACAGAACCAACAACAGAACAGTCAACCAGGGCATATCCCAAACGAGCACAGACACATCCCCCAGACCAGTTTAAACAGGGGATATCCCAAACCAGCAGAGACACAACCCCTGGACCAGTCAACTAAGTGATATCCAAGAAGAGCACTGACACAACCCCCAGTCCTGACAACCAGGGCATATCCCAAACCAGCACAGACACAACTCCCATACCCAACAACCAGGGCATATCCCACACCAGCACGGACACAACCCCCGGACAAGTCAACGAGGAAATATACCAAATTTACACAGACTCAATGCCCGGACCAGTCAACCAGGAGATATCCCAAATCAGCACAGAACCAACAACAGAACAGTCAACCAGGGCATATCCCAAACGAGCACAGACACATCCCCCAGACCAGTTTAACCAGGGGATATCCCAAACCAGCACAGACACAACCCCTGGACCAGTCAACTAGGTGATATCCAAGACGAGCACTGACACAACCCCCAGACCTGACAACCAGGGCATATCCCAAACCAGCACAGACACAGACCAATGGACCAGTCAATGAGGAAATATACCAAATGTACACAGACACAATGCCCGGACCAGTCAACCAGGAGATATCGCAAACCAGCACAAACAAAGCCCCCGGACCAGTCAACCAGGGCCTATCCCAAATCAGCACAGAACCAACAACAGAACAGTCAACCAGGGCCTATCCCAAATCAGCACAGAACCAACAACAGAACAGTCAACCAGGGCCTATCCCAAATCAGCACAGAACCAACAACAGAACAGTCAACCAGGGCATATCTCAAACGAGCACAGACACATTCCCCGGACCATTCAACCAGGGTATATCCCAAACCAGCACAGACACAACCCCTGGACCAGTCAACCATGGGATATCCCAAACCAGCACAGACACAACCCCTGGACCAGTCAACCAGGTGATATCCAAGACCAGCACAGACACAACCCCTGGACCAGTCAACCAGGTGATATCCAAGACCAGCACAGACACAACCCCCAGACCAGACAACAAGGGCATATCCCAAACCAGCACAGACACAGCCCACGGACCAGTCAACCAGGGGATATCCCAAACCATCATAGATACAAACCCGGACAGTCAAACAGGGGATAACGCAAACCAGCACAGACACAACCAGGGATCAGTCAACCATGGCATATCACAAACCAGCACAGACACAATCGGGAACCAGTCAACCAGGGCATATCCCAAACCAGCACAGGCACATCCCCTGGATCAGTGAACCAGCGGATATCTCAAACAAGCACAGACACAACAAGGGAACCAGCCAACTGGTGCATATTCCAAATCAGCACAGACACAACCCCTGGTCCAGTCAACCAGGGTGTATGCCAAACGAGCACAGACACATTCCCCGGACCATTCCACCAGGGTATATCCCAAACCAGCTCAGACACAACTCCCAGAACCGACAACCAGGGCATATCCCAAATCAGCACAGAACCAACACCAGACCAGTCAGCCAGGGAATATCCCAAATCAGCACAGAACCAACAACAGAACAGTCAACCAGGGCATATCCCAAATCAGCACAGAACCAACAACAGAACAGTCAACCAGGGCATATCCCAAACGAGCACAGACACATTCCCCGGAACATTCAACCAGGGTATATCCCAAACCAGCTCAGACACATCCCCCGGACTAGTCTACCAGGGGATATCCTAAACCAGCACAGACACAACCAGGGATCAGTCAATCAGGGCATATCACAAACAAGCACAGACATATCCCCTGGACCTTTCAACGATGCCACATCCCAAACCAGCAAAAAACCCACACCGGTCATGTCAACCATGGCATATCACAAACCAGCAGAGACCCAACGGAGGACCAGTCAACCAGGGCATATCCCAAACGAGCACAGACACATTCCCCGGAACATTCAACCAGGGTATATCCCAAACCAGCTCAGACACATCCCCCGGACTAGTCAACCAGGGGATATCCTAAACCAGCACAGACACAACCAGGGATCAGTCAATCAGGGCATATCACAAACAAGCACAGACATATCCCCCGGACCTTTCAACGATGCCACATCCCAAACCAGCAAAAAACCCACACCGGTCATGTCAACCATGGCATATCACAAACCAGCAGAGACCCAACGGAGGACCAGTCAACCAGGGCATATCCCAAACCATCCTAGATACAACACCCGCACCAGTCAACCAGGGCATATCCCAAACCATCCTAGATACAACACCCGCACCAGTCAACCAGGGCATATCCCAAACCATCCTAGATACAACAACCGGACCAGTCAACCAGGGCATATCCCAAACCATCCTAGATACAACAACCGGACCAGTCAACCAGGGCATATCCCAAACCATCCTAGATACAACACCCACACCAGTCAACCAGGGGATATCCCAAACCATCCTAGATACAACACCCACACTAGTCAACCAGGGCATATCCCAAACCATCCTAGATACAACACCCACACCAGTCAACCAGGGCATATCCCAAACCATCCTAGATACAACACCCACACCAGTCAACCAGGGGATATCCCAAACCATCCTAGATACA
This sequence comes from Hypanus sabinus, assembly GCF_030144855.1. Taxonomy (NCBI): domain Eukaryota; kingdom Metazoa; phylum Chordata; class Chondrichthyes; order Myliobatiformes; family Dasyatidae; genus Hypanus; species Hypanus sabinus. The sequence continues at coordinate 77,958,395 of NC_082709.1, forward strand.
ACACCCACACCAGTCAACCAGGGGATATCCCAAACAAGCACAGGCACAACCCACGGACCAGTGAACCAGGAGATATCCCAAACCAGCACAGATAAAGTACCCCGGACCAGTCAACCAGGGCATATCGCAAACCAGCACAGAACCAGCACCAGACCAGACAGCCAGGGAATATCCCAAAGCAGCACAGACACATTCCCCGGACCATTCAACGATGCCACATCCCAAACCAGCAAAAACCCAACACCGGTCATGTCAACCATGGCATATCACAAACCAGCAGAGAACCAACGGAGGACCAGTCAAACAGGGGATATCCCAAACCAGCACAGACACAAGCCCTGGACCGCTCAACCAGGGGATGTCCCAAACCAGCACAGACACAACCCCCGGACCGCTCAACCAGGGGATATCCCAAACCAACACGGACACAAACCCTGGACCAGTCAACCAGGGCATATCCCAAACAAACACAGAACCAACACCAGACCAGTCAACCAGGGCATATCCCAAATGAGCACAGACACATTCCCCGGAACATTCCACGATGCCACATCCCAAACCAGCAAAAAACCAACACTGGTCATGTCAACCATGGCATATCACAAACCAACAGAGACCCAACGGAGGACCAGTCAACCAGGGGATATCCCAAACCAACACAGACACAGCCCACGGGCCAGTCAACCATGGGATATCCCAAACTATCATAGATATAACACCCGGACCAGTCAACCAGAGGATATCCCAAACCAGCACAGACACAACACCCGGACCAGTCAACCAGGGGATATCCGAAACCAGCACAGGCACATCCCCTGGATCAGTGAACCAGCGGATATTTCAAACAAGCACAGACATAATAGGGTTACCAGCCAACCGGTGCATATTCCAAATCAGCACAGACACAACCCCTGGTCCAGTCTACCAGGGGATATCCCAAACCATCATAGATACAACACCAGGACCAGTCAACCAGGGGATATCCCAAACCAGCACAGACACAACCCCTGGACCAGTCAACCAGGTGATATTCAAGACGAGCACAGACACAACCCCCAGACCTGATAACCAGGGCATATCCCACACCAGCACGGACACAACCCCCGGACAAGTCAACGAGGAAATATACCAAATTTACACAGACTCAATGCCCGGACCAGTCAACCAGGAGATATCCCAAACCAGCACAAACAAAGCCCCCGGACCAGTCAACCAGTGCCTATCCCAAATCAGCACAGAACCAACAACAGAACAGTCAACCAGGGCATATCCCAAACGAGCACAGACACATCCCCCAGACCAGTTTAAACAGGGGATATCCCAAACCAGCAGAGACACAACCCCTGGACCAGTCAACTAAGTGATATCCAAGAAGAGCACTGACACAACCCCCAGTCCTGACAACCAGGGCATATCCCAAACCAGCACAGACACAACCCCCGGACAAGTCAACGAGGAAATATACCAAATTTACACAGACTCAATGCCCGGACCAGTCAACCAGGAGATATCCCAAATCAGCACAGAACCAACAACAGAACAGTCAACCAGGGCATATCCCAAACGAGCACAGACACATCCCCCAGACCAGTTTAACCAGGGGATATCCCAAACCAGCACAGACACAACCCCTGGACCAGTCAACTAGGTGATATCCAAGACGAGCACTGACACAACCCCCAGACCTGACAACCAGGGCATATCCCAAACCAGCACAGACACAGACCAATGGACCAGTCAATGAGGAAATATACCAAATGTACACAGACACAATGCCCGGACCAGTCAACCAGGAGATATCGCAAACCAGCACAAACAAAGCCCCCGGACCAGTCAACCAGGGCCTATCCCAAATCAGCACAGAACCAACAACAGAACAGTCAACCAGGGCCTATCCCAAATCAGCACAGAACCAACAACAGAACAGTCAACCAGGGCCTATCCCAAATCAGCACAGAACCAACAACAGAACAGTCAACCAGGGCATATCTCAAACGAGCACAGACACATTCCCCGGACCATTCAACCAGGGTATATCCCAAACCAGCACAGACACAACCCCTGGACCAGTCAACCATGGGATATCCCAAACCAGCACAGACACAACCCCTGGACCAGTCAACCAGGTGATATCCAAGACCAGCACAGACACAACCCCTGGACCAGTCAACCAGGTGATATCCAAGACCAGCACAGACACAACCCCCAGACCAGACAACAAGGGCATATCCCAAACCAGCACAGACACAGCCCACGGACCAGTCAACCAGGGGATATCCCAAACCATCATAGATACAAACCCGGACAGTCAAACAGGGGATAACGCAAACCAGCACAGACACAACCAGGGATCAGTCAACCATGGCATATCACAAACCAGCACAGACACAATCGGGAACCAGTCAACCAGGGCATATCCCAAACCAGCACAGGCACATCCCCTGGATCAGTGAACCAGCGGATATCTCAAACAAGCACAGACACAACAAGGGAACCAGCCAACTGGTGCATATTCCAAATCAGCACAGACACAACCCCTGGTCCAGTCAACCAGGGTGTATGCCAAACGAGCACAGACACATTCCCCGGACCATTCCACCAGGGTATATCCCAAACCAGCTCAGACACAACTCCCAGAACCGACAACCAGGGCATATCCCAAATCAGCACAGAACCAACACCAGACCAGTCAGCCAGGGAATATCCCAAATCAGCACAGAACCAACAACAGAACAGTCAACCAGGGCATATCCCAAATCAGCACAGAACCAACAACAGAACAGTCAACCAGGGCATATCCCAAACGAGCACAGACACATTCCCCGGAACATTCAACCAGGGTATATCCCAAACCAGCTCAGACACATCCCCCGGACTAGTCTACCAGGGGATATCCTAAACCAGCACAGACACAACCAGGGATCAGTCAATCAGGGCATATCACAAACAAGCACAGACATATCCCCCGGACCTTTCAACGATGCCACATCCCAAACCAGCAAAAAACCCACACCGGTCATGTCAACCATGGCATATCACAAACCAGCAGAGACCCAACGGAGGACCAGTCAACCAGGGCATATCCCAAACCATCCTAGATACAACACCCGCACCAGTCAACCAGGGCATATCCCAAACCATCCTAGATACAACACCCGCACCAGTCAACCAGGGCATATCCCAAACCATCCTAGATACAACAACCGGACCAGTCAACCAGGGCATATCCCAAACCATCCTAGATACAACAATCGGACCAGTCAACCAGGGCATATCCCAAACCATCCTAGATACAACACCCACACCAGTCAACCAGGGGATATCCCAAACCATCCTAGATACAACACCCACACTAGTCAACCAGGGCATATCCCAAACCATCCTAGATACAACACCCACACCAGTCAACCAGGGCATATCCCAAACCATCCTAGATACAACACCCACACCAGTCAACCAGGGGATATCCCAAACCATCCTAGATACAACACCCACACCAGTCAACCAGGGGATATCCCAAACAAGCACAGGCACAACCCACGGACCAGTGAACCAGGAGATATCCCAAACCAGCACAGATAAAGTACCCCGGACCAGTCAACCAGGGCATATCGCAAACCAGCACAGAACCAGCACCAGACCAGACAGCCAGGGAATATCCCAAAGCAGCACAGACACATTCCCCGGACCATTCAACGATGCCACATCCCAAACCAGCAAAAACCCAACACCGGTCATGTCAACCATGGCATATCACAAACCAGCAGAGAACCAACGGAGGACCAGTCAAACAGGGGATATCCCAAACCAGCACAGACACAAGCCCTGGACCGCTCAACCAGGGGATGTCCCAAACCAGCACAGACACAACCCCCGGACCGCTCAACCAGGGGATATCCCAAACCAACACGGACACAAACCCTGGACCAGTCAACCAGGGCATATCCCAAACAAACACAGAACCAACACCAGACCAGTCAACCAGGGCATATCCCAAATGAGCACAGACACATTCCCCGGAACATTCCACGATGCCACATCCCAAACCAGCAAAAAACCAACACTGGTCATGTCAACCATGGCATATCACAAACCAACAGAGACCCAACGGAGGACCAGTCAACCAGGGGATATCCCAAACCAACACAGACACAGCCCACGGGCCAGTCAACCATGGGATATCCCAAACTATCATAGATATAACACCCGGACCAGTCAACCAGAGGATATCCCAAACCAGCACAGACACAACACCCGGACCAGTCAACCAGGGGATATCCGAAACCAGCACAGGCACATCCCCTGGATCAGTGAACCAGCAGATATCTCAAACAAGCACAGACCCAACAAGGGAACCAGCCAACTGGTGCATATTCCAAATCAGCACAGACACAACCCCTGGTCCAGTCTACCAGGGGATATCGCAAACCAGCACAGACACATCCACGGACCAGTCAACCAGGAGATATCACAAAACAGCACAGAACCAACTACAGAACAGTCAACCAGGGTGTATGCCAAACGAGCACAGACACATTCCCCGGACCATTCAACCAGGGGATATCCCAAACCAGCACAGACACAAACACTGGACCAGTCAACCAGGTGATATCCAAGACGAGCACAGACACAACCCCCAGACCTGACATCCAGGGCATATCCCAAACCAGCACAGACACAGCCCACGGACCTGATAACCAGGGCATATCCCGAACCAGCACAGACACAACTCCCATACCCGACAACCAGGGCATATCCCAAACCAGCACGGACACAACCCCCGGACAAGTCAACGAGGAAATATACCAAATTTACACAGACTCAACGCCCGGACCAGTCAACCAGGAGATATCCCAAACCAGCACAAACAAAGCCCCCGGACCAGTCAACCAGGGCCTATCCCAAATCAGCACAGAACCAACAACAGAACAGTCAACCAGGGCATATCCCAAACGAGCACAGACACATCCCCCAGACCAGTTTAACCAGGGGATATCCCAAACCAGCACAGACACAACCCCTGGACCAGTCAACTAGGTGATATCCAAGACGAGCACTGACACAACCCCCAGACCTGACAACCAGGGCATATCCCAAACCAGCACAGACACAACCCCCGGACCAGTTAACCAGGGCATATCCCAAACCAGCACAGACACAGACCAATGGACCAGTCAACGAGGAAATATACCAAATGTACACAGACTCAACGCCCGGACCAGTCAACCAGGAGATATCCCAAACCAGCACAAACAAAGCCCCCGGACCAGTCAACCAGGGCCTATCCCAAATCAGCACAGAACCAACAACAGAACAGTCAACCAGGGCCTATCCCAAATCAGCACAGAACCAACAACAGAACAGTCAACCAGGGCATATCTCAAACGAGCACAGACACATTCCCCGGACCATTCAACCAGGGTATATCCCAAACCAGCACAGACACAACCCCTGGACCAGTCAACCATGGGATATCCCAAACCAGCACAGACACAACCCCTGGACCAGTCAACCAGGGGATATCCCAAACCAGCACAGACACAACCCCTGGACCAGTCAACCAGGTGATATCCAAGACCAGCACAGACACAACCCCCAGACCAGACAAGGGCATATCCCAAACCAGCACAGACACAGCCCATGGACCAGTCAACCAGGGCATATCCCAAACCAGCACAGGCACATCCCCTGGATCAGAGAACCAGCGGATATCTCAAACAAGCACAGACACAACAAGGGAACCAGCCAACTGGTGCATATTCCAAATCAGCACAGACATAACCCCTGGTCCAGTCAACCAGGGTGTATGCCAAACGAGCACAGACACATTCCCCGGACCATTCCACCAGGGTATATCCCAAACCAGCTCAGACACAACTCCCAGAACCGACAACCAGGCCATATCCCAAACCAGCACGGACACAGCCCCCGGACAAGTCAACGAGGAAATATACCAAATTTACTCAGACACAACGCCCGGACCAGTCAACCAGGAGATATCCCAAACCAGCACAAACAAAGCCCCTGGACCAGTCAGCCAGGGCCTATCCCAAATCAGCACAGAACCAACAACAGAACAGTCAACCAGGGCATATCCCAAATCAGCACAGAACCAACACCAGACCAGTCAGCCAGGGAATATCCCAAATCAGCACAGAACCAACAACAGAACAGTCAACCAGGGCATATCCCAAATCAGCACAGAACCAACAACAGAACAGTCAACCAGGGCATATCCCAAACGAGCACAGACACATTCCCCGGAACAGTCAACCAGGGTATATCCCAAACCAGCTCAGACACATCCCCCGGACTAGTCAACCAGGGGATATCCCAAACCAGCACAGACACAACCAGGGATCAGTCAATCAGGGCATATCACAAACAAGCACAGACATATCCCCCGGACCTTTCAACGATGCCACATCCCAAACCAGCAAAAAACCAACACCGGTCATGTCAACCATGGCATATCACAAACCAGCAGAGACCCAACGGAGGACCAGTCAACCAGGGCATATCCCAAACCATCCTAGATACAACACCCGCACCAGTCAACCAGGGCATATCCCAAATCAGCACAGAACCAACAACAGAACAGTCAACCAGGGCATATCCCAAACCAGCACAGACACAACCCCTGGACCAGTCAACTAGGTTATATCCAAGACGAGCACTGACACAACCCCCAGACCTGACAACCAGGGCATATCCCAAACCAGCACAGACACAACCCCCGGACCAGTTAACCAGTTCATATCCCAAACCAGCACAGACACAGACCAATGGACCAGTCAACGAGGAAATATACCAAATGTACACAGACACAATGCCCGGACCAGTCAACCAGGAGATATCGCAAACCAGCACAAACAAAGCCCCCGGACCAGTCAACCAGGGCCTATCCCAAATCAGCACAGAACCAACAACAGAACAGTCAACCAGGGCCTATCCCAAATCAGCACAGAACCAGCAACAGAACAGTCAACCAGGGCCTATCCCAAATCAGCACAGAACCAACAACAGAACAGTCAACCAGGGCATATCTCAAACGAGCACAGACACATTCCCCGGACCATTCAACCAGGGTATATCCCAAACCAGCACAGACACAACCCCTGGACCAGTCAACCATGGGATATCCCAAACCAGCACAGACACAACCCCTGGACCAGTCAACCAGGGGATATCCCAAACCAGCACAGACACAACCCCTGGACCAGTCAACCAGGTGATATCCAAGACCAGCACAGACACAACCCCCAGACCGGACAACAAGGGCATATCCCAAACCAGCACAGACACAGCCCACGGACCAGTCAACCAGGGGATATCCCAAACCATCATAGATACAAACCCGGACAGTCAAACAGGGGATATGCCAAACCAGAACAGATACAACCATGGGACCAGACACCAGGGGATAACCCAAACCAGCACGGACACAACCAGGGATCAGTCAACCAGGGCATATCACAAACCAGCACAGACACAACCGGGAACCAGTCAACCAGGGCATATCCCAAACCAGCACAGGCACATCCCCTGGATCAGTGAACCAGCGGATATCTCAAACAAGCACAGACACAACAAGGGAACCAGCCAACTGGTGCATATTCCAAATCAGCACAGACATAACCCCTGGTCCAGTCAACCAGGGTGTATGCCAAACGAGCACAGACACATTCCCCGGGCCATTCCACAAGGGTATATCCCAAACCAGCTCAGACACAACTCCCAGAACCGACAACCAGGGCATATCCCAAACCAGCACAGAACCAACAACAGGACAGTCAACCAGGGCATATCCCAAACGAGCACAGAACCAACAACAGAACAGTCAACCAGAGCATATCCCAAATCAGCACAGAACCAACAACAGGACAGTCAACCAGGGCATATCCCAAATCAGCACAGAACCAACAACAGAACAGTCAACCAGGGCATATCCCAAATCAGCACAGAACCAACAACAGAACAGTCAACCAGGGCATATCCCAAATCAGCACAGAACCAACAACAGAACAGTCAACCAGGGCATATCCCAAATCAGCACAGAACCAACAACAGAACAGTCAACCAGGGCATATCCCAAACGAGCACAGACACATTCCCTGGACCATTCAACCAGGGTATATCCCAAACCAGCTCAGACACATCCCCCGGACTAGTCAACCAGGGGATATCCCAAACCAGCACAGACACAACCAGGGATCAGTCAATCAGGGCATATCACAAACAAGCACAGACATATCCCCCGGACCTTTCAACGATGCCACATCCCAAACCAGCAAAAAACCAACACCGGTCATGTCAACCATGGCATATCACAAACCAGCAGAGACCCAACGGAGGAATAGTCAACCAGGGCATATCCCAAACCATCCTAGATACAACACCCGCACCAGTCAACCAGGGCATATCCCAAACAAGCACAGGCGCAACCCACGGACCAGTGAACCAGGAGATATCCCAAACCAGCACAGATAAAGTACCCCGGACCAGTCAACCAGGGCATATCGCAAACCAGCACAGAACCAACACCAGACCAGACAGCCAGGGAATATCCCAAAGCAGCACAGACACAACCCCCGGACCGCTCAACCAGGGGATATCCCAAACCAACACAGACACAACCCCTGGACCGCTCAACCAGGGGATATCCCAAACCAACACAGACACAACCCCTGGACCGCTCAACCAGGGGATGTCCCAAACCAGCACAGACACAGCCCATGGGCCAGTCAACCAGGGGATATCCCAAACCAACACAGACACAACCCCTGGACCGCTCAACCAGAGGATATCCCAAACCAGCACAGACACAACACCCGGACCAGTCAACCAGAGGATATCCCAAACCAGCACAGACACATCCACGGACCAGTCAACCAGGGGATATCCGAAACCAGCACATGCACATCCCCTGGATCAGTGAACCAGCAGATAGCTCAAACAAGCACAGACCCAACAAGGGAACCAGCCAACTGGTGCATATTCCAAATCAGCACAGACACAACCCCTGGTCCAGTCTACCAGGGGATATCCCAAACCAGCACAGACACATCCACGGACGAGTCAACCAGGGCATATCCCAAACCAGCACGGACACAGCCCCCGGACAAGTCAACGAGGAAATATACCAAATTTACACAGACACAACGCCCGGAGCAGTCAACCAGGAGATATCCCAAACCAGCACAAACAAAGCCCCCGGACCAGTCAACCAGGACCTATCCCAAATCAGCACAGAACCAACAACAGAACAGTCAACCAGGGCATATCCCAAACGAGCACAGACACATTCCCCGGACCATTCAACCAGGGTATATCCCAAACCAGCTCAGACACATCCCCCAGACCAGTCAACCAGGGGATATCCTAAACCAGCACAGACACAAACCCTGGACCAGTCAACCAGGTGATATCCAAGACCAGCACAGACACAACCCCCAGACCAGACAACAAGGGCATATCCCAAACCAGCACAGACACAGCCCACGGACCAGTCAACCAGGGGATATCCCAAACCATCATAGATACAAACCCGGACAGTCAAACAGGGGATTTGCCAAACCAGAACAGATACGACCATGGGACCAGACACCAGGGGATAACCCAAACCAGCACAGACACAACCGGGGATCAGTCAATCAGGGCATATCACAAACAAGCACAGACACATTCCCCGGACCATTCAACGATGCCACAACCCAAACCAGCAAAAAACCAACACCGGTCATGTCAACCATGGCATATCACAAACCAGCAGAGACCCAACGGAGGACCAGTCAATCAGGGGATATCTCTAAACCAGCACATACACAAACCCCAGACCAGTCAACCAGGGGATATCCCAAACCAGCACGACACATCTACTAGACCAGAAAACCAGGTGATATCCCAAACCAGCTCAGACACATCCCCCGGACCACTCAACCAGGTGATATCCCAGTCCAGCACAGACACAACACACAACCCAGAGAAACAGGGAATATCCCAAACCAGCACAGACACAACCCCGGATCAAACACCCAGGGCAATTCACAAACCAGCACAGACACCACCCCCGGACCGCTCAACCAGGGGATATCCCAAACCAACACGGACACAAACCCTGGACCAGTCAACCAGGGCATATCCCAAACAAACACAGAACCAACACCAGACCAGTCAACCAGGGCATATCCCAAATGAGCACAGACACATTCCCCGGAACATTCCACGATGCCACATCCCAAACCAGCAAAAAACCAACACTGGTCATGTCAACCATGGCATATCACAAACCAACAGAGACCCAACGGAGGACCAGTCAACCAGGGGATATCCCAAACCAGCACAGACACAGCCCACGGGCCAGTCAACCATGGGATATCCCAAACCATCATAGATATAACACCCGGACCAGTCAACCAGAGGATATCCCAAACCAGCACAAACAAAGCCCCCGGACCAGTCAACCAGGACCTATCCCAAATCAGCACAGAACCAACAACAGAACAGTCAACCAGGGCATATCCCAAACGAGCACAGACACATTCCCCGGACCATTCAACCAGGGTATATCCCAAACCAGCTCAGACACATCCCCCAGACCAGTCAACCAGGGGATATCCTAAACCAGCACAGACACAAACCCTGGACCAGTCAACCAGGTGATATCCAAGACCAGCACAGACACAACCCCCAGACCAGACAACAAGGGCATATCCCAAACCAGCACAGACACAGCCCACGGACCAGTCAACCAGGGGATATCCCAAACCATCATAGATACAAACCCGGACAGTCAAACAGGGGATTTGCCAAACCAGAACAGATACGACCATGGGACCAGACACCAGGGGATAACCCAAACCAGCACAGACACAACCGGGGATCAGTCAATCAGGGCATATCACAAACAAGCACAGACACATTCCCCGGACCATTCAACGATGCCACAACCCAAACCAGCAAAAAACCAACACCGGTCATGTCAACCATGGCATATCACAAACCAGCAGAGACCCAACGGAGGACCAGTCAATCAGGGGATATCTCTAAACCAGCACATACACAAACCCCAGACCAGTCAACCAGGGGATATCCCAAACCAGCACGACACATCTACTAGACCAGAAAACCAGGTGATATCCCAAACCAGCTCAGACACATCCCCCGGACCACTCAACCAGGTGATATCCCAGTCCAGCACAGACACAACACACAACCCAGAGAAACAGGGAATATCCCAAACCAGCACAGACACAACCCCGGATCAAACACCCAGGGCAATTCACAAACCAGCACAGACACCACCCCCGGACCGCTCAACCAGGGGATATCCCAAACCAACACGGACACAAACCCTGGACCAGTCAACCAGGGCATATCCCAAACAAACACAGAACCAACACCAGACCAGTCAACCAGGGCATATCCCAAATGAGCACAGACACATTCCCCGGAACATTCCACGATGCCACATCCCAAACCAGCAAAAAACCAACACTGGTCATGTCAACCATGGCATATCACAAACCAACAGAGACCCAACGGAGGACCAGTCAACCAGGGGATATCCCAAACCAGCACAGACACAGCCCACGGGCCAGTCAACCATGGGATATCCCAAACCATCATAGATATAACACCCGGACCAGTCAACCAGAGGATATCCCAAACCAGCACAGACACAACACCCGGACCAGTCAACCAGAGGATATCCCAAACCAGCACAGACACATCCACGGACCAGTCAACCAGGGGATATCCGAAACCAGCACATGCACATCCCCTGGATCAGTGAACCAGCAGATATCTCAAACAAGCACAGACCCAACAAGGGAACCAGCCAACTGGTGCATATTCCAAATCAGCACAGACACAACCCCTGGTCCAGTCTACCAGGGGATATCCCAAACCAGCACGGACACAGCCCCCGGACAAGTCAACGAGGAAATATACCAAATTTACACAGACACAACGCCCGGAGCAGTCAACCAGGAGATATCCCAAACCAGCACAAACAAAGCCCCCGGACCAGTCAACCAGGACCTATCCCAAATCAGCACAGAACCAACAACAGAACAGTCAACCAGGGCATATCCCAAACGAGCACAGACACATTCCCCGGACCATTCAACCAGGATATATCCCAAACCAGCTCAGACACATCCCCCAGACCAGTCAACCAGGGGATATCCTAAACCAGCACAGACACAAACCCTGGACCAGTCAACCAGGTGATATCCAAGACCAGCACAGACACAACCCCCAGACCAGACAACAAGGGCATATCCCAAACCAGCACAGACACAGCCCACGGACCAGTCAACGAGGGGATATCCCAAACCATCATAGATACAAACCCGGACAGTCAAACAGGGGATTTGCCAAACCAGAACAGATACGACCATGGGACCAGACACCAGGGGATAACTCAAACCAGCACAGACACAACCAGGGATAAGTCAATCAGGGCATATCACAAACAAGCACAGACACATTCCCCGGACCATTCAACGATGCCACAACCCAAACCAGCAAAAAACCAACACCGGTCATGTCAACCATGGCATATCACAAACCAGCAGAGACCCAACGGAGGACCAGTCAAACAGGGGATATCCTAAACCAACACAGACACAATCCCCGGACCAGTTAATCAGGGGATATCTCTAAACCAGCACATACACAAACCCCAGACCAGTCAACCAGGGGATATCCCAAACCAGCACGACACATCCACTAGACCAGAAAACCAGGTGATATCCCAAACCAGCTCAGACACATCCCCCGGACCACTCAACCAGGTGATATCCCAGTCCAGCACAGACACAACACACAACCCAGAGAAACAGGGAATATCCCAAACCAGCACAGACACAACCCCCGGACCAGTCAACCAGGGGATAACCCAAACCAGCACAGACACATCCCCAGACCAGTCAACCAAGGCATGTCCCAAACCAGCACATACCCAACCTCGGACCTGTCAACCAGGGTATATCCTAAACCAGTAAAGACTCAACCTCGTAGCAGTCAACCAGCAGTATCCCAAACCAGCACACAGACAACCCCGGGACCAAACACCAAAGCATATCCCAAAGCAGCACATACACAAACCCCAGACCAGTCAACCAGGGGATATCCCAAACCAGCACATACCCAACCCGGGACCTGTCAATCAAGGTATGTCCCATACCAGCATATACCCAAGCCTGGACCTGTCAACGAGGGGATATCCCAAACAAACACAGATACAAACACCAGACCGGACAACCAGGGGATATCCCAAACCTGCACAGACACAACCCCAGGACCAGTCATACAGGAGATATCCCAAACCAGCACATACCCAACCTCGGACCTGTCAACCAGGGTATATCCTAAACCAGTACAGACTCAACCTCGTAGCAGTCAACCAGCAGTATCCCAATCCAGATCACAGACAACCCTGGGACCAGACAACAAAGCATATCCCAAAGCAGCACAGACACAACCCCGGACCAGTCAACCAGGGGATATCCCAAACCAGCACAGGCACATCCCCTGGACCAGTCAACCAGGGGATATCTCAAACAAGCACAGACACAACCCCAGATCAAACAACCAGGGCAATTTACCAACCAGCCATAACCCCGGGACAAGTTAACCAGGGGATGACCCAAACCAGCACAGACACATCCCCCAGACCAGGCAACCAGGGGATATCCCAAACAGTACAGATACAACCCCAGGGCCAGTCAACCAGGGGATAACCCAAACCAGCACAGACACATCCCCTTGACCAGTCATCCAGGGCATATACCAAACCAGCACAGACACAGCCCCCAGACCAGTCAACCAGTGCATGTCACAAAGTAGCACAGAAACAACCCCAGGACCAGTCAACCAGGGCAATTCACAAACCAGCACAGACACAACCTCAGGACCACTCAACCAGGGGATATCCCAAACCAGCACAGACACAACCGCAGGACCACTCAACCAGGGGATATCCCAAACCAGCACAGACACAGCCCCCGGACCAGTCAACTAGGGGATATCCCAAACCATCATAGATACAAACCCAGACAGTCAACCAGGGCATATCCCAAACCAGCACAGAACCAACACCGGACCAGTCAGCCAGGGAATATCCCAAAACAGCACAGAACCAACAACAGACCAGTCAACCAGGGCATATCCCAAATGAGCACAGACACATCCCCCGGAACCAGTCTAACAGGGCATATCCCAAACCAGCAGACACAACCCCTGGTCCAGTCAACCGGGGGATATCCCAAACCAGCAGACACAACCCCTGGTCCAGTCAACCAGGGGATATCCCAAACCAGCTCTGACACAGCCACCGGACCTGTCCACCAGGTCATATCCCAAACCAGCACAGACACAAACCCAGACCAGTCAACCAGGTGATATCCCAAACCAGCAACCAGACCCAGCCTCGGACCAGTCAACCTGGGGTATCCCAAACCACCGCAGACACAAACCCCAGACTAGTCAACCAGGGGAGTTCCCACACCAGCACAGATACAACCCCCGGACAAGTCAGCCAGGGCAAATCCCAAACCATCACAGACACATCCGCAGGACCAGTCAATCAGGGCATATCCCAAACCAGCACAGTCCCAGCCCCGGACCAGTCAACCAGGGGTATCCCAAACCATCGCAGACACAAACCCCCGACTAGTCAACCAGGAGATATCCCAAACCAGCACAGACCCAACCCCGGACCAGATACCAGCGGATAATCCAAACCAGCACATACCTAACCCCGGACCAGTCAACCAGGGCATATCTCATACCAGCAGACTCAACCCCTGACCAGTCAACCAGGGCATATCCCAAACCAGCACAGACACAATCCCCGGACCAGTCAACCAGTGGATATCCCAAACCAGCACAGACACAACCCTCAGACCAGTCAACCAGGGTATATCCCAAACCAGCAGACTCATCCCCCGAACCAGTCAACCAGGGGATATCCCAAACCAGCAAAGATACAATGTTGGGACCATCTACCAACATGGGTGTTGCACTGTCCTGACCCTGGGACCATCCATCAACTCTGGGATACCCCAGACCAGCCTACTTCCTCCTTCCCAGGACTGTACAGAACTTCAGAACAGCCTGACCAGTCAGACTGACCTTGTGACAGTCCATTATACCATGTCAACCTGCGCACATCCGACCCTGGGACCACTCATCTACACAACAGAGAGCCACGTCCTCATCAAACCATGTTGGGCACAGACTTGCTTTTTATTGAGAGAGCAGCACCGAGTTGGTCTGTCTGGCCCTCTGAGCCTCACCACCCAACAACCACTGGCCTAATCACACTGACCAATACAACCGAGTACAGCCCACAATTTTGTGCCAAACCTATAACCTACTCCAATGTCAATCTAACCCCTTCCCTCCCATATAACCTCCATTTTCTATCATCCATGTGCCTGCCTAACAGTTACTCAAATGCCCCTAATCTAGCTGCCTCTCCCATTATCCCTGACAGGGTGTTCCACACACCCAGCACCCTTTGTGTAAAATATCTATCTCTGACATGTCCCGTACGGTTTCCTCCAATCATCTTAAATGGGTATCCTCTGGTCTTCCCTTATTTTTAGGCAAGATATATTGGATTTGTAGGCAGTGCAGAAGAGATTTTCCAGGTAGATTCTGGAGATGAAGGGGTTAGCCAATGAAGAGAGATTTGAGTTGCCAGGGACTGTACTTGTTGGAATTCAGAAGAATGAGAGGGGACCTTATAGAATCATAGAACGGGATAGATACGATCAAGGCAGGAAAATTGTTTCCACTGGGAGGTGAGACTAGAACTACAGGACTTAGCCTCAAGTTTCGGCAAAGTAGATTTAGAATGGAGATGAATAGAAACTGTATTTCCCAGAATGTAGTGAACCTGTGGAATTCTCTGCCAGGAAGAAATAGAGGTTGCCTCACTAAATATATTTGATAGGTTTTGCATAGCAGGGTAAGTAAGGGGTTCTTCGTGATTTTTATTAATGACCTGGATGTGGGGGTAGAAGGGTGGGTTGGCAAGTTTGCAGACGACGCAAAGGTTGGTGGTGTTGTGGATAGTGTAGAGGATTGTCGAAGATTGCAGAGAGACATTGATAAGATGCAGAAGTGGGCTGAGAAGTGGCAGATGGAGTTCAACCCAGAGAAGTGCGAGGTGGTACACTTTGGAAGGACAAACTCCAAGGCAGAGTACAAAGTAAATGGCAGGATACTTGGTAGTGTGGAGGAGCAGAAGGATCTGGGGGACACGTCCACAGATCCCTGAAAGCTGCCTCACAGGTAGATAGGATAGTTAAGAAAGCTTATGGGGTGTTAGCTTTCATAAATTGAGGGATAGAGTTTAAGAGACATGATGTAATGAAGCAGCTCTATAAAACTCTAGTTAGGCCACACTTGGAGTACTGTGTCCAGTTCTGGTCGCCTCACTCTAGGAAGGATGTGGAAGCATTGGAAAGAGTACAGAGGAGATTTACCAGGATGCTGCCTGGTTTAGAGCGTATGGATTATGATCAGAGATTAAGGGAGCTAGGGCTTTACTTGTTGGAGAGAAGGAGGATGAGAGAAGACATGATAGAGGTGTACAAGATATTAAGAGGCATAGATAGAGTGGACAGCCAGCGCGTCTTCCCCAGGGCACCACTGCTCAAGAGGACATGGCTTTAAGGTAAGGGGAGGGAAGTTCAAGGGGGAAGTTCTCTGTTTTACTCAGAGAGTGGTTGGTGTGTGGAATGCATTGCCTGAGTCAGTGGTGGAGGCAGATACACTAGTGATGTTTAAGAGACTACTAGACAGGTATATGGAGGAATTTAAGGTGGGGGGTTATATGGGAGGCAGGGTTTGAGGGTCGGCACAACATTGTGGGCCGAAGGGTCTGTAATGTGCTGTAGTATTCTATGTTCTATGTTCTATAAAAGGCAGGTAGGTGGAGCTGAGTCCACAGCTAGGTTAACCACGATCTTATTGAATGGTGGAACAGGCTCGATGGGCCAAATGGCCGACTCCTGCTCCTATTTCCTATGCTCTTATACTCCTGTCACCCCTCAGGCACCATGTTCCCAATCACAGCAACTCACTGCCCCGAGTACTGAGCTCCCACCCTCTGTTCCCCCAAGTTTTGATCCCCCACCCTCCTCCCCCGGAACGAGTTCTCTCTGTTTAACCCCTGAGGGGCTCCTTGCACCCTTGTTGATGATGTAGAATAAGCAGAGGAGGGCAGCAAGTCCAAAGGTTCAAAGGTACAATTTAATATCAGAGGAAATGTATACAATGTACATCCTGAAATTCTTTTTCTTCACAAACATCCATGAAAACAGAATGCCCCAAAGAATGAATGACAGTTAAATGTTAAAACCCCAAAGTACCCCCTAGATCCTCTCCCTCCTACGCGTAAGCGGCAGTGATCAACGATCCCCCCTACCCCCACCGACAAAAATAAAGCATTGGCACCCGCTACCAGCACTCAAGCGAGAGCAAAGCAATAGCAAAGTCACAGACTTGCAGTTACCCCAAAGACTACATTGTTCACCCGATAATTCGACATGCTGCAGGCTCTCTCTCTCTCCTAATAAGGGAGAAAGAAGTGACTCCATTTTCCAACAAGCGGGGAGACATAACAAACAACTCGTTGGTTTACGATGTTAAAAGTCCATTTTCTGAGCTCTGTGCTTGGAGATCGCAGGGATCCCGGTTCCCCAGGCACACAACAGATGTTCGGACTCCCCCAACGACACACGGGTCTCCTGTGGTGACACCAACCCTTGATCCGCCTGTCTCCAGTTACTCGAGATCCCAGGCTTCTGAAACCTAGCTGAAATCTTAGGCTGAGACTTTGGCATGCCGAATAGCGGTCGATTGTGGAACCCCAAGAGCGGGTCCCATTCCTGCAAAGAACCGTAGTCAGCGTGTAACTCCAGGTCAGGGTCTTCAAAAGAACCCTGAAAGGGGAAAATAGAGATATTAAAGATGGAAATAGAACTGGATCTGAAGATGCAAGAAGAGGAGTCGCCGTTGGGCGCCGTAACTACTTAGCTCCGCCTCCTCGCATTGGTTTATTAATGTCTCATGTACAGTGACAGGTTTGTCTTGTGTACTGTTACACAGTATATTGAGGTAGGACAATGTAAGCTAATAGTCACCAACCTTTTGAAGCCCAAGATCCCCTACCTCGGCCTCAGTGAAAGGCGAGATCGACTAGTTACACGCATGCGCACCGGGGCAGAAAAGACCGGAAATAAAACCCCACAACCCGGAAGCAGAAATAATGTATAAACACCACCACCCTTTTTTTGCACCACGGACCGGTTTAATATTGACAATAAGCTTGCGGACCTGCCGATGGGGTGGGAGGGGTGGTGTTAAACACGATGGGAATAAGGCGATACTCGAAGCAGGTTCCTTATGTCCAGTCTATTCTGCAATTTAGTTTTTGTGGCTCTCAGCACTAAGCTTCCGTCCCACTTGCTCACGTTTTTTCCGCTCAGAAAACTCAACGGGTTTGTCTTTAAGTGCAGGGTGCTTGGACTCAGGGTGCCAAAGCAGTTTTGAGGGCGTCATTGCCTCATTAGACAGCCTCCCTCCCGCCCGCTGCCAGACGCCTTGGCCAGGTGCGGCTGGTCATGGGTGGGGTGAGAGGACAAGGTCAGGGCCGGAGGTCCCCGTGCCGGAGCTGCGGCGGTCACAGTCCGGAGAGCGTGACCGACTGACCGAGCGAGGAGAGCGACAGGGCGCCCGCCCCCCTCGTAGGATCTATCGGTCGACAAAAGTTTGTCTCGAGGGATGACTTTCAGTAGATCGCAGCGCGGTAGCTGCTCTGCTACTTACAAAACCCCGAGCCCAAATTAGGTCGTCTGCGAATATTTTAGCACCGGGTTCCCCACGAACATTCGGTGTGATGAACAGGTTCAGAGGTGGCGCCCATCTGACCGCGCTCCAGGCCGGTAGCAACGGCACTTCTCGCCGGCCGCACTAAGCGGCCGGTTACCCGAGGCCGACCAGTGAACCCTGACGCGCTTAGGTAATGACCTCGCGTGTATTCAAGTTCAACAGTGGGCGTGACAGGGGATGAGGGAAGGTGCAGCTGACTCATATCATTTCAGTGATTGAGGACACTAAAGCATACCGTGTAATGCTTGGGGGGGCGGGAGAGCTATGCGCATGCTCACTGGGCCGAAAGAACGCAACTAAAACCCCGCAACCCAGAAACAATCTCTCAACAGTGTTTGTGTATTTTTTTTTCGGGATCTACTGGGAAAGTCTCAAAGATCGACCAGTCGATCGTGATCGGCGCGTTGGCGACCACTAATGTAAACCAATAATAGCTACAGGGAGTGCAGCACAGTTAGATAGCAAGGTGCAAGACTACAGTGAGGTAGTTTGGGAGATCACCAATCCATCTTTTCATTCTAGGGAACCATTCTATAGTCTTATTGCAATGGGACAGAAGAGCTTCTTGGTCTGTGCTTTCAGACTATTGTACCTTCTGCTTGATGGAAGAGACAACATCCAGGGTGGGTGGAGACTCGGTTATTCTGGTGGCTTCACTGAGGCAGCAAGAAGCGTGTTGAGTTCTGTTCATTGGCAGTATGTGGGCTTTTAGTTGGGATATCCAGCTTCCCTGTTATGGGCATGTTGGGTAAGAACACGGCAGCCTTGTGAAGTGGATTAAGTAGAGCTGCTAGAAAGAAAGAAAATCTTGTCTTTGTTGTTTGAACATTAACAGTGGTAGCCGAGGTTAAAAACTATAGGATCCTGCCAGCATTCGACAAGACCAAGCCTTACGAAAGGTGGAAAAATGAAATTGGAATATGGACTTGTGTTACGGAGCTCGAGAAGAAGAGACGGTCCTTTGCTTTCGGGGAAAGCCAGACAGAACATGACGGGAATTTCGGTGGAAGACTTGAACAAAGATGACTGTACGATTATGCACTTTTTCATTCAGCTTTTCTGAAGGAAGAGAAGGATCGGGTTTATGAGGCATATTCCGACTTTGACAACATTTCCAGAGGCAGTTCTACAGATCAGTCTTCACTGTGGAAGCCACCAGCAGTGAGCCAGGTGTTGAAGGGTGTGAGGGAAGAGAAGTGGCTGCAGTTACTGTTACAAGGGAGAAGGTGCTCAAAAAGCTGAAAGACCTTAGGGTACTTATGTCACCCGGACCGGATGAACTGCACCCTAGGGTTCTGAAAGAGTTAGTGATAGAGATTGTGGAGGCATTAGCAATGATCTTTCAAAAACCATTGGACTCTGGCATGGTGCCAGAGGACTGGAAAATTCCAATGTCCCTTCACTCTTTAAGAAAGGAGGAAGGCAGCAGAAAGGAAATTGTAGACCAGTTAGCCTGACCTCAGTGGGTGGGAAGATGTTGGAGTCGATTGTTAAGGATGACGTTATGGAATGCTTGGTGACACAGGACAAGACAGGACAAAGTCAGCATGGTTTCCTTAAGGGAAAATCTTGCCTGATGAACCTGTTGGAATTCTTTGAGGAAATTACACGTGGATAGATAAAGGGGATGAAGTGGATATTGCATATTTGGACTGTCAGAAGGCCTTTGACGAGGTACCACACATGAGGCTGCATACCAAGTTAAGAGCCCATGGTACTACAGGAGAGTTTCTGGTATGGTTAGAGTATTGGCTGGTTGGTAGGAGACAGTGTATGGGAATAAAAGGATCCTTTTCTGGTTGGCTGACTAATGGTGTTTCACAGAGATTGGTGTTGGGACTGCTTCTTTTTAAGCTGTATATCAATGATTTATATGATGGCTTTGTTGCCTAGTTTGTAAATGATAAGAAGATAGGTGGAGGGGCAGGTAGTGTTGACGAAATAGGTAGGCTTGAGACTTAGACAGATTAGGAGAATGGGCAAGAAAGTGGCAAATGAAATACGATGTTGGAAAATACAAGGAAATCCAAAAATCTGAGATGCAGAGGGACCTGGAAGTCCTTGTGCAGAACACCCTCAAGGTTAACTTGCAGGTTGAGTTGGTGGTGAAGAAGGCAAATACAATGTCAGGATTCATTTCAAGAGGTCTAGAATACAAGAGGGATGGGATGCTGAGGCTTTATAAGGCATTGGTGAGGCCTCACCTTGAGAATTGTGAACAGTTTTGGGCTCCTCATCGAAGAAAAGATGCGCTGACACTGGAGAGGGTCCAGAGGAGGTTCACAAAGTGGATTCCGGGAATGAAAGGGTTGTCATACGAAGGATGTTTGGTGGCTCTAGTTCTGTACTTGCTGGAATTTAGAAGGATGAGGGGGGAATCTCACTGAAAACTTTCGAATGCTGAAAAGTCTAGACAGAGTAGAAATGGAAAGAATGTTTCCCATGGTGGAGGAGTCTAGGACAATAGGGCACAGCCTCAGGATAGAGGGGTGTCCATTTAAAAAAAAAACTGCAGAGAAATTTCTTTAGCCAGAGGGTGGTGAATTTGTGGAATTTATTTCCACAGGCAGCTGTGGAGGCCAGGTCATTGGGTGTATTTAAGGCAGAGATTGAAAGGTTCTTGATTGGACATGGCATCAAAGGTTATGGGGAGAGGGGCGGGAAGTGGGGCTGAGGAGGGGAAAAAGGGATCAGCAATGATTGATTGGCGGAGCAGATTTGATGGGCCAAATGGCCTACTTCTGCTCCTCTGTCTTACTGTCTAAGTTTTGCTGATTATATTACCGACTTTGTACAAAAGTACAGTCATGTGTGTAAATACCAATGGAACTTTCTGATGCAGTATTAGCTTTCAAATTGTTGGATACCGTGTGTCTAGACATAAAGGACAGGCAGCTGGCGTTAACTGCATGTACAGAACTTACATTTGCATCTATGAAATTGGCACTGAAGAGGAGTTTTGGAGGGAGGGCTGGCAAGACACCAGTTGGAATTACTTTGAGTCAGAAAATGGCATACGTCACTGAGTAGAAATGAGAGAGCAGCAAGCGTAGTTCCCGGAGTAACCAGTTGAGGGCACCATTACCTGGCACAAATCCACCCAACAAGTAGGGCAAGGGATTGAGAGGTGCTGTTTGTGAGGGTACTTGCCACCTAGCAAAACACTGTCCACACAGAACCGAGCAAGTTAAGCTAACTGAAGAAAGTAACAAATCGGAAGATGTAGAAGAGTGCCATACCACATTGTTTGTGAAGGAATCACTTACTAATGCAGAGATTTTGATGACAGAGTCTCTAGGATCTGCTGTTATTGATACAGCATGGTGTGTGAAGAAAAATGTAAGTGAACTAAACCAGAATCAAGTGCAGAAACTGGTGAACACAGATACACCTGGTAAAAAAGCATTCGAATTTAGAGGTGTAAAGATTGTACATTCCACCAAAAGAGTGAAAATTCCCACAAAATTAGAGCAGACAAAATGTTAAATTGATGGAGTCGGTACCAGTGACTCTTGAGTAAAACTTCCCTAAAGAAAGTGGGAGCAGTACTGGGTATGGAGAATGACCAAGCAACGATGTTTCAGCAGCCAGTGTGTCTTGAGCTGACCAGCTCTGTGTGTCCATTCCAGATAAAGGCATTACCGAGATATGAAGTACTAACTGTCACACAAAACATGACTCCAGGTGAGAAACGCAAAGTTTACGAGCAGTTTGGGACACACTTCAATTGATAGATTTCAGAAACTGCCCAGGAGTTCAGGAAACAAAGATGCCGATTATTTTTCCATCCTAAGGTAGGTAACTGACAGCTGTGAGACTGGAAGTCCCAAGCTTACCGTCAGTCTGCCACTAGCATCTGAATGCAATGGAACTAGAGCCGTAAACCTACATGAACTGGAGCAAGGACATCTCAAATTCAATGATGAGTTCACACGTTTCAGTGCTGGTACCATTGTAAATACAAAGAGACCCTCAGAGAGTAAAAAAACTTTATCCATTCCTGGATAAGTGTGAATGGTCCGCCTCGGAGATAATGGTGAATTCAGAGATATGGCAGAGAACTTTAACATTGTAACAAGTAATGGGCTTCTAGATTGACACAATCAAATGCTGAAGGTAAGGAAAGGCAATGGCTGTGATTGGAACACGGCCCCGGACTGGGCCCTTGCGGCAAAGGACACCACGCACAAAGTACATGGCTATAGCATTTATCAACTGGTGTTCGGCCAGAATCCAGACCTTCCCTCTTCCCTGGATGACAGACCACCGATCTAGAGGACACTACAAGGAGGGACACACACAAATTGCTGGAGGAACTCAGCAGGTCAGGCAGCACCTATGGAAAAGAGTAAACAGTTGATGTTTTGAGCTGAGACCCTTCAGCAGGACTGGAACAACAAGCTGAGAAGTCAGAGTGGGAAGATGGGGAGAGGGGAGGAAGAAATACAAGCCAGTAGATGATAGGTGAAACTGGGAGAAGGGGAGAGGTGACGTAACGAGCGGGGAAGTTGATCGGTGAAAGAGATAAGGATCTGGAGAAGGGGCAATCTGATAGGAGAGGGTAAAAGACCATGGAAGAAGGAAGGGGAGGAGCACCAGAGAGAAATGATGGGTGGGTAACGGTGAAGGTGAGGGGGAGGCCATTAGCGGAAGCTCGAGAAATCGATGTTCATGCCATCGGGTTGGATGCTACCCAGATGGCCGTAGACCCATTCCCATTCCCATTCCAAAACATCAGACCATGGCCTCCTCTACTGCTGCGATGAGGCCACACTCAGCCTGGAGGAGCAACACCTTGGATCCCATCTCGGTAGCCTCCAACCTAATGGGATTGCTTGGATTTCCGGCATCTGCAGATGTTCTCTTGTTTGGGATTGGACTACACAGAGTGAGAGGGTTGGAAAACATAGTTCAGTACTGGATGCATCAAGGAAGGCTTTCACTGAAGCAGAGAGTTCAGAGAGAATTCAAAGAACACCAAGGGTACAGGTCTGTCCTACAAATGACAAATACAACACCAGGACAAAGTGTGTTACAGAAGAGCAGACTGCACAGAATGGGAAGGTCCTCGAGTTGTCATTGGTCAGGATGGAGTTGTGGTTTTTGTGAGGCATGGAGTGTGAGAGTATGTGAGAGA
This sequence comes from Hypanus sabinus, assembly GCF_030144855.1. Lineage (NCBI taxonomy): Eukaryota > Metazoa > Chordata > Chondrichthyes > Myliobatiformes > Dasyatidae > Hypanus > Hypanus sabinus. The sequence goes on from NC_082709.1 coordinate 77,982,444, forward strand.
GCATCATTCCAGATATGTAAAGCACAAACTGAAGACGATCAGAACTCCATGGCGAAGGACACAAAAAATTCAAAGCACTTACCTGATACGGTATCTCATGGTGCAGACAGGGACGAGGAGAGTGCAGCTGAGAACCCAACAGAGTTGCTTGAGAGAGGCACTGGCGGTGCTGACGAGAGAGCAGTTGGGGACTCAACAGAGTTGCTTGAACAGTGCAGAGACAACATGGAAGATCCAGTCTCAAAAAAAAACTGAGATTTGTAGACCAAGGCACTGGTATCTCATACAAATCTGAAGTCTTAGGATGAGCAGGCAAAGCCAATGGGAGAAACAAAGACAAGAAAATCTGCAGATGCTGGAAATCCAAGCAACACACACAAAATGCTGGAGGAACTCAGCAAGCCAGGCGGCATCTATGGAAAAGAGCTAAACAGTTGATGGTTTGTGTGAGACCCTTCGTCAGAAACCGAAGTTGATATAACTTGCATCACCTAGAACCAACCACAATCATCGGCAGTGCAGGGTCAGCTGACCCGTCACATGTAGACAGGCTTCATATTGATCTGGGAAAGATCTGCTGAACCATCTGAAAATCTGTCCTAGCAACTAAGGAGGAGTCACTTGAATCTGCAAATTAGGATGAAATGAGAAGTTGGAGAAACAATGGATTGGCTGAGGAAGCCAAAAGACAGTGTCCACAGGGTGGATGTGCATCCTGAAAGAAACCCAGACGGGAATTACACCAAAAGCACGCCTGGTGGCTGGAAGTTTTGAGGAACTGAACATTAAACAGCTCTGAAAAGACTCACCAACGAGTGCAGTACAGTCTCTCTGACTATTCCTCTCAGCGAATGTCCAAAGCTTTGGCATGGGTGTAAAATCTGCATTCTCACAGGGAATGGAGCTGTCTCTTAAACCCCTCCCTGAAACCAGACGGGAAGGAACACTCAAGAAGTGTGTGTACGGTCTGGTAAATGCATCACACTTTAGTACAAAAAGAGCAAGGAAATAATGTTGAAAACAGGTGGAAAGATGTCACAAGTGAATCCAGCTGTTTTTTGCTGGCAAGATTCAGGATCTCATGTGAGTGGAATACTTGCCTGCCATGTAGATGATTTCATATGGGGGAGTTCACATAACTTCGACACAACAGTCATCCCTCAACTAAAGTCAGCCTTTCAGGTTGGACGGGAGGAACTTGACCGATTCTGCTATGTAAAGCTCAACATCCTCGCTGTTGATGGAACAGTACAACTGCACCAAGAAAGCTACATCAGGAATCTTCAGACAATCCACATGGAATCTTCACATGCCACACAACGGGATGCAGCCCTCAGTGAAGCTGAATCTGAGTAACACAGATCAAAGACAGCTCAGACTCTACGGCACAGCAGACTTGGCAGAACAGCCTGCAACTTGGCATCCAGCACAAAAAATGACACAGTACAAACTTTACATGAGGCAAACAAGATGGTGCGCGGAATTCAATCTGAAAAAGTAGTCTTGCAGTTTCAACATCTGGGCAAAAATGGTTCATCGAGGCTCGTTGTCTTCGGTGATGCCTCACTTGGAAATCTCCCTGATGGAGGGACTCAAGGGGGACGTTTGATGGCACTGATGGGAGAAGAGGGAAGATTTTCACCTCCCTATTGGCAATGAAAAAGGATCTGAAGCATTGTAGAGAGTATGCCAGCTGGAGAAACCCTTGTAATGTCTGCAGGTATTGACAATGCCATTTAATAGAACATAGAACAATACAGCACAGTACAGGCCGTCCGACTCACAATGTTGTGCTGATCCTTAAACCCTGCCTCCCATATAACCCCCCACCTTAAATTCCTCCATATACCTGTCTAGTAGTCTCTTAAACTTCACTAGTGTATCTGCCTCCACCACTGACTCAGGCAGTGCATTCCACACACCAACCACTTTCTGAGTAAAAAACCTTCCTCTAATATCCTCCTTGAACTTCCCATCCTTTATCTTAAAGCCGTGTCCTCTTGTATTGAGCAGTGGTGCCCTGGGGAAGAGGCACTGGCTGTCCACTCTATATATTCCTCTTAATATCTTGTACACCTCTATCATGTCTCCTCTCATCCTCCTTCTCTCCAAAGAGTAAAGCCCTAGCTCCCTTAATCTCTGATCATAATGCATACTCTCTAAACCGGGCAGCATCCTGGTAAATCTCCTCTGTACCCTTTCCAATTTATCTGGCCACACTCTATTCTGAACCTGTCCATGGTGACCCAGAGTAGAACAGTCTACAAATAACTTTTATCACAGACAACTACTGTCTGCTTGACGCCATCAAATCCACCAAGTCAGTAACAGAGGAGAGTTTTCATCATCAAGCGCAGAAAGTTCATCACGTGCTGTGGTCAGCTACGAAGGAACAAATGGCTGACTGTCTCACTGAGAAGGGGGCTCCAGCTCTTGTGTAGTTAAAGGTACTTAGAGAAGGCGTTTGCTAGCATAAGAATTGTATCAAGGGTTAGAACGAATCTCCATGTCCTAGAGGACATCCAAGAAATCAAATTAATTTCCATATTGTTTCCTGTATATATTGTTTTGTATACTCTAAAGGCACTAAGTGAGGGTATAGGGCATCTACCCCAGCTCAATAGAAAATGCATTTCAATTACACTGCCTATAAAAAGTATTCACCCCCCCCCCTTGGAAGTTTTCAAGTTTTATTGTTTTACAACATTGAATCACAGTGGACTTAATTTGGCTTTTTTGACGCTGATCGACAGTATTACGTATTCAGGCAACAATAAATATATGAGTTCGGCAAGGGTTTTTTTATAACAAACAACACATTTATTAAACACAGAAAACAAACCCCCCAAAAGTAAACAAACACTACCGTAACCGGAAACAGCTGCTTTGCGGCAGCTCAAACAGTTCTTAAAGCGATATTGCAAAAACAGTTCTTTAAAGTGGTATTGCCAAAAGTTCAATATGCTCACAGTCCATTTAAAAAAGGAGAGACTTTATAAGACAATTTAAATTCTCTTTCACGTCGTTTTGCTTCGACCCCCGACATCGAACTTTTCCCACGAAGAATTTTACGAAACGGAACGGCTTAAAGGCACTGACCTTTCCTTCCTCACTATCCTCAATCCTTTCTGGTAATCCCAGGGATTAACACGAGAATAGTCAACGAAATCCTTCCGAATAAGGATCAAACAAAGGCCGAACCCGTTTCACCGTAGAAATCGATTCTCCTCGATCTTTAACTCCCGAACTCCGATCTTCACTCTCCACTGATTCTCAAACTAGCAGAATTGTAAAGGACCTGCTGGCAATGACCTTTTAAACTTTAGGCATTAGATAAAACTTCATCTTTCAACTAAACTGCGTCATCACATTAAATCACGCAGTGGCATGAAGTCAACATGGCAAATCCAGCCACGAACTGCCCCTCCTCACAGGGTGGGGTCTTCCTTTTATAACCTAAAAAAAAACCTGTCACATGATCTCTACTGGCGGGAAAATGACGTCACTCCACCATCACAAGACCATTACCTCGTCCAGTATAGCTTCAACCCCAGTCACGTGACAAGGGTACCACTGTCATGTGTCACAAGTACGTAACAACAGAAAAAGACTCTTTTGTGTCAAAGTGAAAACAGATCTCTGCAAAGTGATCTAAATTAATTACAAATATAAAATACAAAAATATTGATTGCATAAGAATTCGCACCTCTTTAATATGAAACACCAAATCACATAATTAGTTAAGTGGTGATCTGTTTTTGGAGACCTGTGTGCAATCAAGGTGTTTCAACTGATTGTAGTAGATATACACATGTATCTGGGAGGTCCAACTGCTGGTGAGTCAGTATCCTGGCAAAAACTACACCATGAAGGGAAAAGAACACTCCAGGCAACTCTGTGAAAAGGTTATTGAAAAGTCCAAGTCAGGATACAAGGAAATTTCCAAGTCACTGAATATCCCTTGGAGTACAGTAAGTCAGTCATCCAGAAATGGAAAGAATATGGCACAGGTGTAAGTTTGCCAAGAACAGGCTGTCCTTAAAAACTGGGTGACTGTGCAAGAAGGGGACCAGTGAGGGAGGCCACCAAGAGACCTATGACAACTCCGGAGGAGTTAGAAGCTTCAGTGGCTGAGATGGGAGAGACTGTGCATACAACAACTGTTGCCCGGGTGCTTCACCAGTCGCAGCTTCATAGGAGAGTGATAAAGAGAAAGCCACTGTTGAAATAAGCTCACATGAAATCTCAGCTAGAGTTTGCCAGAAGGCATGAGGGAGACTCTGAAGTCAGCTGGAAGAAGCTTCTCTGTCCGAAGGAACCAAAGTTGAGCTTTTCGGCCATCAGACTAAATGCTGTGTTTAGCATAAGCCAAACACCGCACACCATCAAAAACACACCATCCCTACCATGAAGCATAGTGGTGGCTGTATCATGCTGTGGGGATGCTTCACTACAGCAGGCCCTGGGAGGCTTGTGAAGGTAGAGGGTAAAATGAATGCAGCAAAATACAGGGAGAGCCTGGAGGAAAACCTGATGCAGTCTTCAAAAGAACTGTGATGTGGAAGATTTGTTTTCCAGCAAGACAATGACCCCAAGCATAAAGCCAAAGCTATGCAGGAATGGCTTAAAAACAACAAAGTTAATGTCCTGGAGTAGCCAAGTCAGAGTCCTGATCTCAAATCAATTGAGAAACTGTAGCTGGACTTGGAAAGGGCTGTTCACTGATGATCCCAATCCAATCTGACAGAGCTTGAGCAGCTTTGTAAAGAAGAATGGGGAAAAATTGCAGTGTCCAGATGTGTAAAGCTGATAGAGACCTACCCACACAGACTCGAGGCTGTAATTACTGCCAAGGGTGTATCTACTAATTACTGACTTGAAGGGACTGAATCCTTATGCAATCAATTATTTAGTGTTTTATATTTGTAATTAATTTAGATCACTTTGTAGAGATCTGTTTTCACTTTGACTCGAGTCTTGTTCTGGTGATCAGTGCCAAAAAAGCCAAATTAAATCCACTGTGATTCAATGTAGTAAAATAATAAAAATGAAAACTTGCGGGGGTCGAATAATTTTTATAGGCACTGCGTGTGTGTGTATAGTATACCACAATACAACTACTATATAGACATCCACAACACAGTAAATTTTAAATTGTCCCCTTGAGGTCTGAAGGTTTCATTGCTGTGGAGGATCTCTTGCTCTTGTGGGACAGCATTTCTCCTGACAAGGAGGGTGGCTCTAACTGGTCAGTGAAACTCATGGCTGCGAAACAACCTCGGATTCCGGGGCCTCCACCATGCTGCTAGTAGGAGTTGACTCTGAGTCTGCAGGAAGGGGTTCTGACAGCAGTAGCCACCTCTATTCTTCCTCCTTCTTCTTCTTCTAGTTTTGTGCATCTTGATCTTGGGAAGATGGATTTGGTTCACTGGAGTGTTCTCTGATTAATCCTTTATGGTCTGACCTCTCTGCTTGGTTTCCTCATCTACCTCACATAATTAATTTGTTGGAGTTGGACCACTGTTTTCATATCTCCATTGACTTGTTTCTTTTTGGCCTTCTGGGCTTTGGCCTTTGCATCTACTTTTACAAGCAGCTTTTTGTCTCCCACTTGAAGTTCATGCAATAACCTTAGTGCACACAGAGTAGATTCTGGTTCTTTATGCTCATAAATGTTAAATGCTCGCAACTTCCTTGAAACCCCTTGAACTCTCTTCCAGCTTAAAGCTAAGCCGCATTTTGCAAGTAACCACCTGATTAACATAACAGAGGCTTTCTCGGGTATGTTGCCTACAAAAACATTAGTAGTCAGGCCACTGCTTTTGTCACTTTCATGAATCCTCTGAGCAGCGTGACCCTTCCTTGGTCCAATATGCTTTCCATCCAGAGGCACAGGGGTCAAAACCAACACCAGCTTGTTCTCAGTTGGACAATGGTTGATGGTGTTTGCCATGGAGACAGTTATGGGATCATCAAGTACCTCTCTTAATTCACTTTTCATTAGCTTCATTGCAGGGGATGTGGCATGCAATTGGTGCATGGATTTCAAATCAAGTTGTCGTTGCCTCAGCCATTCACACCCCAACAATGCTGGTCCTACTGTTTATACCACGTCCAATCTAATGTGGCTTGTTGGCTGTCGTATTTCACTGTCACAAATGTCATTCCCACATGAGTTATATTTTCTCCTGTACAAATCCTGAGTTAGATGTCAGTTTAGTATCTTTTAAATGGCACTCAAACTCATTTTGTGGAATGACTGAAACAGCTGAACCAGTGTCTAATTCCGCTTTACTCAGCTTACCATTTGCTTCTGGTTGTCAGTTACTAATTTTCACACTGTAAATCTCAAGGCTGCAGAGTCCCGTGTCACTCCCATCATTATCAGAAGTTTCATCAACAGCATGCAGATTAGTGCTCAGTTTGAAACTGAAATCCGAACTTTTAGCTTTTTCTCATCCCTGAGCTGTCCATTTATTTTTGTTTGCCTGACATGCTCTTTGTTTCTGTCCTACTTCTTCGCATTTTCTGCAAGTTTCACCTTTAAATCTGCTTTTGTTTGGTGTATGTGGACCCCTGCCATAACAGCAACATGATTTGTTTGCCCAGATTGGTTTATGTTTAGACGATGCAGTTTAGTTCACGCTCACTTTCGTTGGTGACTGCAATTCAATTGCATCCCTGTCTGCTGTTTCCATTAAAACCGCAATTTCAACTGCTGTTTTAAATATGAGTTGTGTTTCAGTTAGGAGCCATGTTTGAATACTTTCTTTTAAGATTCCACAAACTAAACAATCTCTTATGGTGTAATTACGCTCTTCATGTAACTGACAATGCTCAGACAATCTCTTCAATTCAGCCACAAATGCTGAAATGGACTCCCCTTGCTTTTGACACTGGTTATGAAAGCTGAAACATTCTGCAATCAATAATGGCTTTGGTTCTAAATGTTCCTGCATCACTTTGACAGTATCAGCAAAGCTGATTTCTGCAGGTTTGGTTGGAACAGTCACACTTCAAAGCAAAATGTATGCCTTTAAACCCAATGCACTCAGCAAAATTGGCACACGCATCTCGCTGGCCTTTTCGTTTGCTTCAAAATGCTGTTTCAAAAGCTCAGCATGCATGAGCCAATTATCATTGTGTAATCAAACTCGTCAATCTGTCCAATGCAGCCAGCCATTGCTGATTTTTTAAAAAAATGATTATTACCACCCAACACTCATTCTTTATGAAGCCTGATTTCTCCCGTTTACAGCCATTTTTAAGCTCAATGTCTCTGTACCTGCTGGGGTGTGTTTTTCACTCACCAATGCTATAATTGCGTTTTTTTTAGTTTGAATGTCTCACTGTGCGCTAGCAGGTCAGAGGTCATCTCATTGCCAAGGTTATGTTTTGTAACTTCAAAACAGTAAACTAATTCAAAGCAAAATATGGAGTCCAAGAACACGGATGTAATTTCAAGTTTACTTAAAGTGAGGTGCGCACAAATCACATGCTAGCTTGACATATGCAACCAACATATTTTTACATATGACCCGTAACTATTTAAATGAACAAGAATGCTTAATCAAACAATATATACGAAAGATTACTCACATATTATTGAAATATTAAAGACACAACAAGGGTGATGAATCAGAAGGGGTGGAGGTCTCGGGGGGGGGGGGTGGGTGGTGACGGGGAAACAGACAGTGAGTTCGAACTGGTCCACCCCTGTGGGACGGGCACCGTGACCCTTCCCACTCTCTGCCAGTGCCTGTGAGACACAGGGGGCCTGAGGCCCGGTCTGATCTTCCCTGCTGACCTTTAACCTTCAACACTTGCGCTCTGCTCACAGGTGTTCACAAGGTACGGGAAGTGTTACACCTTCAATGCCAACAAGACCAGCGGCAGGAAGAACAAGCAGGGTGGCATGGGGAATGGCCTGGAACTGATGCTCGACATTCAGCAGGATGAGTACCTACCCATCTGGCAGGAGACAGGTGAGAGCAGCAGTGCCCATCCACCCACGCACTGCCCACAGCCCTAACCTACCCTGCCCATCCACCCGGGCACTGCCCACAGCCCTAACCTACCCTGCCCATCCACCCGGGCACTGCCCACAGCCCTAAACTACCCTGCCCATCCACCCGGGCACTGCCCACAGCCCTAACCTACCCTGCCCATCCACCCAGGCACTGCCCACAGCCCTAACCTACCCTGCCCATCCACCCGGGCACTGCCCACAGCCCTAATCTACCCTGCCCATCCACCCAGGCACTGCCCACAGCCCTAATCTACTCTGCCCATCCACCCAGGCACTGCCCACAGCCCTAACCTACCCTGCCCATCCACCCGGGCACTGCCCACAGCAATAATCTACCCTGCCCATCCACCCGGGCACTGCCCACAGCCCTAACCTACCCTGCCCATCCACCCTGGCACTGCCCACAGCCCTAACCTACCCTGCCCATCCACCCAGGCACTACCCACAGCCATAATCTACCCTGCCCATCCACCCAGGCACTGCCCACAGCCCTAACCTACCCTGCCCATCCACCCAGGCACTGCCCACAGCCCTAACCTACCCTGACCATCCACCCGGGCACTGCCCACAGCCCTAACCTACCCTGCCCATCCACCCAGGCACTGCCCAAAGCCCTAACCTACCCTGCCCATCCACCCAGGCACTGCCCACAGCCCTAACCTACCCTGCCCATCCACCCGGGCACTGCCCACAGCCCTGATCTACCCTGCCCATCCACCTGGGCACTGCCCACAGCCCTAACCTACCCTGCCCATCCACCTGGGCACTGCCCACAGCCCTCATCTACCATGCCCATCCACCTGGGCACTGCCCACAGCCCTCATCTACCCTGCCCATCCACCCGGGCACTACCCACAGCCCTCATCTACCCTGCCCATCCACCCGGGCACTGCCCACAGCCCTCATCTACCCTGCCCATCCACACAGGCACTGCCCACAGCCCTCACCTACACTGCCCATCCACCCGGGCACTGCCCACAGCCCTCATCTACCCTGCCCATCCACCCGGGCACTGCCCACAGCCCTGATCTACACTGCCCATCCACCCGGGCACTGCCCACAGCCCTAATCTACCCTGCCCATCCACCCGGGCACTGCCCACAGCCCTAACCTACCCTGCCCATCCACCCGGGCACTGCCCACAGCCCTAACCTACCCTGCCCATCCACCTGGGCACTGCCCACAGCCCTAACCTACCCTGCCCATCCACCCTGGCACTGCCCAGAGCCCTAATCTACCCTGCCCATCCACCCAGGCACTGCCCACAGCCATAATCTACCCTGCCCATCATTCCGGGCACTGCCCACAGCCCTAACCTACCCTGCCCATCCACCCGGGCACTGCCCACAGCCCTAACCTACCCTGCCCATCCACCCGGGCACTGCCCACAGCCCTAACCTACCCTGCCCATCCACCCTGGCACTGCCCAGAGCCCTAATCTACCCTGCCCATCCACCCAGGCACTGCCCACAGCCATAATCTACCCTGCCCATCCATCCTGGCACTGCCCACAGCCCTAATCTACTCTGCCCATCCACCCGGGCACTGCCCACAGCCCTAACCTACCCTGCCCATCCACCCTGGCACTGCCCAGAGCCCTAATCTACCCTGCCCATCCACCCAGGCACTGCCCACAGCCATAATCTACCCTGCCCATCCACCCGGGCACTGCCCACAGCCCTCATCTACCCTGCCCATCCACCCAGGCACTGCCCACAGCCCTAACCTACGCTGCCCATCAACCCGGGCACTGCCCACAGCCCTAAGCTACCTGCCCATCCACCCAGGCACTGCCCACAGCCCTAATCTACCTGCCCATCCACCCGGGCACTGCCCACAGCCCTAATCTACCTGCCCATCCACCCGGGCACTGCCCACAGCCCTAATCTACCCTGCCCATCTACCCGGGCACTGCCCACAGCCCTAACCTACCCTGCCCATCAACCCGGGCACTGCCCACAGCCCTAACCTACCCTGCCCATCCACCCGGGCACTGCCCACAGCCCTAATCTACCCTGCCCATCCACCCGGGCACTGCCCACAGCCCTAACCTACCCTGCCCATCCACCCGGGCACTGCCCACAGCCCTCATCTACCCTGCCCATCCACCCGGGCACTGCCCACAGCCCTAACCTACCCTGCCCATCCACCCGGACACTGCCCACAGCCCTCATCTACCCTGACCATCCACCCGGGCACTGCCCACAGCCCTCATCTACACTGCCCATCCACCCGGGCACTGCCCACAGCCCTAATCTACCCTGCCCATCCACCCGGGCACTGCCCACAGCAATAATCTACCCTGCCCATCCATCCGGGCACTGTCCACAGCCCTAATCTACTCTGCCCATGAACCCGGGCACTGCCCACAGCCCTAACCTACCCTGCCCATCCACCCTGGCACTGCCCAGAGCCCTAATCTAAACTGCCCATCCACCCAGGCACTGCCCACAGCCATAATCTACCCTGCCCATCCATCCGGGCACTGCCCACAGCCCTAACCTACCCTGCCCATCCATCCGGGCACTGCCCACAGCCCTAACCTACCCTGCCCATCCACCCAGGCACTGCCCACAGCCCTAACCTACCCTGCCCATCCACCCGGGCACTGCCCACAGCCCTAATCTACCTGCCCATCCACCCGGGCACTGCCCACAGCCCTAATCTACCCTGCCCATCCACCCGGGCACTGCCCACAGCCCTCATCTACCCTGCCCATCCACCCAGGCACTGCCCACAGCCCTAACCTACCCTGCCCATCCACCCGGGCACTGCCCACAGCCCTAATCTACCTGCCCATCCACCCAGGCACTGCCCACAGCCCCAATCTACCTGCCCATCCACCCGGGCACTGCCCACAGCCCTAATCTACCTGCCCATCCACCCGGGCACTGCCCACAGCCCTAATCTACCCAGCCCATCCACCCGGGCACTGCCCACAGCCCTAACCTACACTGCCCATTCACCCGGGCACTGCCCACAGCCCTCATCTACCCTGCCCATCCACCCGGGCACAGCCCACAGCCCTAATCTACACTGCCCATCCACCCGGGCACTGCCCACAGACCTCATCTACCCTGCCCATCCACACAGGCACTGTCCACAGCCCTCATCTACACTGCCCATCCACCCGGGCACTGCCCACAGCCCTAACCTACCCTGCCCATCCACAGGGGCACTGCCCACAGCCCCCATCTACTCTGCCCATCCACCCGGGCACTGCCCACAGCCCTAACCTACCCTGCCCAACCACCCGGGCACTGCCCACAGCCCTCACCTACCCTGCCCATCCACCCGGGCACTGCCCACAGCCCTCATCTACCCTGTCCATCCACCCGGGCACTGCCCACAACCTAATCTACCCTGCCCATCCACCCGGGCACTGCCCACAGCCCTAACCTACCCTGCCCATCCACCCGGGCACTGCCCACAGCCCTAACCTACCCTGCCCATCCACCCGGGCACTGCCCACAGCCCTAATCTACCCTGCCCATCCACCCGGGCACTGCCCACAGCCCTAACCTACCCTGCCCATCCACCTGGGCACTGCCCACAGCCCTAATCTACCCTGCCCATCCACCCGGGCACTGCCCACAGCCCTAACTTACCCTGCCCATCCACCCGGGCACTGCCCACAGCCCTAATCTACTCTGCCCATCCACCCGGGCACTGCCCACAGCCCTAACCTACCCTGCCCATCCACCCAGGCACTGCCCACAGACCTAACCTACCCTGCCCATCCACCCGGGCACTGCCCACAGCCCTAACCTACCCTGCCCATCCACCCAGGCACTGCCCACAGCCCTAACCTACCCTGCCCATCCACCCGGGCACTGCCCACAGCCCTAATCTACCCTGCCCATCCACCCAGGCACTGCCCACAGCCCTAATCTACTCTGCCCATCCACCCAGGCACTGCCCACAGCCCTAACCTACCCTGCCCATCCACCCGGGCACTGCCCACAGCAATAATCTACCCTGCCCATCCACCCGGGCACTGCCCACAGCCCTAACCTACCCTGCCCATCCACCCTGGCACTGCCCACAGCCCTAACCTACCCTGCCCATCCACCCGGGCACTACCCACAGCCATAATCTACCCTGCCCATCCACCCAGGCACTGCCCACAGCCCTAACCTACCCTGCCCATCCACCCAGGCACTGCCCACAGCCCTAACCTACCCTGACCATCCACCCGGGCACTGCCCACAGCCCTAACCTACCCTGCCCATCCACCCAGGCACTGCCCACAGCCCTAACCTACCCTGCCCATCCACCCAGGCACTGCCCACAGCCCTAACCTACCCTGCCCATCCACCCGGGCACTGCCCACAGCCCTGATCTACCCTGCCCATCCACCTGGGCACTGCCCACAGCCCTAACCTACCCTGCCCATCCACCTGGGCACTGCCCACACCCCTCATCTACCCTGCCCATCCACCTGGGCACTGCCCACAGCCCTCATCTACCCTGCCCATCCACCCGGGCACTGCCCACAGCCCTCATCTACCCTGCCCATCCACCCGGGCACTACCCACAGCCCTCATCTACCCTGCCCATCCACCCGGGCACTGCCCACAGCCCTCATCTACCCTGCCCATCCACACAGGCACTGCCCACAACCCTCACCTACACTGCCCATCCACCCGGGCACTGCCCACAGCCCTCATCTACCCTGCCCATCCACCCGGGCACTGCCCACAGCCCTGATCTACTCTGCCCATCCACCCGGGCACTGCCCACAGCCCTAATCTACCCTGCCCATCCACCCGGGCACTGCCCACAGCCCTAACCTACCCTGCCCATCCACCCGGGCACTGCCCACAGCCCTAACCTACCCTGCCCATCCACCTGGGCACTGCCCACAGCCCTAACCTACCCTGCCCATCCACCCTGGCACTGCCCAGAGCCCTAATCTACCCTGCCCATCCACCCAGGCACTGCCCACAGCCATAATCTACCCTGCCCATCATTCCGGGCACTGCCCACAGCCCTAACCTACCCTGCCCATCCACCCGGGCACTGCCCACAGCCCTAACCTACCCTGCCCATCCACCCGGGCACTGCCCACAGCCCTAACCTACCCTGCCCATCCACCCTGGCACTGCCCAGAGCCCTAATCTACCCTGCCCATCCACCCAGGCACTGCCCACAGCCATAATCTACCCTGCCCATCCATCCTGGCACTGCCCACAGCCCTAATCTACTCTGCCCATCCACCCGGGCACTGCCCACAGCCCTAACCTACCCTGCACATCCACCCTGGCACTGCCCAGAGCCCTAATCTACCCTGCCCATCCACCCAGGCACTGCCCACAGCCATAATCTACCCTGCCCATCCACCCGGGCACTGCCCACAGCCCTCATCTACCCTGCCCATCCACCCAGGCACTGCCCACAGCCCTAACCTACCCTGCCCATCAACCCGGGCACTGCCCACAGCCCTAAGCTACCTGCCCATCCACCCAGGCACTGCCCACAGCCCTAATCTACCTGCCCATCCACCCGGGCACTGCCCACAGCCCTGATCTACCTGCCCATCCACCCGGGCACTGCCCACAGCCCTAATCTACCCTGCCCATCTACCCGGGCACTGCCCACAGCCCTAACCTACCCTGCCCATCAACCCGGGCACTGCCCACAGCCCTAACCTACCCTGCCCATCCACCCGGGCACTGCCCACAGCCCTAATCTACCCTGCCCATCCACCCGGGCACTGCCCACAGCCCTAACCTACCCTGCCCATCCACCCGGGCACTGCCCACAGCCCTCATCTACCCTGACCATCCACCCGGGCACTGCCCACAGCCCTCATCTACACTGCCCATCCACCCGGGCACTGCCCACAGCCCTAATCTACCCTGCCCATCCACCCGGGCACGGCCCACAGCAATAATCTACCCTGCCCATCCATCCGGGCACTGTCCACAGCCCTAATCTACTCTGCCCATCCACCCGGGCACTGCCCACAGCCCTAACCTACCCTGCCCATCCACCCTGGCACTGCCCAGAGCCCTAATCTAAACTGCCCATCCACCCAGGCACTGCCCACAGCCATAATCTACCCTGCCCATCCATCCGGGCACTGCCCACAGCCCTAACCTACCCTGCCCATCCATCCGGGCACTGCCCACAGCCCTAACCTACCCTGCCCATCCACCCAGGCACTGCCCACAGCCCTAACCTACCCTGCCCATCCACCCGGGCACTGCCCACAGCCCTAATCTACCTGCCCATCCACTCGGGCACTGCCCACAGCCCTAATCTACCCTGCCCATCCACCCGGGCACTGCCCACAGCCCTCATCTACCCTGCCCATCCACCCAGGCACTGCCCACAGCCCTAACCTACCCTGCCCATCCACCCGGGCACTGCCCACAGCCCTAATCCACCTGCCCATCCACCCAGGCACTGCCCACAGCCCCAATCTACCTGCCCATCCACCCGGGCACGGCCCACAGCCCTAATCTACCTGCCCATCCACCCGGGCACTGCCCACAGCCCTAATCTACCCAGCCCATCCACCCGGGTACTGCCCACAGCCCTAACCTACACTGCCCATTCACCCGGGCACTGCCCACAGACCTCATCTACCCTGCCCATCCACCCGGGCACAGCCCACAGCCCTAATCTACACTGCCCATCCACCCGGGCACTGCCCACAGACCTCATCTACCCTGCCCATCCACCCAGGCACTGTCCACAGCCCTCATCTACACTGCCCATCCACCCGGGCACTGCCCACAGCCCTAACCTACCCTGCCCATCCACAGGGGCACTGCCCACAGCCCTCATCTACTCTGCCCATCCACCCGGGCACTGCCCACAGCCCTAACCTACCCTGCCCAACCACCCGGGCACTGCCCACAGCCCTCACCTACCCTGCCCATCCACCCGGGCACTGCCCACAGCCCTCATCTACCCTGTCCATCCACCCGGGCACTGCCCACAGCCCTAATCTACCCTGCCCATCCACCCGGGCACTGCCCACAGCCCTAACCTACCCTGCCCATCCACCCGGGCACTGCCCACAGCCCTAACCTACCCTGCCCATCCACCCGGGCACTGCCCACAGCCCTAATCTACCCTGCCCATCCACCCGGGCACTGCCCACAGCCCTAACCTACCCTGCCCATCCACCCGGGCACTGCCCACAGCCCTAATCTACCCTGCCCATCCACCCGGGCACTGCCCACAGCCCTAACTTACCCTGCCCATCCACCCAGGCACTGCCCACAGCCCTAATCTACTCTGCCCATCCACCCGGGCACTGCCCACAGCCCTAACCTACCCTGCCCATCCACCCAGGCACTGCCCACAGACCTAACCTACCCTGCCCATCCACCCGGGCACTGCCCACAGCCCTAACCTACCCTGCCCATCCACCCAGGCACTGCCCACAGCCCTAACCTACCCTGCCCATCCACCCGGGCACTGCCCACAGCCCTAATCTACCCTGCCCATCCACCCTGGCACTGCCCACAGCCCTAATCTACTCTGCCCATCCACCCAGGCACTGCCCACAACCCTAACCTACCCTGCCCATCCACCCGGGCACTGCCCACAGCCATAATCTACCCTGCCCATCCACCCAGGCACTGCCCACAGCCCTAACCTACCCTACCCATCCACAAAGGCACTGCCCACAGCCATAATCTACCCTGCCCATCCACCCAGGAACTGCCCACAGCCCTAACCTACCCTGCCCATCCACCCGGGCACTGCCCACAGCCCTAACCTACCCTGCCCATCCACCCGGGCACTGCCCACAGCCCTAACCTACCCTGCCCATCCACCCTGGCACTGCCCACAGCCCTAACCTACCCTGCCCATCCACCCGGGCACTGCCCACAGCCATAATCTACCCTGCCCATCCACCCGGGCACTGCCCACAGCCCTAACCTACCCTGCCCATCCACCCAGGCACTGCCCACAGCCCTAACCTACCCTGCCCATCCACCCGGGCACTGCCCACAGCCCTAACCTACCCTGCCCATCCACCCTGGCACTGCCCACAGCCCTAACCTACCCTGCCCATCCACCCAGGCACTGCCCACAGCCCTAACCTACCCTGCCCATCCACCCGGGCACCTCCCACAGCCCTGATCTACCCTGCCCATCCACCTGGGCACTGCCCACAGCCCTAACCTACCCTGCACATCCACCTGGGCACTGCCCACAGCCCTCATCTACCCTGCCCATCCACCTGGGCACTGCCCACAGCCCTCATCTACCCTGCCCATCCACCCGGGCACTGCCCACAGCCCTCATCTACCCTGCCCATCCACCCGGGCACTACCCACAGCCCTCATCTACCCTGCCCATCCACCCGGGCACTGCCCACAGCCCTCATCTACCCTGCCCATCCACCCAGGCACTGCCCACAGCCCTCACCTACACTGCCCATCCACCCGGGACTGCCCACAGCCCTCATCTACCCTGCCCATCCACCCGGGCACTGCCCACAGCCCTGATCTACACTGCCCATCCACCCGGGCACTGCCCACAGCCCTAATCTACCCTGCCCATCCACCCGGGCACTGCCCACAGCCCTAACCTACCCTGCCCATCCACCCGGGCACTGCCCACAGCCCTATCCTACCCTGCCCATCCACCTGGGCGCTGCCCACAGCCCTAACCTACCCTGCACATCCACCCTGGCACTGCCCACAGCCCTAATCTACCCTGCCCATCCACCCAGGCACTGCCCACAGCCATAATCTACCCTGCCCATCCATCCGGGCACTGCCCACAGCCCTAACCTACCCTGCCCATCCACCCGGGCACTGCCCACAGCCCTAACCTACCCTGCCCATCCACCCGGGCACTGCCCACAGCCCTAACCTACCCTGCCCATCCACCCTGGCACTGCCCAGAGCCCTAATCTACCCTGCCCATCCACCCAGGCACTGCCCACAGCCATTATCTACCCTGCCCATCCATCCGGGCACTGCCCACAGCCCTAATCTACTCTGCCCATCCACCCGGGCACTGCCCACAGCCCTAACCTACCCTGCCCATCCACCCTGGCACTGCCCAGAGCCCTAATCTACCCTGCCCATCCACCCAGGCACTGCCCACAGCCATAATCTACCCTGCCCATCCATCCGGGCACTGCCCACAGCCCTAACCTACCCTGCCCATCCATCTGGGCACTGCCCACAGCCCTAACCTACCCTGCCCCATCCACCCAGGCACTGCCCACAGCCCTAACCTACCCTGCCCATCCACCCGGGCACTGCCCACAGCCCTAATCTACCTGCCCATCCACCCGGGCACTGCCCACAGCCCTAATCTACCCTGCCCATCCACCCGGGCACTGCCCACAGCCCTCATCTACCCTGCCCATCCACCCAGGCACTGCCCACAGCCCTAACCTACCCTGCCCATCAACCCGGGCACTGCCCACAGCCCTAATCTACCTGCCCATCCACCCAGGCACTGCTCACAGCCCTAATCTACCTGCCCATCCACCCGGGCACTGCCCACAGCCCTAATCTACCTGCCCATCCACCCGGGCACTGCCCACAGCCTTAATCTACCCTGCCCATCTACCCGGGCACTGCCCACAGCCCTAACCTACCCTGCCCATCCACCCGGGCACTGCCCACAGCCCTAACCTACCCTGCCCATCCACCCGGGCACTGCCCACCGCCCTAATCTACCCTGCCCATCCACCCGGGCACTGCCCACAGCCCTAACCTACCCTGCCCATCCACCCGGGCACTGCCCACAGCCCTAATCTACCCTGCCCATCCACCCGGGCACTGCCCACAGCCCTAACCTACTCTGCCCATCCAACCGGGCACTGCCCACAGCCCTCATCTACCCTGCCCATCCACCCGGGCACTGCCCACAGCCCTAACCTACCCTGCCCATCCACCCGGGCACTGCCCACAGCCCTAACCTACACTGCCCATTCACCCGGGCACTGCCCACAGCCCTCATCTACCCTGCCCATCCACCCGGGCACAGCCCACAGCCCTAATCTACACTGCCCATCCACCCGGGCACTGCCCACAGCCCTCATCTACCCTGCCCATCCACCCAGGCACTGTCCACAGCCCTCATCTACTCTGCCCATCCACCCGGGCACTGCCCACAGCCCTAACCTACCCTGCCCATCCACCCGGGCACTGCCCACAGCCCTAACCTACCCTGCCCATCCACCCGGGCACTGCCCACAGCCCTCATCTACCCTGCCCATCCACCCGGGCACTGCCCACAGCCCTAACCTACCCTGCCCATCCACCCGGGCACTGCCCACAGCCCTCATCTACCCTGCCCATTCACCCGGGCACTGCCCACAGCCCTCATCTACACTGCCCATCCACCCGGGCACTGCCCACAGCCCTAATCTACCCTGCCCATCCACCCGGGCACTGCCCACAGCCCTAACCTACCCTGCCCATCCACCCGGGCACTGCCCACAGCCCTAATCTACCCTGCCCATCCACCCGGGCACTGCCCACAGCCCTAACCTACCCTGCCCATCCACCCGGGCACTGCCCACAGCCCTCATCTACCCTGCCCATCCACCCGGGCACTGCCCACAGCCCTCATCTACCCTGCCCATCCACCCAGGCACTGCCCACAGCCCTAACCTACACTGCCCATCCACCCGGGCACTGCCCACAGCCCTAATCTACCTGCCCATCCACCCGGGCACTGCCCACAGCCCTAACCTACCCTGCCCATCCACCCGGGCACTGCCCACAGCCCTAATCTACCCTGCCCATCCACCCGGGCACTGCCCACAGCCCTAACCTACCCTGCCCATCCACCCGGGCACTGCCCAGAGCCCTAATCTACTCTGCCCATCCACCCGGGCACTGCCCACAGCCCTAACCTACTCTGCCCATCCACCCAGGCACTGCCCACAGCCCTAACCTACCCTGCCCATCCACCCGGGCACTGCCCACAGCCCTAATCTACCCTGCCCATCCACCCAGGCACTGCCCACAGCCCTAATCTACTCTGCCCATCCACCCAGGCACTGCCCACAGCCCTGATCTACCCTGCCCATCCACCCGGGCACTGCCCACAGCCCTAATCTACTCTGCCCATCCACCCAGGCACTGCCCACAGCCCTAATCTACTCTGCCCATCCACCCAGGCACTGCCCACAGCCCTAACCTACCCTGCCCATCCACCCGGGCACTGCCCACAGCCCTAATCTACTCTGCCCATCCACCCGGGCACTGCCCACAGCCCTAATCTACCCTGCCCATCCACCTGGGCACTGCCCACAGCCCTCATCTACCCTGCCCATCCACCCGGGCACTGCCCACAGCCTTAATCTACCCAACCCATCCACCCAGGCACTGCCCACAGCCCTAACCTACCCTGCCCATCCACCCGGGCACTGCCCACAGCCCTAACCTACCCTGCCCATCCACCCAGGCACTGCCCACAGCCCTAATCTACCCTGCCCATCACCCAGGCACTGCCCACAGCCCTAACCTACCCTGCCCATCCACCCGGGCACTGCCCACAGCCCTAATCTACCTGCCCATTCACCCGGGCACTGCCCACAGCCCTAACCTACCTGCCCATCCACCCGGGCACTGCCCACAGCCCTAATCTACCCAGCCCATCCGCCCGGGCACTGCCCACAGCCCTGATCTACCCTACCCATCCACCCGGGCACTGCCCACAGCCCTAATCTACCCTGCCCATCCACCCGGGCACTGCCCACAGCCCTAATCTACCCTGCCCATCCACCCGGGCACTGCCCACAGCCCTGATCTACCCTACCCATCCACCCAGGCACTGCCCACAGCCCTAACCTACCCTACCCATCCACCCAGGCACTGCCCACAGCCCTCATCTACCCTGCCCATCCACCCAGGCACTGCCCACAGCCCTAACCTACCCTGCCCATCCACCCAGGCACTGCCCACAGCCCTCATCTACCCTGCCCATCCACCTGGGCACTGCCCACAACCCTCATCTACCCTGCCCATCCACCCGGGTACTGCCCACAGCCCTCATCTACCCTGCCCATCCCCCTGGGCACTGCCCACAGCCCTCATCTACCCTGCCCATCCACCCAGGCTCTGCCCACAGCCCTAATCTACCTGCCCATCCACCCAGGCACTGCCCACAGCCCTAATCTACCCTGCCCATCCACCCAGGCACTGCCCACAGCCCTAATCTACCCTGCCCATCCACCCAGGCACTGCCCCTCCTGGCTTTCCTAATTCCCTTCTTTAGTTCTTCACTGGTTTCTTTATAATCCTCAAGGGCTCTGTTTGATTTCAGTTTCCTCAACCTAATACATTTCCTTTTCTTCATTTCTTCTTGACTAACTACCCAAGGCTGCGTGACCTTACCATCGTTGTCCATCCTCATAGCTGTCCTGAGCAACAGGCAGGGTGCTGGGGGAACTCAGAGGGACTACGAAGAAGAATCATCTATCACCATTCCAGACTGAGAGGCTTCATTAGGGCGCAGTGTAATCTGTCCTTCACCCCTGTGCTAGAGGTGACCCCAATGCTCCTGGTACCAGATCCCTTGCCCCCAAAGCAACACTTCCGTCACACATTCATCTGTTTTATCTTTCTGGACTTGGCCTCACAGGCGCATGGAACTACAGATAATCCAGAGATTACAAACCTGTCCCCCAGTGAGGGTCAGTGTGTGTGGGACCATCCCCCAGTGAGGGTCAGTATGCGTGTGGGACCGTCCCCCAGTGAGGGTCAGTGAGTGTGTGGGACTGTCCCCCAGTGAGGGTCAGTGTGTGTGGGACCATCCCCCAGTGAGGGTCAGTGTGTGTGTGGGACCGTCCCCCAGTGAGGGTCAGTGTGTGTGGGACCATCCCCCAGTGAGGGTCAGTGTGTGCGTGGGACCGTCCCCCAGTGAGGGTCAGTGTGTGTGTGTGGGACTGTCCCCCAGTGAGGGTCAGTGTGTGTGGGTCCATCCCCCAGTGAGGGTCAGTGTGTGTGTGGGACCGTCCCCCAGTGAGGGTCAGTGTGTGTGTGGGACCTTGCCCCAGTGAGGGTCAGTGTGTGTGTGGGACCGTCCCCCAGTGAGGGTCAGTGTGTGTGTGTGGGACTGTCCCCCAGTGAGGGTCAGTGTGTGTGGGTCCATCCCCCAGTGAGGGTCAGTGTGTGTGTGTGGGACTGTCCCCCAGTGAGGGTCAGTGTGTGTGTGGGACCGTCCCCCAGTGAGGGTCAGTGTGTGTGGGACCTTGCCCCAGTGAGGGTCCGTGTGTGTGTGGGACCGTCCCCCAGTGAGGGTCAGTGTGTGTGTGTGGGACTGTCCCCCAGTGAGGGTCAGTGTGTGTGGGTCCATCCCCCAGTGAGGGTCAGTGTGTGTGTGTGGGACTGTCCCCCAGTGAGGGTCAGTGTGTGTGGGTCCATCCCCCACTGAGGGTCAGTGTGTGTGTGTGGGACTGTCCCCCAGTGAGGGTCAGTGTGTGTGGGTCCATCCCCCAGTGAGGGTCAGTGTGTGTTTAGGACCGTCCCCCAGTGAGGGTCAGAGTGTGTGTGTGGGACCGTCCCCCAGTGAGGGACAGTGTGTGAATGTGGGACCGTCACCCAGTGAGGGTCAGTGTGTGTGTGGGACCGTCCCCTAGGGAGGGTCAGTGTGAGTGTGGGACTGTCCCCCAGTGAAGGTCAGTGTGTGTGTTGGACCGTCCCCCAGTGAGGGTCAGTGTGTGTGTGGGACCGTCCCCCAGTGAGGGTCAGTGTGTGTGTGGGACTGTCCCCCAGTGAGGGTCAGTGTGTGTGGGTCCATCCCCCAGTGAGGGTCAGTGTGTGTGTGGGACCGTCCCCCAGTGAGGGTCAGTGTGTGTGTGGGACTGTCCCCCAGTGAGGGTCAGTGTGTGTGTGGGACCGTGCCCCAGTGAGGGTCAGTGTGTGTGTGGGACCGTGCCCCAGTGAGGGTCAGTGTGTGTGTTGGACCGTCCCCCAGTGAGGGTCAGAGTGTGTGTGGGACCGTTCCCCCAGTGAGGGTCAGAGTGTGTGTGGGACCGTTCCCCCAGTGAGGGTCAGAGTGTGTGTGGGACCGTTCCCCCAGTGAGGGTCAGAGTGTGTGTGGGACCGTTCCCCCAGTGAGGGTCAGTGTGTGAATGTGAGACCGTCCCCCAGTGAGGGTCAGTGTGTGTGTGTGGGTCCGTCCCCTAGTGAGGGTCAGTGTGTGTGTGGGACCGTCCCCCAGTGAGGGTCAGTGTGTGAATGTGAGACCGTCCCCCAGTGAGGGTCAGTGTGTGTGTGTGTGGGTCCGTCCCCTAGTGAGGGTCAGTGTGTGTGTGGGACCGTCCCCCAGTGAGGGTCAGTGTGTGTGTGGGACTGTCCCCCAGTGAGGGTCAGTGTGTGTGTGGGACCGTCCCCCAGTGAGGGTCAGTGTGTGTGTGGGACTGTCCCCCAGTGAGGGTCAGTGTGTGTGTGGGACCGTCCCCCAGTGAGGGTCAGTGTGTGTGTGGGACTGTCCCCCAGTGAGGGTCAGTGTGTGTGTGTGGGACTGTCCCCCAGTGAGGGTCAGTGTGTGTGGGTCCATCCCCCAGTGAGGGTCAGTGTGTGTGTGGGTCCGTCCCTCAGTGAGGGTCAGTGTGTGTGTGGGACCTTGCCCCAGTGAGGGTCAGTGTGTGTGTGGGACCGTCCCCCAGTGAGGGTCAGTGTGTGTGTGGGACCTTGCCCCAGTGAGGGTCAGTGTGTGTGGGTCCATCCCCCAGTGAGAGTCAGTGTGTGTGTGGGACCGTCCCCCAGTGAGGGTCAGTGTGTGTGTGTGGGACTGTCCCCCAGTGAGGGTAAGTGTGTGTGGGTCCATCCCCCACTGAGGGTCAGTGTGTGTGTGTGGGACTGTCCCCCAGTGAGGGTCAGTGTGTGTGGGTCCATCCCCCAGTGAGGGTCAGTGTGTGTTTGGGACCGTCCCCCAGTGAGGGTCAGAGTGTGTGTGTGGGACCGTCCCCCATTGAGGGACAGTGTGTGAATGTGGGACCGTCACCCAGTGAGGGTCAGTGTGTGTGTGGGACCGTCCCCTAGGGAGGGTCAGTGTGAGTGTGGGACTGTCCCCCAGTGAAGGTCAGTGTGTGTGTTGGACCGTCCCCCAGTGAGGGTCAGTGTGTGTGTGGGACCGTCCCCCAGTGAGGGTCAGTGTGTGTGTGGGACTGTCCCCCAGTGAGGGTCAGTGTGTGTGGGTCCATCCCCCAGTGAGGGTCAGTGTGTGTGTGGGACCGTCCCCCAGTGAGGGCCAGTGTGTGAATGTGGGACCGTCACCCAGTGAGGGTCAGTGTGTGTGTGGGACTGTCCCCCAGTGAGGGTCAGTGTGTGTGTGGGACCGTGCCCCAGTGAGGGTCAGTGTGTGTGTGGGACCGTGCCCCAGTGAGGGTCAGTGTGTGTGTGGGACCGTGCCCCAGTGAGGGTCAGTGTGTGTGTTGGACCGTCCCCCAGTGAGGGTCAGAGTGTGTGTGGGACCGTTCCCCCAGTGAGGGTCAGAGTGTGTGTGGGACCGTTCCCCCAGTGAGGGTCAGAGTGTGTGTGGGACCGTTCCCCCAGTGAGGGTCAGTGTGTGTGTGGGACCGTCCCCCAGTGAGGGTCAGTGTGTGAATGTGAGACCGTCCCCCAGTTAGGGTCAGTGTGTGTGTGTGGGTCCGTCCCCTAGTGAGGGTCAGTGTGTGTGTGGGACCGTCCCCCAGTGAGGGTCAGTGTGTGTGTGGGACTGTCCCCCAGTGAGGGTCAGTGTGTGTGTGGGACTGTCCCCCAGTGAGGGTCAGTGTGTGTGTGGGACCGTCCCCCAGTGAGGGTCAGTGTGTGTGTGGGACTGTCCCCCAGTGAGGGTCAGTGTGTGTGTGGGACCATCCCCCAGTGAGGGTCAGTGTGTGTGTGTGGGACCGTCCCCCAGTGAGGGTCAGTGTGTGTGTGGGACCGTCCTCCAGGGAGGGTCAGTGTGTGTGTGTGTGGGACCGTGTCCCAGTGAGGGTCAGTGTGTGTGTGTGTGGGACCGTCCTCCAGTGAGGGTCAGTGTGTGTGTGTGTGGGACCGTCCTCCAGTGAGGGTCAGTGTGTGTGTGTGTGGGACCGTCCCCCAGTGAGGGTCAGTGTGTGTGGGTTCTGTCCCCCAGTGAGGGTCAGTGTGTGTGTGTGGGACCGTCCCCCAGTGAGGGTCAGTGTGTGTGTGGGACCGTCCTCCAGGGAGGGTCAGTGTGTGTGTGTGTGGGACCGTGTCCCAGTGAGGGTCAGTGTGTGTGTGTGTGGGACCGTCCTCCAGTGAGGGTCAGTGTGTGTGTGTGTGGGACCGTCCTCCAGTGAGGGTCAGTGTGTGTGTGTGTGGGACCGTCCCCCAGTGAGGGTCAGTGTGTGTGGGTTCTGTCCCCCAGTGAGGGTCAGTGTGTGTGTGAGAGTGTTCCCCAGTGAGGGTTAGTGTGTGTGTGGGACTGTCCCCCAGTGAGGGTCAGTGTGTGTGTGTGGGACCGCCCCCAGTGAGGGTCAGTGTGTGTGTGGGACCGTCCTCCAGTGAGGGTCAGTGTGTGTGTGGGACCATGCCCCAGTGAGGGTAAGTGTGTCTGTGGGACTGTCTCCCAGTGAGGGTCAGTGTGTGAGTGGGACTGTCCCCCAGTGAGGGTCAGTTTGTGTGTGGGACCGTCCCCCAGAGAGTGTCACTGTGTGTGGGACCGTCCCCCAGTGAAGGTCAGTGGGTGTGGGATAGTCCCCCAGTGGGGGTCAGTGTGTGTGGGACTGTCCCCCAGTGAGGGTCAGTGTGTGAGTGGGACTGTCCCCCAGTGGGGGTCAGTGTGTGTGTGGGACTGTCCCCCAGTGAGGGTCAGTGTGTGTGTGTGGGACCGTTTCCCCAGTGAGGGTCAGTGTGTGTGTGGGACTGTCCCCCAGTGAGGGTAAGTGTGTCTGTGGGACTGTCTCCCAGTGAGGGTCAGTGTGTGAGTGGGACTGTCCCCCAGTGAGGGTCAGTTTGTGTGTGGGACCGTCCCCCAGAGAGTGTCACTGTGTGTGGGACCGTCCCCCAGTGAAGGTCAGTGGGTGTGGGATAGTCCCCCAGTGGGGGTCAGTGTGTGTGGGACTGTCCCCCAGTGAGGGTCAGTGTGTGGGTTGGACTGTCCCCCAGTGAGGGTCAGTGTGTGGGTGGGACTGTCCCCCAGTGAGGGTCAGTGTGTGTGTGGGACTGTCCCCCAGTGAGGGTCAGTGTGTTTGTGGGACCGTCCCCCAGTGAGGGTCAGTGTGTGTGTGGGACCGTCCCCCTGTGAGGGTCAGTATGTGTGGGTCTGTCCCCCAGTGAGGGTCAGTGTGTGTGTGAGACCGTCCCCCAGAGAGGGAGTGTGTGTGTGGGACTGTACCCCGGTGAGGGTCAGTGTGTGGGGTCTGTCCCTGGTAATGTTGGACCCTGATGCTCTAACTGATGTTTTGGGGTGTTTCGCTTTCAGACGAGACGTCGTTCGAGGCGGGGATTCGTGTCCAGATACACGGACAGCATGAACCTCCCTTCATCCACCAGCTCGGCTTTGGGGTTCCTCCCGGATTCCAGACCTTTGTGTCGTGCCAGGAACAGCGGGTACCAGTCCATCTTCTCTCCATCTGCCTGTCTGACCATTCCTACCCCAACATCATCATTACAGTCCGTCTTCTCTCCATCTGCCTGTCTGACCATTCCTACCCCAACATCATCATTACAGTCCGTCTTCTCTCCATCTGCCTGTCTGACCATTCCTACCCCAACATCATCAGTAAGGTCCCATCATTTGATAAGGTCCCACATAGGAGATTGGTGGGTAAAATCAAAGCTCATGGCATTGGGGGGGGGGGGGAAGACATTGACATGGATAGAAAACTGGTTGGCAGATAGAAAGCAAAGGGTAGCAGTGAATGGGTGTTTCTAGGAATGGCAGGTGGTGACTAGTGGGGTGCCACAGGGTTCGGTATTGGGACCACAGCTGTTTACGATTTACATCAACAATTTGGATGAAGGCATTGAGAATAACATCAGCAAATTTGCTGATGATACTAAGCTGGGTGGCAGTGTGACGTGATGAGGATGTTAGGAGAATTCAGGGTGACTTGGATAAGCTGGGTGAGTGGGCAGGTACTTGGCAGATGGCGTTTAATGTGAATAAGTGTGAGGTTATCCACTTTGGGAGTAAGAACAGGAAGGCAGATTATTATCTGAACGGTGTAGAGTTAGGTAAGGGAGAAATACAAAGAGATCTAGGAGTCCTTGTTCATCAGTCACTGAAGGCGAATGAGCAAGTGCAGCAGGCAGTGAAGAAGGCTAATGGAATGTTGGCCTTTATTACAAAGGGAATTGAGTACAAGAGCAAGGAAATCCTTTTACATTTGTACAGAGCCCTGGTGAGACCACACCTGGAGTATTGTGTACAGTTTTGGTCTCCAGGGTTAAGGAAGGTCATCCTGGCTGTAGAGGAAGTGCAGCATAGATTCACGTGGTTAATTCCTGGGATGTCTGGACTGTCTTATGCAGAGAGGTTAGAGAGACTGGGCTTGTACACGCTGGAATTAAGGAGATTGAGAGGGGATCTGATTGAAACATATAAGATTATTAAGGGATTGGACAAGATAAAGGCAGGAAATGTGTTCCAGATGCTGGGACAGTCCAGTACCAGAGGGCATGGTTTGAGAATAAGGGGTAGGTCATTTAGGACAGATTTCAGGAAAAACTTCTTCTCCCAGAGAGTTGTGGGGGTCTGGAATGCACTGCCTTGGAAGGTAGTGGAGGCCAATTCTCTGGATGCTTTCAAGAAGGAGCTAGATAGGTATCTTATGGATAGGGGAATCAAGGGATATGGGGACAAGGCAGGAACCAGGTATTGATAGTAGTTGATCAGCCATGATCTCAAAATGGCGGTGCAGGCTCAAAGGGGCCGAATGGTCTACTTTTGCACCTATTGTCTATTGTCTATTAAAATCCCAACAGCTTCTGCAGATGCAGGGAACCCATACAAAATGTTGGAAGAACTGAACATTCAGGCCAAAACCCTCAGAAAGTTTGGCAGTCCGGATGGGGTCTCAGAGAAAACATTGCCTCTTTACTCCCCTCCACAGATGCTGCCTGACCTGCTGAGTTCCTCCAGCATTTTGGGTGTGTTGAGCCGTTGCTGTGACCAGTTGTGCTGGAAGGTCTCTAGCAGATACCATATACGCTCTGTCCAGTGAGATCAGATACGGATGTGTCCTCAGGGGTTGGCACAGGCAGAGTGGCCTGTGAATGGTCACCATGTCCTGGCGCAGGAACACAACGAGGAGGTTTCCGTGCCCATTCTTCCTGACAATACATCCCCAATGCACCAGGGATCCCTGCATCTGATCCTGGGAGTGTGTGATGGGACAGTGTGGAGGGAGCTTCACTCTGTGTCTGACCCCGGGAGTGTGTGATGGGACAGTGTAGAGGGAGCTTCACTCTGTGTCTGACCCCGGGAGTGTGTGATGGGACAGTGTAGAGGGAGAGTCACTCTGTATCTGACCCCGGGAGTGTGTGATGGCACAGTGTAGAGGGAGTCTCTCTCTGTGTCTGACCCTGGGAGTGTGTGATGGGACAGTGTAGAGGGAGCTTCACTCTGTGTCTGACCCTGGGAGTGTGTGATGAGATAGTGTAGAGGGAGCTTCACTCTGTGTCTGACCCCGGGAGTGTGTGATGGCACAGTGTAGAGGGAGTCTCTCTCTGTGTCTGACCCTGGGAGTGTGTGATGGGACAGTGTAGAGGGAGCTTCACTCTGTGTCTGACCCTGGGAGTGTGTGATGAGATAGTGTAGAGGGAGTTTCACTCTGTGTCTGACCCTTTTTTTTAAATAATTACAAAATCCTTTATTACAAATATCGGTGCTATACAATATATACAAAACAGTGGCAAACACAATTACTGCACTACAAACAGACAATAGACATTACACCAGAATGTTGCCATGATGGGACAGTGTGGAGGGAGCTTCACTCTGTGTCTGATCCTGGGAGTGTGTGATGGGACAGTGTGGGGGGAGCTTCACTCTGTGTCTGACCCTGGGCGTGTGTGATGGGACAGTGTAGAGGGAGTTTCACTCTGTGTCTGACCCCGGGAGTGTGTGATGGGACAGTGTAGAGGGAGCTTCACTCTGTGTCTGACCCCAGGACTGTGTGATGGGACAGTGTAGAGGGAGAGTCACTCTGTGTCTGACCCCGGGAGTGTGTGATGGGACAGTGTAGAGGGAGCTTCACTCTGTGTCTGACCCTGGGAGTGTGTGATGGGACAGTGTAGAGGGAGCTTCACTCTGTGTCTGACCCCGGGAGTGTGTGATGGGACAGTGTAGAGGGAGTTTCACTCTGTGTCTGACCCCGGGAGTGTGTGATGGGACAGTGTAGAGGGAGTTTCACTCTGTGTCTGACCCTGAGAGTGTGTGATGGGACAGTGTAGAGGGAGCTTCACTCTATGTCTGACCCTGAGAGTGTGTGATGGGACAGTGTGGAGGGAGCTTCAGTCTATGTCTGACCCTGAGAGTGTGTGATGGGACAGTGTAGAGGGAGTTTCACTCTGTGTCTGACCCTGGGAGTGTGTGATGGGACAGTGTAGAGGGAGCTTCACTCTGTGTCTGACCCTGGGAGTGTGTGATGGGACAGTGTGGAGGGAGCTTCACTCTGTATTTGTCCCCGGGAGTGTGTGATGGGACAGTGTGGAGGGAGCTTCACTCTGTGTCTGACCCTGGGAGTGTGTGATGGGACAGTGTAGAGGGAGTTTCACTCTGTGTCTGACCCTGGGAGTGTGTGATGGGACAGTGTAGAGGGAGTTTCACTCTGTGTCTGACCCTGAGAGCGTGTGATGGGACAGTGTAGAGGGAGCTTCACTCTGTGTCTGACCCTGGGAGTGTGTGATGGGACAGTGTAGAGGGAGCTTCACTCTGTGTCTGACCCCGGGAGTGTGTGATGGGACGGTGTAGAGGGAGCTTCACTCTATGTCTGACCCTGGGAATGTGTGATGGGACAGTGTAGAGGGAGTTTCACTCTGTGTCTGACCCTGGGAATGTGTGATGGGACAGTGTAGAGGGAGTTTCACTCTGTGTCTGACCCTGGGAGTGTGTGATGGGACAGTGTGGAGGGAGCTTCACTCTGTATCTGACTCCGGGAGTGTGTGATGGGACAGTGTAGAGGGAGCTTCACTCTGTGTCTGACCCTGGGAGTGTGTGATGGGACAGTGTGGAGGGAGCTTCACTCTGTGTCTGACCCTGGGAGTGTGTGATGGGACAGTGTGGAGGGAGCTTCACTCTGTGTCTGACCCTGGGAGTGTGTGATGGGACAGTGTAGAGGGAGCTTCACTCTGTATCTGACTCCGGGAGTGTGTGATGGGACAGTGTGGAGGGAGCTTCACTCTATGTCTGACCCTGGGAGTGTGTGATGGGACAGTGTAGAGGGAGTTTCACTCTGTGTCTGACCCTGGGAGTGTGTGATGGGACAGTGTAGAGGGAGTTTCACTCTGTGTCTGACCCTGAGAGCGTGTGATGGGACAGTGTAGAGGGAGCTTCACTCTGTGTCTGACCCTGGGAGTGTGTGATGGGACAGTGTAGAGGGAGCTTCACTCTGTGTCTGACCCCGGGAGTGTGTGATGGGACGGTGTAGAGGGAGCTTCACTCTATGTCTGACCCTGGGAATGTGTGATGGGACAGTGTAGAGGGAGTTTCACTCTGTGTCTGACCCTGGGAATGTGTGATGGGACAGTGTAGAGGGAGTTTCACTCTGTGTCTGACCCTGGGAGTGTGTGATGGGACAGTGTGGAGGGAGCTTCACTCTGTATCTGACTCCGGGAGTGTGTGATGGGACAGTGTAGAGGGAGCTTCACTCTGTGTCTGACCCTGGGAGTGTGTGATGGGACAGTGTGGAGGGAGCTTCACTCTGTGTCTGACCCTGGGAGTGTGTGATGGGACAGTGTGGAGGGAGCTTCACTCTATGTCTGACCCTGGGAGTGTGTGATGGGACAGTGTGGAGGGAGTTTCACTCTGTGTCTGACCCTGGGAGTGTGTGATGGGACAGTGTAGAGGGAGCTTCACTCTGTGTCTGACCCTGGGAGTGTGTGATGGGACAGTGTAGAGGGAGCTTCGCTCTATGCCTGACCCTGGGAGTGTGTGATGGGACAGTGTGGAGGGAGCTTCACTTTGTGTCTGACCCTGGGAGTGTGTGATGGGACAGTGTGGTGGGAGTTTCACTCTGTGTCTGACCCTGGGAGTGTGTGATGGGACAGTGTGGAGGGAGCTTCACTCTGTATCTGACTCCGGGAGTGTGTGATGGGACAGTGTGGAGGGAGCTTCACTCTATGTCTGACGTGCTGTCGTCGCCCTGGGTGGGTTTGAACCCCATCTGCTTTTTGCCACTGTGAGCATCTCAGCAAGGTTCAATTGTCCACCACTGCCAGTTACTGTGTCTCTTCCTCCCCGCAGCTGACGTACCTGCCCCGTCCGTGGGGGAACTGTCGCTCGGAGTTACAGGGCAGCTTGGTGCCTGGGTACCTCAACTACAGTCTGGCCGCCTGTCGCATCAACTGCGAGAAGCAGGCGGTGCTGCGGGAGTGTCAGTGTCGGATGGTGCACATGCCAGGTGAGACGGGTTGTGTATGCGTGTCTCGGGGGGGGGGGTATGATTTGCACTGGAAGGGGTGAGTCATAGAGCAATAGGCGCTTTGGCCCATCAGTCCATGCTGACTATGGTTCTCACCCATCTTGTCCCAATTTCTTGCATTCAGCCCCAATCCCTTCTAGCCCCGACTCTCCATGTACCATGCAAATGCTTCTTACAAGATACTACTGTACCTGCCTCAACCACTTCCTCTGGCAGCTCGTTCCACTCACTCGCCACACTCTGTGTGAAAAAGTTGTCTCTCAGCTCCCTTTTAAATCTTCCCCCTCTCACCTTAAATCTGTGGCCTGTAGGTTTGGACTCTCCTACCCTGGGGGTAAAAGCTGTTGTGATCCACCTTATCGATGCTCCTCATAATTCTGAAAACTTTCAAAAGGTCACTCCTCGCTCTCCTACGTTCCAAGAAATAAAGACCTCACTTAGCCAACCTCACCCTAAAACGCAGACTTTAGACCTGGCAGCATCCTTGTAAATCTTTCCTGCACTCTCTACTTGAAGCACAGCTTGTCCTAGAACAGTGACCGAAAACGATACACAGAACTCCAACTGCGGCCTCACTGACATCTTACACAACTGCAATATGATGTATAATGTCCCAGCTCCTACAGGCTTAACGACACCTCTCCCCACAACCACTCCACTATCTGCTCTGCCCATCCCCCTGTAACCCCCACAGGGCAGCACTATAAACCGTCCCACAAGGATATTAGCCTCCTCAAGTTCTAGCCTCTACCCTTCCTTGCCAAAGCCTCAAGCTCTGCACTCTGATGCTAGCTCACTCCCAGAATGGCCACTCTGCTTAAACCTAACCTCTGCTTATTGGCTGTTACCACCTAATTACCTCTCCTCTACCCACGCAACGATAAAAGAGAAGTTAACAAACCTCACCATAGTTTCCACCTCTTCTCGCCAAAAGCCCGTTAAGCCAAACCCTCAGCTCCCCACTCAAACACTGGCCCGCTCCCACAATGGCCGCTCAGCTTGACCCTATCCTCTTTATTATTGGCTACTGCCAATTAACCAATTATCACCTAACATTTCACAGTTGTGCCTCGTTTAAGGTCCTGTCGTCTGGAAAAGAAGAGGGTTCCAAAACTCACCTTTGTACACGTCTCCTCGCCTCGATCCGAGGTTGCAGGAGAAGTTGGTGGCATGTCTGCTGTCGGCCTGAGCCAGTGGTATGACCACACTCCCTCCGAGGGGCAGCAATTCCCTCCCTGACTGAATGGTGGCTCAGGGAGTGGGCACTGAGTCCAAGACGCGGGTGGTGGCGGGGGAGGGTGTTTGTGGGTGGGGACTGGTTCTGCTCTGATCGCTGCCAGCTAACGCTGTATTTCTCTTCGTCAGGGACGGAGCCCATCTGTACCCCGGAGGAGTATATGGAGTGTGCCGACAGAGCCTTGGGTGAGGCCCCACACCGTGCTGACCGCCAGCCCGCTCGGTCAGGCAGTATCGGCACCAGTCCTGGCTGGCTGTCTGCGTCTCGCTCCCCGCCAGTCCAGTCGATAGCTCCTCGTGCCCCTCAATATTTCCCTTCTCTCCACCCCCTCTTAAACTATACCCTGCATCCTGCTTGAGGGTCTGAGCCAAAGTATCACCTGTTTATTCCTTTCCATGGATGCTACAGAGTTCCTCTGAATATTCAGTATCTGTAGAATCTTTGGTATTTATCTGGTGACTTGCCCTCCACACCCTCTGAGGAAAGGAATTTCTCCCTATTCCCGTCCTGAGAGACTTACCCCATATCCCAGGGCCCCCACCCAGGAGCAACACCCACCCCCCCCCTGGTGTCTGTACATTTCTGTGAGATGCCAGCTCATGCTGCAGGTGTCAGTGAGTAAATCGCCCCAGGCCCTTCCTCACACACATCACACCCTCCCAAGCAGTCAGGCCCTCAGCCCACATGGGCCCAATTGCCACTCCTCCTCCCAGCCTCCCGCCTCACTGCCATGGGTCCACCTCCTGGGTCAAGGTGTTCGCTGTATCCTGGCACGTGAGACAGTAATCAACCAATTCCACTGTTTGTTAAAGGTGGTGCTGCCTCCGATCACCTGCATTTACCGTCTCACCTCCGGCAGCAAGCTGTGGGATCACAGCATTCCATTCCAATCCTCGTGTGGGATGGATTTATGGTAGAAAAATGGAGGGGCTATGTGGGAGGAAAGGGTCAGGTTGACCTTGGGGTGGGTTAAAGCATAGGTTCAACATTGTGGGCTGAAGGGCCTGTACTGTGCTGTACCGATCATAATAAAGTGGCCACTAGTGTACGTTTGTGGTTTCTGACGCTGTAGCCCATCTCCTTCCAGGCTCGGCCTGTTACGCACTCAGAGATGTTTCTCTGCGCACCACTGTTGTAACCTGTGGTTATTTGAGTTACTGTCATCTTCCTGTCAGCTTGAGCCAGTCTGGCCATTCTCCTCTGACCTCTCTCATTAACGAGGTGTTTTCATCCACAGAAACACTGGATGTTTGTTTCTCACACCATTCTTTGTAAACTTTAGAGACTGCTGTGCGTAAAATTCCTAGGAGATCAGCAGTTTGTGACACACTCATACCACCCTGTCTGGCACCAACAATCATTCCACTGTCAAAGCCACTTAGATCATATTTCTTCCCCATTCTGACGTTTGGTCAGAACAACAACTGAACCTCTTGACCGTGTCTGCATGCTTTTTATGCATTGAGTTGCTGCCACATGATTGGCTGATTGGATATGCACATTAACGAGCAGGTTTACCTAATGAAGCGGCCGCTAACAGTATGCTCTATGTTTAATTAATTATTCATTACTGTT
This sequence comes from Hypanus sabinus, assembly GCF_030144855.1. NCBI lineage: Eukaryota > Metazoa > Chordata > Chondrichthyes > Myliobatiformes > Dasyatidae > Hypanus > Hypanus sabinus. The sequence continues at coordinate 78,015,825 of NC_082709.1, forward strand.
GACATTCATCAACTGGGGATGTTCTCGTTGAGAATAGTCAGGTAAGCAGAAATTGGAATTGGAATCGGTTTTATGTTGTCACAAGTACCGAGATACAGCGAGGAGTGTTTTGCATATCATGCAACAAGATCAGTTCGTTACACCGTACACTGAGGTAGTACTCAATAACAGAGTGCTGGATAAAGTGCAGGGCTACAGCCAGAGTGCAGTACAGATTGATGAGAAAGGACAAGATCGATTGAGAGGTTAGGAATCCATCTTATTGTTCTAGATGAAGTACGGTGGATGACAGAGGTAGGTTTTTCTTACACAGACAGGAGGGGGGGCGTGGAACGTGCTGCCAGGGGCAGTGGTAGAGGCCGATACCTTAGGCACATGGATGATAGAAAAATGGAGAGCTATGTAGGAGGGAATGTTCTTTAGTCTTATTACAACACAGTAAACGCTCTCCTTGAGCCTGGTGGTAAATGGGAGAAGAGAGAACATCCCGGCTGGGAGGGATGGGTCCTTGTCCCCTTGACTTCCTGGTTGAGAAGATGTCTCCTTGAACTGCAGCCATTATCCTGGCTGAGACACCCCCACAGTGCCATTGGGTTGGGGGGTGATTGTAGGAGCTCGGTGGTCACTTCAAGGGCAGTTGGGGGTCTGGAATGCAAGTTAAGAAGGTTCATGTGGTGTTGGCCTTCCTTAGTCAGGGAACTGAGTTCAAGAGCCATGAGGTAATGCTGCAGTTCTACAAAACCCTGGTTAACCCAAATGGAGCATTGCGTTCATTTCAGGTTGCCCCATTAGGAAGGATAGGGAAGCTTTAGAGAGGATGCAGAGATTTACCAGGACGCTGCCTGGATTAGAGAGCATGTCTCAGTGAGCCACAGCTTTCCTCCTTGGAGTAAAGGAGGATGAGACGTGACTCGATAGATGAGATGTGTGTAGAGAGGGCAAGCAGAAGCACTTCCCAGGGCAGAAATGGCTAGTCTAAGGGGGCATAATTTTAAGGTGAATTGAAGAAAGTATGGGGCGGGATATCAAAGTTAGGAGAGGGGTGGGTGCATGGAGGCTTGGTGGTAGTGGGAGGTAAATTGGAGGTATGAGATAGGCACATGGATGATAGAAAAACGGAGGGATATGTGGGAGGGAAGGGTTAGATTGATTTTAGAGTTGTTTAGAAGGTCAGCTCAACGTCATGGGCCAAAAGGCCTGTACTGTGCTGTTGTGCTTGACTGGGGAGGAGGTGGGTGCTGAATGAATGGCAGGGACTTGGCAAAACTCTGACCACTTTGTTATCCACTGCCCAGATAACCTCATCACGATGGCCAACTTCAGCTGTGAGTGTGAGACGCCATGCCACGTTACACGGTACAACAAAGAGCTGTCCATGGTGAAAATCCCTCGGCGAGGGTCGTCCAAGTTCCTCGCCAAGAGGTTCAACACGTCCGAGCAGAACATCAAGTACGTATTCCGGGGGGTCGGAGCACCCCCCCATGGCCCCAGTCCGCTCCACTGGTCAGGCAGCTTCTGCGAAGGGAGAGACCCGGATAGCATTTCAAGACCTTTCATCAGGGCTGGGGAAGTTGGAGAGAGGGTGAGGGGGGGGATGGACAACGATCTCTGATGCAGTGAGACCAAGGTCATTGATGGGAAAGGGTCGGTGTTTGTGGTGGGGTGGGCGGAGGTCACTTCCTGGGCTGGTGGGTGCAGGATGGAGTCTAGGGTGGGGTGTCATTGGGTGGGAACAGCATTGAGCATCAGTGTCTGGGGTTGGGGGTCAATGGGGCGGGGGGGTAGGTGTGGGTTGGTGCCTGCGCTGATGGGTTCGAGTCGGTCTCTGGGCTGCGCCGACTGCTCTGGTAGTGGGGCTCTTTAGTCTGGCGCAGGGTGGCAGAGTGGGGAAAGATTGAGGCTCTCCTACTCAGAGGTGACCGTCCCCACACCGCCAGGAGGTGGAAGGGTTTCACAGATCCTCACCAGCACCCCTGGTGAGGGTCAGGAGGCGGTGGGTGGGGAGAGAGGGTGGAGCTGTGACTGGAGGCTGTATTTCTGTTCTTCCTGTCCCTGTTACAGGGAGAACTACCTAGTGCTTGACATCTACTTTGAGGCACTGAATTATGAAACCATTGAACAGAAGAAAGCCTACGATGTGGCGGGATTACTGGGTGAGTGCAGGGATATTTCAGAGCCCGGGGCATCTGGGTGAAGGTGCCAAGGATGTAGGGTGACAGGCTGAAGGGGTCATGAGTGAGGGGGTGATACCTTCAGCCTAAGGGGTGTTTGATGGCTCTGGGTCTGTACTCACTGGAGTTTAGAAGAACGAGGGAAGACCTCATTGAAACTTGTTGAATATTGAAAAGCTTAGACAGAGTGGATGTGGAGAGGATATTCTCTATAGTGGGGGAGTCTAGGACCAGAGGGCACAGCCTCAGGGTAGAAGGACATCCCTACAGAACGGACACGAGGAGCAATTTCTTTAGCCAGACGTGGAATTCCTATGGACAGCTGTGGAGGAAAAGTCATTGAGTGTATTTAAAGTTGATAGGTTCCTGATTAGTCAGGGTGTCAGTGGTTACTGGGAGAAGACAGGAGAGTGGGATTGAGAGGGATAATATATCAGACTTGATGGAATGGCGGAGTAGACTCGATGGGCCAAATGGCCTAATTCTGCTCCAATGTCCCACAGTCTTATCAACAGGCTGAAAGGTGGGGAGGTGACAGGGTGCAGGGGTCATGGGTGATGTGTGGGCAACAAACAGGGGTCAGGACCGGGGTGGGTGAGGTTGCCCCAGGAGACACCCAGAGGGCTTAATGTACAGAACATCAGTTTATCATCATCACATGTAGTGAGATTTGGTTCATTCCATACACGTTACATCAAGGTTGTAAACATAAACAGAATATTCATTTATTTGTTAGAGATACAGCATAGAAAGGCCCTTCAAGCCACACCACACAGCGACCCATTCATCCCTAGGTCAATTTACAATGACTAATTAACCTACTAACCGGTACATCTTTGGATCGTGGTAGGAAACCCCTGCAGTCACAGGGAGAATATACAAATTTGTTTGCAGAGGAAACCGGAATTGAACTCTGAACTCCAACACCCCGAGCCACAATAGAGTTGCAGTAACCCCTACGTTACCGTGGCACCCCATGGGTACTGCGTTAGAGAGAAAATGCAGTGAGATCCATAACGGGGTAGACTGGGAGATTGTGTACGTTGTGAGTGTACGAGAGGCCCATTCTTATCACAGTGGGATCCAAGCTGGCCTTCAGCCTGGTGGTCCATGATTTCAGGCTTTTGTATCTTCTGACTGATGGGAGGGGCGAGAAGAGAGAATGTCCGGGGTGGGAGGGGTGTTTGATGATTCTGGCTGCTTTACCAAGGCAGCAGGAGATGTAGACACGGAGGGGCTGGTTTCTGTGACGTGTTCACAACTCTCTGCAGTTTTTTGTGGTCACGGGCATCTGCTCCAGTTGCACCATGCATAACAATTGGCTAAAGGAAAAGGCCAGCACTGTGAATGACAGGCAGGGAACGCATCTAAGGTTCCTTCAGGTTGCCGTAGCTGGTGTGGGGGGGCAGAGGCGGAGGTAAGCTGTGAAAAACTGCCAATGGTGTGCATCTCAAATAGCCTCTGACAACCAAGTCCAGCTCCTGACGTTCACATGTGGCTTAGCTGCTAAGCCCGGCGGAACCAATTTTACGACAGAAGAAGGGACAAAGGCTGGTTACTGGCGTCTTAAAACCAGTCACTCTGCACTGATGGGGCTTGTCAGCCATGGTTGACAGCTCATCTAGAAGAAAAACTGTTCTCAGACCTCCCACTGCCTTGCAGCTAAACCCTCTTCGGGAGTAAACCCAGATCTGCAGCCCTACCGTGTGTTCAAGGCTGGCTGGCAACTCCTGCGATGCTGCTGGTGTCAAACTGCCATTCCTCTGGGTTCATTCAGCTGTGTGGGGGGGGGGGGAGGGCCTACTGCTTTTTTGTTATTAAGTGCGATCGTGAGCAACAGCCAGATCAGGAATGCTGATCAAGTCAACTAGTTCCCAAAGAGAACTCTGATAGGCCAGTCAGATGGTTCACTGCTGCTCAGCGATAGAACACAAAAAAAAACATATATACAATTAAGAAACATTTAAAAAATAGTAGAAATACTGGAGTCATGATGAAGTCTGCTGGAGAGAGACATTTATACACACGCTGTCCTCCATAATTCAGAGAGATTGAAGGATAAGGTTACAGGGTGACAAAACATGACAGGAGCACTTGGAACTAAAAACTAATCCTTACTGGGAGCCACAGCTTGCTCTCCATATCGTCCTGTGCTGGCTTGAGTACTGACTTGGGTGTCGACCTAGATTACAACTCAGTGTTCAACACAATCGTACCCTGAGTTCTAATCCCAAACTCCTGAATCTGGGCTTTTATACCACCTGTCAGGCATCTCCTCCTCGCAGACAATCAACCCAAGGATGCATGCTTAGCCCTCTACTCTCTCTACACCGATGATTGAGAGGCTAGGTGATGCACCATCAATAACTCTCCTGAGACGTGAAGGCGAGATATCGGCTTTTATTGACTGGAAGAAGGAACCAGCAGTGGTTGACCACCATACTACATCCTGGAGAATGAGGGCCGGGCTCAGGCCTCAGGCCTCAATCGCCTTTATACCGGGGGTCTGTGGAAGGGGCCACAGGAGCAGTCAGCAGGGGCGTGTCCAGACAGGAAAATGTAGTTCGCCACATTCACCCCCGCTTTGTTTTAAAAGAGAGTCCTCATGTGGCGAAGTTTCTTACAAGTATATTTACAGGTTAAGTCTATCAGGTGGTCAAATCTGTCGCTGCGATCTACGTAGCACCGGCTGTGATTGCACAGATGCCGGTGATGGTTATTGCACAGGTGCCGGTGGTGATTGCACCGGAGACGGTGGTTGTGCTGGTTCCGGCCTAACTGGAGATGTCAGCCCACTAGGCGTCAGTAATCCCTCACTCGTGTGCGAGGTGCCTGGTATATACGCGTACGAAACGCCCGGTATAGGAGTGTCGTGAGGAGTCTGTGTAGGGCCTGGTGTGTGCGGTGTCACCTCGGGTACAGGGTTCATAGTTACTGTTGAGTGTTCGGGGTAGTGGTCTGCTGCTCCTGCGGGCACCAGATCGCGGACGGAGACCGTGTCCTTCCGCCCATCAGGTAAGACCACGTAGGCATACTGGGGGTTCGCATGTAGAAGGTGAACCCTCTCGACCATCAGGGAGTATTTATTGCTCCTCACATGTTTCTGGAGCAGCACTGGCCCTGGGGACGTCAGCCAAGCTGGTAGGGTGGTCCCAGTGGCAGACTTCCTGGGAAAAGAGAATAGGCGCTCATGAGGGGTGGCATTGGTGGACATACATAACAGGGAGCAGATAGAGTGAAGTGCCTCAGAGAGGACCTCCTGCCACCAAGAGACCGGCAACCCTTTTGACTTAAGGGCTAAAAGTGTGGCCTTCCACACTGTGGTATTCTCCCTCTCCACCTGTCCATTTCCCCGGGGATTATAACTCGAGGTCCGACTAGTAGCAATGCCCCTAGCCAGCAGGTACTGGTGCAGCTTGTCACTCATAAAGGAGGACCCACTATCACTGTGGATATAGCAGGGATATCCGAACTGAGTGCTGGCGCAGGGCTTTTATGACGGACGTGGTAGTGGTGTCCGGGCAGGGAATGGCAAAGGGGAACTGCGAGTACTCGTCGATAATATTGAGAAAGTAGACATTGCGGTCGGTGGAGGGAAGGGGGCCCTTAAAGTCAACACTCAGTCGCTCAAAAGGGTGGGTGGCCTTGACAAGTTGCGCCGTTTCAGGACGGTAGAAGTGCAGTTTGCACTTATGCCAGACTTGGCAGTCCCTGGTCATCGTCCCGATGTCCTCCAGGGAGTATGGCAGGTTCCGGGCTTTCACGAAATGGTAAAATCGGGTGACCCCCGAGTGGCAAAGATGTGCATGGAGGGCGTATAGCTGGTCGAGCTGTGCGCTGGCACACGCTCCCCGGGATAGGGCATCAGGGGGCTCATTGAGCCTTCCAGGCCGGTACAGGATATCATAGTGGTAGGTGGAGAGTTCTATTCTCCACCGTAAAATTCTATCATTTTTGATTTTGCCCCGCTGTTGGTTGCTGAACATGAACACAACTGAGCGCTGGTCGGTCAGCAAGGTGAACCTTTTGCCAGCGAGATAGTGCCTCCAGTGCCTAATAGCTTCCTCTATGGCCTGGGCTTCTTTCTCCACCACGGAGTGCCGAATTTCAGAGCCTTGAAGGGTACGAGAGAAGAATGCTACTGGCCTGCCTTCCTGATTGAGGGTAGCAGCCAGAGTGAAATCGGAGGCTTCACTCTCTACTTGGAAGGGAATGGTCTTGTCCACCGCATGCATCGTTGCTTTGGAAATGTCCCCTTTAATGCGGCTAAAGGCTGCATGGGCCTCGGCTGAGAGGGGAAATGTGGAAGACTTGACCAGGGGGCAGCCCTTGTCTGCGTAATGGGGGAGACGCCCATTGGGCGTAATAGGAAAAGAAGCCCAGGCACCGTCTGAGGGCTTTGAGATTGGTGGGAAGAGGGAGTTCTAACAGGGGACCCCGTTTTCCCCGACATACCCAAGGATAGCGAGTCGGGTGGTTCCGAACACACACTTGTCCCTATTATAAGTAAGGTTCAGGGCTTTGGCCACTTGGAAAAAATCATTGGAGGTTGGCGTTGTGATCCGGCCAGTCGTGACCGCAGATGGTGATGTTATCCAGATAGGGAAATGTGGCCTTCAGTTGGCACTGGTCCACCATCCGGTCCATTTCCCTCTGGAAGACAGAGAGGCCATTTGTGACACCGAAGGGGACGCGCAGGAAGTGATAGAGCCTGCCGCCCGCCTCGAAGGCAGTGTAGGGGGCGGTCCTCTGGGCGGATGGGGAGCTGGTGATGAGCAGATTTCAGGTCTATGGTCGAGTACACCTTGTACTGAGCTATCTGATTGACCATATCCGCGATGCGGGGTAGGGGGTATGCGTCAAGCTGCGTGAACCTATTGATGGTCTGGCTATAGTCCACGATCATCCTATTTTTCTGCCCAGTCCGAACAACAACCACCTGGGCCCTCCAAGGGCTTGTGCTTGGCTCAATGATCCCCTCCCCGAGCAGCCGCTGCACCTCTGACTGAATGAAGGCCCTGTCCCCCACGCTGTACCTCCTGCTTTTAGTTGCCACAGGTTTACAGTCGGGGGTCAGGTTGGCGAACGGCGTTGGGGGAGGGATCTTGAGGGTGGAGAGGCTGCAAGTGGTGTCAGTAGCGCAGCTGTCGGCATGGGGCTGGGCGGGACGTGTGTGTCAGTGTGTGTGTGTGTGTGGTCAGTAGCGGGGTAAATGGTGAAGTCCCACCAAACTGAAGATTCCTGACAGTGAGTGGTGGGAGGGGCCCGTCATATGCCATAGTCACACTTTGGAAGTCTCTGGAAGTCCAGCCCCAACAGCACAGGTACACACAGTTGAGGCATGACCAGTAGCGCAAAGTCCTGATATTCTGTACCCTGCACCACCAATGTCGCTACACAACCCACCCGGATGTCTGTGGAATGCGATCCAGAAGCCAAGGTGACCCTCTGGCTTACCGGCTGTGTCACGAGTCCACAGCGTTGCACTGTGTCCGGGTCAATAAAACTCTCAGTGCTGCCCGTGTCAAACAGGCAGCTAGTCCTGTGCCCCTCCACCAGGATGTCCATCATTGACCTTGCAAGCTGGTGTGGGGCGGGGCGCTTTGGTCGAGGGTTACGGCGGCCAGAGTTGAACTGCCGTCTTGGTGCCCGGTAAGCACCGGTAGGCCGGGGACGGGGCATGTTGGCACCGACAAAGATGGCGGCCCCCATGCCTTGCACGAGGCGGGCAGGCAAGATGGCAGCCCCCATGCCTCACCCTCAGCACTGCCCGACCCCGCTCGTGGTTCAGACTTACAGACCTTGGCGAAGTGGCCCTTCTTCCCGCAGCTGGAGCAGGTCGCTTCTCGGGCCGGGCAGCGTTTTCGGGGGTGCTTTTCGAGTCTGCAGAAGTAACACTGCTCGGGCTTGCGACTGGCAGCAGCTGTGGTCGGGTTCGGGAATTTCGTGGAATCGTGACTGGCAGCAGCGTTGGCGAATTCGCTCATGGGAACCAGCGGCGGCGGGGTCTGAGGTGTCCACGGGACCGGCGGGGGATCATGCGGCTGGACAGCATCAGCGTTGTGCAGAGCAGCCTCCAGTGTATTGGCCGTCTCGATCGCCAAGCATAAGGTAAGATCAGCATTTTCCAGCAGCCACTGGCGCACATACACTGACCTGATTCCTGTAACAAAGAAGTCTCGTACCAAGAGCTCCGCATGCTGTTCTGCCGTGAGCGTTTTGCAGTCGCAAGTTCGGACGAGTGTCCGTAGGGCTCGGAGAAACTCGGTGCTCGACTCTCCAGGCCGCTGTCACCGCGTAGCTAAGCGATGTCTTGCATAGACAGTGTTCACCGGCTGCAGGTACTGTCTTTTGAGGGTGTCCAGTGCCCCTTCATAGGTCGACAGGCCCCTGATAAGTGAGTAAACTTTTGGGGTGACACTCGAGAGGAGAATTCAGTGCATAACAGCGGGTTCAGTTGCACTAACCTCCTCCAAGTATGATTGGAAGCATGCAAGCCAGAGTTCAAAGGCAAGAGCTGCCTCAGGGTCGGGGATCCAAATCCAATCTTTCCGGACGTATAACGCCTTCCATGTTTTAAAACTTCCAGTCAATAAAATTGATGCACCATCAATAACTCTCTCTGAGATGTAAAGGCGAGATATCGGCTTTTATTGACTAGAAGAAAGAACAAGCAGTGTTTGACCACCATACCACATCCTGGAGACTGAGAGGCCGGGCTCAGGCCTCAATCACCTTTATACAGGAGTCTGTGGGAGGAGCCACAGGAGCAGTCAGCAGGGGGCGTGTCCAGACAGATGTAGTTCACCACACTAGGCACAGCACAAACAGCATCTACAAATTTGCCGATGGTTGGCAGAATTTCAGATGGTGATGAGGTGGTGTACAGGAGTGAGATAGATCAGCTGGTGTCACAGCAACAACCTGGCACTCAGTGCCAGTAAGGCCAGGGAATTTATGGTGGACTTCAGGAGGCAAAGTCTCATCGAGGCATCAGCAGTGGAAAGGGTG